>NC_086154.1:156193526-156803214 GCF_035149785.1 Candoia aspera
AAAAAAGGGAGGATAATAAATTTGTGAATGCCTAAAGGAGTCATTTTGTAATTGTTTTATTTCTTATTCAAAGCTGTCTTAAATGTTCATTATTATAATCTATCAGAGAAGATGAGGAATGGCTTGGAGCTTTGTTCTCTCCTGGGAGTTCAATCTGTCAAAGACTTGGGAGTTGTTGTGACTTGGGAGTCGTTACATCCTGGGAATGGGGTGTTGCTCCTGCTGGGGCTTGGCTCCAACAGTGCTTCCCTCTGCATGAGGCCTAATCTTGGAGTTTCTTGCAGTTTCAGAGTATCTGCTGCCTTACTCATCAGTGTGTATTCCTCACACACACCAATCCTCATTGATGTTTGGGAATTTTCAGACAATGTTGCAGAGGCAGCTTCAATAACTTGGGTGCCCAGCTATGGTTTTGGGAAGACAAAAATACCATTTTAAAAAAATTGCTGTAGAAAGAAGATTGGCTTCTTGAATCAATCAATCAATCAAAGAAACTTTATTTCAGTCCATGACAACCATAAAATGAAAACAAAAATACAAAGAGATAAGGAACATAAAGCACCAGACCAAGGCAATGTGTTTCTTTGCATTAGCTGTTATAATATACTGTCTACAGCACAAAATTCCAGCAGCACAAGGTAGGACAGAAATTTAACAAAATAATGATACAGTATAGACAAAAACTGGAAGATGTTGGGGATGGGAGGAACCTTCAAGGGAAGCTCTGACTAGTTTCCTCATGATCTTCAGAACAGAGTGGTCACCACAGGAGGATGGGCTTCCAGGAGACTCTTTCTAGGATGCCCTATTAACTTTGAAGTATGTCTGACATGTCATTCTCTTCATCCTTGTCTTTCTACAGTAGGGAAATACTGGTCTACTTTTCAGATTTTTGGCAGAAAGATAATTGGTCTGGTCTATCCTGCCAAGCCAGGGGTGTACAATCTTTCCTTCAAAGCTTTCTTTGGCCTTTGAAGAACATGCCAGAGACTACATTCCCAAGTGTAGGCAAGACAGAGACAAAGAAGAGACTTGGTCAGAATACAATATATACTTTGTTTTCATTTTGTATTCACATTAATTATGTAGAATTAATATAATTATAGCCCATTATTCTCCCTTGCCTCATTAAAAGTATCAATTTCACAGCACCTTTGAAGGCCACACAATAACTGAAAAAGTTACGCAGCTCAGACCAATAAGTTGAGCCTCTGCTATAAGCTATAAAGTCTTGCTTGGTTTTGGTTTAGCTATACAAACTTATTTGCTGTGTTGTATAAACAATGTTTTTCTCTAGTTAAACTATCAGCAAGCCACACTTGGACTTAGTTTGATGTATGAATCAGGCTGTTGTGTCAGAGCCAAACCCTCGTCCCACCTTCCTATGGCATTATTCCTGGGTCAGGTTCTTTTTAAAGCCTTGTGAATGTGGATAATTTGAACATCCACAACTTGTCTGTCTGCCTTCAAACTTTGATTTTTCTTAAAATCCACTAGAAATATGAAAATCAACAATCCATTTTGGAGGAGCCTAGAGGCATGCATGCTTTTGTCTGGCAATTATTCTTCCCAATTAAGTTTTCCAGAGGTTCAGCTGTCAACATCTTTCATAGCTTCTTTATCTTGTTCTTATTGCAGAAATAAATACTGTAAAGCCATTAAGTAAAGATATGGACTATCTCTACAGTATCATTTGACTGTCCCTCCAAAAGCATCCTTTTTCTCTTCTTTGCTTTTTTTTGGGGGGGGGAGTAATAAATTGACAAATTGCCCACCACATGCCAAATTTGTCCAGTTCACCCTAGTTAGTACAAGAGGGGAATTTAGTGGGATTTTTAATCCCTTCCCTCTACTGAAACCGACATAATCTTACTTCCTAGAACCCTGAAACAGCTTTCTCTGAAAAATGAAAGGGGTTTAGTCCAAGGAAATGGAGGACCCTTCTCTCTTCCCACTGTCTCACTGCTTGCCCAGCAGCCTAGATTCAGTGGCAATTCAGCTGTAGATTTGTCAGGATTACTTTGTTATGGATTTTAATACCTTGTGAATTTTCCTAGCAATCCATCCATCAATCAATCAATCAATCAATCAATCTCACCACCAGCCCTTCTTCAGGGCACTTACTGCATCTATATCCTTTTAAGAGCACTTACCAAAGCTTCCTTCAATGATATGGGATGAGCATAAAGTGGAAGAAGCAAGGACATGGAAAGACTCTTCAGATAGTGAAAATGCCAGCGGGGGAAAGGAAATGTCCCTACAATAAGCTTCTTAGGTAAATTTCCAGGCAATTATTAATAACACTTGGAAATGCACAAAACATTTCAAAAATCAAACATTTGGAATTCAGAAATTAATATTAAAATTTTAAGAATATATGTGTGCCCTGTATAAGCTTAACTCAGTTTCTGAACAGGGACTTCAATGGAATGCTTAAATCGTAATGCAGTAATTCTGCAAGGTTCGGATAATCAGGCTAGAAACTGGAAGACGGTGAGTTCTAGTCCCGCCTTAGGCATGAAGCCAGCTGGGTGACCTTGAGCCAGTCACTCTCTCTCAGCCCTGGGAAGGAGGCAAGGGCAAACCACTTCCAAAAAACCTTGCCAAGAAGACTGCAGGGACTTGTTCAGGTAGTCACCAGGGATCGGACACAACAGAACGGCAAAACAAGCAAACAGATAGGAGAGAACCAGTTTGATGCAGAGGTTAAGGCACCAGGCTAGAATCTGGGTTGCTGTGAGTTCTAATCCTGCCTGAGGCACGAAGCCAGCTGGTGACCTTGGGCCAGTCACTCTCTCCCAGCCCTGGGAAACAGGCAAGGGCAAACCACTTCCAAAAACTTGCCAAGAAAACTGCAGGGACTTGTCCGGGCAGTCTCCAGGAGTCAAAAACTGACTCAGAGGGACAAAATCAAACGAGTCAGATAGGAAAAAGGTATAGAATTAACTTCTACTAACTTGCATTAGTATGCAAACTCCAGGGGAAGCAAACAGTTCTGTCTGACTCCAGAAGAAGCCATTTGGTGGGTTCTAGCAATCCCAGACAATTTGGAATGGCCCATTTTGCACATTCCCAGTAAATTCCTTTGAACCAGCCCTTTGTTTATAGCATAGGTTGGAATGACTAGATCATGTGATGTGGAATTTCTGCCCCTACAGCTGATTCCTCACAAAGATCTGACAGAATGCAAAAATGGTAAACATCCACTAAGGAGTAAAAAAAGGACAACAGAATGTTTCTTCAAACTATAATAAAAAGTAAAGTGATTCAACGCAACTGTTCCTCTTTATTTCCTTTCTGATAAGATTATTATTTTTGTGCAAAGACTTGTAATGGTTGGCCTTTGTGTCCTTGCCTTTTCCCAGAGGCTATCTTGGGTGATTCCTGTACATACTGTAAATCAGTTAAAACAGCAGCGTTCCTTGTAGTTTCCCTTTGCATCAGAAGTAGAGTGTTTCCAGGGGAGCAAATTTCTTTAATAACAACATTCAAAGGGGCGAAATTGCAAAGAGTGGAGCCAAATGGGTATGAAATATATACTCATACACACAATAAGCAGAGGAGCCATTTACAAAAGCAGTAATTGTAAATATTAGACCTGTCTTTGTTATATTAATCAATTTTTTAGTGTAAAAGAAACCATTGCCTAGGTTCCAGCAAGATCAAAATTCTTGATAAATGCATGCAGTGTTAATTAATATCCAGCTCAGAGTATGAGGAGGTAAATATATATTATAGAAATGTGGAAAAGTGACTTGAAGAATCAACACATGAGAAGAGTAAAATTCACTCCATCACTGGAGCTTTGCTTGTGTCATTTTATTTGTTTGGTTTTAAATCCATGTCAGCAATTATATCAGCAGGAAGCTTTTTAAAATATATGAGAAGGAACACAAAAAATCCACATTTGTTGCCAATGATAAATCTCCATTCTGAATTCTGCATGCAAAATTTCAAAAACTGAATGTGCTGTTATGTGTGGTCTACTTCTCCGTATGAGGCGGAGCATAACAAAGGCATCTAATGTAAACATTCTAGCATATCAGCCAGAACAGTGTTTTTCAAACTTGACAACTTTAAGATGTGTAGACTTGAATGCATGGGCTCCCAGAATTCTGGGAGGTGAAGTCCACACATCTTAAAGTTGCCAAATTTGAAAAACACTGAGCTGAAGCCACTGTTTCCACATTGTTCACCGCCCAGAGTCATTAGCTTGAGATGGGTGGCCATAGAAATGAATGAATGAATGAATGAATGAATAAGATATTCAGGGAGAAAGGTAACATCCCAAAATGCTGTTAGCTTTCAGAGTCCCAAACCTTTGCTTTGGCCACCTTTCTGTTTGACCCAATGGTGGAAGAAGGGGGGCAGTGAATTCCAGTATTCTAAAAAATAACAACGGCATAAATCTTTACATAAATCTTAGCTGTTGCAATTAACAAGTGTTGGCAGTCACAACATTAATAACTTATCATAAGACCTGCTATTGCTTTTCTAGGCAGACAAAGACTTCCCAGCTTGCTTGTAAGAGAAAAAGTTTCTCAACTGCTCAGAAGATTTAAATTAAACTGCTAGAATCCCTGATACGTAGTACTGTAATGGCTGGCTGACTGCTGCTTCAATTAGTGCAAAAACTGGAACAGGATTTTGGGATCGCATCATATCCATACAGAAAGATCAGAAGGGGCTGCCAGTTGCCCCCTGGTTCAGTTCCGAGTGTAAAAGCTCTAAATAGCTTCGGGCTGGACTATTTCAAAGCTCACCTGCCTCAGTGATGCCTGGGTGTTAAGAGCTGCAGGACAGAAGAGGACATTGGAAGACGTCTCCACTGCCAGACGACTATGCAGGAAGCGGCCTTTGCCTTCATTGTCCTCTGTGAAATGCACTTTTCTCCCCCAGAACGGACATTAATCTCTGCTCTCTCGGAAGTTTTCCATGTGTCCAGTATTTTCTGGCACTGACATGCTCCCAACATTCTCAGGTCACTGTAATCAGGAGATTACACCGTTCCAATTTTGGGGAGCGTCAGTGTTTGTTGTATGCCACCCAAGCCATTTTTGGTGAGATGGGCAGCTATATAAATTTGAGAAGCAAGCAAACGAACTTTTCTACCCCAGAAAGCGGTTTTCTTTGGGGTCTGGCTTTCTATGACAGTTTTTTAAGAGGGTTTTCATCACACCCTGCACCTTCTTCATGGATCCTCATTCAGTCATTTTCATGAAAGGCCCAGCTGGTCTTTTGCTTACCAACTGGCTACTTGAAAAAGGCTTCTATGTGTGCCTCTGTGAATGAAGAGTAGTTTTTGGATTAGCCAGGTTAGAGGGCAGGAGAGGCAACCAATTCACAATAAAGCACTTCTCACTTCAGGTTTATCCAAGCTTCTTAGAGTCCATCATGTCATTTCTTCTCTACACAGGATTAAACCGCCCAGGTTTTTGGCTTATCTGGTTAGCTAGCTCCCTAAGAATTTGGATTGTGTATATAGATAAATACGGTACACAGACTGGGAACGGAAGGAAACTTGTGCACGTGTGGGGGGAGAGAGTGGAAAAGGGACTTTTGTCAGCTCAGGAGGATGCATTCTCAAATATAATGGAGATGGGAGAACATCTAGTTAGGCACAAGCAACAGAACAGTCCTCCACTAGCCAATCAACAAGGCAACAAGGACAAACGCTAATTGGTTGGCAGGCCCAGCGGCTTCCCCAGCATTCCTTCTCCACCACAAGAAATGCAAAGACAGAAATCCCCAACAATTAAACTGAGTAATAAATGAGCTGGTCATCTGGAAAGCCTCTCTGCCTTCAGAAAAGGGATCAAGATACTTTTTTACAGTTTAATATGATTTTTTTAAATGTTCGTGTATTTGCCACTTTGAATTGTGAAGTGTGGTTTTAATTAAGCTTTTTTGTTACTGTATTCTTGTGTTGTTAATTTAGTCACTTTAAGCAGCATTCCTTTGCAAAAGGAGGAAGGATAGAAATCCAGTAATACAAGCAAATGAATATTTTATAGCCCTCTGTATGGCATTCAAGTAAATAATTATTTTCTTTGCCTCAAGCCAACATTTTCTTGGGTCCTCGTAAAAAGGAAAACCTACCAGCCAATGCTGGCTCAAGGGCGTGTGGCAACCCTAGGCCACATGGACTGAGGGCACCACCTCCGGCCGACGTGAAGATTTAAATTTTTAGAATGATTCAGAAGGAGTGGTGGCTTCGGTGCCCCTAAATTTGGGTACCCTAGGCCAGTGCCTTCTCGGCCTTAGCCTAAAACCAGCCCTGCTACCAGTCTGTCCTCCCTGAAGTAAATCAGCTTCCTCATGGAAGAAGTATATAGTCATGGGCACCAGCAAGTCTTCTTACTGGGTCAAAATAATTGTGCATGGGGGAGGTAAGATGAACCTACTCCTCTCCTTCACATCCATCTGAGGCTGTAGAACTTCTTGCGTAAGTTCTATACAAGGTGGAGAATGGGCCGCCTAATTGGAAAATGCTCAGTGGAAAGCGTTTCCTTTCTGGACTCTCTCCGTGCCGCTTATATAGCCAACCTATTCCTGAGTGTGCCCAAGATGTTCTGGCCAGAAATGAGAAGTGTGCCTCTCTTTCAAAGGCAGCCCTTTCTGGGCAATCTGAATGCTGCATCTCTTCTTCTTTGTGCAGGAAGATGATGCCTTGTCTTGGAAGGCCAAGCTGTGCATCCAAACCTGGAGTGGCTACACACACTCAGTAGCAGGGCCCGGCATGATGCCCTCCAGAAATACGCCAAGGAAGAGCTGCCTTTGAAAGTGGGGAGTTGATAGAACATTCACTCTCCTCTGTAAAATGCCTAAGTTTCTTTGTCAGCTCTTTAGCTATGTTGTATGTGGGAGTCCCCGGTAATGATACAATGGGTCAAAGTGGCATGCCAGGCTTGTGTATTTTGAGGCATCCGTAGAAGCGTGGGAGGAGGGGTCCACTGCTTTTCATCTGCCTCTGTTCTTCTTTTGTTATTTGGCCTTGCTTGGTGAGGTTGTTGAGAGTTCTTTTGACCTGGTTGTTCAGTTTCTGTAATGGGGTTGGTGTTTACTGGGGTGTAAGTTTCTTTGTGCTTCCATGGCGTTAAGAGTCAGTGTGATGTAATGACTGGAACAGGATCTGGAGCCTCCTGGGTGCAAATGCAGTCACTATTGTTCAGCATGATGTACCTCACAAAGTTGTCGTTGTTAGGATAAAATGAAGTGGGGAGAGGAGAGAGACCACAAGTCTGCTGCCTTGAACTTCTTAGAAGAAAGGTAATATATACATGTAACAGATAAATGACCCTGTCATGACAGCAAAGCAGCCCAGCTTCTGCACAGATATTAGAATCTGAGTTCACGTGGACCAGGGGCTTTTGCTTTGTCCCATAACTGGGATGCTCAGTTTTGCACCGAGAGTCTGTAGCATACTAGAACCCCAACTCCCAAGTGAACCTGAAGAAACTATGTTGCAATCCTCTAAAATAATGCTCCAAAATAGATTCTGGCAAATAGTTGGGGAAGGGGAAGGAGTGGGAGGTGCACTTCCCTGTGCCTTCTGCGTCATTTGGTGTGCCATAGAATCCAAAGAGCTGATTCCTCTGAGACTGCCATTTTCTTTGCCTTTCCTTACCCTGCTCTGAGACCAGTTTGGAAATCAGACAGCTCTGTCGTTTTATTTTTGCTACGTGGTTTGTCAAGCATGATTCTGAGAGAGGGCAGTGCAGTAAGACCTTTCAGAGACTGCATGAATTGTGCCAAAGCAAACAACCCATGGACTAGGAGGCAGCTCCTGCAATGCGCTTCAGCTTAGGCAATGGGAAGAAAGGCTTTTCTTTGGGTACGAGAGTATCAAAGCAGCTTCAATCCTGACAGGTCCACTTAACTCTCCCTGGAGCCCTGAAAGGAAAGGGCGCTACGGGCCATCAGGTACGTTGCATAGTAGCTTGTGATGTACCTTGAAGGACAGAAGCCAAACGCTGTTTGCAGCAGAGGAATGAGGACATTGAAACATTTTCAGAGAAAATAACAAACAAAAAGGAGGCCCCTGGAAGCCAAAAGAGGTAACTGCACTATTATTATTATTATTATTTATTAAATTTATATCACCGCCCATCTCCCCCAATGGGGGACTCTGGGCGGTTTACAATAAATAGCATTAAAACATAGCCAGATAAAAATTACATTAAAATATACATAAAAGCAAACATGAAATCCAAGTGGAGATGGATCACTAAGTAAATCACTATGATTTACTTCGCTCACATCATGGGGAAGGTTTGGTTTCTGGCTGAGTCTTCTGTCTCACACATCCCATTCCAAGGATTATCATACATTAAAACAATGATTGTGAAATATAAATACATCTGCATGGCATTATGAATGAATTTTCCTTCTTCTATCAGCCTATTTATGAATAATGTAAGAATCCTAGACCTCAAAAATGCTAACCAGTTCAAATAAATTATTCAAAGGCTAGAATCAAAATTGAAAAAGGCAACGAAGGGCTCTGCTAGATCAGACAAAACTAATCTAGCATTTTTCCCCTTCACAAATTTTCCTATGGAAGGCCTGCAAATAGGCTCTTATAGCTATGTTCCCTAGCAAAAACCTCTAGGCATACTGCTTGTCATCCTAGTCATCGTAACTAGGAGGTACAAATAGCTTCATGGATTGATGCCACTGAGTTCTAACATTATTCTAGCTCTGGAAGCTGTTTGGAGATATTGAGTCAGTCACAAAAAAAAGTTAAGTTCCCCCAAACTGCATGAAATGAGAGACCTCTCCTTGAAAAATGTTCAAATAATTCATTGGGGTCAATAATCATCCCAAACTCTGGATTTAATTATAGCCTCCAACTTCCTGGCAGAATTTCAACATACCATTTTTCTGGACTACATCTCTGGCTTTGACTCTAAACATATCAAAACATTCCAACTCACTCCCTTATCATCTCTGCTGCCCTAAAAAACCATCAGCGAGCATAAAAAGAAGTCTGGGAAATGGGATCTGGATATATCTGTCAGATAATACTTTTCAGATTGGAATGGGGCAGCAGGGGAATTAAGTGGGGCACATCTTGTTCATTCACAGAAAAAAAATCCAGTGAGAAGCAAAGGACAGAAGAACAAAGGACAAGTTCGATCTATTTATTAGATTGACATCCTGCCTTTCATTCAGGAGCTAAGCAGCATTCCTCTTTTTTCCCTAAATAGCACTATGAGGTGGGTTGGTCTAAAAGAGAAACGATTGGCCCAAAGTACCTGGGAAGCTTCCATAGCTGAGGTAAACCAGAACCTGAATCTTTCCACTCCTGGTCCAACACTGTAACCAATAGACTAGACTGCTTCTATTGTCAAACTGCAGGACCATTTGATGGTCTGACTGATTAGAACTGGGCCCTTATGTATTACCCTTGGTAATAATAATGATTTCTTGCTTCTTTTAAAAATACTCATCTGGCATAGAAGTAGTAAAAGGACAAGCAACAAACCTAAAAAAACAAGTTCTGAAAACTGATTGAAATGGAATACAGTAATGCAGTTTATTATTTAATGGAATCTCTTCTGTTTTCTGGACAAGTTCATTTACAACTGAGTATGGGGAAGGATGTAATAAAAAAAACAACCTAACAGATGACCACAGATATTTTGAATATCTGGGCCAGTTCAGAAGAGCTAAACAATGGCCTAGTAAGAAAAGAAAGTTTTGAATGGGAAAAGATCCTAGGCTGCAACCATGTCTGGGGAATAAGTGTGTGGGGAAAAGAAGTAAAACAGAGTAAGGGTATGACATTCTCTGAACAACAGAAACTGCTAGGGAAGCCGAAAGAATTTAAGATAAGGCCCAACATCCGTATCAGGATTTAAAATCTATCAGGATATATTTGCATTGCCACTAATTAGGGATGGTTTGGGTAAGGAAACATGCAACATTGTCCTATCTCAATGATCTGTTAATGCAAAGGTGGTATAAATAAGACAAAAGAGCAGAGATTTTAGGAAACATGACAAACTCTGCCTAACTGTAGTGAAAGAGAGAACTCACAGAAAATGTGACTTCTCTGTTGCAGTTAAATATATGATGACAGGCTGCTAAAGGAAAGCAGGCCGCTAGGCTGGGCCCAAATGTATTCCAACTGATTGAGGAAAAAGGCTGCTTTCCTTTTAATCTTTTGCAACCACTCAGGTAGTTTACAAGTCAATAAAGGGATTTAAACTGCATCCAAGCCACACACCCCTATTTAGGGTGTATAAGGGTGTGCCTTCTTCTTCTTCCTTGCTGCTGCGATGTATATCTTTTAATAGCTAATCAAGTTTCCTTCTAGATCAGCTTGATCAGATGTGTTTTAGAGTAAGTTTTAATAGAAAATATTTCAACACCTAAGCTTCCCAGGACCTTAGGAATCATCCTATTAGAGGGCAAACTGTCTGGAACTATTGCAGCAAATTTATGCATTTTTGTTTGAGAATAAACCCACTGATCTCAGTGAGATAATTAAAATGATTTCTCTGATCCTTATTCAAACTCATCCGCAAAACCCATTTTCCACCAAGAATCTTCCTTATATAGCTAAAATGGCACCTCCATGCAAAATAGAATGTCCGCAGGCTTGGGAATGCTCAAGATACCTAAGATGGAGGGGACACATAAAAACAGTCCAAGAAGACTGACTGTGTTGATGAAGGAGTGAGATTAGAATGGAATAGCTCTGAAAGGGGCACAGCAGGGTGCCATTCTGAAGAAGCATATTCTAGAGTGCAATATCTCCTAGTTGCCGTTAGTTTCAGCTTAATTGGAGGGGGGCATAAGGCAATATGAGCGCACGTACTTTAGTTATAGAATGTTTTTTAAGTTTTTCACAAGTAGCATTAAAAAAACCCTATCCTACTCTTTTAATATAAAGTCCACTAATGGCACTATTAACAAATAGCACTAATACTAAATTTCTAATGAATATTCTAGGACATCAGACGGCTCTTATGCCATCCCAAACAGTTATTTTTGATGTAGGAGACAAAGCAAAGATAGAACCCTCGTCTCCACCAAGACTACCAGATTTGGGCTGCATAGATCCGAAGAGATCTTACGTAGGAATTTCTGCAACTCTTTACAATGGTCGTCCGGATTTTTGCAGCCCAGATCTGGTAGACCTAGTCTTGACCTCCAGCACATCCTGATTTTCACCGTTTCACGACCACACAGCAGGAAGAAACGTGGAAGGCCTGAACTCTAAATCCTCATGTGAAATCCTGGATCGGCCCAGGAAGTTATTGAGAAACTATTGTAGTTTCTCAAATCCTTTGTTTACGAGTAAAACTGAACAGGGAAACTAAACTAAACTATTATTACTGAAGGGAAACTTATGATGATGATGAAACAGACCGTTAAAGGCCTTGAAAAATCATGCTCTTCACGCCAAAAGGAAAAAACGCGACTGAAAACGCATTTGACAGAGAGAAGCATCGCGGATATCCCACGTACGCCTCGCTCGTGCAGCAAAGCAGCGCTCGTTGCACTCCAACCCTTCTTTCTTTCTACTGCTTGGCCATAGCATTTCCGGCCGCCGTCTAAGGGTAAGGAGGCACTTCCGCCCAAAGCTTGTTCCGGGGTCTAAGACGGCGGGGCCGATAGCGTTACTATTGCTGATGTTGGTAGTGCGGAGTTGGGCGCTCATGGCGGATTGAATAGCGGCCACAGGAGCGGCGAGACGCCCGAGAGAGGGCCCTTACCCTCGTTATCCTATGCCCGCGCCGGTTGGGTAAGGAGGATGAGACGGGACCATCTTGGCCGGGCGTTACCGCGTGGGAGAAGGAAGGCTTCGGGGCGGGGGGCGGGGGGTCTTGGCTTAGCTTGCGGGGGGCGGGGTTAGGCGGGGGCGGGGCGAGCTGTGGGTTGGTCCAAGTGGGCCTGGGAGAGGGGGAAGAGGCAGCCCCTGCCCAAGGCAAGGCCCATGGGGGGTGCCTCACCACCTCCGTAGGGGCACTGCGATTGCAAAGCTGGTGCCAGCCTCTCCGCGGGCCAAGACCGGGAGTCGGCGACCCCTGTCCCCCCGCACGCACCATAGGCCCGGTGGGGGAGAACCTCGTGGTTCTCCAGAGCGGGATGTGGGAATCCCCACCGACAGGGAAATTGTTCGAGTAAAGCTTTCCTGGTTTCTGCTAACTTTTGGGTAGAAGGGATAAGCCAATTGTTTTGCTTTTCCTGATACTTTCATGTTTAAGACCCTTGAAACGGGTCGTTCTTCCCTCTCCTTATAAGCCCCTCCAGTAGGCAACACAAGCAATCTTGCTTTCTGGATATTCTTCAGGGAGGGTAAACCAGAATTTGAGATGGTACTCAGTAGGATGTAAGTTTGACAATGCTTGGTTTAAAACATGATGGAATTTTTGTTTTCTCAGCCTGTCTAAATTAGCTTTTATTAGTGTTGAACAGATGAGTTACTTCCCAAGGCTCAACTGAAGAGGTGAAGATAAACCTTATTTCTGAACTGCATATTCTCTGGAATAATTTTTTTAAGTTTTGGTATAAACGTCATAAGCATTGCTGTAGGAGCCATGAACTTTTCTCTGGTTCTTTTCCCTCCCACGTTGCAAGTTTTTTAAATATCTGAACTTGTCTTGTGCAAAGATTTGCACAGACATGGTCTTTTAACTGCTATTAGCAGGAAATGAAAATTAATTGCTTAAACAACAGAAGCTGAGTGGATTATAGTACTTACCTCATTGTTTGGCCTTTATGGTCATCTGGGATTCCTTAAAATCTCCCTCTTTTTGATCAAATTGAGTTGGACACAGAGAAAACATGTGTGCAGGATTTGAGATTTGGTATAGTTGGGAGGATGAGTTGAACATGAGAGGTATTTGCAGATATTTATATTTAGTCATTATATCTTGAGCTGTCATACAGCTTTCTGCATACAGTTTTTGCCTTTGGTTTTATAGTTCTGCTCCCCTGGCAATGCACTTGAAGGTTTCATCTCAGCCCCTCAAAGAGGACACGGCCTCCACTGGTCTCCGTTGTTAAATGAATTCCGTGTCACCCACCTCAGTGCAGTACTTAAGCCAGGAAGAATTGCGCCACTCAGATGGAAGGCAACTTTTTAATCCCCGAGCCAGCAGCCAGGGAGGGAGCTACCCAGGGCTTTTCCCCAGAAGTTCTGCCTGCAGCCAGCATAGTGAACCTGACGAAGTAGACAAGATCAAAAGCAAGCTGCTGTCTACCTGGAACAATATGAAATATGGTGAGTTCACATTACAGAAACTGCTTGGGAATGGGCAGATCCCATCACTGTTTAATCCTCACGAAGGTGAGCCTTGACCTTCCGACTGAATTTTAAAAAGTCTGTGTAATGGCTGTAAAGCACTTCATTAGCTGGGCATCCTTCATATTGCTCCTTTTCTCTTTTATGCCCTTCGAATTCTCAGTGAAATTCTCAACACATTCTGTGATTTTAAAATCAGGATACCTGTGTTATTCTTAGATTTTAGTCTTATAAAATTCATTAATTTTTGGCTTTCAGGATACTCTTGAGTCCTGCCTCCTTTAGAGGCTTGTTTGTTGGCCTTCAATTTGTAGTGTCGTGAAGAACTTTTGTTGCCTAGTGTTTATCTGTACTATAAATCCTCCAAAATTTTGAGATATTTTGAGATACGGAATTTTGCCATGTTGTCTGGTATGTGATAAGGGAAAGCGTGAACTCAATGCATTTAAACAACATATCAAAGATCTGGAAGTCCAACAGGACTTGTCTTTACCTAAGAACATTTTCCTGAGCAGTCAAGCCCATTTTTATAAACTGGCGAGATATTTACATTATATAACTGTCTCCAAACTCCGAAGGGCATTAACTCGAGCATGTTGCAATGCTCTTCCCACAGCAGTTTTGGAGGGCCGATACAAAAAAGTTCCATACGAGCTGAGATTGTGCCCCTGTGGACGAGGGGCTATGGAAATTACAGCTCGTGTCCTGTAATACTGTACCTTCTATAAGGACTCACGGACCCATTTTATAACTCCCTATTTGAGAAAATTCCCAGGAAATTCCGATTTTTCTATGTACAGTTGTTGGTATCTGATCAGTATGGTTCAGTTTCTTTGTAGCTAAATTTTGTTACACTGTCCGTAAAATTAGGCAGACTTTGATTGCCCACTGATGATCCCACCATTAATGTTACCACGTTTTGTTTTATTTTAATGCATTTTTATCTGTATTTGTATAAATTTGTATTTTGTTTGTAATTCTGGTTTGTGACCGTAATAAAATACTGAACTGAGAGGGAAAGGGCTGTGCTCAGAGGATTGTTCCACTGCTGCGGTCATACATTTGTGCAAGTGAAGATTATTTCTGCACTGTTGGAAAATCGGAAGCTGGGTAACACGTTCCCTCAGTAACTCCCATAAGAAAAAACGGGTGGCCCGGTTGCTGTAAACTTGACATATCACATGATCTGGGATCGGGCCTCCTGTTCCTTTTTCTTCCCAGGTTGGACGGTCAGGACCAAAACCAATTTCAGCAAGCTTTCCCCAGTCCATCTGTTTGGACACGTCTATCGCTTTGGACAAGAGGGTGAGTAGTTTTGATGCCACAGTGGAGGGTCTCCTCAAAACTCAGCTGCAGTTCTGTTTGGCTGCAACGCCTCTTCTCCAAGAAACCAAACCTCAGCAATTTGGTGTTCAGTCCGTCTATCCACATAAATGGATGTTGCCATTTTTTAGAAGATTGCCAGGACTACAAACAGAAGTACCTGGCTTCAGCAAGGCCTGGAAGTTTTTTTATGCTAGCCCTTTACCATCTTTTTCTTCCTGTCTTGCCTTATGCTGCGTAGGTTATATGCCAAGATTTCCTGCAGCTTTAGTTTGTGGGAAAGTATCCTCTTGTCTTTGGGCTTTTTTGAGGTCTGATTGTCATGCGCTGCCTGCCTCTGAATAACGCTCAGACACTGGTTCGTGGATCAGGCTCTGATTTATTCAAGGTGCGGTACAGCTTAGAAAGAAAAAAGCTGAGAGTGGCAGGAGCGCGCCGGTGCGGAGTTCAAATACCCCGCGCCGGTCAGCGCCCCCTCACTTGCGGTCACGTCACCCCCCTTTGTCCAATACGTTGCCCTGCCGGTGGGTGAGGGGTGCCGGGATCGCCCATCGTCCGGTTTTCCATTCCTCTGCCGATTGCTGTCAGCTGGGCGATCTCCGTGGTATTGGCGCTGATGGCTTGGGTGTGCTCCGTGATCTGTTTAGTTATTGTTTGTTGGCCGTTAGTCGTTGTGGGTTGATGGTTACTTATCTTGCGCCCCTTCACCTATCTCCTTGCCCTTGTCATGTGTGCCTTTGCGCTGATGACTTTAGCTCAAGGGCACACATGACATACTGCCCCCTTTCCGAATAGTGCTCCCCCCCCGGTTTTCTGGGTTTTTTTTTTTTTTTTTTCGAAATTCCCGCCGGAGTGGTTGTCGCCCCTCCCTTTGCTCCTCCCCCTACCACGTGCCTTCCCAAGGTGTGTCCCTGTTGCGCATGCTCGGGTCCTGTCCTGGCGTGCGCATGCTCCAGTCACACCCCGTTTGTTTGGCTCAGTTCGGTGAGGAGAGAGGCGTGGCTGGTCGGGTGCTTCTCAGCCCCAGGTAGGGTTCTTCTTTTTCCTTTTTTAAAGTGCGTTGCCTTTGTTGTGTCTCCTGGGCGTTGCCCCCGGGTTGCCTTGCTTGCCACTCCCTTGCGGCCGGGGGGGGCGGGGGGAGGGTGCCGGCGGCCGTTTGTCCCCACCCCGTGGCCCCAGGGCGGGGGGAGTGAGTCCCGGGGGGGGGAGGTCCGCCCAAGTCGCGGGCTTGGGGGGGGCCCTTTCCCTTGGGGCACGGGAGGCGGGGGGGGCCTGCGGGGGGGTTTTTTGGCTTGCTGACCTTGGTTGTGGTTTGTCGGGGTATGCCCGGTGAAATGCTCTGGTCAGGTCGGGCGCGTTAACGTTGTGCGCCGCCACCCATTCCGGGTGGGGGAAGTGTTTCCACCTGACCAGATAGTGCAGAGTTCCTCGTTGCTTGCGGGAGTCGAGAATGTCCCTTATCTCGAAGTGGTGTTGCCCGTCGATCATCACCGGTGCGGGCTGTGGCGTGCTTGGGTGCCATCGGGAGGTGGTTGCCGGTTTCAGGAGGCTGGTGTGGAACACCGGGTGGAGTCTCCGGAGGTTGTGTGGCAGGTCCAGGCGTATTGCTACCGGGTTCACTTTTTGCGTGACTCGGAACGGCCCGATGTACTTAGGCCCCAGTTTTTTCGAGGGTTGGGTTGACTTTAGGAACTTGGTAGATAGGTAGGCCATATCCCCCGGTTGAAACGTTGGTTGTTGGCGCCGGTGTTTGTCGGCCTGCTCTTTGTAGGCTGCCTGTGCCTCCTTCAGCGCCGCCGTGATTACTGGCCATGCTTCCGCGATCTTCCGTCCCCAGTCGCTAGCGTCCACCTGGGGTTCCGGGGGTCGAGGTAGCTCTGGTATGGGGACGAAGTCGCGCCCCGAGACTACTTCGAACGGAGTTTTCCCCGTGCTCGTGTGGACGGCGTTGTTGTCTGCGACTTCGGCGAACGGGAGCAGTTCCGCCCAGTCGTCTTGGTGGTAGTTAGTATATGATCGTATGAATTGCTCTAAGGTGGCATTAAGAACCTCTGTGGCTCCGTCCGTCTGAGGGTGCCAAGCCGTGGATAGGGCCTGTTGGGTCCCCGTCAGCTTCAGGAAGGCCCGCCAGAATTTAGAGGTGAACTGTGTGCCCCTGTCGGTCACCACACGTGCGGGACATCCGTGTAGCCTGTACACGTGGATGAGGAAGAGTTTGGCTAGCTGTTGTGAGGATGGGACCGACGTGCAGGGGATGAAGTGGGCCTGCTTTGAGAAGTAGTCCTTCACCACCCAAATGGCCGTTTTCTTCTGGCTGGGTGGCAGGTCCACTATAAAATCCATAGAGATTTCCTCCCATGGGCGGGAGGGTTCTGCCACCCGTTGCAATAGCCCCGCGGGTTTGCCTGGTGCCCGTTTGGCCCTAGCGCACGTTGGGCAGGACGCCACGTAGGTTTTTACGTCTCGCCTGAGCGCGGGCCACCAGAATTGCCGCCGTGCTAGATGTAGGGTCTTGAGGAACCCAAAGTGTCCCGCTTGTTTGGCGTCGTGTGACCTATGCAATATTGCCTGACGTTGCGAGTCCGGGACGTAGATTCTGCCCTCCCCCCATGCCAGGTCCTGTGCCATCGTTACCTTGTCGGGGTTTGCCAGGACCCAGGGGTCGGTTTTGAGGGCGGCGGCGAGGTCCGTGCGCATGCCCCCTGGTAGTTGCGGTTGCTTTCTTCCGGTCGCCGGTTGTCCCGCCGTCGGCTGCGCCGTAGAGTTGAGCAGCCTCCGCGCGCCGCTTCGGGTGGTCACGGCCATCCCCAGTTGCGAGGCGGATAGGACCGTCCCGATGGTGTCTGGGGCGGGCTCTTCGTCTTGGGGCAGTCGGGAGAGGGCGTCGGCCAGGAAGTTCTTTTTGCCCGGCATAAACTTCAGCTGGAAATTAAAGCGGCTGAAGAATTGGGCCCATCGGACCTGTTTTGGGCTAAGGCGTCTAGGCGTTCGTAGGGCCTCGAGGTTGCGGTGGTCAGTCCATACCTCGAATGGTTGGGTGGCTCCCTCGAGTAGGTGTCGCCATGTCTCTAGCGCTGATTTCACCGCGAAGGCTTCTTTCTCCCAGACGTGCCATCGCCTTTCTGTCTCGGAGAACTTCCTTGACAGGTAGGCGCATGGTTTCAGGAGTCCCGTGGGGTCTTTTTGTAGCAGGATGGCTCCCAGGGAGAAGTCTGAGGCATCGGCTCGGACTACGAACGGCCGTTCTGGGTCCGGGTGCGCGAGGATTGGCTCCGTGGTGAACAGCGCTTTTAGCTTGTTGAATGCGGTTTGGCACGCGGGAGTCCAATTCAGCACTGTGCCTGGGTTCTTGGCGCGTCGGGTGTCCCCCACCCCTTTGGTTTTGAGGAGGTCCGTTAGGGGGAGGGCTATCTCAGCGAACCCCCGGGCGAATGACCTGTAAAAATTCGCGAATCCGAGGAAGCTCTGTAGTTGGCGTCTGTTGCGGGGGCGCTCCCAGTTCAGCACCGCTTCGACTTTTGCGGGGTCCATTTCGATGCCGTCCCCGGAGATTCGGTACCCCAGGTAGTCTAGGCGCTCCTTGTGAAACTCGCACTTTGTAGGCTTGGCATAGAGCTGCGCCCTTCTGAGCTTGTCGAGGACTTGCCTGACTAGGGTCACGTGTTCCTCGTGCGTTTTTGTGTAAATCAGGACGTCGTCGATGTAGACCAGGACCCCTTTGAACAGATGCTCATGCAGTACCTCATTGATGAGCTGCATGAACACCCCAGGGGCCCCCGCGAGTCCGAAGGGCAGTACTTTGTACTGGAAGGCGCCTAGGGGGCAGTTGAACGCCGTCTTCCATTCGTCCCCCTCCTTGATTCGGATGCGATAGTACGCCTCGCGAAGGTCCAGTTTGGAAAAGACTTTGCCCGTGGATAGGTGGGCGAGCATGTCCTTCACCAGGGGTAAGGGGTATTTGTTGGACAGGGAAGCTGCGTTTAGACCCCGGTAGTCGGTGCAGAGCCGTAGGGTCCCGTCTTTCTTCTCCCGGAATAAGACGGGGGCTCCGACCGGTGAGCATGCTGGCTCTATGAATCCCCTGGCTAGGTTTTTATCGATGAACTCCCGGAGGGTTGCCATCTCCTTCGGGGTCATCGAATAGATTTTTGGTCTAGGTAAGGGGACGTCGGGCAGCAGGTCGATCCGGCAATCCGTTTTGCGGTGGGGGGGTAGTTGGTCAGCTTCTGCCTCACCGAAGACCTCGGAGAAGTCGGCGTATTGTTCTGGTAGGTCCGCTGTGGTAGCGCCGTTGTCTTGTGTGGTCGCCTCCGCTCGTCCTACCGTGGGGTTGGTTCTGCCCGCTGGAACTGGTGCTCGATATTCGCCGTCGCCGAATGTGAAGGTGCGGGTCTCCCAGTTGATCCGCGGGTTGTTTGTCGCGAGCCATGGCATCCCCAGGACTGCAATGGGCCGTCCGATGTGCGTGACTACGAACGATGTGCGCTCGGTGTGAGTGCCCATTTGCAGGGTGACCGGCTCGGTTTGTAGCGTGGCTGGTTTCCCTCCCGCTGTAGAGCCGTCCAGCTGGTGGAATGCTAGCGGCGTGGGGAGGGGGAAGCAGCGGAGGTCGAGTTTGGCGACCAGGTCGGGGTGGATGAGGTTTTTTGAGCACCCCGAGTCCACTAGTGCCGCGGCCGCGGTGGCTCCGTTGCCGGCAGAGATTTTAATTGCTGCCATTATTACGGGGCTTTCGTCGTTTCGTCGAGGTGGTCCGCGCTGCTGTCCCACCGCCTGCCTCGCCACGCGTTTCAGGGCAAGCGGGGAGCGTTTCCCGCCGGCTGGTCGGGGTCTGCGTTGTCCTCTTCCCCCCAGGAAGCGTCCCAGCCCTCCTCTGGTGTCGCTGCGGCCACGGTCATTCGGCGGTGAGGGGGCGGCCCCAGGTTGGGTTGTCTGGGGCTAATTTTCGGGGTGGGTTTGGGCGCGCTGGTCGGCGGTCGGTTGGCGAAGCAATCCACCGTCTTGTGCCCTAATTTGCCGCACCTCCCGCAAGGCTCCCGGTTGAAGTTCTTTTTTCGGTACATGGGGCCGGCCATTCCCCCGTGTGGTGCGGGTACCTTTTTCTCGGCATAGTTTGTGTCTTCTGCGGTTGTCATGAGGAAGGTGCGGTGCGCGTGTTCGGCTTTCCCCGCGAGGTGGATCCACCCGTGTAGCGTTTCTGGGTCGTCGCGGTAGAGGGCCCATTGGAGTACGTCGCGGTTGAGCCCCCTCTTGAACATTTCCACTAGGGTGGTCTCGGACCAGTCGCAGACCTTCCCCGCGAGGGCTTTGAACTCCAGGGCGTAGTCAGGGACCGTGCGTGTGCCCTGTTTGAGTCTTTGGAGTGCGCTTTTCGCCCTTACTTTGGCTAGGGGGTCTTCGAAGTAGTTTTTCATTTCATTGATGAAAGCAGGGAAGGTGGCGAGGGCGGGGGAGCTGGACTCGTACAGTTGGACGTACCAGTCCGCCGCCCTGTCTTGGAGTTTGATCGCCACGGCGGCGATCTTGTCGGCCTCGGAGTCATAGGAGTGTCCGTGCCTCCCCATGAACTCCCTAGCGTTTGTAACAAAGAACGAGAGTTTTGTGGGGGTCCCATCGAAGAAGATGGGGAAGTCCTTTGGGGCCCGGGCGTTTTGTGCGGCCCCGCCTCTTGCTTCCCGGTGTGTGGTGTCGGCCGCCTGTTCTGTCTGCTGACCCTCTTCTGGCTCGTGGGGGTGGGCCTGTGCGGGGACGTCGTTGGGTGGCGTGGGGGGCATAAGCGACTGGAGCATGGTCCGGAGTTCCGTCAGTTGAGCCCGCATGGCCGCAAGTTCAGTTCGTGCCTCCTCGTCCACCACCCGCGCCGTCGCTGGGCCCGGTTCCATTGGCGCGTCGTCGGGGGTGGGTTGTCGGCGGGGTTCATCGTCCCTCTGCCGCGGGTCCGCTTCCTCCGCCGTCTGATGGGTGTCTCCATCGTCCTCCTCCGTGTTGAGCGCTGTGGGGCTGTCGCTCCACGCCCGTTGCTGGGGTGCGATGTGGAGCGCGGGGTCCTCCGCTGGTTTCGGAAGTCGTGCTGCTCCCTCCCGCGGTCGGGTTGCCTCCGTCGCCATCTCCCCTTGGGGTTGGAGCTGAGGCTCGGGTCGGGTGGGGTGGGCGTCCATGGCTCCGGGAGTCCGCGGTGCCTCTGGCCTTGGTCGGTCCTCCTCTGTCTCTTGCCGCGCGGCTCGCCCTCCTTGCCCGCGCCGTTCCGGCCTCATCTTGTTGGTCTTCTCGCCGTCTACTCCTCCCGCGGCTCGTTGTCGTCCGGTGGGGCTCGGCGAGGCTGAGTTTATGACTCTCAGCTTTATGTCATGCGCTGCCTGCCTCTGAATAACGCTCAGACACTGGTTCGTGGATCAGGCTCTGATTTATTCAAGGTGCGGTACAGCTTAGAAAGAAAAAAGCTGAGAGTGGCAGGAGCGCGCCGGTGCGGAGTTCAAATACCCCGCGCCGGTCAGCGCCCCCTCACTTGCGGTCACGTCACCCCCCTTTGTCCAATACGTTGCCCTGCCGGTGGGTGAGGGGTGCCGGGATCGCCCATCGTCCGGTTTTCCATTCCTCTGCCGATTGCTGTCAGCTGGGCGATCTCCGTGGTATTGGCGCTGATGGCTTGGGTGTGCTCCGTGATCTGTTTAGTTATTGTTTGTTGGCCGTTAGTCGTTGTGGGTTGATGGTTACTTATCTTGCGCCCCTTCACCTATCTCCTTGCCCTTGTCATGTGTGCCTTTGCGCTGATGACTTTAGCTCAAGGGCACACATGACACTGATAAAGAATGGTTCCATCTGCCACAAAGGACCTCTGCCTGACAGAACTTTGTTTTGCCTTGAAGAGGATGTGGAGCGCTTCCAGAAAGACTTTGCCTCTCGCATCTGGCTGACTTACCGTCGAGATTTTCAGCAGCTTGAGGGCACTGCATGGACCACAGACTGTGGCTGGGGCTGTATGTTGCGCAGTGGGCAGATGCTGCTTGCTCAGGGTCTTCTTGTCCATTTTCTTAGCAAAGGTGAGTGGCAAGGCTATATATGAGACACTCGAGGAGGGACCCTTTGTTCCTCCTGTCTTCACCCTAAGACATACAGGCTAAGTATCTGAATCCATAAGTCTACATCCTATCCTAGGGAAGATCTTAAAGAGCTATCTAATTCAGTAGCTTCTTTGCTCTTCCCATCTTCCATAGATCAACTAACAGAGGACATCTGCATAATAATAGAAAAACATTGTGAGTAGCCCACAGTTTGTGACACCAAATTCCTCCACCAACCAAAGTGTGGGTCATAATTTTTAGCCAACTTAAGCAAGTATGGTGTCCATAATTCAGTCTGTTCCAGTTTGTTTGCTGTTGAGTGAATAAATGATACTTGAATTAGTTTCTGGGGGCTTTGGGGAATTGGATGGCTTGCTATCCTTTCCTCTTTTCTTTGGTTTTGTGTTTCACTCTTCAGATTGGACCTGGTCAGATGCCCTTTTCACTACCAATTTGACAGATATGCAGCCCATGAAAGCTGCCTCCCTGCCCTGTCCCAGCATCCCCCATCTGCACCAAACTTCTTCCATCCCCACTGATAGGACCATGGGCCCCTGGGAGTTGTGGGCTCCTCGGCATGCCTGCAGATCTGATGAACTGGAGAAGGAGGGCTACCACCGGAAGATTATCTCATGGTTTGCAGATCAGCCAGAGGCACCCTTTGGGATCCACCAACTAGTTGATCTTGGACGTAATTCAGGGAAGAAAGCTGGAGATTGGTATGGCCCTTCTGTTACTGCCCACATCCTCAGGTGAGTGGTACTGGAAGGAACTTGTATTACAGAGAGGAGGAAGAACAGGTTTGGGGATCATTAACACTTAGCAGGAATCTTTGTGGGTAGATTGTCTGGTCTGCTTGTTGGTACTGAAGCTGGGAGGTTAATTTATTGTTGTGTACGCTTTGAATTTGACCATTTTGAACTGAAAATATCCCACTTGGAGTTCAAAATAATTCTAATTTGAAATAGCTGCTCTGCATCTGAAGCAGGCTGTTTCAATCACTTTGGAAGTGTTTTCTGTATTCCCAGAGTGACTGAAATTATCTGTTTCAAATTAAAAAGGTGTTTCAAATGGTTAACGTTCAAACATTTTGCACACCCCTAATTATCTCAATATTTGTGTGCTCAGCTATTTATGTGAGAGTCAAGTGCTCTGCCAAGAATGCTCCATGTTCTTATTTTGGGGCAGCTTTGATAACAAAACCAGGGATAACCAAACTCTGCAATTACAAGGTTTCAGAAATGGTGAACTAAAATACTAAACGAACCTGTTGGATCCATGCCATTGAAAAGGCCTGCTTAGAGTGCAGGAGACTTGTCCACGTTTTGCTGAAAAGAATAATGATGGAACTTTGCTGGCTTCCTTGTCCTTGATTAATTGCATCATTAATTATGAAGAAGGCAAGAAAGGCTATACATGGCAGACCTCACGTGCCTTCCTTGGTATCTGAATCTTTAGGGAGCTGTCACCTTGCAGCCCAAATGTATTCTTCATATCAAGAATGGGGAACCTATGGCCTTCCCAATGCTGCTAAACTTGGGCTCCTGGCATCCCACACCATTACCAATATTGATTCAGTTTTCTGGGAGTTGTGGGTCAGCAACATCTGGAGGATAAAGGATTCTACACTCCTTCTTCATGTATTGGGGCAGTAATGGGATTTTGGAAGCTTTTCTGACTCCTACATCATTATGCTATCACAAACTGAGCCCAAATTCTTTATTTTCCATAAAGGGTATCTTCCTGTTAATAAGTTCTCTGCCCAGAGTCCCTCTTTTGGTGGAGATGGGTGGTGATGAAATTTGATAAATAATAATAAAATTTTGCTATTTGTCCAGTCTCCACCCTCCTCCCCATGGCAATCATCTCAACTGTGAAAAATTGGCAGGATATTGTTCCACTGAAGTGTGCTATTTTGCCCCTGTAGGAAAGCAGTGGATTGCTCTTCAGAAGCAGGCAATCTGGTAGTATATGTATCTCAGGACTGCACAGGTAAACTTTGGAGAAGGGGGAGTTGGGCAGGTTTGTCCTGTGCTCAAGCCTCAGGACAGTCAAAGGGACGTAGCTGGCCTACTGTCCATATGGTTTATGACTGAATTTCCTTCTCTGGTGTCCCCATAGTGTATAAAGGGGATGTGGCAAACCTAGCCAACAAGAATGAGGGCAGGACTCCATGGGATCCTGGTGCGGAATGGAAAGCAGTCATCATCTTGGTGCCCATGCGGCTGGGTGGAGAGACTTTTAATCCTGCCTATGTGGACTGCATCAAGGTGACTTGAGGATAGGTGCAAATAGTGGGATTCAGTCCCGCAACTAGGGTCTGTGTCACCCGGGGCAAACATGGATTCCGTGCCCATTTTGGCGCCCCCCCAGTGCTCATTTTGGTGCCCTCCAGCGCGATGCCCGGGCCACATGCCCTGCTTGCCCCCACCCCACCCCCAGTTGCGGCCCTGATGGGATTCCAGGGTTCACGTGCAATCCATGCTGATGCCTCATTCTTTTTCCAACTTATTGCATGAAGAGAAAGAGGACACATTGGTTCTGTCTCTATGTTATAATTATTCTGTCAGCAGAATTGTACGATGTCTGTGCAGGAGATGGGTTCTGGAATCTCCTTGCTGTATGTGTGCCCAGTTGTGTAACCAAGACAAGGAAATTGCTCTTATGAAACAGCAGTGAACTCAACTATCAGCTTTTCCAACTCTTACCGCTTCCATTGTCTTTCCCTACACAAGATACTTTCATACCCAAAGTGGTTGAAGAGTGATAGTCTCTCCTAGTCATCATAGATAAGGACTGTGGGTTGATTATCTCAATGGAGAAGGAGCCAAGACATGGTGGGATTATTGAATTCTGAACCCTTATCCTGCAGGAACTGTTGAAATTAGATTTCTGCACTGGGATTATTGGAGGGAAACCAAAGCACTCACTCTACTTTGTCGGATATCAAGGTAATCAATTTCACCATGAGCCTCAGAAATTTCTAATCTTGTTTTTTTCCCTCCCAATAATAGGTTGATATAAGCCAAATCAGCTTTTCCAACTTCTGTACTAAGCTATATCATCAGTAAATTTATTACACAAATTCTTAACATAAAATATAGTAACCTATGTAACTATATAAACTTCCAGCTATGATTAGCAGCGTAACAGCAGCAATATTTAAAGTACATTTTATGTTTTTGCTGTTAAATATCATTTCTAACACATCACTCTAATCCTATTGGACTGAAACTTCAGTCTGTAATTATGACACTCTGGGCTCTATGTCTGCTGTTAGATTCTGCAGACTCAGCTGTGTTGGGTGAGTTACCAACTAAAATTTAACCCCGTAACTCTGCTACTCATGTGTCTGGCAATCCTTGTTACATTCTCAAACCAGTATAAGGGGGAAAAAAATTCCTTTGGCTAAAAGGCTCTGTCCATGTGATTCTGGAGAGAGAGAAACTACCAGACACGTCCTTCTATGATGTTCGTTTTACAGCAGCATGCGTACAAAATTCATTTCCCCAATGTTTACTAGATATCCTGGCCGTTCTGATACCGAATATCTCCAGATTCCGCTCCAAGATGAGTGGACTACCGTGACAGCGCAGGTGGCAAGATCCTGTGCAGCAGCTCTTAAGAGTCGTCACAACCTAATGAAAAACTTATTCTAAACATTTTACTTTCTTTTATGACTATGTACCGAAAATTTTTAGATAATAACACTTAATTTTAACAGTTAATAATTGATAATTATAGGATGTTACAACTTACGGAGTACTAATATACTGCAATACAGGCTGCACCTCTGATTGTATACATAAATGATAATTACCCTGTTTAACTAATTTTCGACATGGATTGCATTTCTTCTGTTTAGTTGAGAATTTCTGTCGGACACACGTGGTGTATTTTTACTTGTACTGGTCAATGACTGTAAGTAAAGATTTAAGAACCAGTATAAGGAAGTTCACTTTTTCCAACTGAGCCACAAGTACAGCTCCATCATTATTTATTTATTATATGGTAATACCCAAAAAATTTTTTGTGTGTGATAAAAATAAAAATAAGGAGTTAAACTAATAAAAACAGTAAACCAGTAAAAATAAAAGCCTCCCTTAATTAGTATTCAGCTGTCTGAAGTTGGTGAGGTTGCAGTGAAACCACAGGTGCATCTGGCCCTGCACAAAGTAGCTCTTGTCTGAAGGAAGTGAACATGCAGGTTTTTGGAAGCCAATTGCAATGTACTAAATGAGTTCTCACTTGCTGGACTTTCTTCAGCAACATATCTGCTAGGAAGGAACGAAATAACTGGTGGTTATTTGGTACACTGGATGGATCTTGGCTAGAAAGGTAGTAGTTGTCCCCTGTAGTTGGAGAATACTCCTGCATATAGATAGCTCTGTCATTTACTGTAATGGAAAGCTACATATAGAATTGTCCTTGGTAAGTCGAGGAAAAAAAGCCAGTAGCTGCTATTTCTAAAATTGCTACCGTGTTAGGCACAGACTTTCATTCAAAGAATATGCATGTGAACCATCTGCACACTGAATCAACTGGTTGAAAAAGCAGCTAAGGGCAGGTTGGATGCTCCCTGTTTCTTCTTTTGACAAGTGCAGTTGTTTTCAAGTAGAAGATGAGTCATACTTAGGTGCATTGCTGATCTCTGCCTCCTACTTCTCTTGCTGCCTAGATGACTCCCTGTTATACTTGGACCCCCATTACTGCCAGCCTTTTGTGGACACCACCAAGGAGAACTTTCCTCTGGAGGTGAGCATTTACCAATATCTCTTTGAACTTCAGGAATCTAATTGGTTGAGAAAACCATGAAAGAAACAAATTAGAATGCTGGAAACAATCCAATATTAGGAATAATACTCACATTGAACATATTTTTGAACATATTTTTCCTAAGCTGCTATAGCCAAAATATACATATTGCTTCTGCAGGTAGGACCCAGGCATGAGGAGAAGAAAAGTAGATTTTACTAGGACCAGAAATCCTTACAATGTGGCAAAAAATAAGATTCATTTGTAGGTCATGCTTGGGGCTATCCTTGAAAATTTACTTTCTTGTATTTATATACAATATTTGTACATAAACCGCATGAGATTTGGTGGATTCAATCAGAAACTGAAAGTAAAACAACCAACATTGTAAACAATGAGTAGCTACTGAGGCCCTTTTTTAGAACTAGGAGAACATGCATTGCAGTGTAAATATTAAAGCAGACCTTAAGTTTAAGACACACCCATTAATATAGTCATCATTCTTTATCAGAGAAAAGCCACTATATGAGTCAAGATATAATTTCATAAATACGGTGTTAAAATATAAGCTTCACATATGTGTGATTTGGCTTATAATGGGATATATTTATAAGTTTATACTAAACTCTCTGCTTCCAGAATGGTAAATCAATATTTTACCAAAAAACACCACAGTTAAAATACATTTAATTTTGTAATAATATGATGAAATGTCAGTAAGGTAGCTGTTTTATTAGAGGAAAGGAAAAGGATGCTAGGTTTTTAAAGTTGTCCACACAAATTATGATGCCACACAAATCCACGTATTCGTTTGGATGAGTAAGATATTTGTATGATCCCAAAGCATGTGCTTGGAATAAGGTGCACATATCAATAAAAACATTACATAACATCTGTTACAGGTTTAAAAGTAACTTAAGCCCCCTCTTCTCCCCTTCGGAATATTTCTATACTCCACCCTCTCATTCTCTGCTCACGTTTTTCAGCCAGGTACCTCAGGTTCTTTTTTGGGCCTAATGAACTTCAGCATTTTAATAAATGGTTTAAACAAAGGGATATAGAAGGGATGCTCAGCAAATTTGCAGATGACACAATGCTGGGGGTGGAGGGGATTGCTAAAATCTCAGAAGACAGGCTCAGGGTTCAAAAAGATTTTGGTGGACTTTAATATTGGGTTGTAGTCAACAAAATACCGTTCAGTGGCAGGAAATGTAGGGTTCTCTGCTTAGGTAGAAAAAAGCAGGTGCACAGGTACAAGATAAATGGTTTTTGGCTCAGCAGTAGTGCTTGTGAAAAGGATCTAGGGGTCTTGGTAGACACAGATTAAGCATGACCCACCAGTGTACTGCAGCTGTCAAAAGAGCCAATGAAGTCTTGGGCTCCATCAACACAGGTATAATGTTAAGAGCATAGTGATAATTCCATTCTACACTGCACCAATCAGATTACATGTGGAATACTGCATTCAGTATACAAGAACGATGCTGAGGAACTGGAAAGAGTTCAGAGAAGAGTAACAAAAATGTGGGGCTTGGATGCTAAATCCTATGAAGAATGGTTAAAGGAAGTGGGCATGTTTAATCTAACGAAGAGAAGGTTGAGGAAAAGAGGAAGAACAATTTTCTGACCATGAGAGGTATTAAGCAGTGGAATAGCCTCCCTCCTGGAGTCATGGGTGCTCTATCACTGGAAGTGGGCAGCTGTTTGCCTGGGATGGTCTGAGTATTCTTGCTCTGGGCAGAAGACCTTCAAGATGCCTTCCAATCCTACGATTCTGTGACTTCTTTCCAGTTTGACACCGAGATGGTGCTTTATACTTGTAGGGTATCAGATCTGTTTCCATCTGATGGTAGAACAGCTCAGCCCACATTTTGTCATCTTCTGTACTACACGGGATACCTTGCAATTCTAAATGAAAGTGTGATTTTAAAAATAATTCTGTGGAATGCTGTTCTGCATGGGTTTGACTCCTTCAGCCAGATTATCACAAGAACTGGATACGATACAAGTTCAAGAGTGGAACTACCATCAGCCGCCTCCTCTACATGGATGACATCAAGTTGTATGCTAAGAGTGAATGAGACATCAACTCACTGATCCACCTGACATGGATCTACAGTGAGGACATTGGGATGTCATTTGGACTGGAGAAGTGTGGCCGGATGGCAGTAAAGAGAGGGAAGGTAGTTAAGCTTGATGGGGTGCAACTACCACCAGGCCACATAGCAGACATACAGACCAGCTACAAGTACCTTGGTATCCCACAGACACATGGGAACCATGATGAGGAGGCAAGGAAAACAGCAACATCCAAGTACCATCAAAGGATAAGACAGGTTCTGAAGAGCCAGCTCAATGGGAAGAACAAGATCCACGCCATCAACATGTATGCCCTGCCAGTCATCAGATACCCCACCGGTATAGTGAGCTGGCCAAAGGAAGACATGGAGGGTGCTGATGTGAAGACCTGAAAGCTCCTCACAATGTACAGAGGCTTCCACCCCAAGTCCAACACACAGAGACTATACCAGCCAGAAAGAGGGTGGGCAGGGTCTGGTGAGTGTCCAAGCCACTGTCCTGGATGAGACCCAGAGCATCCAGGAGTACATCAGTAAGATGGCACCCAAAGATGAGCTGCTGAGAGAATGCCTGAGGCAGCAGCAGACATGGAAGGAAGATCAAGCAGAGGAAGTGCCATGGCAAGACAAGACCCTGCATGGGATGTACCATCGACAGCTGAGGTGGCTGACATTGGGAAATCCTACCAGTGGCTGGAAAGGGCTGGACTAAAAGCACTGAGGCACTGATTATAGCAACACAAGAACAGGCACTAAGCACCAGATCCATAGAAGCAGGGGTTTACCACAGGACCCAAGGTGCAGGCTGTGCAGAGGGGTCTTAGAGACAGTCCAACGCATAGTGGCAGGGGGTAAGATGCAGGCAGGAACAGCATACACTGAACGGCACAACCAAGTAGCTGGCATTGTGTACAGGAACATCTGCACAATGTATGGGCTAGACCCTCCCAAGTCCATGGGAGATTACACAGAAGGTTGGGGAGAATGATAGGGCTAAGATCCTTTGGGACTTCCAGATCCAGACGGACAGGCAGGTACTGGCCAATCAACCAGACACTGTGGTAGTAGACAAGGACCAGAAGACAGCGGTGGTGATAGATGTAGCGGTGCCATGTGACAGCAACATCAGGAAGAAAGAGTATGAGAAGGAGTATGCGAAGTACCAGGGCCTGAAGGAGGAACTGGAGAGGTTGTGGAAAGTGACGGCCAAAGTGGTCCCCAGTGATGGTAGGGCACTTGGGGCTGTAACTCCCAAGCTGGGAGAGTGGCTCCAACAGATCCCAGGAACAACATCAGAGCTCTCTGCCAAGAAGAGTGCGGTGCTAGGAACAGCTAAGATACTGTGCAGAACCTCAAATTCCCAGGCCTCTGGCAGAGGACCCGAGGTTGAGGAAGACACATACCACCCATATGGGTGAGAAGGGAATTTGTATTTATTTATATTAAATACTACTTTTTGTAATGTATGAATTTTATTTTTCACATATTAATAATAAAATAAATGACAAAATATTTTATCTCCCAAACCAGAATTGTAAATTCCAGGGCATAATCTGACCCTATAGTATTAATACTTCAAAGTACGAGTGCAAGAGAGGAATCTCTTGTTACTTTCACAGGTGTGAGTAGGTGAGCTAAAACTGGGCTTGTTTGTAGATAACAGTTCCAGTGTCTTCTCATGAACATCGACTAGGTGTAATTGTTTTAAGGATGCTAATGAGCTGCAGAGCTATATAAACTTTTTTTTTTAGATTAAAAATAATTTCACAGGTTATTTTAAGTTTTCCTCTTTGAAACATATGTCTCAATCATGCTGAATTTTCATAAGACAGTGTGATTCAAATGTAAGATCTACCCCATACATTTAAATGTAAAATCAAATAATCTTGAAAGCAAATAGATGTTGTTGATATATTGTAGTAGTCTGTATATTTGGCTTTGAAAGCATCCATTTTTTTCCCTTTACAGTTAGAGAAAGAGGCATTGAGGCTTATGATGTCTGTTCTCAATCTTACTTCACCACAGTTCCTGTTTGTGGTGAAATGCTCTAAGACTTCATTTGAAGGTTGACCCTAGAGACAGGTAGTCTAATTATTGGACAGCCTTCTTAATGTCACTCTTACTGACTCTTTTCCAGTCTTTCCACTGTAACTTCCCTCGAAAAACAGCATTTACAAAGGTGGATCCCAGCTGTACCATTGGGTTCTATGTACGTCACAGAATGGAGTTTGAACATCTCTGCTTGGAATTAACTCGGGTGAGAAATTAGATTTTTCTGGGTGGCAGTTCACTTATTTCGTAAGGTATTCTCTGAATTATGTTTACTTGAAATTAAAGTGAGAATTTGACAGAAGTTTGGGGAGACAAGTGCAAAGTGTTTATTTGCAGAATCTGAAATTGTGGAAACTTGGGGTAAGAGTTTTGAAAAGGGGTCTTGTGCTTTAAAGGAAGCCACTGGCACTTTACACAGCATGTTGTAAGGTTCTTGAGAACTAGAAAAGCGGGAGCTTCCATCGTAAATTGTGAGTTCCGTGTAATACTTGCAAGTTATTATAAAAGGACTGCTCCTCCACAGTCAGAAATGGTGCAAAATCCAGAGCTGGTGGAAATTAAGGTCAAGCCTGCTTGTCTGAGTTTTATAGCAAGTAAATGGAATGTGCCAGTTCATTACTCTTCATTCCCACTGCAGGTCCTAAACTATGCATCTGCCAAAGAAAAATATCCCATGTTCTCCGTGGTGGAGGGTCGCGCTCGGGAATATGGTTTGGAGGAGATGTGTGCCCACTTTGCCCAGCAAACAGTGCAAGTCCAACGGCATAGTAAACGGGGCAGGACAAAGAAGCTCTCAGCTGAGGAATTTGTCGTCTTATGATTGCTGGCTAGCCAGACCCACCACCTCTGACTTATTTATTTTTTATTTATGTAGAGAATGCAGGCTTGAAGCAGAGCTGCATCTCTAAATCCAAGAAAGACATCTTCTGGGTCCCAGCAGTTATCTCTGCTTCTCTGACCTGTTGTACCTCAGCTCTTCCTTATGGGAGAGACTGCAAAAAAAATTACCTTACTAAACACTTATGGGGACCTATCCTCACCTCTGGGCTTCTAACAGAAGGTCATAACACTGGAATAAGCCTGCTGAATGTAAGAAAAGTACTAAAATGACAGCCTTGACCTTTTTTTGAGTGGAAGGGAACAGTCAGATGAGGATCATTAAGGAGACTGTTAGCTTCAGATTTGTCTTTCCTGCTGAGATGATGAGGACTCTTCAACAGCTGACACAGATAGCACCAGCCTGAAAACAAAGAGCTTCCTTTTCATCAATTCTAGGTTTGTTTCATAGGCCCTTAAAAATAAGGATGATAAACAGCAGAACAGTGTGGTGTTTTTAAGCTGTATTTTTGCATATATGGAGGGAAGAGCCTGTGTTAATTTCAGCTAAAGGCTGAGGATTTCTCCAAACAGCGATTCATTGCAGCAGCTGAATTGGGGAAAGCAAGACAAGCATAGAGCCAAGTGGCTGATGATGTCTTGCGTTGGCTTGAATAAACAGTATTATAATAACATGGGTTCAAAGAACTGAAGGGTTTCCTCTCACTTAGAGGGGGAAGGATATTTCAAGTGGGCACCAGGTAAAATTAATGTATCTTGTAGAGTCATCCTCTCAGGGCAAAGCCTTGAACACTGGTTGTTCTGTTGCAAAAGACTATTAGTCACCATTGGTGCACTTCATGCCAGATGTCTGAATTCTCTCCACCATCACCCAGTACTGTTACGAGTTCTTTCTCTTCCTCATGGCATTTTCCCACTTGGAACTAGATTATCCATTTGGGCAGTTGGGCATATTGTATGCCTTTTGTCAGCTATGTTTTTTCTCAATTTAGGTGTGGGTGCAGGTGCAGGCAGGTAGACTTGTCCTGTGGATACTCTGTTGGCAGTTTACTGGAAAGAGATTCCTCCCTCCAGTGGCAACAGCTCCTCTTTTAGTCAATAAAAGTTCTTTATGGAAATTTGCAAGCAAACTGTGTCTGTGTCTGGGAAACAGTACTTGTCTAGGTAATAGAATTAGCAGCTTGAGATGGTCATAGAGTTCTTCCTGTAAATGCATGAGGAATCAGTCCTTTTCCCATTCCAGACCCTCCAGAAATGCCTACAAAAGCATGTTCTGAACCAGATCACTTATGAAGGAAAAAAGGCTGTTACCCAACATTCTCACTCTAAGATGCTGTAGTTAAGTTGCAACTAGAACCAATCACTTATAGATCCCTAGCTCTGTGTTTTACTATCGGGATCCTGATAGTAGTTTGGGGTTCAGCGTAGGGATTCCAATCTAAGAAATTTCTTGAGAACCGCCACAGTTGAGCTACCTAAATATAGTTTAGTTTGGAAAATGAGCAATTAATTAGAGGGTAGCTGTCATAATTTCAGATTATTCTTCCACTCAGAATGAAACTACCATTTAGGAGGCATTTGTTAAACTAGAGAACCATGAAATTTCAGGCATTAACTGATTAGTTGCCCTTAAGCTAGCCATTATTTTTCCTGCAGTGTGGGAAATTTTTTACAAGCCTTATTGCGATTGCTAGAAAAGATGGAAAGTTCTTTGAATTCTTTACATGTATAACTTCAAATGTGGTTGTAGTAGTAATTTTATATTAACAGAGTGGAAGGCATATTTGATTCTCGATTTTATAGCAGATTGAGCCTAAGCTATGAAAAGTGGCACTCCTAATGAGAATTAGTAATTTGACTACTGGTCCATTTTCTATATGAAGAGTTCTGCTTATACAGATTTGGGAACTGATCTCCTCAGTTTCAGTACAACATCTTAACCCCACTACCACCTTAAACAATTCAAGGAGCAAAGTGTCTGCTCTTTCTTATCAGGCACCTCTAAGATGGCTGACATGTACAGTATATGCGATGGGAAGTTACTCTTCTATTCCAAAGAGCTCTGGTACTAGAAAATGAAGTGAGATCACCACTCCAGTAGGGGCCGCAGTGGCTCAGTGGTTAAGACGCTGAGCCAGAGGACCATTAAGGTCAACAGCTCGGCAGTTCGAAACCTGAGCGCGTGAGCCGTGTGATGGAGTGAGCTCCCACCAACTTGTCCCAGCTCCTGCTAACATGGCAGTTCGAAAGCATGCAAATGCAAGTAGATGAATAGGTACCACTTCGGTAGGAAAACAACAGGGACATGAAAGAAGCCCCCTCGGGTGTCCCCCAGGCAACGGTGACGTCACCAGCAAATCCTTTCAACACAGAAGCGCCTTGGTAGGTGTTTCTGACACAGGAAAAAAAAACAAACCACTCCAGTCCTTACCAAGTTGGAAGGTTGCAGGAACTAATGGAATACCCACAAAAATATTGGCAAGCAGCAGTAGAAGAATCAGGAAAAGTTCTAACCAAGCTATGCCAGCAAATCTGGAGAAGACACAGTGGCCAACAGATTGGAAGAGGTCCATCTACATTCCAGCACCCAAAAAAAGACTTAACAGTGTGTGAAAAATATTGTACAGTTCACATGCTAGCAAAATCATGTCTAGAATCATTCATTGCAGATTAGAGCCCTACATGGAAATGGAGATGCTAGATGTCCAAGCTGGCTTTAGAAAAGGCCGAGTAACATGAGATTGCTGATGCACAAATGCATAATTTAGAGAGCCAAAGAAAGCCAAAAAGTCAGTATGTGCTTCATTGATTATAGAAAGGCCTTTTATTGTGTTGAACATGTCAAGCTGTGGAATTGCTCAGAAAAGTGGGAGTCCCAGAACATCTCATTGTCCTCATGTGAAATCTATGTACAAGTCAGGAAGCCATAGTATGGCCAATATGGCAAAACAGACGGGCTCCAAGTTGGCAAAGGAGTGAGACAATGTTGAATACTCTGTTTATGCCACCTATATGCTGAATATGTATCAAGGGAAGCTGGATTTGAAGAAAATTAGTATGGCTTTAAAACTGGAGGAAGAAACATCAATAACCTGTGCTATGCTGGTGACACTGCTGTGGTTACCCAAAATGCAAAGGATCTGCAAGCTCTAGTAATAAAAGTCAAGGAACACAGTGAAAAAATGGGATTAAAATTAAATATAAAGAAAACAACAGGTACAACAACCAGTCTTAGAATTGACAATGAAGATATTGAAGCGATAAATAGCTTCTGCATTTTAGGATCAACCATCAGCAGTAAAGGAACAAGCAATTATGCTGCAGGCTAGCACTTGGCAGAGCAGCCATGAAGGCCTTGGAAAAGACACTCAGATGCCACGATGTGTCCATACCTACAAAGATCAGAATCGTGCAAGCCACGGTATTCCCTGTGACACTCTATGGAAGTGAGACTTGGACTTTGAAGAAGGAAGAAAGCAGCACTGACACATCTGAACTTTGCGTCACTGGGATGACTGCTAGCTGTACCTCCACTGTACCTATAGAATGGTACCATCACATCTACCACAGTGGAATCCAATGCAGTATTTCTGACATTAAGGGTTAGAATCAGTTACCACTTCTGCTTCTCTCCATACTTCCCATTGTAACGTTTCCTACTATAAGTATGAAAGCACTTCTATGGTGTTACCATGGAATTTGCAAAAGGCAAATTCTTTGCATTGCTTTCCAGAATCCCTCCAGATACACTGAGATGCTTAATTCACAATTTGTTGGCAGACCTATGTTCTTGTCCTCTCCCAATTTCATCCACAATCTCAGTGACATAAATCAAGAGCAATTCAGGTTTAGCCAGTAATCGGTGCTATTGTCTACACAGAACAGACCATTTTGTTATTATTCATCACATGTGCTACATTCCCAGCGTAGCAGTCAGGCAGCTTTGCCAGTTCTCTGTGCTCAAAGTATACTTAAACAGTGTACTAGAGAAACAAACACTAAAAATGCCTGAACATGTGCTGACACGAGGGCCACAGCCTCTTTGGGCTTGGGGCATCCTTGTGTCACTCAGACAACTTACTTTACTCTGCAGAGTTTTGTTTTCTTTTTAGTAAGATTTGGAACAATAAAACCAGTTAGCCAGAGAGGAGGCAGACTACCTTCTACTGCATGTTTTTCAAAAGGAGGCTGGACAGCCATGTGCCTGGGATATTTTCATTTGGGCTCCTGCACCGTGCAGGGGGTTGGACTTGAAAACTTAAATGGCTCTTCCAACACCATGATTTAATGTACTGTAATCAGAACATAAAATACATTGTGATGATTCTGATGGCTAACTACCATCTTTCCTCTCTAAATATTATCTCATAGAACCCAAAGGTATTTAGAGCAATAAAGATGGTGGTCAATGGAGGTAAATTTTCATTTTGCAACACCCCCAAATAGATGTTTTTTAATATTAAACCAGTTATGGATAAGGTACTTTGTAAGCATAGGTCCATGGCCCTCCTAGTATGTAAGTGGAAGTGATCAAAAGGAGTAATATAGGATTAGCTAGTACGATGGATTCAGACTTGAAGGCTTATTAGGCAAGTCTATTAAGTAATACGACGAAACATAAAGGCAGCAAACACATTAAAAGATAATTTGATTCATTCATTATTTCACAAGAATCAAAGGAGCAGAGTTCAGAAACTAGAAACCACTGCTTTTAGCCAGCTGTAGACTCCGCTCCAAGAAAAGGAGGCAGATGGCTAAAGGAGCTGAGTCTGAAATCAAAACGGATGAGGCTGTTTGGTCCCCTGACCAGCCAAATCTGGCTGGGTTCAGCTATTGCTTCTTCCGCCTCTTCTCACGAAGCAGCTGGCGGTAGCGCAGGCGCTTGGGATTGAGACCGTAGGCTTGGAGCCGCTGGTGACTGAACTCAGAGCCCCTCATCCGTATCTTGGTGCCCAGTACCAACCCCTTTCTGTTTCTCTTTTTTGATCTCTGGACTCGGGGGGGGACAGAACAAGACCCATTTGAGGCAGGAGCTTCCAGTTCTTTTCCTGTGACAGAATCTGCTGTGGTCCTGGGAAGCAAAAGTCCTTCCTCCTCACTAGGGCTAACCAGCTGTGATTCTTCTGAAGAGTGCCCAAAGCACTTGGTCTCCCTGCTCTTTCTTCTCTTCTTGGGCGGAGGCTGCTTTCCATCTTTTTCTTCTTCTTCCATTCTGCAAAAATACCATGCAGCAAAATCAGATCATGAGGATCCCATAGGCGCACAGAACAAAATATCTAGTCTCAAGGCAGCAGAATACGTGAAATATCAAAGACCATCAGCTCAACATCAAAGCTAAGGTTCCAAAGAAAGAGTAAACAAAGAGTCTGTCTCCCCTTGGAGTCAAAAATTTCAGGTACATTAAGTGAAAGCACAAAGTGGGTAATGAATTAAGAGATAAAAGATTCCTATCATGGTTGCAAAAATGGCTAGAAAGCATGATGGCTATTTCATCATGTTTAAATGTAGGAATATCCCTCCCTGGGGAAGTCTAATTGTTTTAATTTTCTTCAATTGCCTCCCGTGATAATTACTTCCTAATCCTGAGCCTTTTGGATTACTATTGTTAATTATACAGGAAAAGCACTAACTTCAGGGTGGACACAGGCTAAAGATACAGCCTAAGCCCCAACATCCCAGAAGACATACCCTGCTTGAAGGGATTTGAGGATCTGTTTCTTCTTCCAAGCATCTTGGCCTTTCTTCTCATAGACTGCCTTGTCCTGCAATTCTTCTTTTTCTGACCTGTTCAGAAAACATGCAAATCCATCTTCTCCTGAACCACCCCAGCACCATTTAGAGTCTGGTGTAAGATGGGAGAGGAAAAAGGCACAAAACAAGGGGCTTTCTGAAATCTAGTTTTTAAAAGGCAGAAACCCAGAGATAGTCCTCTTTTAACTTTTGAAATGGACAACTGACTTATAAATTGTCCTTAACCTATCTCACAGAAGGAAAATACCGAAATGCATATTTTTCACCCTTCAGAAAAACCAGACCTTATCAATACAGATCTCATTTTTAAAAAACATTAAAAACCCAAGCCTACTGTATTCATTTCTGTTCCATGCTATCAGATAGCAAAGGGACATTACCAGGAGCTCAGGACAAAATAGAGGTCTGGAAATATTTCTTTGCCAAATTTTGGTCCTACCGTGTCCTGTTCCATGGCCTTGCTGCTTTGCCCCATCCAACCCTTGCTGATCTCTAGGCTTCTTTGCCCATTAATCACTAGTCATTTGGGGGGGAAAGCCAAGAAATACTGGAGCTTAAGTTCCAACTTTCACCACGCCCAGAGCTAGGCTCAAAGCCCAAGTCTTGGCCTCCATGCCACGTTCCAGACTGTGGCCACCTGTTTACAACCATGTTATAAACAGCACCTTTCCACTTTCTGTTCCTGCCCCTCACCTGTACATGCATGTCTTCCGTAGAGAACACCAGCGGTTCAGCTCCTTATCATCAGCTGCCAAAATCTGAAAAGGAAAATACCACTGGTTTCTTACGTTTCTCTTAGTCAGGGTTCCCCAACTGGGGTTCCGCGAGAGGTCACTAGGGGTTCCCTGGGAGATCACAATTTATTGAAAAAAAGCAGAGACAAAAAAACAAACAAAACCCTTCCAACCTCCAACACTGGGTTGGCTCATTGGAGCACGCATGGACCCTAGGCGGGGGCTGGGATTGCGCACATGTGGGCAATCGTGGTGATAAGCAAAGTGCGAGCCAAGGAGTGAGCAAGGAGCAGAGGAGTAAGCGAGGAGCAGCAGGTGGTAAGAGAGCACATCTGAGAGAGATGCCACCGGCGTCTCTGTGCTGGGGCTCTCCCTGCCAACGCATGCCAGTCTTTCTGCAGGCGCAGCAGCCTGGGGGACTGTATCGCAGGATGGGTGCAGGAGATCTGAGGCTGGGCTGGCTCGGGCACCAGTGGGTTCCCCAAGGCCTGAAAAATATTTCAAAGGCTCTTCCAGGGTCAAAAGGTTGAGGAAGGCTGTTCTTAGTGTTAATCCAGAAAGTACCCACTCTGATCCTTTCCTAAACTATGAAAGATGCTGCCTTATTTTCTACTATACGAAAGGCTTACCTCTTCAGCTGAGAGTCCATAGCTGCAGGGGACAACTGTGCGGTACTTGAAACGACAAGGAAGGTCCCCTATCAGATCCTCATAGTCCAAGTGATAAAACTCATCCAAGTACTGCTCAAATGTCTTTGTTTCTGCAGAATTCAAGAGAATTAGTGGAAGCCAAGGTATATTCACCTTTCCAGTTATTACAGATCGTGCCCATCCTTCTTTTCTAGTCACATCTTCTTTAGACTGTATCTGCAATGCAGATCTTAAGGCCTCAGCAATTCTAACATTTTGATGGTTCTGCTTCTTCCCCCATCTGCTTTTTGTACCACCCAGCTTAGTGAAAATTTCTATGGAACGCAAAAGCCTTTACATTTCTATGGCACTCTGCTTGGGGGTAATAAAGGCATTGCCCTCTGGTAGATACTCAGTTGATAAACCCATCATTAAAAGAGTAGCATGATTTTAAATTAATTAAATCAATCCTCACAAGCTGTTGTCATTGGCTGACTCAGGGAGTTTTCTCCCCAGGTTCTTACCAGGGTCAAAGGGCTTTTTTTCATGAGAGATGACCTCTGCAAAATGTGACTTGCGCTTCTTCTTGCCGAGCAGAGGGATCTCCAGCTTCTTTTTCTTTCTGGAATGGGCTGGTTGCTGGGAGGGGTCATAATCTGCATCCATCTGAAGAGATTGTGTGTAGAGGGCAGCAGGGATGAGGAACATGGGTCCGTTCACAAAGCCATTAACCCAGAGCTGGAAACAGAGCCCGCTTCGCCCAGGATTCATGTAGGAAAGGCAAGACACCAACCCACTTCTCAGACACACAGGAAACTGCGATCCAGTTTATAACTCTACCCACCCACTCCCCGCCAGTATTTTGCCCAGGCATCAAATTGAGCCCCTGAACTTTTTACCATACAGAACCTAGACTGCTATACTTTGCATTTAAGAAACTATGCCTTTTCTTTCTCCTTTGAATCCTGAGGAGTGCAGCCCTCACAGAGAAACAAATACTGCACAAAAAGACCTTGGCAGGAAAGTCTATAGACTCTTTGCGAAAGACTAAGAAAAATGAAGCCAAAGCTGTAGGTTCAATCACCTCTGACCCCTTATTTAATTATATACCTCTGTTTTTGTTGAGTATTTTTAACCCTTCGAAGTGTACATGGGTTATACTGGCTGCAGACTGTGGCTGTCCTTGGATTTAACATTTGCCTTCCAAATCTGGGGCATTACCTGCTGGCCCTAAGCAAACCTGGCTGTAATGCAAGGGGGCCAGCAGACAAGATTCCCTTTCTTGTGCCCTACACAGTAATGTATGCTACAATCATTGATTAAGAAAAGAGGCCAACGTACCACAAAGTTAGGGTCCTCACAGTGTGGCTGGTAGTCTTCCTCCTGCTGCTGCCACGTACCATCATCCCTTCCAGTCCACTTGTCCCAATTCCATTCATCTGAATTTGGGGTAAAGGTGGGGGGGGGGGAGAAAGTGTTTTTTAAGTGACAGTTCTGCAGCTCTTACTGCTTCTAGAATTTTACTTAGTCCATGAGGACACACTAAGCAATCTGCAGAGATCATCTGCTTCCCTCCTCCTCCACTGAGTGCATACCCACAGATGCGGGTAGAATCTGGATCACAAACACTACATTTTAAATGTCATTTAATGTAACTCCATTCCCTTGTTTCAATTTTCCATGTTCTAAATATATTCGTTATGATAATCAACAATAGGGGGCTGCACCAATTACTCCTCCTACACAAGGTTTTCAGGCTTTATTCTCCATGCTCCAAATGGCTCCTTTTCTTCTTCTATGTCCTAAGTCATGTTTTCTCCCCTTATATGATAATGATATTCCCAAATTCTGCAAGTGACTTTTTATGTATTAGATGGAAATGAGAACCATTAAAAAGAGGCCAGAGTGATCACCTTGACCAGCTTACTATTTCCAACAGTGGCCAACAAGATGCTTGCTGAAAAGCCCACAAACATAAGAAACAAAGTTTGTACCACTTGCCTGTTTTACAACTCAACGTGGGAAATTCCTGTGGGAAACTGAGGTGTCAAATGCAAATTAACTCCAGCAGGGCTTTGCAGTTTAAGAACCAGGGAAAAGCAACTGGGGGAGCTGGGAGATTTAATGGGCCACAGAAGGAAAAAGTGCTGGCCTAGAAATGGGGGGACGGTGAATCCTAGTCCTGCCTTTGGGCAGTCCCTCTCTCTCAGCCCAACCCACCTCACAGGGTTGTTGTTGTGGGGAAAATAGGAGGAGGAAGGAGTATTAGGTATGTTGGTCGCCTTGAGTTATATATAAAAAAGGCAGGATAAAATAATAGTACTACTACAACTACTACTAATTCATATGAGTGCTAAGCCACCAACCACAATTTAAACGCTACCAGCTAAGCCAAAACCAAACAGATGTTTATCTTAGTGTGTTGTGTAAACTAGGCCATCATATGACACCATACTGTGGCTTGTTCTGCCTTAGCCAAACTAGCTAAAGTTTATGATTTGGCACATTTGCAACCACAGGCTACAGCTGGCTAGATAAAACTAGAATAGGAGTACTCCTATCGGATAAGAATACACCACATAGTTTATTTAGGGGTTGCATGCAATGGGAAATATTTTGGTTTGAACCTGAAACAATCCATTGCATTCTGGAAGGTCTGCTGAACTGTTGCAGTAACAGAACTCAGAAAGTTTAGTTGCTCTGAGTATTGGCCAAAACAAAATCCGGAGAGATCCCTCAGTGACTTTATGGGGGAGAAGGCTAGTGTATGTTGCCCCCTCACTCCTCTTGTCCTCCAGGCGTCCTGCATGTTGGCTCTCCCGCTCATCTTCCCAGCACCTTCTCGCCCCTCCCTCGCTGCTGCTCCCAATATCCACACAGGCTGTCACTGAGGAAAGCTGGTGGCTTCTTCTCAGTTCTCCCTGTCCCCCAAACCACTTCTGTCCCATTTCATTCTGTATACTAGCCAAAACATTTGAGACAGGCATGTTTCATCTCGGGCATGGAGCGCCCAATCAGCTGTTCCATGCACAGAATGTTTAGCATATCCCTAATTTTGTGATGGTCCCATTTAAGGATTATCAACTGATTTTTTTTTCAAGGGGTCTGCCCTCAAGGCTACGGAGCTGAAGTTAGAAACCCCTAGTATCAATTCCAAAATATATCTGTTTTTCACATGAATACCAATTTTCCCTTGCTCCAGGATGTCCCAACATACCATCAATTCCTTCTTCCGTTTCAAACTGTGGTTTTTCTTCCTCACCCGCTCCATAGTACTCATCCCCAAAAAAATTCTAGGTTAAAAAAAACATAACATTCAAGATTTATTTATGTCCTGGAGGAAATGAACCTTTTGCATTCTTGAAGCCACTCTTTTCCTCCCCATTTCATCTTTTTAAGCAAAAAAGCATTGCTGATTGAAGCTTTTTTGCAGATGCAGCGCCTGCCCTCTTATGCACTAAGCCCAAGGACTCCTCACTGTGCTCAAGGAGGGTGGCCTCACATCACCAAGGCAAGAAACCAATAACCAAGGGAAGAAACCCCTCCATTGAGGCAGAAATTATGGGCAACTTCTTTGATGCTGCAGTTTACATAAAGCAATTGCTTGCTTTAGCAGCAAAAGTTCATATGCAACCAGCTCGCCAGCAATTAGAGTGTTTAATATAGTTTGGGAGCCCCAAATGTTATCAAAGCATTAACATGCTAATGCATTAAATCAGCAAAAATAAAGATTGTAGCCAATTTATTTCAGAGTCAAGTGGCAATTAAAAATTGGCCCAAAAAATGGTCAGGAATGGAACAAAAGCTTCATCTGTATACAGTTAAGCAAAATAAAATGAAATGGGAAACCAAAGCAGTTAATATCAAAGCCAGAGAATTTATTGGGGATGTGCTGAATCCAGAAAATAATTAAACTGCTTCAGACTGATTCTAAGGATACATGAGGCAAAACTACTTGAACAAAATTAGGAGCCCTCAAGTTTTGTGCGTAATTCCATGATTCCATGTTTGCATCACAGAGAAACAGATGCTTGTTTGCAAAAAAATTGTATTTTCCTTTTTTTTCTTAATCCATTCAATCGTGTCTGATTCTTGGAGACTGCCTGGACTAGTCCTTGCAGTTTTCTTGGCAAGGTTTTTCAGAAATGGTTTGCCATTGCTCCTTCCTACGGCTGAAAGAGAGTGAATGGCCTAAGGTCACCCAGCTGGCTTTGTGCCCAAGGCAGGATTAGAACTCACTGTCTCCCAGTTTCTAGCCTGGAGCCTTAACCACTACACCAAACTGGCTCTCATTTATATTCCTTTACCCTGTTAAAAAAAAAAAGACAAAAAGACCCCCCTATACAAGGACCATTCCCAAATCAAAATATTTCCTAAGTGTACATTAAATAGTTGAATAATTATTACCAAATAAGAATACTACTTATATAATTAAAGCCCTGTTCCTAATGGGAGGGTCCATCCCTATAGATACAAATAATTCCATCTATAAATCTCACCAACTTCTATCCAAAATATAGCATGTAAATGATCCTAGCTTTAAAAGGCAGGGACCACTTTCCTGAAAGTAGCCAGTTTTCTTGCCAAAGTGCAACTCTACAATGTCCAGGCACATCCCATCAAACTAACAGAGGAATATTTCCAGCTATATGTATAAAAATGGTATACTTTCTTCCCCCCACAACCCAAACTGTCAAGGAACATGTAAATTTCCCTTAAGCATGTTCTTAGTGATAACTAGATTTCATATTCTCAAAAAGAAGCATTTTTTTCACATCTGTATCTCTTCTTTTTTTCAGCAGTCTTTGGGAAAGGCATGGGTGCAATTATTAGAACAGGGCAGTCAGGGTGGCAACTTTCCTTCACAGAGTTTCAGTTCCCATCCATGGAGAAACACTTACGTTCCTTGATTTGCATAGTGGGCACCTTTGATGATAGGAAGCCTGCCAAAGTTCATTGGATTTTGTGAAAAGATTTCTTTATGAATTGAGGAGAAGGGAATTATAACATTTTAGACAGTATACTTCTAGTTCAGCTAATCTTGCAATACAAATTTTAAAACCTCAGCTCTTTTAAGGAAAAAGAAGTCTCCTTCAAGTGAAGCTTGAGTCCCAGTGATTTTATGGACGTGTCCATGTATTTTCTTAATGACAATATGGAAGAAGTTTGCATTCTTCCAGGATGTTTTTGGAACTTTCCAGCCCAGTCTACAGTTCTGGTATATCTTGGTCATTTCCCATCCACATACTAACCAAGTCTAACCATGCTCAACCTTTTTTTAGATCAACTAAGGTTGGCTAGGGACTACCTGGGCAGTTATCTGAAGACAGGTGTTTTAAAAATGCAGATGGTGAAAGAGAGAAACAAACAATGGTAGGTGAGCACACGTATAGCAACCCCACCTCCTTGCAAATTTACCTGGATATTCGTGGATATTAAACAATATGTCATTCTGAATTATCAGCAGCATATGTTTGATAGCCTGCTCTGATCAGTGCAGTAAGAACAGTGTCCTTATTTTCCAATAAAGGTGCTGGAACCTTTTCCCAGCTACTTCTCCTTGGTTTCAGCAGGCTTTAAAGCTCCCCATTCACAATGACAATGCCCTTAACAGCAAAACGTTTTGCTGGGTTCTTGGGAAGGTTACATTTGCCAGGCATTTCCAGGTCATGGAATCAGCTGCCATACTCCCCAGAAATGGTCAGTCATCTAGGCAGACTCACAGCCAAGCTCAGACTTACAGTAACCAAGTACTTAGGCAGGCAAGGACTTGTTATGTCATGCAATGAACAAAAAAAAATTGAACTCTGAGCAGTTCCACCATCAAATCTCACTACTGCCATGACCTCCCTAGGTGACCTTAAGCTAGCTGTTGTTCTACCACAGCTCCACTTCCACACAATCAAGACAACACTCTTGGAAAGCAGGAATCAGACTACTGTTTTACACTAGAGCAGTCTCTACCTTATGGAATCTAGGCAAATAGGGAAGAACAACTACTCACCTCCATGAGCTGGTCATGCAGCTTGGGATCAAAGTCTCCTTCCAGGTCACCTGCTTGGAAACTGCTACCTGCTCTACCAGTAATCTTACGTAGCTTCTCCAGCCGTTCCAGGATCTCCTGACGCTTCAGGTTCTTCAGGTGCTTCAGCTCCTGCTGCTTCTGTTCCCTCTCCTTTTAAACAAATAAATAAGTCCATGAACTAGGAAAGAGACTGTTGATTATGAGATACACCATGGACTAACGAGGCACGCTGGGTCAAGATTTAGGCCAGATCATAAGCCACTCACTTTTCTCTTGCGCTCCCGTGTTTCCTGGCGCTTCTCTTTGCGGCGCTCATCCTTTCGGCGCACAGATGTCGCAATGATGCGGGGATACATATTTACCTGTTAGTGGGGGGACGGGAGTGAAAAGAGAAAGGGGTGTTACCTGAGCCCAATATTTTTTCGAACGGAGCATGTGGGCTTCACACTTAGATTTCCAGATTCCTCACCTTGGAGATGATTTCCATTTCAATTCCTATGTTGAAATGACCCGACAATACGGACAAGAGTTCCCAACTTCCTAGCCACTCCTTCTAAAACACTTACCTGCTGTGCTTCAGGTTCCTCGAAGCGGAAGTTGTACTTGCGCTCAAAATCCTCTTGCTTCTTTAAGAAGAGCTCGCCCTCATCAGATGAGTCTGAAATGGCCAGCTGGACCCCAGGTGGCCTGTGGGGAGGCAGCACATGTGGGAAACAGTATAACTCAAGCCAGCGTTTCTTAAAGTGTGGCCCCAGTCCGTGAAATCAAAATTATTTGCTAGATATTAAAGGCATTTGCAAAAATTTTAAACAAGGTCACTCTTTTCATTTTTTTCAAATCTGTTAAAAAAATATATAGGGTATTTTCATGAAAAATATTTATGTTAATATCTAATGGGTTTAATACTGTTGTTTTTACATGATTCAATAAATAAATATTTTACAAATGCATTAAAAAATTTAATTTTTAATACGGCAAATATCGATAAACATAACCCATAGAAATGAAAGCTCTTTTGGGGTCCTCCATAATTTTTAAAAGTGGGAAGGGGTTCTGGGAGCAAAAAGTTTAAGCAACACTGACTTAAGCAAAGACAGCAGAAATAGATTCGTATTTTCTACAAGGGGGTAAGAGGCAATTCAGTATTCCTCCTTCTGCCCCACTACGCTGCATAGAACTTCAGGGAATTCTCAGTAGCAGCATTATTCCAAAAATATGTTCCATCTCCACTGGAGTTATATCAAAATTGTAGTCTAATTATTTATAAAACATTGCTATACTTTAGTAGATACAGAATGATTTGCAATATATGGCAAATTAAGTTTAAGTCAAGGGAACCATTTTACAAAAGTATAGCACCTGAATGGAATACACAAATCTTATGGTAACAATGCTGTATCCTGGTTTAGTCCCAGAAGTTCTGATCCTACCCAAATTTAGGCAGTCTCCGAGGCCATACCCCAATTAAACAGCCTGGTTGTAACATGCCCTTAGCAATAACCCAATGGCCACCTCTCACAACTCCTGCCCTGATTGGCCACAGAAATCAAACAATCTTTCAAGCAGCCAATAGAAGTCAAAAGTGTGTTTCTAGGAGAACTGCAGAGATTGCTACAGTTACTATATTGTCAGCCTAGTCAATGGTCAAAAAACAAAGATGGGGAAGAAGAGACGAAAACAGGCATCAATTTCTATGTAATTCTAGGTAGCTAAAGAATGTTCAAACTATTGAACAGTGGCACTCATTTCACATGCCAGTAAGTTAATGCTCAAGATCCTGCAAGGTAGACTTCAGCAATTCATGGAGCGAGAATTGCCAGATGCACAAGCTGGGTTTAGAAAAGGCAGAGGAACTCGGGACCAAATTGCCAATATCCGCTGGATAATGGAAAAAGCCAGGGAGTTTCAGAAAAACATCTATTTTTGTTTTATTGACTATTCTAAAGCCTTTGACTGTGTGAACCATAACAAATTGTGGCAAGTTCTTAGTGGTATGGGGATACCAAGTCATCTTGTCTGCCTCCTAAAGAATCTGTATAACGACCAAGTAGCAACAGTAAGAACAGACCACGGAACAACGGACTGGTTTAAGATTGGGAAAGGAGTATGGCAGGGCTGCATACTCTTACCCTACCTATTCAACTTGTATGCAGAACACATCATGAGACATGCTGGGCTTGAGGAATCCAAGGCTGGAGTTAAAATTGCTGGAAGAAACATTAACAGTCTCAGATATGCAGATGATACCACTTTGATGGCTGAAAGCGAAGAGGAACTGAGGAGCCTTATGATGAAGGTGAAAGAAGAAAGTGCAAAAGCTGGCTTGCAGATAAACCTCAAAAAAACCAAGATTATGGCAACCAGCTTGATTGATAACTGGCAGATAGAGGGAGAAAATGTAGAAGCAGTGAAAGACTTTGTATTCCTAGGTGCGAAGATTACTGCAGATGCTGACTGCAGTCAGGAAATCAGAAGACGTTTAATCCTTGGGAGAAGAGCAATGGCAAATCTCGATAAAATAGTTAAGAGCAGAAACATCACACTGACAACAAAGATCCGCATAGTTAAAGCAATGGTATTCCCAGTAGTAACATATGGCTGCGAGAGCTGGACCATAAGGAAGGCTGAGCGAAGGAAGATCGATGCTTTTGAACTGTGGTGTTGGAGGAAAATTCTGAGAGTGCCTTGGACTGCAAGAAGATCCAACCAGTCCATCCTCCAGGAAATAAAGCCAGACTGCTCACTTGAGGGAATGATATTAAAGGCAAAACTGAAATACTTTGGCCACATAATGAGAAGACAGGACACCCTGGAGAAGATGCTGATGCTAGGGAGAGTGGAAGGCAAAAGGAAGAGGGGCCGACCAAGGGCAAGGTGGATGGGTGATATTCTAGAGGTGACGGACTCGTCCCTGGGGGAGCTGGGGGTGTTGACGACCGACAGGAAGCTCTGGCGTGGGCTGGTCCATGAAGTCACGAAGAGTCGGAAGTGACTGAACAAATAAACAACAAAAGCAATACTTATTATAAACCGCCAAGAGTCCCTCTTTTGGAGATGGGCGGTACCAACATTTGAATAATAAAATAAATACTTAGATTGTATGCAAACATACCAATACAGATTCACTTTTGTCACGGGACATGCCAATGGGATAATAGAGAAACAGTAAACAAGCAAGAGGAGCTGAAACACTGAGCCAATAAGGGAAGGATCAGGCTACCCTAATATCAGAAATAAGAAGTTTACATAAGAGTAAAGGAATAGCCTTGCTGTATCAGGCCAAGGTAGCCTTGCAATTGGCGCCCAGCCAGTGTTTCTGAGGTGCTCAAAAACTGAAGATGGAGAGACAACTCTCCCTTACCACTGTTCCTTTGCAACTGGCAGCTGGAGACATGCTTCCTCCACACCAGAGGTAACAGTGTAACAGACCTATCCTCCATGAATTTATTCAATCTCCTTTTAAAGCCATCCAAGTCAGTGGAAACCCCATCTTGTGGGAATTAATTCCACAGGTTAGTTATGTGCCAAGCAAAGAACTTTATCTTTTGAAAATCTTTTTCCAATCCGCTTCACTGAATGACCCCTGGTCCTAGAGTCTGAAGGGAAGACCCTGACCACCTTTCCCACACCATACATGATTTTATTGTAAACCGCCCAGAGTCCCTTTTGGGAGATGGGCGGTGATAAATTTGATTAATAAAATAAAATAAATAAAATTTTATACATTTCAGCCATGTCCTCCTTCAGTTGCTTTCTTCCTAAACGAAACAGTCCCATCCATTCAGAGAGAAGGTGTTCTATCCCCCAATCTTTTTCTGCATTTTTCCATTTCTATCTTTTCTTGTTTCAAATGTGGCTACCACATTCACTTGAATACACAAGATTCCAGATTTGGATGTACCACAGAGGTGTTGAAGGGCATTACAGTGTGGTCAAGTTTATTTTCAAGCCCTTTCCTAAAGATCCCTAACACAGAACTGCCTTTTTCACAGCTGCTGCACAATGAGTTACATGCTCAATGAGCTACTAGTGAGAACCCCAAAGTTTTTATAAATACATTTGAATAGACCCATGCAATACATCATTAGTAGACTGTGAGAAATCACTGAATTCCTTTTCTACGTAGCTCACTCTTTGCTCCAATGTGGAAAGGGAAGAAAGAGGTCAAAAGCCTAAAAGAAATCAGTTAAGTACTGACCCTTCCTGTTGATGCTCTTCCTCTTCCTCCTCCTCTTCACTGCCTCCTTCCTTATAATGCTGGTTTAAGATATAATCTCTCAGAAACTGCTCCCCTTCGTCTAGTTTTGGGTCATTCCAGTATTTTTTCAGAGGTATCTGTGGAGAGAATTAGAGATACACAGATGAAATCCAAAATGTATTACTAAGAATGGAGATAGGAACAAGATCACCATTAAATTCACCCCAAAGATGACTGACATCCCACTTCTCTTTGCTCAGGAGTGATCCAGAGAACTCTTTATGACCATTTTATCCTAAAAGGTGTTGGGAGGGGTGGACAAACTATGGTGAGACACAGAGGAAACTAACAAGAGACCTTTCTAGTTGTGGTTTTAACACTATTTGGAAGCTGCAACAATGTGATACTTCCACCTTCATGATGAGTCTTTCCCCTTCCATTACTTTACTGCAGCAACTGGCAATTAAGATTAGCCGGGGGGTGGATCAATAAAAGAAATCACTCAAGTGGTAAAGAGCAAAATCTGTCCCTCTTCCTTACTTAGTGCTCCCAAATGAACATTCTAGACCAGTATATAGATTATCTTAGGAGAACAATCCCAAGTCAGTTGCACAAACATTACCTGGGTTTATATGGTCTCTTAAATCACCAAGAATCAGTTATGTGCTAAGCCAAAACTCAACCAACTTAGCTTCCCGCTACTCCAACCCATTTGTACAGTGTCATCCACATCAGTTGTTCCAGCCCATTACTTGCCAGATCTTGAAGTTCATTCTCTGCTTCTAGCTTCTTTTGATCTTTCAACCAGCTGATATAGTCTGCTTCCTCATGTTCCTGGAAGGAGGAGAGTATTAGACTGACAATATTAAAACCCCTTTGTAGTTCCATCATCATGTTGTGGGGATTTTTATTTGCATTTTTAATCAGTTTCAAATTCATCCTTGAGACACATTATTTTTTAATCAAAATATTTATACTTTAATTTCCCCCCTTTAAAAAAATCATTATAAAGCTAGCTACGGCAAAATGAGTGTCTTTCTCCATCAGAATCCAGGTTTTCAAATCCTAATTTTGGTTTGGGTGATACTGAAATTCAGTCTGATGGTGTTATTTTAGGAAGCAAACTCTCCGTTGCCCCATGATGTCAGGACATCTCCCATTTGTTTTTAAACTTGACTGACAGCCTCTATATGCCGAGTGAGGAATTTAAGTTTTTAATTGGCAAAACTGGATGACAGTTGACCCAGTCTGCTGTTACCACATGGTAAATGATTTATTCAGGGCAGCAGCAGCAAAGAATCAGCAAGATGTAAAGCTGTTTCAGTTGAACTGGGAATAATTATATTTGCCAATATTCCAGCTTTATTTGCTGAAATTAGCGTGGAGAAATTTTAAATACTATTCATAAATATATGTTTAGTTATACTGCACTGTATTCTATTTGAGTTTCTATATCCTAGATATAGTTTGTAGCTTAGCCAGTGTATTTTGAATGATCCCAAAGATTTTGCGCCTCTCATCATCATTACCTTTTTGGCAGAAAAATACAGGGTCAGTTTGTAAAATAGGGATTTAGAGACCTGGCACCATTATATATATAAAATTCTGCATTCTGAAGGATGCTGCTGCAGTATCTTCCCTCCTCTCAACTGATATCTCTGTCTCCTCCTTCAAAATGCAGTTTTATATATCATCTTTAGTTATTGGCATTTCTTGGGAGAGTTTTCCACCACATTTCTCAGCTGTCTTTTTAAAACTACACCAAAAAGAAATCTGCAGTGGCCCAATACAGACTGGAATAACTATGGATAGATTAGGGGGAGATTTGTGCTCCCCCAACTTTCTATGCATTCCCTCTATGTGCTCAGAGAAATGTGAAAATAAAATAAAACAAAAGAACAGAACAGAATTTCTGTGGGCTGCTCCATGGTTTTTGTATTGTGTTTGGACCAAGAACGTAGTCATACGTTAACCCCCTCCATTTTTGTCCAACACAGCTCACTGGGATTTGGTTGTTTTAAGTTAAGCTAACTCTCTCCTGTCCGGTTCTGACAATTTTTGTGTTTACACAAGGTGCTAAGCCTACCTAGACTCAGTGAAGCATGTCATGAGGTGGCGGCCAGTGTATTCTTTAATACAGGCAAACAGCGTATAAGATTTGGAAAATACATTCAGCATCCTATCTTTAAGAATGGAGATCTGAAATATCAGAAAGCCAATGCTGCTGTTGAGAACTCTTGTAATATCAGGGGTGGTCAAGAAAAAGTTATCATGCTGTGGACCAGCTAAACTTGTACATCTGCAGTGTAAAGGATGCTAGTATAATCTGATTAGCATAACCCAAAAGTTATGGACAATGGTAATATCTATCACACATGGTTCAGAAAGGAAGAAAGGAGGTATCCTACGTGCCATTCAAGGAAAGCCCCTCTGAAGAGATTATTAGTATTCTGGATAGCCTGGAGGAAAGCGCAGAAAAAGGATCTATTTCCCACCTTTCCCCTCATAAACTAAGAAGCTGGAGTCCAGAACAGTACCCAGCTTAGGTTTCCCTTGACGTAAAGTCCAGTCGTGTCCGACTCTAGGGGGTGGTGCTCATCTCCGTTTCTAAGCCTTAGAGCCGGCGTTGTCCGTAGACATTTTCCAGGTCATGTGGCCAGCATGACGACACGGAACACCGTTACCTTCCCGCCGAAGCGGTACCCAGCTTAGATGAGCAAAAAACAAAAATATTATCCCATACAGATACATACTTTCTCTTCCTTACTTTTGACCCGTTTCTGTAGCAGAGCTGAAGAACTGCCATTGCCATCTTCTTCTTCATCACTTTCTGCCACAAACCTTCGGAAGCTGCACCAGAGACAAAGATAGGCTTAACGTTAACATCAAGGGTCTTTTGGAGGTTAAAGGTTGATTCCACAACACAGCACATGGTCACAAAGCTATACAATTACAATAATTAGGTTCAAACAATTAGTAAGCCACAATACTTTTAGCCATGGCCTATCAATTAAGTGACAACTGACCAGGTTCATCAAACCCACTAATCCAGAACTACAGTTTCCTAATGACAACTGGGTTCAAAGAAGCAATGCCAAGCAAACCACATTTCAGCTTAATGGAATGTTCAGATCCAACCAAAGAGAGGTTCTCTACTCCAAGCAACCCCAGCAAGATACCAACAATACCACTGAATACTCTTTGCTTATAGACAAACACAGCTCCATAAAAATTAAAAACCAAGGTTCAAAGTGAAACTGAGATAAACCACAGAATCTGTCAATATTCAACCTTGGGAGATGTGCAATAAAAGATGAGGGACAGGCTAGTGAGCATATATGTACACAATGAAAATGAAATGACCATACCTTACTCCTCCAACGCCAAGGGAGGAACAGGGTTCCAAGATTATTTAATCTGAAATCACATCTCATTTTTATAGAAGTGTACCATTACAGAGGACATGTGCACACACAGCAACCAGCATGAAGATTTTCACCCACCCAAGTTGTTTCTACTAAGTTCCTGGCTCCCAGCTAACTAATAACTTCAATGAATTTTGGCCTCACCTCTCCTTCAGCTCCTTCTGTTCTTCTACATAAGTCTGGGAAATGGAGAGAGGGAAAAAGAAGGTTAACCCAATAACTTTACATGCTTCTAGAACAGTTTATGAGGGGACCCAGACTTTAAATTGATATTGGCTCCTTGCAAACCCCTTCCAGACTCACCGGTTGATTAACTGTTACTTCCTCTTCATCATCCTCATATTTGCTACAGAAAAAAGAAAGATAATGAGCCAACCAATCCCTGCTCACAAACATTCCAAATGAAAGGAACCAATTTACCTGAAACCTGAAACTCAATCCTCTGATACCGTTGGGATATTGCTTCCAAACAGGTCTAAAGACAAGAATTTTCTGAGAGAAACCAAGCTGCTCATACATTCATCCTACTGGCTAGCCTGATATAAACTTACTAAGGGCTGGCAAGTGAAGTGCCCACATATTCTTTCAATTCCAGGTGTAGAAATGTAGCATGGGGAACCTAGCTTCTCTATACTGCAAAAGACAAGTGTCACTCTATGAAGAGTAAATATATATGGACATTTGGTAGATTTAGTGAATTTTGCAATTTCATCATTCAAGAGTTGTATTAGAAATGTAATTGCTCCAGATTTGCTAATAATACTTCATTGTACAGAGTTTTGTATATCTGATAAGGCATTCTCACATACTAATTAAGAATCACAGACTGTAAGGGTTGGACAGTAGTAGCTCAGGGATCATCTAGTCCAACCATCTGCCCAATGTAGGTCTAGACGAGAATCCACCACCTCCCAAGGCAGTCTGTACCATCGCTGAACTGTTCGTATCACTGGAAAATTCTTTCAGTCAAAATCACTGTTTTGTAATTTGGACCAATTGTTTTTTATCCTGTTATCTGGAACGACTCTAAGCCACCCTACTCTGTCTTCTCCAGGACAGACTTTCAGATACTTGAAGACAGTTACCACAACTCCTTGCAGACTTCCTTTCTCCAGGGTGTGCATACTTAGCGCCTCCAACCTCTCCTCATAAGTCCTTTCCAGGACCTTTATCATCAATTTTGTCAATCTTCTCTATAAATGCAGTGCCAAGAACTGGATACAGGATTTCAGGTATTCTGACCAATGCAGAATAAAGAGGAATGATAACTCAATGTCGATGTTTCACTTCTGTTGATGCAGCCTAGGACTACATTTACTCTTTTTGCAGCAATATCACACTGCTGACTCTTGTTCAACTTGTGATCCACCAAGATACCCATATCTTTTTACATATGTTACCCAGGATAGTTTTCTATCCCCTTCAAATAAATGTAAATATACTGTTGCATATCCCTTTTCCATATCTTTTGTCTTTATAAGGAAACACTCTTTACTGCTACTTTATAAACAAGCCCTCCCCGTTTCAATTTGGCCATACTGATGAATGTATGTGGAAATGCATGCCTGTGTATTAGGCAATGTGACCAGAGAGATTAGGAGAATTAGGGAATATGGGTACCAGTCAAACTGTGCTGGTTGCAAGTGCTCCTATGGTTAAGGTACTGTAGCATGATTTGAAAACTTTACATCAATATTATGAAATTGGCCAGGCTACATAAGGACTCACATAATAAAAAAATTCTTGAAAATATCACTTCTTTTAAAAAAACCACCATTTAAGTATTTATATTTTTCCTTTTGCTAGATAATGGGAGTTTTCCAGAATAAGGAAGCAGTATGGGCAACCCCCAGCAAACACAAGTTGTGCTGGGCTAGATTATGAATTGAGGAACTCATTGCAAAGCACGTCAGGCATTCTTTATACTATCTAATTACTACTGCATATTTTATACAAAATGCACTCAGGTATTAGAATATCTAACGTATCAATTAACATTAAATATTACATACCAAAGAAATGTTAAAAAAAATTAGCAGATATTTTTACTGTGAAACAGGTTTCCTGAGAGCTAACGGCAACAAGCCTCTTTTAAAAACAGCTTGTTCAGCACTAATGACCTTCCTCCCCAGTGGAAGACCATAAACAAAAGGTACGGGTAAGTTCTTAGCTCACAATGAGTGTCCAGAAGACTTAACAGAATCTCAAGTGGGCTGAGTCACTGAAGCACATCCACAAATCTGCAAAGTTTTAAGGAGACTTTCATCTTTTTTTCAAATTCTGAACACAACTAGGGAAACTAACCTCCAGCCCCAATAAATACTAAGAAATTATCTGAGGGGAAGAATCTGATTTAATTCCTCCCTGGATGTGCTCTCAGGCCAATGGGTGATCCAGCTGCACTTGCAGTAGTTACAAGATGTCCATCGGCAAAAAGCAGAGATCAACTGTAGACAGTTCTTCCCTTAACAAGAGGGAGATTATCATACTGAACTCTGAAAGCAACTGGTGTTTTTCTAAAGTACAACACAAAGTCAAGGATGATCTTTTTGCCAGTCTAAAGCACAGCAAACGAATGGATTCTTATTTTAAACATCAAATGCAAGATGCAAAATAGACAATCTTCAGTTCTTCCCAAAGTTTCAGTTGTCCTCAGTTGTGCTGTACTTCCAAAACATTACAAATAGATCTTGCTTATCAAATGTCCCATGCAGCAACCATTTGAAGTTACAACAGTGCTGAAAAAATAACTTTGCATGCATTAATGACCTTCGCAGCACCTCTCTGTCACGTGTTCACCATTACAGTCAGTTAGTACATGTTGCCCTGTGCCTGACCTGTTTTTTTTTGTCTTTTTCCCTCCCTCACAGAGCAAAGAGATTGCTTAAACAGGCAATCTCTTTCCTAGCTGCTTTTCTCCACAGCACTTCTCCAAAAGGTGCTAACTGCAAGTTAACAAGCTCAGCTCTGTGAGGGCTTGCAGCTGCTGCCTGTAACTGACAAGATTTTGATCACTTTCACACCTTCCTCAGGGTATGAGCACACAAGGCAAACAGATGGAGCTAGCACATTCCTTTCAATGTGTATTCCCCACTGAATTCCTGCTTGCTCTCTTGTATTCCCTTCCTTTCCAGTAAATGCAAATACAAACATTAATTCTTAATTATCCCAGTGCCAGGGTGAGCGTTCCAAAGGGCGAAGGATTGGGGGGGAAAAGGAAAGCTGGAGTAAAATCATAAGTACAGTTGCGGTCTCGTGATTTTCCACTTAGTGACCAAGTTGCTGATCCCAATTGTGGTCACTAACTGAGGACTATCTGTATCATTTAAAAGGTACTTCTATGGACATCATTTATGAGGATAAAGGTCCAAATACAGATATTCTGTGTTTTGTCAATGACTTGATAAACCTAAGAAAATAAGGTGTAAAGTGTACCTCACACTGTCCCACTTACACTCCCTCCTCAAATCACTTAAGCAAAGGTAAAGCTTCAGGGCTCAACATCTCTAGGCTAAACATTGATTATGAAGTAGGTCCAACTTACCCTGCCTTCTCTACTATAACTTGTCTCTCATAGTCCTTAAGAAACATGGGCTTTTCTTTCTTCTTGGCAAAAGTCTTCTTACGAACACTGGCTGAGCAAGAATCTGAGAAGAGACCCAAGCATAACTGATCACCTGACAACTCCTGGGAAAGTTAAAATATCATTACCCAACACAGATCATGAAATATATGCCTTTTGTATTCTAGGCAAGGGCACCGGACAGTTGCCTCAAGCTAAAAATCTGTAAACAGTACTCACCCTCATCGGTGTAGAAGGTGATATCCTTTTGATAAATTCGGGGGTCCTTTGTTTTTAATAAGCCTAACATGGAATAAAAAGCACGATCCAGTTTGGGGTCAAGTTCCTACCATGGAAGGAAAGAACCACCAAAGGTGGATATTACCATTAGAAAAAAAAAATAGTTGCTCTGTGGTACTATTTCCCAACTTATCCCAGGAAAAATAAAATCCCAAAAGTATAGACAGCAGAAAGCTCTAGCCTGTCCTTTGGGACAGAGTCCCCAATGAGGTCTGACCCTGGTGTCCTTCAAGACAGTTCAGAAGACACTGCCCTTTCCCCAGGAAAGAGGTTTAAGCAGTGCTAATGGCTAAGAATCCTCCCTGCCCCCCTCCACTTCAGTCTTTTATCAGTGGTTTTAGTGTAGTGCTTTTGCTTTTAATCTTTGCAAGCCACCCAGAATCCTCAACAAGTGCAAGAAATTAGAAATAAATTCAGAAATAATTTAAGAACTTAAACTAGAAGTAATACTCTTCCTTTAGCGAGCCCCCAGGAGTGCAACTTTTGCTTGCGGAGAGAAACGCCCCTGAGCACCATCCCAGCCGTCCCTCCAGACACTTCGGAATTTCAGCTCTCAGAGTAGCAGGGGAACCAACACCCGTCAGAAAACGCAACCCGATTCTCCCGGATTAACGGAAATGAGGGCTTCTTGTCACTCTCCACCTGCTCCTCAGCTTGGAGGCACCAGGCCTACCCACCTCCTCTTCGCTAGACGCCGACTCGGAACTCGAGACTTCCTCCTGTTCCCCATACTTGTCCTGCACTGCGGGGGCGAGAAACCAGGCATGACATGAAGACAGCGCCAAAGGCGGCACCTGCCGTAACCAACCCCCCAAAGCCCAAATCCGGCCTCATGGTCCTCCACTCACGCCGCTGCAGCTCCTCGCGACGCCGGTACTTCCCATAACGCGCTGCAAAAGCCGCGTTGACCCGCAATGCCGGCTGGGCAGGCATCGCGTCGCCACTCAGTCCTTCCGCGTTAGAGCAGGTTTACTTCCTGGTCACTCAGCACGGAAAGAGATGGGCTCTACCTCCCCTGTCCTCACCCGCGGAAGTAATTAGAGGGCTCCTCCTCCTCCTCCCCGCAGTCGCCGGGAAGCTGTCAATCAGTGGGTATTTCCACAGGAGTGGATGCTTTTGGAGGCGGGGCCAATAGGCTACCGCAGAATTTGCACAAGATTAACGTAGCTGAAAGGGCGGGGGGGGGGAATGGCCTTGGTGTTACTCTTCGCAAGCAAGGCAGACTCCAAAAGCTGGATGGCATCTTAAAAATGTGAACGCATAATTGCTTAAGAGCTTCTAGCCTGAACACATCAAGCACTATTTCAGATGTGATGAAATGCAAAAAGTATTTTACGTTTTTCATTCCATCGTTATTTAAATTCACCTAATATTTTTCTTCTATATGTATATGTGTGTGAATGCACACACCAAGGATGAAGCTTTTTCTGACGGCCTATTTATTTATGTATAAATCAAATTTATAGGCTGCCCTACTCATAACCATGGGCTCCAGAATGCGATTGCAGCCCCGGAAACACCAGGAGTGGGGAAGCTGTCACCCTCCAAAAGCTGATCTATGCACCCTCAGGAACTTCAGGAAGCAAGAGTAATAATGAGGGATACTGGGGCTGTATTCACACAGCCCACTGACCTAAGTGAGCTTACTTGGTTTGCTCAAACCTGATGGCATGACATAGAATAACAAAGAAAATAAATGTAAATAAATAATATAAATAAAATAACACAACAGACGGAACTATAAACTGACCAAATGGGTTTGTACAATATGCAAGGCTAAAATGTGACTGGAGTCCAGTTTCCTGATCTTCAAGACATCATTTATTTCAGGTTCAGATTCTGTAACAACACATGTCAGTGCACATGTTCATTCACTACATCTTACAGGTTAGCAATGAACTCATTTTCCATTTTTTAAAAATATTATTTGAGACTGAAAAATTCTGGCAAACCTGAAAGATTGCTCGCTATTTTAGGCCTTAAGAAGCACTAATTTATGCATATTTATTCCTAGGCATCCTAACCGCATTCAGTGGTAATTATTTCTACATAAGTATGTACAGGCTTATAATCTTGGTAATTCACTGTTCATTATTTTATTCACTTATCTAATGGAATGACAAGGCTGCTTCCATTTTTTGGTGGTTATCATCAATGGTTGGGATGAAAATTGAAATCTGTCATTTGGAAAATCACAGGATCTCCTCCTAGTTAAAGGTTAAATAATCCTAACTGAATTGCTGTATCCATACAACATGCCAACCCATGATAAGTGAACCATGATTTACTAAAATATAACCCAATTGCCTGGATTCATACTGAGTAAAAAAAAAACCTAGCCAACAGTATTTTATCTTAGCATGATATGCAAAGCCAGCCCATGTGGTTAAAGTTTAGTGTATTGTGTGAACCCGTAACACTGAATTAAATAAGCCAGGTTAAATTACTTGTGGTAAACATGTTGTATGAACATAGCCATTCTTTCAGAAATAAAACATACATCCCCCTAGGAAATATGTGACTCGTTTCTTACAAACAAGATTTTCTGATGTTCGCTACTCTCAGCTGTTTATGGTTTCCTGGCAGATGCTGGGCATTTGGCAAGGTGTCAAAGAAACAAGTTGCAAAACAGGCTCAGCTGTTTAAGGTTTCATTTTTAAAACTGCTGTCTCCTCCTCGCTTACGTCTGTGGCTGCACCCAGCCCTCCCCTGTCCTGACAAGAAGGCAGACAGCTGGTCTTACAAAATGTTTGGCTTCCTTCCTTTTCTGTATCACTGAGGGCCACACCTAGCAGCTGGAACATTATTCTGGGTGATAAAGCTCAGCTCTCTAGGCCACAGGTTCCTCTCATAGCTTTCTGTCCAGCCTCAAGCTAGCCCTGCTGTGCTATTTCGATGTCTCGGCATTGTGAGGGCTGAATCGGACACAAGAAACCAATACTATTCCAGCACATATTGAAAAGGTAGAGCGTCCTCCTCCAAACCAAACATCAAGGACAAGCAGGAAATCTGGGTTATGGTTTCCTTGAGCTATACAGTAGCAACCTTTACAGATAAATAGCTTCCAAAAGTAGTGTTGGGGCCATGGGAACAGAACTCCATCCTCTAGATTTGCTGAGGATTCACAGGGTCTGCAATTATGATCCATGTTTGGGGCAGAGAATTCTTTATCACTAGAATACCCTTCCTGGAGAAAGATATTTTTGAATCAGGTGATACCCAGTGCAGTTTTACTTTCTCTCTTCATCCTAGAGACAAGACTCAAAGGTCTTCTTGACTTCCAACAGGTACTTTTTGCAGAGTCAGAATCTGGCTTTTTCTTTCCCTACCTTATCAGCTATTTTGACAGTATCCATTTTACTTCTATGTCTATCTGTAATGACCCTACTTGGTTTGAGGACCTGTTTAATATCAGTTATCCAAAACAGCAAACTCTAGCATCAGTTTGATTTTGTATTGCTGCATATATTCAAGGAATATAAAGTGCAACCACAACTTAAAATTACTTTTCCACAAAGGGCTGGGAAAGTGTATTTCTGACAGAATTGCCTGACCCCTGAAGTAATAGTTACCAGATGTTCCAAGCTAGGGATGGGGCAACCTATGGCCATCTAGATATTGCTGAATTACAACTCTCAATACCCTAGCTGCTATGGTCAACCCAGCCACATTTGGTGAATGACAGGTTTTATTTTCTTTGCTCAAATTGAGGTGGGCCTAGAGATAACTGCGGGAAACAATTGCTGCTAATGAAGAGAAGGTAACAGCTGGCAGGAAAAACTCAGGTATTTTTAAGGAATAACTAAGAGTATGTTTACCCTTTTCCCTTCTAGCAAGTATTTTCAATAACCCTATTAACCAGCCTTTCTTAAAAAGTACCTTTGAGTCAATCTTGTCTCCTGGTGCCTACATGGACAAGTCCCTGCAGTGTTCGTGGCAGCGTTTTCAGAAGTGGTTTGCCCTTGTCTTCCCAGGGCTGAGAGTGGCCCAAAGTCACCCAGCTGGCTCCATGCCTAAGGCAGAACTAGAACTCACGGTCTCCCAGTTTCTAGCCTGGTGCCTTTAACCATTTCACCAAACTGGCTCTCATTTCTAATATCCTTCAAGGTCAGCCAAAACGCGAGAGAGAAACTTGTTTGTCCCATCTGATCCCCATTTGAAGCTATTCTGAATTATCTATCCTGATGAGGGGGAAAAAAGCAAGATACGGATTGCTACTTGAGAAATGACTTGCTTCAAGTTCCTCTTTAGCTGCAAATCCCTTCTGGCAAGGTCATTTATATGCAGACCAACCTCCTCAGAAGCTTATTAAGAAGTTAAAAAAACCTAATCTCATAAATGTAGGCCCAGGCTCCTGGGTGGATACACAAAGAGAAATATTAAGGTCTTCAAAATTCTTGCTGCCAGATCTCATCATAGACAAACCCTTTCTAGTATTGCAATAGGAAATAGAACTATGGAAGAGGATTCCAACATTTAGAAGTGTGTTCTTGAGAATCATGTTGGAAGGATTCTGATTCCATAGCACTCCTAATGGTGCTGATGGTAAGAAGCATCAGAGCACAGAGATCTTCAAAGTTGGTAAGGCTTCCAGGGCTGTGATATGAAACAGCCCCCTCCCATTGACAATATAGAGGGTTGGCAAGAGCCCTGATTCACACTTTTCCCCCCACAGGCTTTTGGATTCAGCTTTTATTAATGAGTACTCAGCAAGACCCCCATAATGAAGAGGTCGGGAATGGGCCCTTTGAAAGCAAATAGGTTTTCTCCTTAGAATGTTTCCCAAAATCCTATGTCAATAAGTCACAAACAGATTTAATGTTTTTAATAATTAAATTAGTCATTCCATTAAACACACCCTTGCAAATCACAATAAATAGAATACATTTCACATTGCTTAGATCCACAAATTCATTACAGGGAACAAGCCTTCAAAACAAGCCTTAAACACTTTAGCCAAAGATAAAAGATTCAGCACACTTTAGAAGTACGTAAAAGGCATGGCTAACTACCAAAATGCCAAGATGGAAACAGCTACTAATGGCTCAGGAATCACAAGATCTCCTGAGATAGAAACTAGGAAGATCCCAAAATGGGTGAAAACCTTAACAAAAATAGTTAGACTCCTGTACGATTAGGCCTTATGGAATTCTGGATCCTGTATTTGGCAGAGCAAGTGGGGACAAATGTCCCACCCACAAAGATAAGAATAAAATCCTAGTAATGTCTTCCATTCAAGGCTAGTTTTCTGGCACCCACCATTTAATTTATTTACTGCTGGTGTTATAGGATGATAATCACCATGATAATCCTTGTTAGGAACCTAGTGCAATGCATCAGAGAATTGCTAGATCCTCCACATGTACATTGAATAGAAGAAGGATGCAGAATTATAGTCCTGAAGGGAAAACTCCAAGGGTCACAAGACCACTGAAATTCGGGGGCAGGGGGTGTGGAAGGAGGTCCCAGCCTAGCAGTGAATGCAGGCTTTGCATCAAAAAGACCCCAATCTGTTCAACCTGAATGCTATCCACCAATGCTTATTCTAATGCTTGGGACCATCCCAAGAAAGAAATGCAAGAGGGTGGTGACTAGAGCAGGTTAAGCAGTAATGCTGCAGCTCAAGAGTCATAGGGCTCCCAAGGGACTGGCAGATTTGGAAAAAGCTGGAAATCAGTAATACAGATGAGAACTCAAACAATATGTATAAATAGAAACAAATAATCCAACACACGTTTTGAGGTAGGGCAGGAGGAGCTGCCTTTGTTCCAGGGCTCGGGGGAAAAAGGACAGTCTTGGGGAAAAGAGGCCTAGCAGGCAGGGGGGAGTTAGCTTGGCCCAGACCAGAGGGCCCTTCCTGAAGCTAAGCTGGGACAGAGAGGTGCTGCTCAAGGATGCCCTGGATGTGTGAAAGCCCGAGATGCTGTGCTAGCTCCAGTGGTGTCCGCCCCTTGGAGTCCTTATGCTGCAGTTGGGACTGAGGTGCCAGGAAGCATACCACATCTGTGTGACCTTCCCGAACAGCAACATGGATGGGCAGTGAGCCAGAAGCATCTGGGACATTGACATCTGCACCGTGTTCCACCAAGATTTTCAAGGTGTCGAGAAAGCCAGTGCGAGCAGCATCATGGGCAGGTGTTGTGCCCGACCCATCTTGGATGTTAGGGTTGGCCCCTTGCTTCAGCAGTTCTTCAGCCACAAAGATGTTACCAAACATCATTACCTGTGGGAGGATGAAGGATGAAAGAAGATGGAGCTGGTGATAATTACAGCCTAAACTCCATTCAGTAGGTGGGCAGACAACCCTTAACCCCATTTGCTGATCATGGGAAGTAATAGGGAAGGCTATCTTCTACTGAATATGGCTATGTTAGTACAACATACTAAGACACAAACCAAGTAACTGTATAGTTTTCAATAGTTTAGTGTTGTGTAGTTAGTGTATGATTTAATGACTTGGGCAAACCCAGAAAACTGAGTTAACTGGATAAGCAACTATTAAGTTAATCATAACTTGTGCAGTGCTAATAGAGCCATAATAATTATATTCATGGATTCTAGACAGAAACTCACAAATTCCATAATTCTGCCTTTCTCATTATCTGTTCTAAAAGGAAGTGGACAGGCAAGCAAGATGAAACAGAAGAGTGGGGTTGGCTGAAGAGCTGTACTTCAGCTCAGGCAGACCTTCCAATGATTATACCAGCAAGACAGGGGATACCTCTTTTCTCCACACTAGCTGTAAACAAGCCACCTCATGCCCCTTAAATGACCCCACTTGGCTTGAACCCAACAGGAAGCAGTGCTAGCCCGTTTGGTCTGTGCCTGCATACTATTTATTTAAAACACAATGATTATGCTTAAGTACTGGATGAGTTTCCCTGTATAGGTGGAAGGGATGGAAAAGACTATGAAAATAAAGGGGGGGGGGGTTCTGTGGCCTTACTACAAGACCACTGTTGGGCCGCAATCTAGCCCCAAGTTTTGGTTGAGGGGGATGTCCTTGAAACGGAGTCCCATCTGGCAAAAGCCATCTTTTCCCAGAGGTCTCAGACCAATGGGAGTGAAGTGAAACTGCTGAGCGCTCCTGCTCTGCAGAATCCGAACCTCTTCTGTCTTTGAACTGTGCCTCTTAACGGAGGCCTCTGGGGTCTCTAGGAGACACTGTTTTCTCTCCGGGAAAGAGGAGCCCTTGGCGCCTCACCTACCTGCAGCGCAGTCTTGCCAAAGCGGTTATGGGAGTCAGGATGCACCAGCTCCAGATGCAGGAGCTGTCGGACTTCAGCTACATCCCCCCGGGCAGCAGCCCCGGTTAGCCGGTCCCCGGCACGGATCTCGGCGTTGCCCGGCTGCATGCCCGCACAGGCACCTGCAGGGAAGAAGGACAGGCGAAAATGAACGAACCGACGACCAGCCGAACACGATTCCTGCGCTGCCACAAGCAGCCTCCTTTTGTAAGGACAGGTTTTGGCACTGAAGCTGCCTGCCCGTCCTGCTTGGAAGCGGCCACTAGTTCCACGGCGAGGGCAAAGCATCTATACATGCGTAAAGAATGCGCCGCCTCGCAGTTCATCTTTGACGTTTGCCGACAGGCCGGCCGGAGCTAGCTGAACTCTTTCCATCTCCCCGGCGGCGATGGCCTTCCCTCGGGCGGGAATCCCGTTCGCTCCTCGGCGCTTACCTCCACTCCCGGGAGGAGACTCTCCTCCCAGCACTTGTCAAGCAGGGCAGAAGCCGGCGCTTCGCTCCGCGTTGCCTCCCCGGCTGAAGCGCTGAAGGCTCGCCGACCTCGCCGCTGCCCCTGAGGCGAGGCTGGCCCGGTTCCAGGCAGCCGTCGGGTCGCGACGAGACAGTTCGCTGCAGATGCTGCTCGAATGCCGACCCAGGGCGGTGCCTCTGGGGGCTCGGCTCCTTCGGGGCGGGGCTGCTACTGAGAAGGAAAGCAGCCGAGGACTGCCGCGGCTGGCAACGCCGCCGGTCCCTTCGCCTGTCTGTCCAAGCGAGCAGCCGGCACAGACCGTGCAAAGCCCGCCCCACCCATTGAGCTGCAGTCTCGCCAGAGCAACCTCCCCTCCTTTGGCCCCGCCCCCACGTGCCTGGACGCTGTTTGTTGTTTTTTTAATTTCATTCCGCGCTATCAAGTTGGATACATTGTAACCTGCCTGATTCTCCACTCCACCTCCTTCGCGTGGCCCGTCCAATCAGAGGCCAGCTCCGGGCAGGAGCCGGAGTCTCCCGGCTTCGGATTGGCTCTCTAGTGGCGGACTGCTGGGCGGGTCTCTTCGATTCAAACACTGGTTCGGGCGGGAAGAAGCTCACTCCGGCGCTCCCCGCCCGACTCCAGGCTGGCAAGGCGAGCCAGAGGTCGCGACCTGCGAGGGGGCGGGGGGAAGTCGAGGAGGCTCTCTCTGGAGACTGAGGAAGAACTGGCTTTCTTAAAATGAGTCTCGCCGTGCCCATGTAAGCGAGCAGCCAATCCCAGCCGTGTTCGGCTTGGAAATCAGTGCTTTGCATAGCGGGATAAAAGTCCTCGACTAAGTTTTCCTTGTGAAATCCGCCGTGCTCGCTCTTTTACACAGCAGGAATAATTATAGCTATAATTACATTATAGCTGGTCAAGATTAATTTCTCAGGCGGTAGTGCTCTTCAGTTGCAGGCACGGGACTTAACTAGGTTTTTTAGGAGCCGAGTCGAGACTTCTACGTGTACTCCATCACATACCGGCTTATCTGTCCTTCGCATAGCAAGGATTTCGTTGGAATAGCATACCAAACTCTGCTGTCAACCTTGCAATTACTGGGTTTTGTATGAGCTTGCTGCGACCCAAAATACGGCTCATCCACATGTCCCGGATGAGGTCATTTTCCAGGATACTGTCCTCCGCCTGCCCCCCGCCCACTGTAAAGGCAGCCTTTGCCTGTCTTTTCTTGCTCTGTAGCAAAAGTAGTGTTTTCTGACTTCCGCCAGCACAAGCGATGCTGCCCCGTCTGACGGAACTCTTCATTTCATTGTAGGCAAATATCACTGCTGCAGTTGGCGAATGGGAACTGAGGCGGGAATGCCCCCCCCTCCTGTCGCTGGTCCCTGTCCTCCGCATCCATTTCATCCTGGGCTGCTTGCCCCTTCCAAAGAGACCTTCACACGGTGGACTGGGGAAATGCTGGTTTTGTTTTAATTTTTACAACTTCACCAGTGAGCTGGTAAAGGCTGGATTTTTTTTTTTTTTAATTTTAGTTTTTACAAGTTCACTGATGGGTCATTAGAATAGTGGACACTTTTTAAAAAAGATGAAATGAACAAAACTTCTGCAGCTTTCCTCTTTTAACCGAAGTGACAGAAGAAAAAGCTATGGTTCCCCACTCCCACTGATCCATCAGAGGACACACCATACGGTGGGTGTCAAGTATGAGAAGTCACGAGAAGGGGTCTCATACAAAAGGTCTATCAGGTCCTCAAGGACCAGTCCATGGAAAGGAAATAACTAACGACTGCTTTTCCAGCACAAGTGGGAGATAAAGGAGAGCTGGATCCACTAATCCAGAGTCCGGGCAGGGTACCTGGTCAATATTGTTCCCAAGCTGAAGGACAGATTGAAATCTGGACAGTATATGGTAAGGTAAGTCCAGTTTCACTAACAGATTGGCAAAGATATTCTACAATACTTGTTCAAGAATAACAACAACACTCTACCGGAATTAAAAAATGCCTGGGATGATCTGGTATTTTGAATATAAGAACTGTGACCTCCATTTAGTATTGATGCTCAGAACAAATCTCTGCAGTCCAATTAAAATATATTGTATTTTTAACTGCTGTGAAGAATATCGGAAGCCACTTCCTTATATTTTTTTCTTTTCTATTTTTCTTTTCTTGTACTTTCTGCTTTTTTTTATTTCCTTTCCCCTTTTCCTTTCTTTCTTTGTATTAGTTTTAGTTTTTAATCTTCTTGTTTAAAAGCTTTAATAAAAATTATCAAAAGAACAAATCTCTGCAGTCTGAGTAGTGACTGTTAGCCTGCAATTCATATCTCAAGGGTCTGGTAAAAAGCATATACCCACAGAGCAGATGTTCCACCCACTTCTGTTTTGCTTTATAAACAACTGCAGTTATATCTTAAGTTGCAGGGTAACAAATCCTCTTTTGGAAAGTCTTTTACTATAGTCCCTGTTTTAACATTAAACAACTTACTGAAAGGAGGCTGACTGCACCATTCTGAGCCAGTGATTTTTAAAAAATTAACTTGTTATATGAAGGTATCTTTGTGCGTAAAAAAATTAATTGTCCATAGAGAAGAAAAGATAAGTTGGCACAAGAAAAGTAATTTTTGAGATAATTCTGTGATCTCCACAAAGCTCAGTATTTAGTAATAGCCATTCATTCCATGTTGTGGCAAAGCAAACATTTAAACATGTTATTAAACATGCCATTTAAAAACACCTACATAAGGTAATACTGTACTCAGATAAAAATCATGTGAAATACTTTCCCCACAAATAAAATGGAAATATAATGGCTGTACTAGTTGATCACAAGATCAACATATACCAACAGTGTAATGCAGGTGCAAAGAAGGCCAACAACATCTTGAGGAGCATCAGGAGGAGTGTAGAGTCCAGAATGTGGGAAGTAATCATTCTACTTTACTTTGCCTTGATCAGGCCTCCCTTGGAGCATCATGTTCAGTTCTGCACACTCCACTTTATAAAAGACATTGATAAACTGGAGCAAGTCCAGAGAAGGGCTACCAAGATGGTGAAAGGACTGGAAACCAAGTCCTATGAGGAACAGTAAAAAGAAGGTTGAGAGGGGACTTGATAGGTGTCTTTAAATATCTGAAGGGCTGTCACACTATAGAGGGTTCAGACTTATTCTCACTTGTAGGACTAGAACTAATGGAATGAAACTTCAAGGATGTAGGTACAGATTAGATATTAAGAAGAACTTCTTGATAGTAAGAGCTGCCAATCGGTGGAATAGATTACTGCATGGAGTAATTTCTTCCCCTTCACTGGAGGTTTTTAAAGTCACCTATCAGGGATGATGTAGTGAAGTCTGCGCTGTGCTGGGGGTTGGACTTGATGACCTCTAAAGTCCCCTCCAACTCTATGATTCTGTAATAGAGAAATTACATACTGAATACATCTGCATATATACAGATTCATTTGCCAGAGAATGTATAGTCATAGGACAAAGGAAATAATAAAAGGGTGAGGGGCATTACAATATAATTATCTGCCTTATCCTGCAGTTCCAACTGTTGTGCTTGAAATTACAAAATCCAAATCACTTCCTAATAAAAAGCCAGAAGAGGGGTGTTGGGAGAAATGAAAATAATTGACAAATACCAACAAACAGTATACTAAACATTTCTTTTTTTGTTGCTTGCATACAGAACTGCCTACGCTGTTCCTAGTCTTTGTTTATCATCCTTTGGAGGAGAGTAGGACAAATAAAAAATTGCACAGGAAGCAATTTCCAGACCTGACACATTTTGCCTTGACAAGTTCAGGCAAATTTTTGTTTGTTGGCTAGTTTACTAGGGCTTAGATGCCTCTCCAATCCAGCAGGTCTCTTGAGAACACAGTTGGCTCTCCTGGCTTTTGTCCATGTCTTCCCAAAATTTTTTATTATCTGTAACTCTAGCCTCAATCTAGGGATAACAGTTCAACACTGGAGTAAGACTAAAATGCAAGATTTATCTGTTGGGAACAAAGAGGAAATAGGGAGGTATGGCATATACCACTATAGTAGTAATTACACTGAAAAAGATTTATTTCTTTCCATTTTAGAGTTTGTCATACTTTAAAAACAAGGAAAATATTAATTCATTTCATCATCTTTATAATAAGAGGTAGGCAGCTGCTATTCTCACTTTACAAAAAAGGAACAGAGATTGAGAATTTCGCACAATTACTCAGAAAATTCATGTACAAACTGAGATTTCAACCCAGATGTGCAGTTCCTGATTCCATAAAATCCAGATGTGCAGTTCCTGATTCCATAAAATTGTAGGTTCTTCTTTCTATCACTGCATTCTGCCTGCACGCAGCAGGAAACTCTCCTCTGAAGGAACTTGGCTATTTTTCAGAACGAGCTGAATTCTACTCGGGCACTAATAAGAGGCAGCATCAATTCCCCTAGATAAAGCTTCCCAAGTGAGTACCACCCTGGTGGTACTGCCACACCTGTTTTTTGTCTCAGGAATTCTCTAAAAAAGAGAGGTTCTGAATGAAGGCTTTACTCATTAAGCTTTTTCACTAAAAAGCTTTGGAAGGCACAGCATACAGGCAAGGCTGCTTCCATTCAAGCTTGGAAGCAGTATATATGCCACGGTAAGCAACAAGAAGAACAAGAATAGGCCATGATTCCCTCCCTCCCAAGCCAGCCATAGGTGGAATTGTCCAACAACTATCAACTCAAGCTGTGGTTGGATGGAACGAGGACCAGAGCAGCACTTTGCCAGGACACACATACATACAAGATCAGCTTCAGACAGAGCCTTGATTAAAAGACTTCTTCATTCTTGAGAGCATCAGAGTCTGCAGAATCATAAGGCTAATGTGCCCGAAGTTGATAATCTGGAACAAAAGGGGTCAAATAGGTTACACGTAGGCTCCCATGTAGCAAGGAATCTCCTTGGCTGCAATTTGTTCTATCTCTGTCAGAGATGAGCTTGCAAAATTTGCTGAAAAATGAAACCAGCCAAGATTTTTCATGTGTGGAGGAAGGTTTTGAAACTTATTTTCTAAGTCTCAAAGTTTGCCTGTGAAGTAGGAATAGTAATGTGTACATACCTGTCAATCTCACGTTTACCTCAGGCAAATAGAAGGAAAGCTTTACCAGAAATAGAATGATTAAACAGTAGAGTGGGTTCACGCGGCATGGTAAGCCACAGAATTATGATGCAGACTAAAGTATGGGTTAATTTGTGACTAAGGAATACAGTTTTACCAAAAGAGAACATCTGGAGATTTCCCTCCAGATCATGGCAACCACGATCAATTTGGTGGACATTACGTTGGATGAGAAGAGAAGGTGCTACTGCATACAATACGGAGCTCTGTAAAATCCCTTTTGCCCAAATGAAAAAAGAGGAGCAACTCTGGCTTCTTTCACAAACAGCCATGTTCTTATAACAAGACAGGGCAACTTTTCCAGAAATCTTGAGTCTAAGGCTTTGGTCAAGTGCTCGCTGCAAGCCTCATTCAGCAAGGAGGAGTTAACATAAGAAGGAACAAAGGGCTATCTAATCCAGCAAGAGCCAATTGCATATTCAGGGGAAGCCTACAAGCAAGACAGAATAGCAGCACCCATTCACACCCTCCAGCAATGAACACCAGTTCTGATCTCAGGGGAACCACAGAGGCATCAGAACTAGTAGGTATCGATAGTCCTTATCTGTTGCAGATTTGGCCTAGCAAAGTGGGACACCATATAGATGCAGCATCTATATATCTATATATGGGAGCCAGTTTGGTGTAGTGGTCAAGGCACCAGGCTAGAAATTGGGAGACTGAGAGTTCTAGTTCCACCTTTGGCACAAAGCCAGCTGGGTGACCTTGGGCCAGTCCCTCTCTCTCAGCCCTGGGAAGGAGGCAAGGGCAAACCACTTCTGAAAACCCTTGCCAAGAAAACTGCAGGGACCTATCCAGGCAGTCTCTGAGAATCGGACATAATTGAACCAACCAGCCAACCAACCAAACAAATAAATTATCTTCATTCTAGAAAAACAAGAGGATGTAGGGGGGAGGAAATAACTTAGTTTATAGCTATTGAACTGACCTTATGTCTGAATCTGGATTAATGGCTACTTTGTGGTTAATCAGTCATTCCTCCTCCAGGAAAATGTTATGGAGTGTAGGAGTGTCTATAAAGCAGAACACGTCAGCTGTTCTGGCTTTGTATTTCAACTCCTGTGAGTGCAGGGGATTATTTCATAAACAAAGGGGGTTTAGGGAAATGATTAGCCCTCCTTCATGCCATGCAGATTAGCTCTAACCCCCAACTGGGTCACTGGGCATTTTTTAAATTGTTGATTTTTACCAAAAAAAAAAATACAGGAAGTGTTGGGCAAGGGCAAAGATTGTTTGGATAGCTACTGAAAAGAAGATTAATAAGTCATGCAAATTGTGGTTTTCTTTGGTGTCTGGGGCATATTTGCTGTGTAAATACCGTAACTATGTTCAATACTAATTTTAGTGTGCTGGGTGAATGTGGTCAGTATCTCTATATAAATTCAGCTTCTTCATGGGCTTATTAGCTTACCTCCACTCTGGGTGATGTAGCGGACCCATGGCAGAGCTTGGTACCCACTCTTTTCAATTATCTTCATGTATCGCACCTGTCAGAGTGAGATAACAGGTAAGAAAGAGAGGAGGGAAAAAAGTGTGTGCATTAAATATCTTTAGTTCATTCAGATTCGATGGCATCTCAAGGCTTCCACTGAACTTGATCTTCACACTACAGTGTGGTCAAGGTAGCCCTTCCCTCTCCAGCTTAGAATGATAATAATCCCACCTATTTGGCACAGACAGTAATTTGAATAATTGTGAAAAACAGTTTGCAGCAACAACCTGAGGGACTTGCTCTTAGCTGCAGCCATCAGCAGGCTACAGTTCACAGCCTGCAGTCACCCCAGCTTTCTTTTCTCTTCCTCAATACTGCCTGATCTCATATGGTCCTGGGCTCAAAAATGTCCCCATTTCCACTTCTCCATCAAATCTGGCTCACCTGTATCCCAGAGACTGTGAAGTAGGGGATTTCAAATTGGACCAAGATGGGTGGTCGACCTTCAAGCTCCTCATTATCAACGCTGGGCAGCCCAAAGTGGGCTCGCATCAAATATTCTTTGCCACCCTGCAAAGCCAAATGCAAAAGAGGCTAGAGTCTTTCCTGGTGATTTGATTCCATATTTCCTGACCAATTGATTCCAGAGTCTGGCTCTAATAACCAGAAGGCAAACCCCACCACCACCATTGCCAGCTTTTATGGAAGCTGGATCTTATTTATTATAGCTCAAGCTCCCTTAGAATCTAGTGGGCAGGAATTCGTTGCCTATTATAGCACCCTAGCATTGGCTCTTACTGTATTTGCCAGAGACTTCAACATACATCTCAGAGCCCCTACAATAGAAAAAAGTCCTTGTGTCCCTCTCCAAATTCAGCAGAAGAGCCACATGTCTTATTGAATGCTCCTGGTAGAAGTGTAACTGACTGGAATGTACTACTGATCTGAAAGATGCAGGACAGAGATCATGGGGGAAAAAGGGATTTTTTCTTACCGGGAAGGACTTTATGTTCCAGATAACAATATTCTTTTCAGGCAGATATTTTGCATTGCCAATGCTGGTTTTGAATTTGGGTGAGTCAGCATCACTTGGGACAGGCACACTTATCTCCACACCATTAGCCACTGATTGTTTTTTGAACTGGCCCTTTGCCTTTTAAAGAAAAAAAAATCAGAATAAAAAGTGACATATGGAAAAAGACACATTTCCCTGACCAATTAAGTATCTGACACAAGAGAAAGATCCGAAACTCGAGATGGTTTGGACTCTTCTTTTTATCCAATGAATACGGACAGATGCTCTTTTCTGCAGGGCTCTGCAAATTCCATAGCTTTATGATCAAACTGCTTGCCAATTTGGATCAATCAATAGTATTTACAGGAACAAAACATACTGTGTGCATTTTATTAAGATCTAGCTTTTTTCCTTTACATTGGAGGTCTTGCAGAGGAATGGTGATATTGTTCAAAATAATTCACCTTAACCATAATCTCCACTCGGCTGTGAGAGAACTTCTCAATGACAGATTCAATCCAAATGAGAGGTTTCACCTTGTTGGGAGGGGTGGGAGAGGGGGAAGAGAAAGAAAGAAAGGAAGATCATGGATGAATTTCAGAGCTTCCAATATATTAGAGGGTGTAGAATGGTCCAAAGATTATTGTATTAGACATGATGAAATTGATAATCACCTTGGAATTCAATTATATTTAATTAGACATGTACAGTTGAGCAACCTTATTTTATCTAGCAACAGCAGGGGTAAGACTCTATTAGACATAATCTACAGTAACAATCATTTATGGAGCTGCCGAAAGTAGTTTTTGATTGCAGCAGCATAGAAATATATTTAATAAATAAAATCATACAAGCATGGGTAATTTTCTTGCCAACTGCAAAGATGTCATCACTGGTATTCAAGGACTTGTCTGATAAGAAGGAGAGATAGCCCTGGGTGGCAGGACTATCTCTGACTATCTTTAGCTGAAAGTATTGTATTCTATTTAATTTTACATTGGTGGGAAAGTGCTCAAAAGAATTAAAAATGTTTTTGGAAGTGCTGAGATTCTACCACAGGATATATCTAATTATCTTGTATAACATTGGGTTCATACTTTGCATTAAACCGTAAGACTGGCTGCATGTGTTATATGTAGCCAGTACTACATGGCTGGCTTATCAGTGCAAAGTTTTAGCCCTGTCACTACATACAGCCATTACTAGGCTTGCATCATGGTTATAAAAAGTTGATTGTCAGATACCTCAATATACAGGTTTCTCATTGGCAAGGAATCAGCCTTCTTGAACAAGAAACCATTAATTATCTGGACATATTTTCTGTTATTCTTTCCTTACAAAAAAAAAACTTTCCCCAGCAGCTTCAGCTAATTTAGAAATGGGAAACTGGCCCGTCTGGGCATCAATCATTAACAAAAAGTAGTTGTTCTCTTAGTGAATCCATAAGCAAAGGAGAAATACCTATTCCAGCAGAGGGAAGATGGTACATGAGATCACCCTAGTGTGACTACTGTCCTGGGATGTTTTCTCTGTCTTTCATTCCCAGGACCACTTCAAAGATCTACCTGTGTGTTCAGGCGATATGACATCAGCTCAAAATCTCCATCAGGTGGAACGAAGGAGATAGTACGATCATTGTCAAAACGTGATAGTCGCACACACTGGTGGAACTTGACATCCTCGAGTTCCACGGACTTATTCTTTCCACCTGAAAGTCAGAAGTACAGCTGTTAAAGGACAGACGTGATCTTTGGCCAAAAGGTAATTTCATTTTCAGTGCTAGAAGTATTAAGAAACAATTGCCTGCCTTTTTGGTTTGAAGCTTCAGAGAACTCCAAGCCTTCAATGGAAGGGTGGTTTCACAAGAGAAAAGAAAAATAATAATAGAGCCCTCACTTTCAGACAATCAAATCCCAGGAATATTCTAAAGAAGAAATATATAAAACGATGAACAGCTTCGTGGGGAAAAACCTCAAAACAAAACAAAATCTAACAATACAAAATCCCAATTAAAAGTTACACAGTAGTCTGTTGAAGACAAACCAAAATGTGTGGACCTTTTCATAGACACTCACAAAGTGGAATTGCAGAAGTTGGAATTTTTGAGCGGGGCAGTTGGGCTGTTTGATTTTACAAGAGAAAAGCTCTCTGCACATTGTGGGGATATGTAACTGCCTTGGTTTATTCTGAAGTGGGATAAGGGTTGAAGAATGTTCATCTGGATCACTTTCAGGGTTTGACTGATGTTATTTGTTTTTAAGGATATGGATTACGATTATTAGGGTATAAAAATGTTTATTTGGAAGGTTTTAAGAATTTGATTTAAGGTCATTGTTTCGAATTGCTTTTCTTTTTTGGGTTTATTAAGATTATTAAAAGTATTATATTATTTAGTATAACAGCAGACAATTTATGTGCTTTTTAGTTTGATTTTTATTATAGTAGACAGAAATGTATAGAATAGCAGTAGGAAGGGAATAATTAAATAAGTGTTATTTGGGGGGGGAGTTGTTTAGGAGGTTTATATGATTTTTTAAAATTTTAATATAAGGGGAGTAACTGTACTTAGTGATTTTTATAACGTGCTAAACAGGAATGATTTATAGAAATAATGTGATTTTGATTTAATGTAAAGTGATTGATTATGGAAAATTTTTGTATATCCTTGCTGTTAAAAGTTGGAAGTCACATCTTTCTGTAATGTTGTAAAAAAAATTTCTTTTGTGTTTTCACACCTTGTTAGTTTTTCTTCTCTTTTTTCGTAGTTTTTTTGTTTCTTTGTAGTTTTTATCTTTCTCTTCAAACTTAATAAAATTCATTAAAAAAAACGAAGCAGAATTCACCTTGCTTTTTTCCCTAACTTTATGACCAACCTTGTCCTAACAAACCTGATATATTCCATAGATGGATGTGAAAGTGCAAAAAAGTTATTGATATGAGATTCAAATCTGAGACTCGCTTACTCTGTCCATCCCACCCCAGGCGCTCGTGACACCACATCGTGATTTACGTACGTCCTGTGAGCTCAAAAAGCACCCTGTCGTTGAGGCCCAGACGCAGCTCCGGCATACCCGAAAGGAACACCTTCAGCTTGATGGAACCCACTATCTCGCTCAGCAGCACACTCCCATTGGCATTAACCTGAAAGACAAAGTAGAGTCTGAGGGCCTCCATTCACTCTCCACACCCTTTTCCATGAGGAAATAGGGCTCCTCCTGCTTCTGAACCATAGCCATGCTGAAGCTCCTAGCAAAACATGGAAATGAAAACTTCACTACCATTAAATCAATGGATAATCCTCCAAGAAAGTGGAGTATACTCATGGCCAGGACTGAGACTGTTTTCTTTTGGTTTTAAACCACATTCAGCCTACTTTAAGGCCTGCACCACAGTTTTTGTGGATTTTCTGTGGTCTGGAGTTTGTAAAAAAGGTGCCCAGGGGCTAATGCCAGTTTTGGTCTAGTGGTTAAAGCACCAGGCTAGAAACCAGGAGACTGTGGGTTCTGTCCTGCCTTAGACATGAAGCCAGCTGGGTGACCTTGGGCCAGTCCCTCTCTCTCAGCCCAACTCACCTCACAGGGCTGTTGTTGTGGGGAAAATAGGAGGAGGGAGGAGTATTTGGTATGTTCACAGCCTTGGATTATTTATAAAAATAATAAAGGTGGGATAAAAACAATAAACAAACAAATAAAGCAGCTGTGGAGCCACAGGCTGAACACTCCTACTTTAAACATAGGCTTGGAATAAATGTCAGCCCAATCTGTTAGAGCACAACCACTGATTGATTGGATTGGATTTAATGACTGCTCATCTCACCAAGGCCACTCTGGGTGGCAAACACAGTTAAAACATCAATACAATAATAAAAAGAAAAAGAGAATACTCTTTGTATGTGTGTGTGTGTGTATAAATAAACACAAACATAAACAGAACTGGAAATCAACGATTTCTGAAGAAATCCTCACTTCCAAGCCAGCAGCAAGTTTTCTCCCTTGAATAGAAAGACTATCAGGGACAGAGATACAGTGCAACTAATAAGATTGCACCCGGAATCTTGCTCACTACAATATATAATACCGCATATAAGATCCTGGTAATTGCACACAGAGTGACATAACCACTGGCAACCGTGACAGCAAGGTCCCAGTTCTCCCACTCACCTTTGCCCTAGCACTGCCCCCTTTTTTCTTCCCCACTCCCTTCCTCAGCAGAAGGTCTTAGCACCTTAAAGGGGCAAAGAAAACAGCCTCAAAGCATGTTTCTCTTAGTACAAGGAGACGGAAACTGCTATAAGGAACCCTTGAAATGTTTCGATTCTTATGAAGATGCACATCCCATTTGGGATAGAAGAAGACAGATTATTTTCTTGTTCTATCCAGTTCTGTTCTTGCTTCTCCTTGTAAGTAAGGGGATACAAATTCAAGATTGCATGAGCGTCCCAAAACCCTTGGGTATGATTTCTAAAGTCGCTTCAAAAGTTGCACCATTTTTAATGTGGTAAAAGGGGAAACTATTACATACGTACATGGGGAATAATCATATTCACTGTATTTCATTCATTTTTAAATTTCACCAATATTATTTTTTGCTGGTACCATACCACCTCACTTTTGGAGTGCACTCAATGTCCTTTTTTGCAACCTGAAAAGAATTGTGCATCCCTTTTACAGGTAATGTGGGGGAGGATTTTTGTTTAATTATTCTCACCTTGCTGTTTTGCATCAGCAGGTGAAATGTGACTACCCTGCCTGGCTTCTTGAGAGCTGCAATTCAGCAACAGTTGGAGGACAGAGTTTGTCAAGTCCTGCTTTAATGAAGGGCATCAATGTCAGTAACTGCTCTCAAAGCTCTGGCACGCTTCCCCACTGCTTTCTTCAGCAAGAGTTCCAGCCACTTCCCTGATACAGTATTCGCAAGTCCCTGGCAGATGCTCCTTCTGGTGACAGACAAGGCAGATGCACACATCATCTTTCCCTCTTTTTCTGCCTATTGCCAAAATGATGGTCTTCATGCTTCATGGGAGGGTCATTCTTTGATCTAATTTGCCAGAGTTTTCAGTTGCTACATTAAAAACCACTGCTTTAAGGAATGGCATCCTTATACACCTCTGTACACACTACATTTTTTCAAGTACCTCAACTTCATTATCTTAATGAAATAATGTGAAATTTCATTTTATATATATTAAATTTCACATTATTTCATTAAGACAGTGAAGCTGAAGTACTTGAAAACGTATAGTGTGTACAGAGTCCCTTTTGGGAGATGGGCGGTGATAAATTTGATTAATAAATAAATAGTGTGTATGTTCTTAGTTTTTAAATATGCCACCATGATCAGGGTGCAAACCCAAAGGTCACTAATTCTGTAACCTACACATATTAAGTTTTCTAGACTTGTCACGTCATGCCCAAGCCTCTAGAAACCTGCCATATATAATCTCCTACCCCAAATAATCAAAGCCTGACTTACCAACAGGTTGACAGATTCAATGACATCAATGAAGACCTCATTCTTCTTGTATTTGAGGCCCTCTGATCTCCAGGAGACTGCATTAGTGACAGTGGCTGGAACCCGGGACTTAGCTGTCTCCAGTTTGTTGCCCTGCTGAGTGATGTACCTACGATGTGGTGAAAGAATTCTTCCTGATCAAACATCCTACTATAGCTTCTCTCAGATGCCTTTTGCTGTCTAGAGCAGCATCAGAATATCAACACCATTTCAGGTTGGCTGGGAGGGGAAGGGTGTACTGGAGTATGTGTTTCCAGTGCAGGAAGTCCCTCTTATCAGTAGGGCTAAGAATGATCTCTCTCTGAATCCCTCCTAGTTATTTATTTACTTATTTATTTATCAAACTTTATCTCTGTCCATCTCCCTCCCAAGAGAGACAGGTATTTGACAAAAAAGTTTAAAGGTTCACATTCAAAAACTGGAGTCTAGCTATACATGCACATTAGGATTTCAGGACAGCCAAGTTCAACAGGAGGTAGGACCCCATGGACAGAAATCGGGATCAATTAAGTCAAAGGGGGAATAGGAGGACTGGGAACTTCTCAAATGTAAGATACCAGAAGTACAACTGCATGCTGTTCCACCCCAATGAAAACAAAACAAAACAGGCGTTATTGTAGATGCACAGGGAGTTTTGACTGAACTCAGAGTTAGAAGGGACACATGCCGGAAATGGAATAGGGCATAATCACCAAGGAGGTATACCAACAAGTCACTAATATCTGCAGAAAGACAATTAGAAAGCCTAGAGCACAACATGAACTTAGGCTCATAAAGGAAGTTAAAAGCACTAACAAAGCTTTCTTCATTATACTAGTAGCAGAAAGGACAGAAAGGAAGGAGTGGGCCTGCTGCCAGGAGACTGGGAAACTACAGAGCTCCTCACCCCCTCCTTTGCTTCAACATTGTCCCCAGGGGGGATCTGTGTTCAGATGGACCCAAGTGGAACAACTGGCAAAGCTAGAGTGTGGTAATCCAAGAAAGATAATTAGGAGAAAAAGTGTCTCTCCAGGGTCAAACTAATTAAGTCTGAAAGTCTTGAAACAGCTGGCAGATGTCATCTAGGAGCCCCTTTCTTTGATCTTTGAGAAATCATGGAGGATTGCCTTAGTTTTACCCAAATGCAAGTACAAATATCTAAACTGAAAACCTAGGATTTCATGCATGCTGCAATTTTGTTTCACTGCAACATTTACAGTTTACAGTTTTTAAAATCCTGAGCAGCAGCAGCAGAAAAACAGATTAAGGTCCTGGAAGAACAAGTAAACAGATTACTTACTCCTGCAAAATTTTACTATCAGTTGTTTGAGGAAACCCAAAGTCCATTAGCTCATCCAGTAGCTCATACACAATGACAAAATTGTCACGGATGCTCTCTTCCTCCAGTTCCTTGAAGTATTCAGAAAAGACCTGACAAGGAGAGAATGGATTTCATACTGAAGTTATTATTACCCTGTAGTTAAGTTTCCAGAATTCTGATTGTTTGGGTCAAGTGCCTCTTTCTTGTGGAATGTTCAGTTTTGTATACATGTGGAACTGGGAAAAGACAACAGGTAGGTACCCAGATCAAATTATCCATGATGGCAGGGAGGTGGCTCTAAAAGAGGCTAACTGTAGTACAGAGTAAAGTAGCCACCCTCCACCCTAGCCTTGGGCCTTGCAAGCTCCACTTCCCAAGCTTCTGTTAAGATATACTCTTATTCAGAACATCCACCCAGTGGTCCAGGTCCACTAAGCCTGCTTCCTCTAAATACAGGGTGTTCTGCTATGCTTTTGTATTAGAAGTAAATGAATTACATAGAGATGTGGAAGAAAACTGAAAATTCTTGCCAGAATGAAGGCTGTTGAAAGGAAAACAGAAGAGTTTTGAATGATGACTTGCTTTATTTGTATGCTCCCCACTGTTCACTATTCTGGAAAACATAAGCTGTTATTCGTGCTCTGAAACATCTTCCTCTGATGATTTAAAAATTACCACTGGTCTAAAATATGTCTGCTAAATTGTTGACAAGGACTGAATAGAATAAGTGAATGAAAATGTCTTTCGCTATGGGCTGGGCTGCTAACCTACTATCTCTATTCAGACACCTGGTGCTAATCTTTGAAATGGATTCCACCAAAGACCTGAAGGATCACCTTCTCCGTGAAGGAACCTTCCTATATGCTAAAGCCCTCTTCTGGGACTTTAGGCAAGCAATAATTGAAACTGCACATATATAACCTATTTTCCCAGATTTGGACAGAATTCAGAAACAGAAAAGGTAAGGAATAGCAACTTCCTTCTTCCCTTCTGAAGTTTCCTGAATGTTTGAGAAAGGCTACTTCCCTAATTTCCCTTCCTTCCTTGGTTTCCTGAATGTTTGAGAAAGGCTACTTACCTCTACCACTTTGTAGAGAAAAGAATATACCAGTGAGGCATTGGCATTCTTCATGGTGATGGCCACCACTACATGAAAGATTAAGGGCAAAGGTAACAGACACATATGGACTGTTTCACCAGACACCTGCACTGGAGAAAGAATACTAACACAAAGGACACGACTGCACATGCTACATAGTGGACAGCTGACAGGCACCAAGCACAGATGTGTTACTGAGGAAAAATGGCACCTCTGTTTTTAAGCTGAGTCTATGTTCATCAGATGCATAAAAATGCTTGCCACAAATAGTAAGATCAATAATTCCACTTCAAATATTTCCTTTATGCAGATATGTCAGTTCAATGTGCTAAGGCTTTTTCAAGCTCTCAGGGAAAGCAGAGAAATGTAGCTTTAGAGTGGCATGAATTATATGGAGTATATATTTTTTGCTCATTACGGTAAAAACTTATTTTTTTTCTCTCTTTGAGGTACTGTGTGTGTGGCTCCCCAGCTAGAATTTACTTAATTTCTTAGCATGTAAGAACCTGTTTAGAAACCTAGAAACCCATTAGATTCACTTTCCTCCTCCAAAAGTGTCTTGATGGAAAGTCTTTTGAAAAATTGATTTGTCCAATGTCAAACAACCTCAGTGAACAAGCATTCGCCCAGTGGATGCAAAAAGTATCTTTGATAATAGGGCAATCATTTTGCTTCTTTCATAAAAATGTTTCATACATTTGTTATGTATCTATGGTGACAAGGTTCCTGTAATACTCCAAATAAAAAAGTGTGTCACTTGGTTTAGTGTGCTATGTGAGCAGCGCCATTTACATCATATTCAGTGAACCACAGTCAACTACAATGTGTTAACCCTGCCATACTTACAAAAAACATGAAGCTTCTATTTTGCAAAAATGAGTCTATGCTTTTACCTGGTGTTGTAGTTGTCTTCTCCAAAGCCAACCCTTGTGCAATTTAGCTTCATTTGTGCTAGAAGACTGGGCACATTCTATTACGTGTTTTGTGCTTAGACTTTTATTGTAACAAAGCATGGCAAAAATAAAATTTCTGAACATAAATTTAGCCACTTCGGCTAAACATTCTCTCTCTCATGAAGTAAATACCTCTATCGCACATATTTCTAGCAACTTACATTATTTCACAGCATAGGTTTACTCCCCTTTTTTCATGAAATATGTAAACCAATGTCCTATTTTTATATTTTTATTGTAATCATAAGACTTCATCCTGCATTTATACAAAACTCCAGGTTCTATCCTTGTAAGTTTTATTTGCTCATCAGTGCAGCTCACCATCTGTTATACATAGAAATAAATGTTATGAACAAACTGATATAGGGAATTTTTCTTTTTTACCATATTAGAGGTAAATGCAGCAGAACTGCCTTATGAAACAGGCTGCTGAAGGTTCAAACAGACAAGAGGATATACAGCACATAATTACCGAATTCACTGCCATAAGATTAGGTGTCTTTAAAGGACTACACAAATCATAAAAGATAAATCTGTGCTTGACAGACCTGAATTTTTCTTCGTAATTATTATGAATGTCTGGCCAGCTTGATCTGACAAATGTGATTTTAATAGTACAAAAGTCTAGAAAGTTGGCTATTTGTCCTGGCTCGCCATGTAACTGCTGAAGTCTCACATCCCTTTGTCTTACTACTTCTCACCAGAATAAATTATTATATGATTAAATATAGTTAGGTATTCCCAAACAGAAGACAGCAATTCAACCTCCTTGCTCTATTGGGTTCTTGTATGAAATAGGAACAGTTTCTGTTCTAGAACTAGTATGGTAATTCATCACCAACCCATGCCTGTTATCTGATTGCAAACTGTTTTTGGTGCGTAGGGCTGGAAGTTGGAGGCTCTCTTTCCTCTAGTCTGAAGGCCTTTACCTATTTAAGGCTGAACCATAACCATGTATTTTAGAGATTTGTTAATTTGTTCTGAGGTTTGTGTATGAGGAACATGAAAAATTGACATTCTTTCCTCTTTTTCAACTCTCGATGCATTTTTTTCATTTTTAAATTATTAATAGATGGCTCATATCCCCACTTCCTGAAAGAGACCAAATACCCCAGAGATCAACCCAAAAATCACAGTCCATAGTTAATACAGAAAGGATTATTTTAAGCCTTAAAATCGCCCTTCCTATAATGCTCCTTTCAAACATGCCAGACTTGGGTTTTGATCTCAGAAACTGGTGACATTCGTAAATAACCTATAATTTCACATCTTGCGTAGTCTATTTTATTATCATTTACCCAGAAACCCTACTAAATTAATCCAGCTGTGTCCGTGCTAATATGGTGTGTAGAAGAAATAATCATTTGACTAAGGCTAACTAAAACTCAGTCTTGATTCATAGCAGCTGCAGATGGTGAGCTTCTACCCAAGGAGGTAGCCCTGAAACTGCTTTGAATTCAGGGGCACTTTCCCTAATATGGGTTTGTAATGCAAACTCCCAAAACAATTTCTGAGGGCTTTGAAGCCAAACTGCAGAGCCCCTCCAAAAGTTGTCATCATACTCTAAATGTTAATATGACATATGAGGAAAGTTATTAAATACATGATGAATAATCTTTAATTTAATCTAAAGGTGAATCAAGTCTAATCTAATTTTGTCCTGGCTCCGTCTACGTTTTTTGGCATATATTCTACAGCAATCGCTCAAAGATTAAGTGCATAATTTAGCCTAAACTATAGTTGTATTCCCATGCAGCTCTCATAAGGACAGATGTTAAATTCATCTTCATCATTGAAGATGAAAATGGCCTACCTTAGTAGCATGAAGAACCTTACATTAGCTGAGACTAATATACCAACTACAGCCCATCCTGTGCAATCTAGCCACCACTACCTACTCTGTGAGTCATACGTTCTATGTTTCTTTAACTGGGAGTGTCACTGAAAACAGAAGTAATTACTATAGATCAGAACTGTTAACATAACATAGACCAGGCTAAGATATCATCTTCCATCTGTACTCAAACAGCTATATTACTTTTCAGTAAGTTTCCAAATTCAATTTAAAAGGTTGGGTTATGCTGTAAACCCCCACATGGTTTAAGAGCTGCTCCCCAGCTCTTTCTGCATTAATCCACCCATCCTCTTGAAGTCCTGCTCCAGGTGGGTCAGCCTCTAACGTTGCAGATGGTAAACAGAGATAGATTGGAAATGCACTTCCTCAGAAAGGGCTGCTTATATCTAGAATACTCTCCAAGAAGGCCCACTTGGCACACTCATTATTAGGGGGCAGGAGAAAAAAAATTAAAATGCCAATGTTGATCATTTTAATTCAGTAAACACAAAACAATTATCTAATGGATTACTGCTGACTTAATCTGTGATAAGGCTACATGTTTTATTTGACCCATACTTTCACTATTTTTTCCTATTCTGGTAACTATTCTGTAAGTTCATGTCGAGGGCTCAGGTTATAAATTCTTGAAATACATAAACAAACAAGATTACAGCATTGGAATTCATATTCTAAGTGGCTCAAAGAACAATTAGGTGCAAAGAGCTAAATAGTAGGACATTTGACTATCTTTATCACTGCACATTAGCCCTGATAGTTACTGTACATTTTAGAGATTTTTTGCCTCTAATTATCAAGGAGAAACTCTTCATTATACCTTGAATGCAAGCCTCTCTGAGACACCTAGTTAGCTTCTGAGACCAAATACTAGCTTTCTCGGTTTGATCCAGCAAAGCAAAACTAACACACCAACTCTTTATATCCCTTGGCTGATGACATTTTCCAGCGCATGTACAAAAGCATTTACACACAACCAGGCACAAAGCAGGGAGCCATTCTCAAGGATGGCTATATATGCTGAACCCCTACAGATCTGCTCTTCGGAACAAAATAAGATGCTTGTTTTGTTCGAGGCATACGCTTTGCAGGGTGGCTGCATCCCATAACCAGGGACTCCAAAAGGATACAGTAGAGGTTGCTATGCTTTATCCAAAGGAAGTGAACCTTTCCATGGGAGAGGACTGGGGTCAGGGCACATTCCTCCTCCATTTGCATCAAGAGTGGCATGAAGTAATCAATCTCTGACATGCTGACATCGCCCTTATAGTTGCGGCTGATTAGGGGCTATGGTGGAAGAAAGCAATTAAACGATGTAGTATTGGAAAGCAGGGGCTATGTATGGTTGGAGTAAGCACTGGAAGAGGAGCCTCTCCTTTTACTACAGGGCAAAGCATGTAGAAGCCCATCTTTTCTCCAGCTGCTTCCCAGAGAGATTTAGACAGTATTCCAGTTACGTTCTAACCCTATATTCCCCAACTATGTTGGATTGAGTACGCAAGACACATTGTAGGTCCACGCCAAATAAAAAAGAGCTGTTCCATCAGTAGCAATGCTGACGAATGTCCAAATGCCTTTCTGTGTATCTGTGGTGAAAGACAAAATCGTCCCTTAGGTGCCTTGAGTGCAACCCCCAAAAGTAGGAGCCTGTAGCACGACCCTCCTCTCAACAACCGGATTACACTTATCAACACATTGCACTGTGATCTTGTAAAAACAAAATGGTGATCAGAATTCAGTGCTTCAAATTTAATTTGGAGGGCACTGCCAGCAGCAGGATGTTGCTCCAAGTACTTTGCTTAATAAAATCAGCATTATAATATGTATAGATTTCAGGTGCTGCAGCTCCCCTACCTGAGTAATAAAACAACACAGTGAGATGGTGGGTTAACTTTTTTATTACCTAGATGCTCTGGCTGGTGTGTGCATGTATGTATGTGAGAAAGAATATGTGGCTTGTTTAACATACATAAGGTCACAGTGGTGGTGAAAGTAAATGTGAGCCCTTCTCAGCTCACACACTACTTTAATAACGTTGTTGAAATGAATCCATAATGTAGAGCTTGGCAGAGGAAGGAAATAGATGAACACAGTTAATGTGCTGCTTTTACTAGTTTTAAATGGTAACTTTTCATACAAACTCGCTTGAGGTTAGTCTTCTAAAAATTACCAGATACTGTAATGCTTATGCCACGGACTAAGGGCTTCTGAGCACTTGCTCTCGGCCACTCTGTTACAGTAAGTCTCATGCTGGCCGCATCCTCCTCTATTTCCAGTATTACTACTTCAAGCTCTTTTCTGGCAGAGCCAATGGCAGGCAGCTCCACAGACCAGTTGTGGAAGCTGTTTAGCCAAGCATGTTCAGTTACTGCATTGAAATGCTTCCATTTTGTCTTCTTGCACATGGTCAGATCCAGCTTTCCTGCTACAGACCTGACCCTTCATGCAATTTTAAAATAACCAAATTTGTGCAAGCACTAGTAGGATGGAAGGTACAGATCCCTGCTAACACAGAGCTCAGCTTTTCAGCCTTTGGAGGACAACCTGGGATGATTCCTTTGTGACTCCCCACCCCTATATCACAGAGAGCACCAGTCCCCCAGGTCTCAGCTCTGAAACAGAAGCAGAGAACATCAACAGTTACAGCACTGAAGACAGGGACCATCCTCACCTTTCTTCAATCTCCTAATCCCCCAAAAAATGCAGGGGAAAGACACTGGGAGGAGGAGAAAGACGCCGAGGCTCTAAGCCCAGACTTTCACTCTCCCCTTCCTGTAATTTGTATTCCCCAACAGGAAGAAAAGGAAAGGAAGGCCGAAAGGTCTAAGGCTACGACCCCCTCCCCCAAAATAAACCTTGATCTGCAAACAGGAGCAGGAAGGCCAATATTCGTGAACCGTCCTTGCTATCAAGATTACCATATACTACCACATTTCTCCCTCGCACAAACATCTGAGGCTGCCACAAAGCGCCAAAGAGCAAGAAGTGAATCGCGGCGGGACTCACCTTGCCTTTCAAGTCAAGGATGAAAATTGCCGAGGCCGACATACTGTCGCGCCGATGTACTTCCTCCTCTTCGGTTGCGCTCTGCAGCCACCTGGGCCAGGTGAATGAGCTACACCTTCAGGTGAGCTAGGCTGCCTTAAAGGGAAGGACAGTCAGGGGAGTGATAGAAAACCTCCGACAGAAAGTAGTCGAGGAGCAGCGGCACTGGGACCTGTTGCTTCGGGTCGTGCTGTGCAGCGGTTGCTCGAGCAGGCCGCGGGTAACTTCTCACAGGAGAAGCGGGCTTCAGAGGCCACGGCACGGGTCGGTTGTAGGAAAAGAAACCCTGGCCCCATTTTATGAGCGATGTTGGCAGAGGGTTCTCGGGAGAGCCTCGAATTCCTCCTTTTCCGAATCCCGTGGCCAATTCCATTGCTGAACTGATTTTACGCCAAAGTAAGGAGAGTCTGAAAGGAGCACGACTGAACTTGGGAATGTTTGCTTTTGCGGAAACGGGCTGGATTTACACATTTGTACTGGTATTGCTGGTTTTATCGGTGCGTTGCTCTGACTAAGCCACAGTTGACTGAGTTTACCCGTTGTGCTAAACTCTGGTTTGCTAACTAAGTTTGCAAAGTTCATATGTTGTAATAACCCATAAGCAAGCCAACCACATAAAGCTTGGGTGAAGCCAATGCTTTCTAGGAAAATCCTGCCCTCCCCTGTGTTCACATAACAATCTAAGCCATAATTTGCTTAATAGGGGCTTCTTGAGTAATCAATTGTTGACTAGGTCCACACAACAAAAAGCCAAAACTCATCAAATCACATGATGGAAAATGAATACCATCAATTTATCATTTTTAGATATTCTACTGGGTTCACACACAATGCTGAACTATCATAGGGCTTGTTTGAATTGGCTTAATGTATTACCTAAACCCAACTGCTGTGTTTTATGAGCCATGATTTAATGTGCCATGTGAATCCAGATATTATGATGTATTCAAGAAATCATGGTTAATCAAACTATGGCTTCTAGGGCAAAACAGACCTACTGTAGGTAAATTCAACTATCTGAGTTACAGGCTGAATGCAAGAGAAGCAATCAGTAATTCTTTGTTGGCCCATAAGCTATAAAGTAGAGATGAAGTGGCAAAGCAGGATGGTGGAAGATCTCAGGAACTATATGTATAAAACAATGTGTCTTTGACCCAAATATACTTTGAGGGATGAGCCTACAAATAAAAAATAAAAGTGTATTATTTGAAAAACGAATAAATGCTATTATCTATGTAAGATATAGTACTTTCATAGTATTTTCATGCACAGCAAAGTTTGGAAGTTGTATGGCTTCCTCCATAATTGCACTCACATCCTGGGCTTAGTTTGTATGAATAAACTATTCAGCAATAAAAAGGTTTTCTTATTAAATATTGTTTTGGATAAATTTTGGTAGAAAAGCTACTTACAACTCTATGTGTGTGTGTGTGTAATTTCCCCTCCCTTATCTATGAGCTAAATTTTGGTAGCAAGGTACAAATATAATGCTAAATCATAATGTGCTTTGTTTTGTTGAGTATGTTCTGTGAATTCAGCATTTGTGATTCATTCAGTAAACTGTGGTTAAACAAACCTGACTTGCTACAATATGTGAATCCACTTACACAATTTATTTAGCTAAACAGTTTGGTTAACTAGTGTATGGACACTGTGATTTTATATCCTGTTGCACAGGTTTGTGGTACACCTTCATAGTCAGTTTGAAAACAGACTTTGTAGGCAAACTAACCGATAGATTATAACATGTACATTTATCAAAGGTGCGATAAAACAATACATAAATTTTGAAATTCTATAAAATCCAGTTATTACAAGAAAAAATAATCTTCCTTTAATGACACTGTGGAGGAAGTGCTGCTGATGTTCTCCATTGGCTTGAGCAAAACCAGCCAGTCTCCACAGGACAAATCTTGAGTATAAAGACTGGAGTTCAAACCCCAAATGATTGTTGTTTCAGATGATATGATGAGCTATAAAACATGGAGCTTGTTAAAAAGTAGCTAGCAGAGGGGGTTAAAATGGGGAAATTCTCAAACTCAACCACATTTTTAATCTCAGCATGTTATGCAAACTCAGCCCACATTTTGCCAAAGGAGGTGCCAGGAAACTGTTGAGTGTGGGAGAAATATTACTTTCTGGCATTTTATAGTTGGCTGTTCAGCACATACCATGGCAGCACCTTCTACCATGCATTGGTGGCAGCATGGACTGCAGGAGGGTAATAATTTTGTGGGTGACCTTCTGTTGCTTATGCACAGTGCCAGGCTTTCTTAGGCCAGGAGGGATGTGTCTGTTGAGAGTGAGCATTAGCCGGAATGTGCAAACTCCTCCGCTCCAGGCAATGCCAGCTATGCTGAGACTGAGCCACAAAAGGCCTTGTTGAGGTCAGACAAGCAGAACAGAGGACCTCTGAATCCTGGTGGGAGGGGGAGGGCAAGAAACGCCCTTTGCCCATTTTCAGGCTGGAAAAATGAATGAATAGCGGCCCCTGTCAAGGAGCCTGCCTGGCTGCCAGCCATCTGCTCAGTGGAGTCTTCTGCCACCAGGGCCATCAGCAGAAGAAACCTACTGGTCAGATTAAAGCTCAACATCTTGGACCGGGAGACACACGCCCTGTCAGGTTCTTCCGAGAAAGCAACCTGGCAGCGAAACCAACAGTCCTTATTGCCTCCAGTATCTGGTACTCAAAGGACACAGATTCTGCAGCTGAACCAGGAAGTTCTGTTTAGTTATCTTGTATTAATTTCAAATGCATTAGGTTGCATTTCTAATTTTCCAAGCAGCTTAAAGAGTATTTTTAAAAGGCTGTAAGACAAAATTGTGGTGGGGTGTGATACATTTTTATTACAACAGTTCTAAATTAGCATCAATACATGGATGCAAACCAACCCTCATTTGTCTTTTTTTGTTTCCTCAGTGGGGTAGCTACACAAGGATCATCATTGGTAGCTTTGGTCAGCAGTAGAGCTACCTGGTGTTACTTTATTCTTGGAATAAATTACCAGAGAAATAATGGAGTTTGTTGCTATCATTCATGACAAATACTCTGTTCAGAGTTAGGGTCTACAGATCAAAGTGTGGGAGGAAGGGCTGGTTTTAAACAAAATGTAAAAACATCTGGTAACCCTACCTGGCAGTGTGCCTTGTCAGATAAGGCAAGAAAGCTAATCTCCTCTTTCATCTGGGTACACACTGTTGGGGATAGTTCAGTGCATTCCTGCTTTCAGCATGAATTGATCAGTGGTTCTCAACCTCAGCAGCTTTAAGATGTGCGGATTTCATGCTGGCTGGGGAATTCTGGGAATTGAAGTCCACATGTCTTAAAGTTGCCAAGTTTGAAAAACACTGCTCTAATTCTATGTAGGTTTTCTAGAGAAAAATTAAAAAGGCTGCCCTATTTCTTTAGGTGGCAGAGAATGCAATCATTGTTCATGGCTCTTCTGATCTTGTTCACCCTTCTCTCTCCTGCTTCACAGCAGCACCGTTTTGCTTGGGAGCAAATAGAATCATAGAATTGTGGAGTTGGGAGGGACCACAGGGATCATGTAGATCAATCTTCTACAATGTGCAGGAAAAGTGGTTAAACCATCCTCAAGAGGAGACTGTCTAGTTTCTTCTTAAAAAATTCCAGGAATGGAGAATGCACAACCTCCACAGGTAGACTATTCCACTACATGCCCTACACTTTTCTTTCCTAAATGTAATATCTTCAATTTTTCCTGTTGAAGGCCATCTTTTCCCTCTCAGTCCAGTCTTCCAACCTCTCCAGATTAGATTGCAATCTCATTCTGTTATCCTGGGTGTTGGTCAGAGTTCACAATTTTATGTCATCTGCAAATTTGATAAGCAGCTCATCAAGCCCATTATGCAGGTCATTAATATAAATACTGAATAATAATAGCTTCAAGACAGATCCCTGCAGATCCCCTGGTTACTGCTCTCCAACTTGATGTGCAATCACCATTGCTGACTCTCCAAGCACAGCCAGCCAGTTGTGGACCCACCTTACTGCAGCACCCTCAGAACCACGCATTAACAGCTTGTCAAGGAGGATGTCATGTGGATGTCATTGTGAGAAGTTCTGCTGAAATCAGGTTATATTATATCCACAGCATTCCCCTGGTTCACTAGAGTAGCTGCTGTGTCAAAGAAGGAAACAAAAGTAGTTATTGTGCCAAAGAAGGAAACATGTAGTTGCTGTGTTAAAGAAAACAAGATTTGTCTGATACGATTTATTTCTGACAAAGCCATGTTGGCCATTAGCAATAATAGCACTGTTTTCAAGATACTCACAAATGGCCTGCTTTATTATCTGCTCTAACATTTTTCAGATATAGATATTAGGCTCACTGGTTAATAATTATGGGGTGTTCTTTTTTCCCTTTCTTGAAGAGGGGAACCACATTTGCTCTTCTCCAATTCCCCAGGATTAAAATCAGCCTGCCTGCCTGCCTTCCCATTTTAAAAAGAATATGAAACACAAAGGATAAAGAGTATGGAGAAAGAATAAAATGTAAGCTACAGGTAAGTAAATATGATATCCGAAATGTGATGGAAATTACGGTGCATGCGTGTGTGCATGTGTGTGTGTAAAGTTATACAATATGATATATCACTTCTTAAAGGAAAAACTAAATATTGCTATTAGATTTTAAACTAAGAATACCTGGTTAGCATAGTATGAATCAATATAACTAGAATAATACACTGTAATATATTAGATCAATACTACAAATCAATTTTTTTATAAAATTAAAATATAAACTCTAAAGGTAGAAAAATTCTTATGTGGGTGGTACAAATCTGTGTACTAAGTTGTAGTCCTAAAATAATTTCCAGTTAGGTTTGAATTCTACATCAGATTTACTTTTAAAAAATGAAGTTATTTGGATATGGAAGCATACTCCCATAACTTGATTAGCCAATGAAAGAATCAAACATCCTTTCCAATAGGAAGCATATGATATTCTTGCCAGAATTAACATATACAGAATTAACATATACATATAGTGTATATCTTAATTTATTATTTTTGAGTGCCCTTGAGTCAGTCTTGACTCCTGGCAGCTACACGGACAAATCCCTGCAGTTTTCTTGGAAAATTTTTCTGAAGTGGTTTGCCCTCGCCTCCTTCCTAGGTCTGAGAGTGACTGACTGGCCCAAAGTCACCCAGCTGGGTTCCTGTCTAATACAGGACTAGAAATCACAGTCTCCTGGTTTCTAGCCTGGTGCCTTAAGTACTACAGTACACCAAACTGGCTCTCTAGAATTAGTTAAGTATAATAAGAAGAAATGTGCAGTTTGATAAAACTTTAAAATACTGCAGGTTGAGAGGAAATTTAGTTTTCAAAATTTATTTCATTCTGAATCATTTTCCAAAATTCTTCAGCTTTAGAACATTGCCATCAAATATGAAAAATATTATCCAACCTGCTCATTGCATTTCTTACATTTTTTAGGAAATGAATTATTCACTTTAGCAATCAAAACTGGAGCAATTGACCAACAGTAGAACATCATGTAGCACTTTTCTCTAAGTATAATATTAAGAGTAAAATTAATACTTTTTTCCATTGAAATTCCATTGTTGCAACTCTATTACATATTCAAATTCTGCATCCATTTAAACATGCAGTCTTTGACCAGACTCCAATTCATATTTCTCAAATAATTTATAAATTAGATCCAATAAATATTCAAAATTGTGTATTATAAAATGTTCAGATTCTGTCAAGTCTCACAGCATTCCCCCCTGTTTCTGTAATTCTTTTTATGCTATACTACTCAGTACTTAAGATACTGAAGCCAGCCAGGGAGACCTTGCCACAGTGAAGTAAGAGTCACCAAAGATTATATCTTTGTCTGATTAAGTCTTGCAAACTGAACAATTGTTACCTTTCCATTGGGTGAACTTTTGGGTGTCTTCCCCTTCATAAAAAGAGACATTGGATGAAGCTAAGGGAGAGAAACCTGGAATTACTCTTTTCCTGTATTTATTCCAGTTATTCACTACATTACTTATTACTGCATGATCTCTTACAAATTGTTTATTTCTGTTTGTATCAACTCAGAGACACTTATGCAAGCCATCTAGAAGTCCTGCACCTTCTGTGGAGGTAACAGAACCAAAAGAAAAAATAACCCATTCTGAAATCCATGTTAAACAACTAGCATGGTGAAGTTTAGAGCCACCAGTCCTCTTCATTCTTTAGAATCCTGCAAAATCTTGAATTTAATCCCTGGTCTTTTATTGGACCATATATAACTCATTACTTGCCTATGCCAGTCACTTAATACCTTATGTTCAATATGAATTGGGTTCATTTGAAAAACCTTTCTAAAATCCATGGTTTGTGTCCTTTTTTAAAAAACCAATTTTCTTTTGTTAAACTCAAGAACTCTTAAAATGCATTGTCACTTGTACTTAAATTTCCCACCACTTTAGTGTCATCAGTCAACTCCTCTGTGTTAGTAAGGACCAAATCCAACATAGTAGATTTCCTACTGCCCACCTCAATCTTCTGAAAGAGAAAATTATCACCAGTGCAAGTCAATAATTTATCTGACATCTTGTGTTTGGCCAAATTAGTCTGAGTAACCGTGGTTTTTCGAGATTTCAACTCTCTGCTTTCATAAAGCTTCATCTGCTTCTTCTGAATGGTTTGGTGGGCTGCAGCAGACTCTTAGCAACATAACCCTTCTGGTTCACCCTGTTATCTTAACCCAGATGCTTTCCACTCTTGTGTTACCATCAGTCCGGTGGACCTCTGTCCAGGTCAATTCCTGATGTACAGGGCTGCAGCAGCAACTCCTCTCTTGTGCTGCCTCCTACCCTGAAACAAGATACAGCACACACATCAAGCCCAGTATTCCACTAGTGAGATTCATCCCTCCTTGTTTCTATATTACATATAGAACATTACATATAATATATATTACCCATACTTTGTGCCTTAGTGTACAGCCATTTAAGATAATAGGTTAGATTCTCTTTATTCAGTCTTCCTTTTCTTTGCTTCATTGTTAAACTAGTAATTTCCAAAACACTTTGCTTTGCTGTTATATTTAATTCATTACCTGCCAAAGGTCTTACAACTCCCACTCCCTTGTATTCTAGTTTAAAGTACTCCTGACTAAGTCAGCCATCATCCATAGATGAACTTTATCCTTAGTGGAATAAATTCCAGCCCCTCATCCCTGAGGTATGTATTGTTGGTTAAAAACCCAAACCTCTGTTCCTTGCACCAACCAGGAGGTCACTTTAGTTGTTTCTTCCTTTCTCTTGTTGGACTTTGCCTTCAGTGGAGAGTACCACCTGACACCCCAAGATCCTTCCCTCTGCTCCCCAAAGAACTGAAGTCACCCTTAATGCTCTGGAAGTCATACCTCACAGTATCATTTGTGCCCACACAGATGCGTAGGAAAGGTCTGTGTTTTGAAGATCCCAAGGAGCCCAGTCAGTCTTTCTGTTGCATCTTGTCGTGGTGAGGTAACCAAGTCAGAAGAAGACAACATTCAGTAGCGTTTCCCTAAACAGCAAACCAGACATCCATTTCCATAAATGATTGCATAATTTTGTGAGGAAATGGAGAGTCCTCTTATAAGGTCTGAGATTTCACTGTCTAGTAGAAGAATCGATCAAGATAAAATTTTCTTGAATGATTTTCAGATTTATAAGAGCCATGGCAAAGTCTGGCATTTCCTGGAGGCAGGGGAGAAGAATTTTGGAGTTGTCCTGCATAATAAATGGCCAAAACATTGTTTAAATTCAGTTTAGTACATTTACAAAAGAGAGGAAGGCATCATTCAAATACATCATTTCTCTATAATAAGTTGCAAACATGTAGCTGGTCAAGATAAAGAGCCCATAACAATATTGCTAAAAGAAGTATTGATGGTAATCTATGTTTTCACTTCCTAAAAGTTTGTGTAGTCAAAAGCATGTTGGATTGTTGCAATCTGTGGATCAAACTCAAGATAGTTATTTTCTTTGATCTTATTTATATATGTGTACATGCATTTACACACAGAGAAGAGTGACAAAGATGGCAAGGTACTTGGAAGCTAAATCCTACAATGAGCAGTTAAAACAACTGGCTATATTTAGCTTAAAGAAGAAAAAACTAAGGGGGAACATGATAACTGCCTTCTAATGCTTGGAAGGGCTGTCACAGGGAAGAAAGTATAGATTTATTCTCTGTAATGCCTGAGGATAAGACCAAATCCAGTGGGTGGAATCTTTACAGAGAGAGCACCAGACTTGAAATACAGAGCAATTTCCTGACTTTGAGAGCTATTAAGCAGTGGAATAGCTGGCCTCCTGAAGCTGTGGGTGCTCTATCACTGGAGGTTTTCAAGAAAAATTGGATGGCCACTTGTCTGGGATGGTATGAGGATTCCTGGGCAGAGGGCTAGAAGACCTCCAAGGTCTCTCCCAATCCCATGATTCTATTTTGTGAAATCTGTACTTTACAAAATCTTCAGTCATTCTCAGTTTTGGGGCTTTGATAGGGAGAATTCTCATGATTCACCAGTACCTGGATCTAAGGCCTCTTCTAAAAAGGAAGAAGAGACCTTTATGTGGACTCAGCTCAGAGTATGTTATTATGGGGAATAAACACCCCTCATCCTGAGGCTACAACTCCAGAAGGTCCACTTTCCCAGGAGGCTGAGATACCATGGTTATATTCTAACATCATACTTAACTGGAATAAGATGGGAATTAGTGTGTTGTTTGGGCACTTTAACATAGACTGTCAACCTTCATCACTAATCCAAAGAAGGCCAGCTTTAGCCCAAAACAGCCCCAGTGTTCTTTGGGGCTAAACTAACTCCTCCCACCTTCCATCAGCCATGTCACTGATACTGGGATGTTAACTGTCTTGGAAAAATAGGGCTTCTCTAGGAACTCATCTTTTTACTCCTTTCCCCACAGCTGCATCCATGGGAGGAAGAGGCAGAAAGGACTGGAGGATGCATAAGGCCTCCCTCAAATTAATCTGTGGTGGTTCTGCCCCCAGTTGGGCACTTCAGGTTTTTTTTTATTTTTCTCCTCATGGCAATGGCATTTCAGAACTTGCATGCCACAACAGAGAAGACCCTCTTCTATGTCCTCATATTACAAGCTTTTCTCAGCTGTGGGACACTGAGGAGCTGTCCCTGCAGGTTCTAATATTCAGGCACTCCTTTAAGTACTGTAGAAACAATGGTATTTTTACAGCTTTGACTAATATTTCCTTCCTGGATGGATCTACTAGTGTAGACATAGGCCCTATAAACAGTTAGACTATACTTAGGTTTCTTTCAGTTTACTTTTTAGAGAAATAGATGGAAAATGTTTTAAATGGAAATGAAATCTGTTGCTGCTACTCAACAGACAGACAGCAGATGGCATTGCTTTAGAAATTAAGTAGGCTTGTTTTAATTACAGTGAAAAATCTGGACTTGTGGAAAATATTGTGGGATGTTTTTAGAAGGACATTGTGGTGCAACGCCAACTCAATTCAAATAGGTGGAAAAGAAGTTGAAATAGTAACATTTTTTGTCTTCCTAGGCTCAAAAATTCACATGGTTGGCCATCATAGCTATGAAAAAAAGAGCTTGTTTTTGGGAGAGAGACTGTGATATATCTGGACAAAATATTAAAGTGCAAGGTCATCACAGTGAAACAATGGTATATATCAAGACGATGGTTTGTCTAGTTGTAGCATAGAGCTGTGAAAGCTGGACCTATCAAAAATGTTGGATAAAGAAAATTGGATGCCTTTGAATTTGAATTCCACCTGTGCTGGAGAAAACTGTTATAAAAAACAAATAAGGCAATATTAGATGAAGTAATAACCATCTGTTCAGACTAGACACAATAATGCAGCTAATAAATAAATATTTTGGACACATAATATAAAGGCATCCATCACCAAAGAAGACCCTATTTCCTGCTTGGGAAAAATGGAAGGCAATTGAAAAAGAGGCTGACCGAAGAATGAGGTAGCTAAATTCCACCACTGATGACATCAGCATGATCTTACAAGAACTCAAGCCATTTCTGACAGACAATCTTATTGATTGATTTGATTTGATTTGATTTCTGACTCCAGAGCAATTCTGTGAAATGATGCCCATTGGAGAGCTGGAAGTGACTGAATGACTAAACAATAAATAATATGAGTGCTGCTTAAAACCACTGCTTGCAGATCAAAATCATCAGAGGTGGTTAGATCTCTATAATGTGAATTTTCTGGCCTTTTCAAACATTCAAGGTAATCGTAGGGCATGCTTCCACCTGTCCTTCACCACAGCACAATGCCAGTTTTCCCCCTTGGTTTCCTCATACCTTGTTCTCAGCTTGTGAGTTGAGACCATGTTGTCATAATTTAAAGTAATATTTTCTCATTATTTTGACACTGTTCAGTAATGAGTACTAGATCTGTTACGTTTCACCATCCATTATATAGGATGCAAAGGCAAGTGAATGAGTGTGATCAGAGAAGTGTGTGTTTGGATGTGTCAGGCTCCCTTTGCACGCCTGCCATAGGGCACTGCTACACGTTTCAGCCTACTACATGTATCAGCCAAGGGAGGACAAACCCATGTCAGCTTTGCAGGTTTGCAGCTTCGCACACAGAGAGAGCATCCAAGTTCAAGAAGTTAGTGAGCAAAATGACTGATTGTCCAGAGTCACTGAAAATTGAGTATTTTAGAAAATCTGAAATTTTGGAGTGGTCTTTGGCACGCAACAAGCCAAACACACTGCGAGGGTGGATTTGCCTGGCTGGAGAAGTGGAAGAAACCTGAACGCAAATCAAGCTGGAGCAACACCTTCATGCAATCAAGAAGCGCACTCCCACTGCTACGGCAAGTGCTGAGCGAAAAGAGACACGCCAAGTGTGGGAAAGAGAAAAAGAATGGTGCGCCTGAAGAGGAACTTGTTTCAGATGCAGCAAAGAGGGGTTATCACATTGCTGGGTGTCCCTTATCCAATGCAGCCCCACAATAGAAACCTCCCAGCACCAAGCCCAAGTTACCAGCTAAAAAAGTACCTGGTGGTAGCTCCCTCAGCACTGAGCTCATGCCAACAGAATTACTCGAGGTCAAGGAAAACTCAGCAGATGAAGAATTCCAGATGCAGGGAAACTAGAATTGCCTGTCCTGAATGGCACCCAAGGACAGGCAGTGATAACGCAACGGGTGCCCCGATTCAATGGTGAGTGGACCATACCCAAGCATATTAGTGGAGACTAAAATCAAATCCTTACGAACTGGCAGGGGTGCAGATCTAGTGGGACTTTTAGACTCTGGCTGTAAAAAGGTAAAGGTAAAGGTTTCCCTTGACGTAAAGTCCAGTCGAATCCGACTCTAGGGGGCGGTGCTCATCTCCGTTTCTAAGCCTTGGAGCCGGCGTTGTCATAGACACTTCCGGGTCATGGGGCCAGCATGACGACTCGGAACGCCGTTACCTTCCCGCCGAAGCGGTACCTATTGATCTACTCACATTTGCATGTTTTCGAACTGCTAGGTGAGCAGGAGCTGGGATTAACAACGGGAGCTCACCCCGCCGCGCGGTTTCGAACCGCCGACCTTCCGATCGACAGCTCAGCGGTTTAAAGACTCTGGCTGTACTTGATGTGTAATGCACCTTGCAGTAGTAATGGGACTAAGACTGAGGGTTGGCAGGCTGAAAAACCCTGTAACTTTTACTCAGCTTAATGGGTCAGACATGCAGGTGGGGGTCCTGTGCAATTCTACACTGAAACGGTGGAGATGAGGATTGGGATTCATAAAGAGACTTTGAGATTCTTAGTGGCTCCTATAGCACATCAATCTGTAATACTTGGGTTAGCGTGGCTGAAGCAAAGAACTCCCAAGATAGACTGGGCCACAGGGCAGTTGCATTTCACAGATGGGACATACAGGGGTTGGCTGGAACCTGAGCCACTCCCAGACTTAGAAATGATGGCTGGAACTCCCAAAGCCCAACCTAGTCCCGGGGGAACCCCAGATCCTGCTACAATATAGAGACCTAGTGGCAGTATTTGGAGAAGCCGAATCCGATCAGCTTCTACCCCATCGAAAATCGGACTGTGCTATTGAATTGGGACCTGGGACCTCACTTCCCAAATCAAAGATTTATTCTATAACTGTTAAAGAGAGAGCAGCCTTATGAGAGTTCATTGGCAAAAATCTGAAGCGAGGTTTCATCCAACCCCCCAATTCTCCCCTAGGTTCCTCTGTGTTGTTTCACAACAAGAAAGGTGGATCTTTGCAGCTATGTATGGACTATCGGGGTCTCAATGCTCTTAGTACCTGTAATAAATACCCTCTCCCTCTGATGAAAGACATGTTGACACACTTGTCAAAAAGGAAGATTTTCACCAAGCTGGATTTATGGGAAGCCTACTTTTGGGTGCGCATAAGAGAGGGGAATGAATGGAAAACTGCTTTTAATTGCCCCTTAGGGGCTTTTGAGTACCTCATGATGCCATTCAGATTGGTGTGGGGGGTGGATGCTTCATGCAATTAATAAATGAGGTTCTCCATGATTTCCTATATAAAGGGGTGCTTGTGTATCTCGATGATATCTTAATTTATAGGGAAAACATGGCCAACCATGTAAAATTGGTCAGGGAGATTTTAAAGAGACTGCTAAAAGCTCAGCTGTACACTAAACTGTCTAAATGAGAATTCCTTAAACAACAGTTAGACTACTTGGGGTACAGAATATCCAGTAAAGGCATAGAAATGGACCCAGCCAAGGTATGGGATGTTTTAGCCTGGGAAGTGCCCAAAACAAGAAGGCAGTTACAAAGTTTCCTTGGGTTCGCCAATTTTTATCCACAATTTATTCTCAATTTTGCCCAAATTGCTCTGCCCCTGACTGATTTGTTAAAAACTAAAGGAAAAGGGAATGAAAAGAAAGCTAAGAAGCCTGGGGCGGTGCTCAATTGGACTGCAGAATGCCAACAAGCTTTTTACCATCTCAAAGCCCTGTTTACATCAGAGCCTATTTTAAAATATCCTGACCCATCTTTGCCCCTAGTCATCCAAGCTGACACTTCTGACGTGGCAATTTGTTGTATTTTATTGCAAAAGGACAGTCATGGGACATTACGCCCCTGTGCATACATTTCGCAGAAGTTCATTGACACTGAGAGATGCTGGCATGTCTGGGAGAAGGAAGCCTTTGCTGTCCGCTAAGCTCTCTTAACTTGGCGCCACCTTTTAGAAGGAGCCCCTCATCCATTTGAGGTTTGAACAGATCATAAAAATCTCCAAGCACTCTGATCTCCCAGGAAATTGAATCCCAAACATGTCCGCTGGGTGCAATTTTTCAGCCGCTTTAATTTTATGTTAAAATACCTTCCAGGGGGAAAAAATTTCTTGGCAGATGCCTTATCCCGCCAACCCCAGCAAAAGGCGAAAGGGAGAAGATTGTAGACTCTTGTCATTCCCTCCTTGCTGGGGTTGGTTGCTGTAAGTAGAAGCACCAAACCCGATTCTACGCCTAATCCACCCACTGACTTGCAAAAGGAGCTGATTGTTGCCCAGCAACAAAATATGTGGCTGGCACAAAACAAAACCACTCTCATGGAGCACAATGGAATTTGGTGGCGTGGAGCCCAACTATATGTCCCTCAAATTCTAAGAACATTCTGGAGCGCTGCCATGATTCTAAACCTGCTGGACACTTTGGCTTTGTAAAGACTCTACATCTAATTCGCAGGCAATTTTGGTGGCCCTCTCTCAGAAAAGATATGCAGGACTATGTCTCTACCTGTTCTACTTGTGCTGCCTCCAAATGTAAAGTGGGTAAACTCACAGGGTTATTACAAAATGTAGCCAGTCCTACCCAGCCTTGGGACCAGATTGCCCTGGATTTCACTGTAGAACTGCCTGAGAGCAAAAAGAAAACTGTTATCTGTGTTCTAACTGACTTATTTTCCAAACAAGCCCATTTCATCCCTTGCACAGGGTTGCCCACTGCTCCCCAGCTGGCCAGACTTTTCGTACAGCACATCTATCATTTACATGGGGTCCCCTCACATGTCATTTCTGATCATGAGCCACAGTTCACCTCAAAATTTTGGAAAGCTTTTCTTAAGCTCATAGGGGCTGAGCAAGCGCTAAGCTCCGTCTTTCATCCTCAAATAGATGGATCGATTGAATGCTGTACTGGAACAATATCTCCGATGCTGTCTCAGCCACCAACAAGATGATTGGGTGGACCTACTTCCATTTGCTGAGGTTGCTTATAATAACTCTATCCACCAGAGTACTGGATTTTCCCCATTTCACATTGTGTATGGCCAAGACTTTGTTCCTATTCCAGAACTGCCTCAAACTATGGAAAAACCTCTCATGGCTGATGACTGGATTAAACGCATCCGCAGTAATTGGCCCGTGATGCTCCAAACCTTGCAGGATGCTAAAGACATTTACAAAAAGTTTGCAGATCTCAAACGCTCCCCTGAATGGGACCTATCTGTAGGTCAAAAAGTCTACCTCTCCACAAAACACCTAAAATCAACACAACCCTCTAAGAAGTTAAGGGGGCCCTTTCCTATTACCAAAGTCATCAACCCAGTAACTGTACACTTACAGCTCCCTAAAAATATGTAACACGTTCATCCTGTTTTTCACTGCAGCCTTCTCAAACCATTCCAGGCCTTGGATTGCTGGCATCCCAGCCCTCCCGCTCCAAAGGATCATGATTGACAGGGAACACCACTTTGAAATTCAAGCAATTTTAGATTCCTGCAGAAACCGTGGCCACCTCCAATATCTCATTCAGTGGAAGAACTTCTCTAAAAGTGACAGTGAATGGGTCAACAGTCATCACATTCGAGCACCAGATTTACTTGGTTCTTTTCATGCTCATCTCCCAGATAAGCCTAAATAACTTGCACTTTTACTGTTCACATGTTCTTTCTGTTCTACTTTGCAGGGTCGAGGTTCTATTTTTATTTCTCCTGGGGTGAATTCTTTTTTCTAGGAGGGCAGCATGTCAGGCTCCCTTTGCATGCCTGCCATAAAGCACTGCTACACATATCAGCTGAGGGAGGACAAACCCATGTCAGCTTTGCAGATTTGCAGATTTGCACACAGAGAAACTGCTTCAGCTCATTCCTTCACAAACCATTAGAACCAAGGATGAGCTGATAAGACACTTGGACTGGGAGTGGGAGATCAGGAGTGAGAGAGAGATTTTTTGTCAGACAGGGAAGAGGGATGATGTCAGAGAGAAATTATTTTGAATGCTTTGGCACCAAAACGTCATTCAGAGCTTTGCAACTGTCCTGTGTGTAATCGGATTTTAATAAATGGATTCTTTAAGCTTCTAATGAACCATCTGGAGGATTCCTTAAGTTAAGATCTTTGTACTAGGACTGTCACAGGATGTTTCAGGCATAGGCACACCCTTCCCCATAGCCCCCTATCAGCCTCTTCTGCTGCCATTCTGCTGCTCTGTTTCTCTAGTGGTAGACAATGTTGCACATAAAATGTAAAAACAACACCATGTGTATTGTTGCCAAAAAAACTACACGGGCATGTGATCGCCAGGATTTGAGCTCAGTTTGAAGGAGACTTTATTTTTAAAATGCATGCTACAGCTTGTAGCAGGAGTTGTGGCTGGTGGTCTATTGGATTTCTGCAAGAATGTGTTTCCTGCATTCTGTTTGCCTGCTCTGCACATAGCTAGCCATATGAAATATGGTGACATGCTCCAGAAATGTGGAAGGCTGCTTTCCTGAAGTAGTGGGAGCAGCTTCCTATCTATTATTAGTGGAACGTCAAAGTTGTATGCTCAAAAAGCAGAAGAAATTCCAAATACAGCAGTGGAAGTTGGAACACCTTGTGTTCAGAAGTGCCATCTTCCACAGACTTGATTAGAAATAGACATACAGTAATGTTACTGGAGGCCAGAATGAGAGCATTACGCTACCCGTTGTCCCTGAATAGAAACTGGAAGTCGGCATTTGTGCACTCTGTGTGTGTGTGTGTGTGTGTGTTCATGCGTAGAAGGAAGGCAGACATTTGCATAGGCAGACAACTGTTGAGATTAAAAGAAATGAAAGCAATAGGACAGAAATAGCCTAAGTAAAGACAGTCACTCTCAAGAACTGGTAATAGTGACTCAGTTCCCTTTGCGATTCCTACTTGTGACATGGGGGTTTTGTCACTGGCTGGCAATATGCAAGAGAGAGAGTTCAAACGTAAACCGTGGTCAATCAGAATTGCACAATATCATTAGACTGCTCAACTGTAGTGCTCTAAGTACTGCACCCCTTCTCAGTTTGGTGCAAGCTGCAAGGGTGTAATGGTGAAATTATAGCATGAAAGCATTGCTCCCTCACTGCTTCCTGAGCACTACACAGAGGAAGCTAGAAGTCAGTGTTTGGGGACTGCCCCCCCAAATGGAAATAAAGGGGAGAAAAATGCTTTCATTCAGTTGAGCAAATGTGGTTACTGCTGAGCTAAAGCAGATACAGTATGGCTGCTGGTATTTTCTTGTCTTTTTGTGGAATTGGCACTAAGGCCATCTGGGAAATAGTGATGTTACAAGATGCTTGGTTTTGTACAGTTCAGGTTATGCTGTGAATAAGAGAAGCACGTTTCATAGTCTTTTAAAAACATTACTATACTGTACTCTGTTCACTCACAGAGGATTTATGGAGCATTCCAGATCTCTTAATGTGTGCCCTTGTTTTTTTCCAGATTTGATTTATATTGGCTTTTCTCCCTCACTCCCAAAATAACAGGTTGCACAGAAGCATCGCCAGAATTGGCAGACAGACTGCTCCCAAGATTCCTACAGGCTTCAGAGCCAGGAATTTGAGGACAGAGATCTATGATGGCCAGGGCCCAAACATAGGTTTTGGGGGAGGGTGGCAAGAACCACAGTGATTGTGACCAGAATTCCTTCTGCCCCCCATCCTGATTTGTTGGAGAGGTTTCTGTTGTTGTTTTAGCTTTGTTAGTCCGATTTTAGCGATCACTGGATAGGATCCATGTGTTTCCCATCTCAGAAGGGCAGGAAATCAAGCAAGGAAGAATTCCCTTAAGCTGCAGAGGAAAGGTGGGATACAAATGCTAAACAATTAGCTAAATGGTCCTTGAATTGTCTTTCTTAGTTCTCAGTCCCTTGCGGGTGGAATGGGTCTGTGTGCTCAGGGTTTCTCAGATCTGTAATTTGATTGCAAAGTCATTATTGAGCTGTTGGCCACAGCTAACACATGGCAGGAGCAAAACTATCTGGGGGTACAGTCCAAATGTAACATGTTTGCTTTTTTTAGGGCTGTTTTCCTGTTTTTGAACCTCAGGTCACAGCATAAAACCAAGGATGCCTGTGCACCTGTGGGACACAGAGTTTAAAGAGCAACGAACATTGACTCTCTAGCAGCTGGGCCTACAGGAAAGAAGGGGCAGACCTACAAAGCAAGAAATCAAATAAGCTTAAAAAAAACCTTTAGGTTTGGGCAACCACACTCTGATGGACTAGGTTGGAGGACAAAAATAATATTTTTTTCTAGCTTTTTTCCACTCCCCATAATACTTTATATTCCTCCAGCAGAGACTAGTATAGTGCTAGAAGATAAGTTTCCTTTGGATGACAGCACTGAAGACTTTTTGTGCCCTTGTAGTAGTAGTAGTAGTAGTGTGTGTGTGTGTATTACTATAGCAGCTGATATATTTAGCAAGTATGCAGTCCCATCAGTATTTTAGCATAGCTTTCAAAGTTTACAGTTTGAACTCCTCTCCTCTGTCCATATTCAAACTGCAGCAGCCTTATTTTCTGCCATATCCATTCAGTGCCAAAACACTGGTTTTAAATCCCACTTTTCAAGTACCTGGGCTGTAAAAAAAAAATCTTGCAGAATGTTGCAGAAAGAGCAATCTGGTTTAAATAAGCATGCAATCAGTTTAACAAACAATTGAACACAAAAAAGCAGTAATTATATTTTGGCCATAGCAACCATTTCTTCCCCCAAAGCTAGTGTTTCCAAGGCAATTCAGAGTGTGAAATAGTCATGAGTAAATTGGCTAGTGTCCAATTGGTGGTCAAGGAGCCAAATGGCCAGTATCCATGCTCAAGAAGCAGGATTCTCCAAGCACTGCTAATCTCTCTCTCTCTCTCTTTCTCTCTCTCTAAAAATTAATTTGATGAATTAAAGATCAGAAGGTTTACTCAGAAACATGTCAGTCAGAACTCAAAGTGTATTTAAATAGCTGAAATTTACAATTCAAGTTACATCATATGTGCATTAATTGCATTAATCTATAAATGGAAATATTAACATTGTGTGTATACAAATTGTATGCAGTAGTTTTAATAATTTTATTTTTTATGTTCTGCTTAATTAAATAAATAAAGTGGAAAAAACATTGTTCACGTTCACTCCCCCTCCCAATACCCTGGTCTCTTAATGGTCTCAGCCTAAAACTGAGGTGAGAATAAACTGCTTATGTTTCCCTTCTTTTTTTTTGCATTTTCTAATGGGTAAACACATTTCTTTCTATGAAATGTATTTAGAAGCCTATTGCAGTTCTGCATATTTTCCATGATGCTCTGAGTATTTAGTTTCATATTGCAATAACATATATTGATCTTTTTAGAATTTCAAGATTAGGAAAAGCAAAGGAAGTTATTTTGCCTGTGAAATAAATGTACTGTATTTCAAACTGTTGGAAAGATAGTTTGAGCCTTTCTACAGCAAAACCCATTTCTAACAGTCCCAGCCCATTCTGTGAGAACTCACACTGCTGTGAGGTCTTTGCCCCTTTAAACTACTGCTAAGCAACACACACACACACACACACAGGGAAGAAGGGCTGATGCCAACTGCTGAGAACACACACACACACACACACACACACACAGGGAAGAAGGGCTGATGCCAACTGCTGAGAACACACACACACACACACACACACACACACACACAGGGAAGAAGGGCTGATGCCAACTGCTGAGAATCATTCCTGAATCTGGAGGAGGAAATTATAGGCTGATTTTCTGTAGCAATATGGTGTTGTGGTTGAGCTTTCCGTTAGTTAACAGTTTTGGTTTGCAAGACAAACACATCCAAGAGGAGATTAAAAAAAAACAATTCTTGGTTTGTTTAGTATATAGTTATATTTTTGTTCTGAAAATAAAATCCATTTTCAAGCATAATTCACTTTCTCTCAGCTACTGTCTTCATACTGTGGTCTTTAAAAAAATCTTGCAGAGCTGAAAGATCCACAAATACCTACAGTTGAAGATTGGATTGTTAAACTAATGGACTTGGCTCAAATGGCTAAATTAACAGTTTTAATAAGAGAACATTCTGTTTCTGCGTTTATATCAACTTGGCAACCACTTTTGGACTACTTGCTTGTAAGAGAAAAACATGATGTTTTAATTTTGGGTTTTAGAGATTAAATGTTTTTTTCTAATAGAAATAATGTTAAGATAGGTTAATTAATTGTAAGAGATTAGATTTGTAAACTTACCTATATCTGTATCGGAGAAAGTCAGAAGTCACTTTCCTTTTCTGTTTTCTCTCTACTAACACTTTTATAGTTCGCTCTTTTTTCTTTAGTTCTGTTTTCTACCTGTTCTATATTCTCTTTTGTTTGTATCTTTACTATCTTTTGAAAATAATAAAAGTTTTATAAAAAGAAAAATCCGGCAGAGCTGAAGTGTGTGCTAGGATTCAGGTAAATGTGCCTTATAGGTACAGTGACAGTATTTGATCGGAAAAAAATAAAGGAAAAATCTGAAAAGGGGGCAAATCTGAAAGAGGTTCATAACAATTGTTTATGTTTATAACTTTGCTTTACAAAGGAAAATTCAAGAGCAAAACCAAGAAAATCAATAAATTAAATAAATTAATCTAAAGGACAGCTTTGTGAAATAAAGGACTGTTCTTCACAATAAAGGATATACAGTCACTGTATTTATAGGTATCGTGAGCAGAGAATATGCTTGCCAAGTCTTGTAGCAACCGCTGCCAGTTTAATTCCAGGTCCGTTTCAAGGACCACCAGAAGGACCCATCCCATCCAGGAAAGGATGCGAGTTTTGGACATGATGGAGTTTGACACAGCTCTAAATTCAGTGTTAGAGACTGAACAACCAGTTAGGCAGGAGGAGGAGATCACACATGGTGGCGTATTTCATAATAGCAGTGGGCTTTTACCAGAGAGCCAGTTAGGGTGGAGTTCCCAAAGTCAGACCTGGCTAGTACTGGATGGGGGACTACCAGGAAATCCCAGGGCTGTAGGCTAGAGTGGTGGGACATATAGCTGTCATGAAAACAACTTGGCTGTGCCCATGTAGTCACCATCAAGCTTGACCTACAGGAAACCTCTTAATCTGGTTTTGCAAGGAAAATCTGGGGAGATTTGACTGGGTTTCCACTCTCCTCGCCTGAAACTACTCTCTGAATATGTAGGTTTCCCTCCTTGTATATACTTTCACCCTGCATTTACTCCCTTCCCTACAGACAAAAATAAAGTTCATCCCAAAAGGCCTCAGTCTTTGAACCTGCCATTTTCCATATGCATCTTGCTGGCAGTTGTGGAAGAGGAAGGCTGGTCTAGAAAGGGGGCTGGCTATTCTGACTCCGCACCGCCTGTCCTAGGTTTGAGCTGACCATGCCCCGGATCTCACACGGGTTTTCCTAGCAACTAATAGAACTCCTCTGCCAGGCTTCACCCCAGACATGGCAATAATATAAAATAAATCTCCACACACTTAATTCTGTGTAACAGGAATTTGTCTGCAGCATAAACCCAAGGACATAATACAGGTAGATCAGTTTGTTTACTGCAGACAAGAATGAAGGTATACACACATATATGGAACATATATGTGGTCTGTGCCCTGAGGTTGAAATTCTAGTTTTTTTCCTCCCACCTTTTCAAGTCAATAGAGAATCGGCTGTTCTCTTGATGGCCTTGAGACTGGGAGGCACCTGTTAGTGCTGACATAGCAGTCCTGTCTGGCCTGGGAATTGTGGGTCCCTGTCTTGCCTGCTTCATTCCACACACCCATCTTATCTGGACTGAGCCTCAGTGTCTTGTCCTTACCCAAACCTCTCTATGTCTGGACCATAATCCACAAACTCTCTGATGTCTGTTGAAACAAACAGCTGTGTTTCATTGGTATGGTGATGGACCAAGCCCCTAAATATTGGGTGAACTCCCTGCGTGATTTCGGGAAGGGGTTAAAGCAGATTTTTAAATGATGCTTGAGATCAGGAATTTCAATCTGATGCCATCTGGATGCATGTCACTGCATGTCCTAGGATACACACCATTGCTATTTAACATGATGGTTGCGGTGATGGGACTTGTGGAGTGGCACATCTAGGGACAGCTTTGTGGGGGGATGGATCCCATGATCCCCATCTCATTGGGAACAGCCTTGCAGCAGCACCTTCTGGAAACATTCTGCCAAACCTGATCAATATCACGATCAACAGCCCCGAATCGCACTAAGAAGCCTAACAGAACAACAAGGCTGGGCTCTCCTCGTCCTGTTTCTGGCGCAAGACAACCAGCAAACATTCCTAATAGGTGGATTCCACTGAAATAATTTTTCTGCATTGGTGAAGGAATCATTTTTCTTCACTCTTGGTGAAGGAAAAGGAGTTTTTAAAAGGAATTTTCGCAACTAAAGAAGCCTCCGACTGCCTCTGCCCCTTTCTCTCAGCCGTTTCCCTCTTTTAATGCGTGGCCGGGGGCTCATCCAGCAGCGCGTCTTCAATCGCGCTCTACTGATGCCCGTTGTTTAGCGAGGATAACAGGGGCGCGGTTTGCCGCGCCGGAGAGACAGGAGCTATGCACGCCTCGGCCATGCGTGGCCGCGCCCGCCGTGCTTGGGCTGCTGGACCGTCGCGGGCAGCAACGACGGGGCAGCGGCCGGGCGGGGCAGCGGCGGAGGGCCATCGGGGGGCGCCAGGCCGTCTGCGGACCCGCGCGCCTTCCTTCTCTTGCCCCACCCCGCCTACTCGCAGTCCCCCGGGAGCCGCGCCTCGCAGGCGCTTCTGCGCTCGCTTATTGCAAGCTACGCCTGATTTCCGCAGAGATGAACGGCGAACCCAGCAGCAAGGAGCCGGACGATGGAGACGGGCCTCACGGTAAAGGCGCTCGCCGCTTCCCGGCGGAGGCGAAGGGAGACACGCACCGCCGCTGGAGAGCTGGCCCCTCGGAAAGCGTCGCCCGAGGCGGCGGCGGCGGCGGCGCTGGGATGGCGGGCAGGGAGGCATCCGCGGACAGCCGTGGCCCTTTTCGCCGGGAGCCGCTAGGCGTCTTGCCCTGGCCCCGCGGTAACGGCGCCGACGCGGGGAGTTCGCTGCTGCTTTCCCCGGGCGGAGTCTCTTGAGAGAACAAAACGCGGGGGGGGGGGCGACCTACGGGGAGAGCCCACTCTAGCCTGCGCGAGCGAATTAAAGGGGTTCTTGCCTTCCTGGGGCTTTGGGCAGCCTGCCCTTGACCCGATCGAGATTAGCTTGAGCCCCCCTCAGCGCCGTAGCGGCGTTGCCGCCCGTCGGGCTGGAGGGCTTGCAGGCCGTGGGTTCGTCCTCAGCCCTCGCGACTCTGCCGGAGCCCAGAGTGAGAAGGGAAGGGAAGGTCTCTTCTTCCCGCGCTCCGTCCACAGGCTGCGCAGCCCAGAGATGGACTGGATTGCTTAGCTGAGATTCTTTGTTGCTTCTTTTTCATCGCGACTGGCTCTCGGTCGGTTGCGAGGTGGATCTGATCTGCAGCAAGAGATACCTGGCAGGGCTTGTGAGTGTCACTAGTGGGTCGGGAGACTGCTGTCCTGGATCCAGTGGCTTCTGCTTCTCCCATCATCCTACTAGTCGTGGTTAGATATATTTTTTTAAACTATGGCATAGCCTGCTTTGGGAGACTGTACCACAGTTTCATTCAAGGGAATGTATTGCACTGAATTTGCTAGTCTTCCAGTTGTCTGTTGCTGTTATTGACTAAGGTGACTACACCCTTCTGGAGTATGAATCAAGAAGATGGGATGGGGGAATGAAGGTAGCCACTTCCTGGCTGAGATGCCTTTATTAGCAAATATAGGTTTTGAAGTGTGAGAATGGGGAAGAGGAGGAGGGACAGATTATAGATATATCTCTTACTAGGTTGAATAAGGTTGTTTTTTTTCCAGCTGAATGAAAGCAACAGGCAACCCCTTTTCTATACTGAATCAGGACAGCCATGCCTAGATAAGTTGAATCAAGAATCCTTATTACTCTTGCACCAGAACAGTTTGACTTGGATTACCCTAGAGATCATGTCAACAAGTCAATGCCTTATTTCATGATTAGAGGTCTCTGTGCTAAATTCAGCTCTTGGGGGATACATGGCCTTGCTTTCAGGATGTCAACCTAAAAAAAAAGTGAAAATTGTCATGGCATCCGAACAAATTTAGTAGATTAGTCTATGGGATGGTCTATCTCTGTTTAACTCTTGAATTGATAACCAAGACTCATATTGGTTCTGGCCAGAAAGTAATAAGGTCCTGCTCTCAGAATAAGAGGTGAGTTCTTGCTGTTTCTCAAAAGAGTGTGAATTGGGAAATTGTGGTGTGAATATAACCTAAGGAGAGATTTTTCTGAGAGCTGCTTGCTCCTTATTTTAGTGCAAAAGAGACAGAAGGTAAGCCAGGATTAATAGGCAGATCTATGGATTACTTGCATAGCTCTTGAATCTCAGTGGCTGAACAGTATAGGCAGCAAAAGGATGTTTTTTCTCCTCTTCAGTTAGACTGCCTAAATCAAGAGTAGATTTGTGTGCAAAAGGATTGGAGCGAGGGTGTTAGTTCCAATACTGAAAGGAAATGCTGAGCAGGGTGGGCCCTCCTTGGTTCTCTGTCTTCTTTATGTGCCACTATTTTACATGTTACACCTGGCTTTGGTAGGTAGACCCTGGGTTTTTATGCATATTTATAATTTGCATTCATAAGGGATCTACAAAATAAATGCTTTTATTTTGCAACTATTTTAACTATTTATTATGCAATTATTTTAAGGTATTATGCAACCATTTAACCCAATAATAATAAAATAAAACCTAAAAACCTAAAACCAGAACAAAGTTAGCAAGTCAGATAATGGCCCCAAATGATAACAATACAGAGGCAGATACAAAAGCCAGCTTGATGAAAATGTGAGCTGATGCAATAAATTAAGATTTAAAAATGAACAAAAATGAGCCAAGAAATAAAACAGGAGCTAAACTGACCAACTTGCAAATAGGTACTAAGTGAAAAAAACAAGCTAGAGATTCAGATCAGCCTGCTTTGTTTCAGTGAGTTTCTCCCCACTCCCCCTTGACTTGTGCCACCTCCCTTTTTCCTCTCACAGGATGTGCTGCCTCCCCCCACCCCCCATATGCCCTCTGTGGCTCTGAGAGATGCTGTCGTCACTCCTTGCTTGCTTACTTTCTTTTTCTCAAGGCACAAAATTGTCTTGAAGCAGTTGAAACTGGCCTCACCAGCAAAACTGATGACCATTTTGAAGTGGGGCTTCAGTGGATCTCCGAGCAGGGCTCTTTTTCTGATTGCTCAGTAAGAGTGTCTGTTGCAATACTGGAGAATATAGGTAGCTCAGGGTTGAGTTATCGGGTTCTTGATATTTTTCTGAGCTTGGTTTTCTTTTTGCAGATGTTTCATTGCCAGGCTAGATAACATCATCAGTGCTCTGACATGGGGAAGTAAGTTTGATGGCTGTTTATATAGTATATATATAGTAGCTTCTACCAGTCTTGGGTGGGTTTTTGGAAGGATGTGTTGATTGTGATATTTAACATGCAGTGTAAGAATTTCAAAAACCACTGTGTAGAACAAGCAAGCTGGAGTTGAGAATGATATCAGTGCTTTGCATCTTCTTCCTTCTTTTTCTTAAAGTGTCCTTTCTTGCTTCTTTGCCATAGTACCTTTTCCCTGGAAGGCTTTAACTCTACACACTCACACTCTCTTGGACTTCTCTCCCAGGCCAATGAACATGCACACAACCCTTGTTCATGCTTTCTGTATTCTCCTTTTTAAAGTTTCTGTTTCACCTTACATCATTTTTGCATCTCTGCTCCTTGGGACAAAAGCCTTTGCCTTGGGCAGTCTTGAACTCTAACCTCACCCCTTTTCCCCCTTTGTCTGCAGCAACAGTTTATCTCTGCCTTTCCCTTACCTCCTACTGTTTACGCTACCCCATCTCCGAGGATCCTACTTCTGCTTATTTCTACAGCCAAAGCAACCTTCTGAACATGTTACAGAACTTTTGCAACAAATTTTACTGCCACCACAGCCATGAACCATTGCACTACTTCTTGTTTTATCACACCTCAAATAATGGATTCCCACGGCATTCAACTTACTGTTATGTTTCTCTTGACACACTGAATCCTCACTTCCATACAGCAAAGTGGCAGATGCATAACTCGATCGACAGCAATTTTTCTTTCTTTTAACAAACTTTCATCCCTTACAACAGATCTCATGCTACCCACCGCCTTCTTACTAACATTTGTTGTTAAAAAAATTTCTATCCATTTTCCCAGCTTTAGTAAACATTTTGACAAGATACACATATTTATCTGTTTGCTCTAGGTTTTTTTTACCCTTTATGTGTAACCTGCAATTGTTCACTCCATTTTATCTATCAAACACAACTTTGATATGGTACATTAATTTACAGATCCATACTCCTTGTTTAGCCATACAGTCTATCTAGTGTTGGCTGCAAATAATGTGAGTTCTCAGCCAGCAATATGGGGTTATCTGCATACAAAATTACATGCATATTCAAATCCCCCAGCCAAGACTGCTGTCATCACAAGCATTCTATATACATTTATCCATAAACACAATAACCAAGAGAACATTATACATCCTTATTTTAGGGTGCACTCAGTGCATTCACTCAGTGCATTCTTATCATCATCACATGGCTGCTTTTACGGCATTCAGCAGCCAACATGCAACTACCACACTCATGCAAAACATTCCATAATCCAAGCCTATTCATTTTATCGTATGCGTTTTCTAAATCAACAAATCTATTCCCATAGAAATCTCTAAAATAGTCCTAGCGTTCCTTCAATTTAATCACTTTCATGTTTAATTTGATTCATTCTGCTCAATGCTTCTTTTATTCTTGTCTAAGACGGTAATAAGGTATTTAATTTATTTTCTTTCCTCTGATATATTTGCCTTTAATGATTACGGAGAAGAAATCCCTACTGTTTTCAATCCTGTATTACAGTCTATAATTCTAATGTATTCAAATTTCTGGCTATTTAGGAAGTTGAAAACTTCTGACCAGCGATGAAGAAATCATGTCAGGATGTAAGGAATAGCTGCATTTATTTCTTCTGAATATTAAAAGAATGAAATCTAATATCAATACATTTGTGTAACATATCTTCGCAATCAGATGTGAGATTTAGAATTTTTTTTAACCATAGTCCCTTTTCTTTCCATTTTAAAAAATCCTTTTCAGATCTCTTTCTTTGATCAGCATTAAAGAAATAGCTAGTTATTTTCTAAGAATTGAAAAAGAGCTGAATTTCAGGATAGTCCTTCAAAGACTAAGTCTGACATTTCTTACCTCTTCCAGAAGATAGCTGTGTTGATTTGTTGCAGCAAAGGCAACAGAGGCGAGGCACCAAAACATTTTACGGGGTGTACTATCCCATGAAAGGTTTTGTGTGTGCATGTACACAGGCAGACATACAACTGGAGCTGGAATAAAGGGTGGAATCAGGGGGAAATGCAATCCGGAAAGGTTGCGAAGACTACCAGATCTAGGCTGCAAAAGTCTAGTTGACCACTAGGCAGAAGCAGGGAGCTATGGAAAAATCTAACCCTTTAGCGTACAGTAGTGTCATTGGTGTCCAATGGATTTCTGCTGTCCCTATCTCAGTCTTAAATACAGTCCTAGAATGCTACTGTGCTAAGGACTAGCTAGAGTATTGTTATGTTGATTTTGTATCTATTTTTAATAATTTATGCACTTGTACGCACAAAGCCAAAACCAAAGAAATTCTGTTCTGGTTTAGTGCCGTGTTTCTCAACCTCAGCAACTTTTAAGGTGTGTGGACTTCAGCTCCCAGAATTCCCCAGACAGCAATGGTGTCTGGGGAATCCTGGGAATTGAAGTCCACGCATCTTAAAGTTGCTGAGGTTGAGAAACACTGGTATAGTGAATTGTGTGAACCTATTCAATAGTGGTGTCTTTATAATATATAGTTAACAAAATTGTGATTTAGTCCAATGTATTAATCTAGCTGAAATTCCAGGATTACAGACTCTAACCTTTGTAGGCAGAGTCTGTTTCATTCTGATTACCCCGCTTGGCCTCACTCCCTTTCTTCTATCTGGTTTTCAGGGTCATTGCAAGAGAATTCAGGCAGGATGGACGGGTAGAATCAGGAAGTAAAGTTTGCAGCAAGATGGTTGTGGGATAAGCAGTGGGTTTTTCTCCCTCAGGAACTTCTTTCTTGGGAAAAAAAAAGTTGCAATAAAAAGCGTCTCCACTTGTTTGGGTTACGCCAAGAGGCAGTGGTTCCCAGGATAGAGATGGCGGTTATATCAATGATCAACAACCACTCAGTGTGAAATTAATGGAAAGAAAAGGCAAGAACTGCTCTAGAGAGCAGATAATTTGCGGAGAAGTCAATTGACTGTTTTACTTTGCTTCATCCTACCAGGCAGCAAGATTCTTATATCTAGCCATGCCGTGTGCCTGAGGCCTCTAGCTGAGCTCAAGCCGAACAGCCAAGATGGCCATGCCAAGCCCTGCATCCAGGAATTTCTGCCAAGCTTTTGCCAGACAGAGTCACTATATGGTGATGGGGTGTTTGGAAAGGTATTCTTTATAGCTGAGTGGTGGGATATCTGCCTGTGCCCTTCTTTTCAAAAAGGATTTCACATGTTCCAATAATCTGGGAGAACAGCTGCATCACTGGAATTCTGTCTGCCTTCTATTCTTTCCTCTTTTTACAAGAGCCTTGACTAATTTTGGAAGATCAAATGGGACTGGTCCTTGGGTATAAGGGAGCCCAACATAGTTGCTATTAACTCTTCTCCCATGGTAGAAGAGCTTTGAGTGAGCAGATTTAATCTATTTATACACAGACCTTTGACTACTGTTTCTGCTTGAAAATTCTGAAATGCAGAATTCTTGACCTTTTTGGTTCTGTTTCCTTCATCTGCAGTGAGAATGCAGGGCTCCTCCTTACCCTGCCCAACTATAACCAGGAATATCTGGAGTAGCTGATATCACTAACAAAAGCCTCTGTTAAGCAATTGGTAGATCTTCTGATCTTGGTTAAACATCTGTCTCCTTGGGTTTCCACTCCCTCCTTCTGTCCAAGGGATCCACAGCTAGTGGTACTGATGAAAAATGTCAGTGCGTGGCCTTTCATTCTTGCATTCCACTGTCAGATACAAGTAGTTTCGTCTTTTACCCTGCATGCAGACTCTATGTGTTTGTTTAAACAGAGCCAAGCAATTGACACAGTTCCCCTTTGGGGAGAAGACTGAAGCAAAGGAGGAATTGAAAAACTTCATCACCTGTTAATCGCCTAGTAGCAGGCCTGTCCATTCCTATTTCTTCCTTTTTACCTACGACTGTACATAAACTAAAAAAAAAAATCAGAAGGAAGGAAAGAATCCTGCTCCTCCCTTTTGTTACCTTTTACATTCCTATGATTATTGCTTGAACATTCTTCCTCCAGGCTTGTTCCAGGCCTTATTGCTTTCTAACAAGTGAATATTACTGCATGGAGCTGGCCTGTAATCTGCAAACAGATGTAGCTTCCCTCTTTTATCCCTCCATCTTCCTCATCCCTCATCTTTTAACCTTTCCCAGCACTGCTCATACCACTTACACAATCTTGTGTAAGATTTTCATTCTTTCTCTTGGTAGAAGACAAGATGATCACTCTTCTGGAAGGGTTTGGCAAGGGTTGCATGTAAGAGTAAATCAGCAATGGAATTCCTGATGAATAGTGTTTTTTAAAATAATATTCCTGTTAAATAATTAAATCAGGCCCTATCTTTATGAAGTCAATCCGCAACAAAATTGTCAAATTTAATGGTATGCCGCAGTGCGGGACAACACAAAATTAGGTCAGAAGGAACTAGTAAAAACCAGTTTAGAGCTGCGGCTAGACCAGTTCTGCATATAAGTTATGAACTGTGCAAGTTCTCTTGGATAATTCACTGTCATTTGTTTCTTTATTTGATTTACATTCCACGTTTCCTTCAGGAGCGCCAGGTTGCATTTATAGCATTCTCTTATCCTATATATCCCACCACAGCAACCTTGTGAGGCTGTCATCCCACTTGTAATGCTGAAATTATGTAACCCCTGTACAACACTGGAGGTGGCCTTGAGTTTGAGAGCTGAATCTCATAGGTATTTGCGAAACAGAGTCTCTTCCAGCCGCTATAGAAGTTATTCTCCACAAGCCTGTTCAAAAGATTTCCAACCAGCAGGGAGCTCTAAGGGGTGTCCCAGTGCCCCAGATCGAACACTGTAAGTTCCAAGTTACTTCTAGTTATGACAGAGTTTTATTTTGTTACTTGGTGTAGATATAGGTCTACAACCAGATTTACACTGAGACAAGAATAACTTTACATACCAATAACTATTGGATTCGCTGGAATCTCTCGGCAGCCTCCCTTTTATCCACCCCAACATTTTCCTTAAAGGGGCAATGCATTTTCAGCCACATAACATGTGCATAATGCCCATACTACATAAACAGCCCAGTCCAGCTCTTCCAGTCCACAGTTGTCTTGCAAAAAAGCCTCACTTCTGGTGACTTGCACATTATTGGACCTCCAAATCCAGTCAGTTCCTTGTTTCACTATCTCTGCCAGTCCCAAACTACTCTCTCAGCTGCCATGCACTGAGCTGCTTCTCCCTCTATTCCATCTTCTGGTCTCTCTCCAGCTGAAACATTAGTAGGTGATTCCCCTCACTGGTAGAACTTGCTGGTGGATACGTCCCTTGAACCCAAGTTGCAAACAAACCCACCAGGGGAGAAAGCCTTGTGGGTCTCCCTTTACCTCTTGCCATTCCTCCTGGGGTGCTTTTTGTCTTATGCCCCTTTTGTCTTCTGGGGCTGCCTGGTTCATGAGTAATGTTTCTCTTTATAAAGCTCTAACACTTTGCTTCTTTTCTTGCTTACCCTCAAATAATCTCTCTGTGTTGCTTTAAGCCTCCCTTTTGAGTCTTCATGTTGCTTTGCTAAACTTCCTTTTCTTTTTTCCTAGCCATTCCTTCTAGGCTTCCTGTCTCTGGATCAAGCCTGTCTGCATGAACAGAGTTCCAGGTTTGTTCCTGGATCTGTAAGTTCCTTGCCCATGGGTCTACATCTTCTCTACCCCACAACTCCACACCTTTTATACCTTTTCCAAATTTTAGTTTTCTTTCTTCCTCTCACCCATCCAGGGCAATCTCTGTTCCCACCTTGGAAGGACTCCCTTTCTTCTCTTGCAGGTTCTATTTTGTCTGCTAAAAAGCCTCCTGGGATCTAATTAGTTTATTTTCCCCATTTGGATGGATGGATGGATGGATGGATTGATTGATTGATTGATTTCAATTCAGTTTAGGACCACCCAACTCCAGCTTCACTCTGGGCAGCTCACAATAAAACAAGACAATTTAAAAAATAGAGTAAGGTGAATCCAGCCAACAATACCCACACATATAAATGTACTGAACATTCCCAACCGCTTGAGAACAGCCAGGTCTTTAAGGCTTTCTGGAATACCATCAGTGTGGGACACCGTCTTTATATCCTCTTTCCTACATCCTGCTAATTAGCAATACTGGGCACCCAGATTTCTAGCACCCATGCTTCTCGTGGCAAACCCCTACCAATTTATCACCACTTAACTCATTTCCCCAACTTTCCTCCAATCCTGGGTTAGAGGTAGGTCAGGCTGAGGGAAAGTGATGGGCCCAAAGTAATCTAGTCTGTAAAATGAGACTGAAAGTGATGTGTTTCACTGAACAAATGGAAGTACCTTGTATTAAAAAGTACTATAGAAATGGAAAATAATAAGGAAGTATACAGAGCACATTTAATAAACCATGGTTAGGTTTATCGTTACTGGGGTGAAACACACCAGTACACTGTAGCTTAACATGATGGGTGAATCCAGCCTCTGTACATGATTATCTTTTCTTTGTTGCACTCCCAAAATTTTGGGGTACTTTGTCTCTGGGATAAGAAATGTGAAACAAAATTTATCAAGTTCAAAGCAGTTTCACAAGTAGCGAAATCTACAGCAAGAGGAAGACTTCCCCTTCCTTGCACCTGAGCCTCATTTGTCCCACTGCAACGCAGTGCAGGACTTCCCAGGCATTTCAGCATACTTACTGTCTTGTTGATGTGGAAAACATTCTAAATAATTGATATCCAGTAAGTATCGTTTTAAAAAGCAATAATAGTTGCATGAATCTGTGGGTATTGCAGATTTCGCTATTAAACCCAACACATCAGCTGATCCTAGATATATGATTAGTAGATGAACACCCAACTGCTCTTTCTTAAAACTGATTATGGACGAGAAGACAGATCTTTCCATTTACGATACTACTTGGGTTCTTTGAGTGTGTACTCCAGCAGTAAGTACCTGCTAAAAAGGAAAGTGCAAGGATTTCAGATATCCCCTTCCTTCAAGACAGGTAAATACTATCAAGTCATCAAGAGGGAAAACTGTCTTATTCTAGACCTTAAATGTTTATTTGATGTGCAGAAATAAGTTAGGTAAAGCTCTTTACAGTATAACAATAACCATCTGTATTCAAGAGCTTGCAGAAATCTGGTCGAGAAGCATCATTAGCAGTCCTGAGGCAGGAGAGCCACCTAATGCTGCAACAGCAGGAAAGAGCTAAGCTAAAGTTGTGAAATTCAGAGAATTACCAGATGGCAACAAAGAGATACAGAAAATGAGGGTTTTCACTGCCACCTAGTGGTTGTTTGGATTCTTTCAGCACAGAACCAGCAGCCCTAGTTAAACCAATGGTGACTGTGAAGGTCCAACCTTCAACCTTTTTTGTGGGTTTTTACTCCTTTGGGTATAATTTTTATACATGTTTTTAAAAACATTTGAAGGAAAGCTCTGAAATAACTATTTCTGTGGCAATAGCTATGAGCGTAGAAACAGATGCTGGCAATTCCTGGGTTGCTAGATGGTCCTTGTATTCCTGGAGCTGAACAAAACTCCCCGGATGATTCTCTAACAGCCATTATTTGTCTAACACAATAACTTCTGTTTTGGGTAGCTGAAGGCTGAGTTGCAGCTTGATCTGCCCTGTCTCCTTTTTCCTGCATTTCATTGGCACATAGTTGTCAGGAACCACATTAGAGCTTTGAAGGGCCCTGCAAACTAGATTTGGAAGCACTTCTGTTTAGGAATGGGGCAAGTTGATTTGTGGGGACAATCTACAAATTATGGATCCCTCCCTATCCACTACTGTGCTGCGGTTTGCCAACTCGCAAAACTGGAGGCCCATTTTGTGACTCTAGAAAATTCTACAAATTTTCACTGGCATTCACAGAATGTCATGTTTTAAAAATGACTGTGTTGTTGTTTATTCGTTTAGTCACTTCCGACCTTCATGACTTCATGGACCAGCCCACGCCAGAGCTTCCTGTCAGTCATCAACACCCCCAGCAACCCCAGGGACGAGTCCATCACCTCTAGAATATCATCCATCCACCTTGCCCTTGGTCGGCCCCTCTTCCTTTTGCCCGCCACTCTCCCCAGCATCAGCATCTTCTCCAGGGTGTCCTGTCTTCTCATTATGTGGCCAAAGTATTTCAGTTTTGCCTTTAATATCATTCCCTCAAGTGAGCAGTCTGGCTTTATTTCCTGGAGGATGGACTGGTTTGATCTTCTTGCAGTCCAAGGCACTCTCAGAATTTTCCTCCAACACCACAGTTCCAAAGCATTGATCTTCCTTCTCTCAGCCTTCCTTATGGTCCAGCTCTCGCAGCCATATGTTACTACGGGGAACGCCATTGCTTTAACTATGCGGACCTTTGTTGTCAGTGTGATGTCTCTGCTCTTAACTATTTTATCGAGATTTGTCATTGCTCTTCTCCCAAGGATTAAGCGTCTTCTGATTTCCTGACTGCAGTCAGCATCTGCAGTAATCTTCGCACCTAGGAATACAAAGTCTTTCACTGCTTCTACATTTTCTCCCTCTATTTGCCAGTTATCAATCAAGCTGGTTGCCATAATCTTGGTTTTTTTGAGGTTTAGCTGCAAGCCAGCTTTTGCATTTTCTTATTTCACCTTCATCATAAGGCTCCTCAGTTCCTCTTTGCTTTCAGCCATCAAAGTGGTATCATCTGCATATCTGAGATTGTTAATGTTTCTTCCAGCGATTTTAACTGCAGCCTTGATTCTTCAAGCCCAGCATGCCGCATGATGTGTTCTGTGTACAAGTTGAATAGGTAGGGTGAGAGTATACAGCCCTGCCGTACTCCTTTCCCAATCTTAAACCAGTCCGTTGTTCTGTGGTCTGTTCTTACCGTTGCCACTTGGTTGTTATACAGATTCCTCAGGAGGCAGACAAGATGACTTGGTATCCTCAGCTGGGATGCCGTTGTCTCCTGCTGCCTTGTTATTAGCATAATAATAATAATAATCCTTCTTAAGGCCCATTCAACCTCAATCTTCAGGATGTCTGGTCTAGCTCACTGACCACACCATCAAAGCTATCCCCGATATTGTTATCCTTCCTATACAGGTCTTCTGTATATTCTTGCCACCTTTTCTTGATCTCTTCTTCTTCTGTTAGGTCCTTGCCATCTTTGTTTTTGATCATATCCATTTTTGCCTGGAATTTACCTCCAATGTTTCTAATTTTCTGGAACAGGTCTCTTGTCCTTCCTATTCTATTGCCTTCTTCCACTTCCATGCATTGTTTGTTTAAAAATAATTCCTTATCTCTTCTGGCTAATAGGGACGCGGTGGCGCTGCGGGTTAAACCGCTAAGCTGCCGATCGGAAGGTCGGCGGTTCGAAACTGCGTGGCGGGGTGAGCTCCCGTTGCTCGTCCCAGCTCCTGCTCACCTAGCAGTTCGAAAACATGCAAATGTGAGTAGATCAATAGGTACCGCTTCGGCGGGAAGGTAACGGCGTTTCGAGTCGTCATGCTGGCCACATGACCCGGAAGTGTCTATGACAACGCCGGCTCCATGGCTTAGAAACGGAGATGAGCACCGCCCCCTAGAGTCGGATTCGACTGGACTTTACGTCAAGGGAAACCTTTACCTTTACCTTCTGGCTAACCTCTGGAATTTTGCATTTAATTGGGCATATCTCCCCCTATCACTGTTGCCTTTTGCTTTTCTTCTTTCTTGGGCTACTTCTAGTGTCTCAGCAGACAGCCATTTTGCCTTCTTGGTTTTCTCTTTCTTTGGGATGTATATTGTTGCCGCCTCCTGAACAATGTTGCGAACTTCTGTCCAGAGTTCTTCCGGGACCCTATCTACTAAGTCCAGTCCCTTAAATCTATTCTTCACCTGCACTGCATATTCCTTAGGAATATTAGTGAGCTCATATCTAGCTGATTTGTGGGTCTTCCCTAATCTCTTTAGTCTGATCCTAAATTGTGTAATAAGAAGTTCGTGATCTGAACTACGGTCAGCTCCAGGTCTTGTTTTTACCGACTGTATAGATGTCCGCCATCTTTGGCTGCAAAGGATGTAGTCAATCTGATTTCGGTGTTGTCCATCTGGTGAAGTCCATGTATAAAGCCGTCTCTTAGGTTGTTGGAAGAGAGTGTTTGTTATGCAGAATGAGTTGTCTTGGCAAAATTCTATCAGCCTATGTCCTGCTTCGTTTTGTTCTCCCAGGCCATGCTTACCTGTAATTCTAGGTGTTAATTGACTGCCCACCTTAGCATTCCAGTCTCCCGTGATGAAAATAACATCTCTTTTAGGCATGTTGTCCAGTAGGTGCTGCAGATCCTCATAGAACTGCAGCTTCTTCAGCATCTGTGGTTGGGGCATATATTTGGATCACTGTGATGTTAGATGGCTTGCCCCGAATTTGAATTGAGATCATTGTTGTTTTTTGGATTGTATCCAAGCACTGCTTTAGCCACTTTACTATTAATTATGAAGGCTACTCCATTTCTTCTGTGGTCCTCTTGTCCACAGTAGTAGATCTGGTGGCCGTTTGATGTGAAGTGGCCCATTCCAGTCCATTTCAGTTCACTGATGCCCAAAACATCTATCTCTAATCTTGACATCTCACCTGTCCTAACAACCAGGAAACACACTGAGACAAGGAACTGGTCTCTAATATTTATTGCTAGTACTTAACAGGAATCCTAACAAACTGAAGAAGCGTGGGGAAAACCCAGACATATAACCCCCAAGGGTTAAGGCGGTCCCGATCTGTGTCTCTTTGAATGGCTGAACAATTCATCAGTGCTACGCATGCGCTTGACAGTCTGGATGGGAGCCCCCTGCTCGCCATCCTTACTCATGACATCACCAATAACCACATCCAATTTGCCCTGGCTCATAGATCTTACATTCCAGGTTCCAATGGTGTGTTGATCCTTAGAACATCGGATTCGCCGTTCACCACCAGCGCCGTCAGCCGCTAGCCGTCCTTTCGGCTTTGAGCTAGCTGCGTCATCACGTCTGGGGCTAGTTGAACTCATCTTCTGTTCCTCCCCAGTAGCATTTTGACCATCTTCCAACCTGGGTGTCATGAGTGCCGTTGAGCTGAAGTCATCAGCGCAATGGCACACATGACAATAGCAAGGAAACAGGAGAAGGGGCTCAAGATAAGTAGCCATCAACTCACAATGACTAACGGCCAACAAACAATAGCTAAACGGATCACGGAGCTCACCCAAGCCATCAGCGCTAATACAACGGAGATCGCCCAGCTGACAGCAGTCACCGGATGAATAGAAAACCCGATGATGGGCGATCCCGGAACGCCAGCGGGGCCTCGCAACCCCTCACCCACCGGCAGGGCAACGTATTGGACAAAGGGGGGGGTGACGTGACCGCGAGTGAGGGGGCGCTGACCGGCGCGGGGTATTTAAACCCCGCACCGGCGAGCTCCTGTCCCTCTCAGCTTTTTTCCCGACGCTGTACCTGCGCTGTGAATAAACCAGAGCCTGATCCACCGAACCAGTGTCTGAGCATTATTCAAAGGTAGGCAGCGCATGACATAAAGCTGAGAGTCATAAACTCAGCCTCGCCGAGCCCCACCGGACGACAATGAGCCGCGGGAGGAATAGACGGCGAGAAGACCAGCAAGATGAAGCCGGAGCGACGCGGGCAAGGAGGGCGAGCCGCACGGCAAGAAACAGAGGAGGACCGACCGAGGCCAGAGGCACCGCGGACTCCCGGAGCCATGGACGCCCACCCCACCCGACCCGAGCCGCAGCTCCAACCCCAAGGGGAGATGGCGACGGAGGCAACCCGACCGCGGGAGGGAGCAACACACCTTCCGAAACCAGCGGAGGACCCCGCGCCCCACATCGCACCCCAGCAACGGACGTGGAGCGACAGCCCAACGGCGGTCAGCACGGAGGAGGACGATGGAGACACCCAGCAGACGGCGGAGCAAGCGGACCAACGGCAGAGGGAGGAGGAACCCCGCCGGCAACCCACCCCCGCCGACACACCGACGGAACTGGCCCCAGCGGCGGCGCGGACTGTGGACGAGGAGGCACGAGCTGAACTCGCGGCCATGCGGGCCCAACTGACGGAACTCCGGACCATGCTCCAGTCGCTTATGCCCCCCGCGCCACCCAACGACGTCCCCACACAGGCCCACACCCCGAGCGAAGCACCGAACCCCCACGGGCCAGCGGAAAGTCAGCAGACGGCCCAGGCGGACGACACCACAGGCCGGGAAGCGAGAGGAAGGGCCGCGCAAAATGCCCGGGCCCAAAGGACTTCCCCATCTTCTTCGATGGGAACCCCACGAAACTGTCGTTCTTCATAACGAACGCCAGGGAGTTCATGGGGAGGCACGGACACTCCTACGACTCCGAAGCCGACAAGATCGCCGCCGTGGCGATCAAACTACAAGACAGGGCGGCGGACTGGTACGTCCAACTGTACGAGTCCAGCTCCCCTGCCCTCGCCAACTTCCCTGCCTTCATCAATGAGATGAAAAACTACTTCGAAGACCCCCTAGCCAAAGTGAGGGCGAAAAGCGCACTCCAAAGACTTAAACAGGGCACACGCACTGTCCCAGACTACGCCCTGGAGTTCAAAGCCCTCGCGGGGAAGGTCAGCGACTGGTCCGAGACCACCCTGCTGGAAATGTTCAAAAGGGGGCTCAATCGCGACGTTCTCCAATGGGCCCTCTACCGCGACGACCCAGAAACGCTACATGGGTGGATCCACCTCGCGGGGAAAGCCGAACACGCGCACCGCACCTTCCTCATGACAACCACGGAAGACACAAACTATGCCTGCAAAAAGGTACCCGCACCACACGGGGGGATGGCCGGCCCCATATACCCAAAAAAGAAATTCAATCGGGAGCCCTGCGGGAAGTGTGGCAAACTAGGGCACAAGACGGTGGATTGCTTCACCAACCGACCGCCGACCAGTGCGCCTAAACCCACCCCGAAAATTAGCCCCAAACCACCCAATCTGGGGCCGCCCCCTCACCGCCGAATGACCGTGGCCACAGCGACACCAGAGGAAGGCTGGGACGCCTACTGGGGGGAAGAGGATAATGTAGACCCCGACCAGCCGGCGGGAAAAGCTCCCCGCCTGCCCTGAAACGCGTTGCGAGGCAGGCGGTGGGACAACAGCGCGGACCACCTCGACGGAACGACGAAAGCCCCGTAATAATGGCGGCAATCAAACTCTCTGCCGGCAACGGAGCCACCACGGCCGCGGCACTAGTGGACTCGGGGTGCTCAAAAAACCTCATCCACCCCGACCTAGTCGCCAAACTCGACCTCCACTGCTTCCCCCTCCCCACGCCGTTGGCATTCCACCAGCTGGACGGCTCTACAGCGGGAGGGAAACCAGCCACGCTGCAAACCGAGCCGGTCACCCTGCAAATGGGCACTCACACCGAACGCACATCGTTCGTCGTCACTCACATCGGACGGCCCATTGCAGTCCTGGGGATGCCATGGCTCGCGACAAACAACCCGCGCATCAACTGGGAGACCCGCACCTTCACATTCGGCGACGGCGAGTATCGGGCACCAGTTCCAGCGGGCAGAACCAACCCCACTGTAGGACGAGCGGAGGCGACTACACAGGACAACGCCGCTACCATAGCAGACCTACCGGAACAATACGCCGACTTCTCCGAGGTCTTCGGAGAGGCGGAAGCTGACCAACTACCCCCCCACCGCAAGACGGATTGCCGGATCGACCTGCTGCCCGACGTCCCCTTACCTAGACCAAAGATCTACTCGATGACCCCGAAGGAGATGGCAACCCTCCGGGAGTTCATCGATAAAAACCTAGACAGGGGATTCATAGAGCCAGCATGCTCACCGGTCGGAGCCCCCGTCTTATTCCGGGAGAAGAAAGACGGCACCCTACGGCTCTGCACCGACTACCGGGGCCTAAACGCGGCTTCCCTGTCCAACAAATACCCCTTACCCCTGGTGAAGGACATGCTCGCCCACCTGTCCACGGGCAAAGTCTTTTCCAAACTGGACCTTCGCGAGGCGTACTATCGCATCCGAATCAGGGAGGGGGACGAATGGAAGACTGCGTTCAACTGCCCCCTAGGCGCCTTCCAGTACAAAGTGCTGCCCTTCGGACTCGCGGGGGCCCCTGGGGCGTTCATGCAGCTCATCAGTGAGGTACTGCATGAACATCTGTTCAAAGGGGTCCTGGTCTACATCGACGATGTCCTTATTTACACAAAAACGCACGAGGAACATGTGAACCTAGTCAGGCAAGTCCTCGACAAGCTCAGAAGGGCGCAGCTCTATGCCAAGCCTACAAAGTGCGAGTTTCACAAAGCGCGCCTAGACTACCTGGGGTACCGAATCTCCGGGGACGGCATAGAAATGGACCCCGCAAAAGTCGAGGCGGTGCTAAACTGGGAGCGCCCCCGCAACAGACGCCAACTCCAGAGCTTCCTTGGCTTCGCGAATTTTTACAGGTCATTCGCCCGGGGGTTCGCAGAGATAGCCCTCCCCCTAACGGACCTCCTCAAAACCAAAGGGGTGGGGGACACCCGACGCGCCAAGAACCCGGGCACAGTGTTGAATTGGACTCCCGCGTGCCAGACCGCATTCAACAAGCTGAAAGCGCTGTTCACCACGGAGCCAATCCTCGCGCACCCGGACCCAGAACGGCCGTTCGTGGTCCAAGCCGACGCCTCAGACTTCTCCCTGGGGGCCATCCTACTCCAAAAGGACCCCACGGGACTCCTGAAACCATGCGCCTACCTGTCAAGGAAGTTCTCCGAGACAGAAAGGCGATGGCACGTCTGGGAGAAAGAAGCCTTCGCGGTAAAATCGGCGCTAGAAACATGGCGACACCTACTCGAGGGAGCCACCCAACCATTCGAGGTCTGGACCGACCACCGGAACCTCGAGGCCCTCCGAACGCCCAGACGCCTTAGCCCAAAACAGGTCCGATGGGCCCAATTCTTCAGCCGCTTTAATTTCCAGCTGAAGTTCATGCCGGGCAAGAAGAACTTCCTGGCCGACGCCCTCTCCCGACTGCCCCAAGACGAAGAGCCCGCCCCAGACACCATTGGGACGGTCCTATCCGCCTCGCAACTGGGGATGGCTGTGACCACCCGAAGCGGCGCTCGGAGGCAGCTCGACTCTACGGCGCAGCCGACGGCGGGACAACCTGCGACCAGACGAAGCCAACCGCAACTCCCAGGGGGAATGCGCACGGACCTCGCCGCCGCCCTCAAAACCGACCCCTGGTTGCTGGCAAACCCCGACAAGGTAACGATGGCACAGGACCTGGCATGGGGGGAAGGCAGAATCTATGTCCCGGACTCGCAACGCCAAGCGATCTTGCATAGGTCACACGACGCCAAACAAGCGGGACACTTTGGGTTCCTCAAGACCCTACACCTAACACGGCATCAATTCTGGTGGCCCGCGCTCAGGCGAGACGTAAAAGCATACGTAGCGTCCTGCCCAACGTGCGCTAGGGCCAAACGGGCACCAGGCAAACCCGCGGGGCTATTACAATGGGTGGCAGAACCCTCCCGCCCATGGGAGGAAATCTCTATGGATTTTATAGTGGACCTCCCACCCAGCCAGAAGAAAACGGCCATTTGGGTGGTGAAGGATTACTTCTCAAAGCAGGCCCACTTCATCCCCTGCACGTCGGTCCCATCCGCACAACAACTAGCCAAACTCTTCCTCATCCACATGTACAGGCTACACGGATGTCCCGCACGTGTGGTGACCGACAGGGGCACACAGTTCACCTCCAAATTCTGGCGGGCCTTCCTAAAGCTGACGGGGACCCAACAGGCCCTATCTACGGCCTGGCACCCCCAGACGGACGGAGCCACAGAGGTTCTTAATGCCACCTTAGAGCAATTCATACGCTCATATACTAACTATCACCAAGACGACTGGGCTGAACTGCTCCCGTTCGCCGAAGTCGCATACAACAACACCGTCCACACGAGCACGGGGAAAACTCCGTTCGAAGTAGTCTCGGGGCGCGACTTTGTCCCCATACCGGAGCTACCTCAACCCCCGGAACCCCAGGTGGACGCTAGCGACTGGGGACGGAAGATCGCGGAATCATGGCCAATAATCACGGCGGCGCTGAAGGATGCACAGGCAGCCTACAAAGAGCAGGCCGACAAGCACCGGCGCCAACAATCGACGTTCCAAGCGGGGGATATGGCCTACCTATCCACCAAGTTCCTAAAGTCAACCCAACCCTCGAAAAAACTGGGGCCTAAGTACATCGGGCCGTTCCGAGTCACCCAAATAGTGAACCCGGTAGCAATACGCTTGGACCTGCCACACAACCTACGGAGACTCCACCCGGTGTTCCACACCAGCCTCCTGAAACCGGCAACCACCTCTCGATGGCACCCAAGCACGCCACAGCCCTCACCGGTGATGATCGACGGGCAACACCACTTCGAGATAAGGGACATACTCGACTCCCGCAAGCAACGAGGAACTCTACACTATCTGGTCAGGTGGAAACACTTCCCCCACCCGGAATGGGTGGCGGCGCACAACGTTAACGCGCCGGACCTGACCCGGGCATTTCACCGGGCATACCCCGACAAGCCACAACCAAGGTTAGCAAGCCGTCCCCTGCAAACCCCCCCCGCGGGCCCCCCCCGCCTACCATGCCCCAAGGGAAAGGGCCCCCCCAAGCCCGCGACTTGGATGGACCTCCCCCCCCCGGGACTCACTCCCCCCGCCCCGGGCCCACGAGGCAGTGACAAGCGTTCGCCAGCACCCTCCCCCCGCCCCGGGCCCACGGGGGAGTGGCAAGCAAGTCAACAGGGCAACCTGGGGGCAACGCCCAGGAGCACAAATAACAAAGGCGACGCACTTTAAATAAAAAAGAAGGGCCCTACCTGGAGCTGATAAGCACCCGACCAGCCACGCCTCTCTCCTCGCCGAACTGAGCCAAACAAACAGGGTGTGGCTGGAGCATGCGCACGCCAGGGCGTGACCCGGGCATGCGCACTAAGGACACACCCTGGGAAGGCACGTGGTAGAGGGAGGAGCAAAGGGAGGGGCGACAACTACTCCGGCGGGAAGTTCCAAAAAAAAAAAAAAAAAGTGCCGTTTGACAGCTCCACCGAGAAAAAGGAAAAAACCAGAAAACCGGGGGGGAGCACTATTCGGACAGGGGGCAGTATGTCATGAGTGCCGTTGAGCTGAAGTCATCAGCGCAATGGCACACATGACAATAGCAAGGAAACAGGAGAAGGGGCTCAAGATAAGTAGCCATCAACTCACAACGACTAACGGCCAACAAACAATAGCTAAACGGATCACGGAGCTCACCCAAGCCATCAGCGCTAATACAACGGAGATCGCCCAGCTGACAGCTGTCACCGGATGAATAGAAAACCCGATGATGGGCGATCCCGGAACGCCAGCGGGGCCTCGCAACCCCTCACCCACCGGCAGGGCAACGTATTGGACAAAGGGGGGGGGTGACGTGACCGCGAGTGAGGGGGCGCTGACCGGCGCGGGGTATTTAAACCCCGCACCGGCGAGCTCCTGTCACTCTCAGCTTTTTTCCCGACGCTGTACCTGCGCTGTGAATAAACCAGAGCCTGATCCACCGAACCAGTGTCTGAGCATTATTCAAAGGTAGGCAGCGCATGACACTGGGGGTCTCATCTTCCGATGGTATACTGACATATCTCTGGTTGTACTGATCCATTTAGTTTTCACGGCAAGAATACTGGGGTGGGTTGCCATTACCTTCCCCAGGGATCGCATTTAGTCTGACCTCTCTGTCATGACCTTCCCGTCTTGGGTGGCCCTTCACGGTTTAGCTCATGGCATCATTGAGGTGCTCAAGCTCCAGCACCCCGACAAGGTAACGATCCTTTGCTGAAGAAAAATGACTGTACCATTCTGTTATGTAAATACTATAAGGATTTTGTTAAGATAATTAAGAAATAATAGCAACTTGTGTTTGTATATCATATTGAACCACATTTTAGCTTAGTATGTTGTGTGAACCCTGACCCTGTACTTCATATATGATTCAATTTGTCATGTGAACCCAGAAACAAACCATGTTTAACTTACAGAGGAATGACTATCTCGCATAAATACACCCCTCCACCCCCAGTTTCTGTTTTTATCTCCTTCCTTAGGTTCCTGATTTTTCTTACCCAAATAGGAATCCATTAAATTTTCACAGCATTATTGAATCTTCTGCTCTGTTGAGGAATCCACAACAGAGCAGTCCCAACAGATGGTTATGCAGCTTCTGCTTGAACTTACTTGAATATTTATAGGTAATTGGTTCTAGAGGTTAGTTGTTTTTACTGTTAGAAAGTTTTTTTCTAACATTCAATCAGAATCAGCCTTCCTGTAATTTAAATCCATTATTCCATGTTCTGCACATTGTAATAATGGGAAACACGTTTTGACCCTCTTCCATGTGATACCTCTGAGATATTTATTTTTATTTATTTATCATATTTTTATCACCGCCCATCTCCCACATACGGAGACATATTTGAAGAGTTCTATCATGTTCTCCCTGAGACTTCTCTTTCAAGGCTAGTCTTTCTTAATTTGTTCAATCTCTCTGCATAGGACTTGGTTTCTAGCTCCTGATCATCCTTGTTCCCTTTCTTTGCACCTGTTTCAGTTTGTTTGAATCCTTAAAATGCAGGGCTCAGAACTGGACAGTCTGATCAGAAAAAAGCAGAAATGGAAATTGCTCCTCTGTTGACGCCACTGAAAAATTGCATTTTGCCTTTTCTGCAGCTATATCACACTGTTGTTTTTTTTAATTGTATGGCAAAGCAGTTTGGTGTTCATGCTGCTTTTTCTTGCTGGGAAATCCTTGTGATTCATAATCACTCTGTAAATGATTGTGCAGTGCTTTGTCAAGTGCTTTGCTCAAGATAGGAGCACATATTTCTACAGTCTATTTAAGAAAGCTTCCTAAATTAAAAAAATGAAATGTTAGCCCTCATAAATCCGTGCTGACCCTTTGCAGTGCAAACATTATTTTTAAGGTGTTTGCAGATAAATCACTGTATAATCTCCTCTAGAACTTTGTGTAATTCCCTTGATCTGCCTCTATACCCCCTTTTTGTTTTTTAAGATAGGAACAACAGTTGTGTTCCTCCAGCCATCTGGCACTTCACACTTCTCTTGAATTTCTGAAAGAAAAAGAATTTGGTCAGACTCTCAGGCTAGTTCCTTCAGCACCCAGGGATGCTGTTCATCTGACCCTGAATGTTTAAACTCATTCAGAATGGATATTCCCCAACTACATTTATATCAATGTCTATGTGCAGTCTTGCCTCTTCGTCCTGCTCTTCACAGTTGCCGGGTGGGAGACATGTTATTCTAAACCACCTTTGCTAACCTCAGCTCATTCTGAACTTAGGCCACCTGGCAACCTCTGTACATTAAGTGGCCAAGTTGGGTACTTTTTTTCTGTGATCTGTTTCCACCCCGCTTATGTATCACCAAGCTTTTTGTGCAGCCACGTCAGCGTCGTCTTCTGCCTTGATTTTCCTCCCTTCCCAGGAATTGTTTGCAACTGTGCTTTTAATATCTGGTACCGCTGTAGGGGTCCTTTTCCCATTAATTTTTCCTGCTATGGAATCCTACCTACAATTGCCCTGAGTTTATTGAAATCTTTTTTTTTTAAATCTAAGATGAATATTTGACTACACTGAGTTTTAATTTATCTTAAAATTAAGACCTCCAGTGTTACACAGTCAAGGTCCTGCTACTTCTACTTCCTTGACTGAGTCTTGCTCACTCATTAGTATCAAGTCAAAGGGTGCTGATTGTCTTGTATATTCCTTCACCCTCAAAAACAGAAAATTATAAGCGAGACAAATCTGGAATTTCCAAAAGGACCATAATAGTAGAGTTTGTCTTCCAAAGGATGTCAAGATCATAAATTACATAGTAAAATTCCATTCCTATATTTATAGCATCATTCTGACTGGACTTTGGACCATATATACTGCATGCTGCTCTGTAAATTGGTTTACCAGGTTTGGTCAGACACAGAGTTCGGTTTTGTGCTTCATGTTAAATCACAATTTTTAATATATAGACCTCTTCTGCAACTTGGGGATAATATGAGCCATGGGAAAGAGAGATTAATACGAGTTCATAGGATCTTAAAAGTTTTTTGGGAAAATTAGAGGCCGTAAATTTCCTTGAAATTCCAGTAGGTAAAGGTAAAGGTTTCCCTTGACGTAAAGTCCAGTCGTGTCCGACTCTAGGGGGCGGTGCTCATCTCCGTTTCAAAGCCTTGGAGCCGGCGTTGTCCATAGGACACTTCCGGGTCATGTGGCCAGCATGACTCACGGAACGCCGTTACCTTCCCGCCGAAGCGGTACCAATTAATCTACTCACATTTGCATGTTTTCGAACTGCTTGGTGTGCAGGAGCTGGGACGAGCAACGGGAGCTCACCCCGCCGCGCGGTTTCGAACCGCCGACCTTCCGATCGACAGCTCAGCGGTTTAACCCGCAGCGCCACCGCGTCCCATTAGCATAGAGTAAAACAGAACTGAGATCATAATCTGACTTGGTTTATTTAGCTGAACAGAAGATCTTGTTGAGACTTACTGGACTGCAGCCTTTGTAATCATGATAGATGGTGGAAGTGAAAAACACCCGACACTGATCTCATATATCTTCTCTGGTGATGCACAGTCATATCTCAGCTCTAGAAAGAAGACAAAATAAGAGATTATTTTGTTTGATTACTGTATTTTAGTAAGCAACTTTCATTCGGGAGCTCAGGGAAGCATATATAGTGTTCCCACTTCCTATTCCCCCCCACAACAACCCTGAGGTAGGCCCAAAGTCACCCAATAAGCTTTTGTGGCTGAGGGTGGACCAGGACCTGGGTCTCCCCATTCCTACTCCTAAAATTGCAAGGCAGCTGTAAGGATGCTTTTTTAGATCATCTGGTGCTTCATGCCAAGGACAGGAATAAAAGGACTTCAGTTACTGTGGTTGAGATTCTTCCTGAAGATTCTGAAATGCATAATGAGACAATAATTTTAGCAAGCATACAAAATAGCATGCAAGCTTTCAAGTTCTTAAGAATTCCTAATTAGGATAGTAGATAGTAAATAAAGCGATAAAGATAAGAAAGAGGAAAAATGAGAGATGCTTGTTATGTCTATATTTGTGTCTCTTTTTAGACAGGTCAAGAGAGGAAATTATAGACATGCAAAGTGATCCTATCAGGTCCTAACTGGCATCAAGTCTTTTCCAAGAATTATTGGGAAAAGGGGAGAAATATATAATTCCAAATTTTTGTAAGTATCAAAATTGCACTTTGTCATCTTAAGTTGACACAATTCATATGGATAATGGAATTATTCCTATCCATTATCATGTGGATAATGGAAGATTTGCCTTGTAGCCAAAAAAGCTACTTTTTTTGGCCAGAGAATGACAGCAAAAATTTTTTCCTAGCTTGTTACCCTCCCCACTCCAAACAATGAAAAAGTGCATCAAGGGTGTATCCAGACTGTACTTTTGCTGGTGCCACCAGCAAATTGAAGTAGGTGTGCAGTAAACAGTGCTGCTCTCTGCTACCTTTAGCTTAGACTACACCGAGGAATTGCTTATTTTGGTTGGTGTCATCATACCTCAGAGGGGCAGGATCAACAGGGCTTTCCAATTCCAAGGGGGGCAAAGTTCAGGATACAGTATATCCAACATGGTCACTTCATCATCCCACTTTTTGGGATACAGTATCCTTTTCTCAGCTTGCCATTGAGAATGTATTTGTTCATTTAAAACATTGTTTAACCTCCTCCCATTGAAAGAAATCTCATTTATAATTAAAGATTACAACTTACAATTAAAAATCAAAAAGTAAAAGCCGTAATAAACATGTTAAAAATCAGAGGCGCATTCATTTACCAGAAGACTGAAGAAGAGACAAGAGATTCAGTTCCCCCAGATCTGACTCTAATCGGTAAGGAAGAGCTGTCTGAAGAGATAAAAGCAGAGGGAACCTTGGGAGGAAGTGACAACTTCATTTGAGGTTTCAACAAAGGGAACATTGCAGATGCCCGTTTGGTTTTTGGGAGCCCCAGTTTCAACACACTTAGAGTAGTATTGCATGGATTCCGTGAGCAAAAATCCTCAGGTCAAAGGGTGTGCAGGACTGTTGGGAACTTCTCAGAAATATAACAACACACTATTCTAGTAAGAAGAAAAAATGGGGGACAGTTTAAGAAATCATTACAAATGCATAGGGAGCTTTTGGTTGAGTCAAACAGTCAAAAGGGGCATGTATAGAAAATAGAAGGTGGGTGCAACCACCAAGGAAGCATACAAGCAGATAGGTGCTATCTGCAAGGAGTCAGAAAGACTGAAGCATAGATTGACTTTAGCCTCACCAGGAGAGCTTCAAGCAATAAAAAAGGGCTTTTTTAGTTATGTCAGTAGTAAAAGAAAAAAGTAGGCCTACTGCTTGGAGAAGATGGCAGGTTGGTAAATTTATGAATATTTTTATTCAAATCTGGTTGCTGTTTTTTAGCTATATTTACAAAAGTTTCTTAATGGAGCTCAGTGATCTGTACAAATTTTCTGGGTAGTCATATTTAATACGGATTGATGGACAGGAGCAGCTTATGTGTCCCTCTATATACTAGTGACTATATTCAGACATCATACAAAACCATGAAGTCAGTTATAACTAACCTGCATAATTAGTTTTTGGTTTAATGTGTTGTATGGACCCAGAAAAGGGTGTGGAGTAATCATGGCTGAGTAGCTGTAAGTGTCTATGTGAATGTAGCCAAGGACTAACAATGTACTGATAAGCCAGAAGCTGAATGATAGGGGGTGGAACATTTCGGCTCAGGGCAAAATGGGGGTGGGGGGAGAGGTCAGATGGAGGCGCTTGACTCCTCTCTAGATGTGCTGGGATTACCCAGACTTCAATGGTACTTGGGAATTTTGTGCATTGTAATGGCGTTCCGTGTAGTCATGCTGGCCACATGACCATGGAAGTGTCTAAGGACAAACGCCAGCTCTTCGGGTTTGAAACGGAGATGAGCACCGCCCCCTAGAGTCGGACACGACTGGACTTAATGTCAAGGGAAACCTTTACCTTTAATCCTACTGCATGTGGAAAGCAAGGCTAGGTTTAGCTGAGTGAAAAAAGGAGAGAGCAGGTGGCAGGCAAGGTCACTGGGATTACTAGGCTCCTCTGTTTTCACACAACCCATTGACCCATGGATAACCAAACTATGGTTCATTGAATTAACTCAGGTGGGTTCACACAAGTCACTAGACTGAAATGCAGCTGGGCATTTGTGACTCAACCTGTTGTGCAAACACAAAGTCTATTGTTCCAACGAACGTAGGACGCCCAGAAATGGAGATGGAAACGCGTGGTCTCCAATCCCAATCCACCACAGTTGCCTGGCTCTCTTGTTTTGAACTCTACGGCCCATGGCGGGGAGAGGCGAAACTATTATTTCTGTCCCGCTCCGTGGCCGAGATTTCTGGATTGCAGTTGGTCGAGAAAATCGAGCGGGCAAGGCTTCCTTTGGCAAAAGGCCGGCGTGGGAGGCCAAGGCGGGGCTCTCGCGAAGACCAAAGGCTGTTTCAGCAGGGGGCCGTTCGAGCGCGGGCCAGCGCCAACCGAGGAGCTCTGCCCGAGCCGGCTCTTGGCAAGGGAGGGCGGGCTGCCGCACGCCCCGCCCCCGCTTTTACAGGTTTGGCCAGTTCGGCCCCCCGAGGGAGAAACGATCCAAGGCGCCTCATTGGGCGGTAGTTCAGCAGCTGACTGGGAAGGAGGGAGCGGAGGAAAAGTGAGAACGCGGGGAAGGAAGCCCAGAAGGCGGATGGGATGGCGAGGGAAGACGAGGTTTACTACGGCAAGCACGGTAAGCCCCAGTCGAGCGCCGCCTTTTGCCCCCCGCCCTTCTCTGCCCGGCGCGAGGGACAGCAGCAGGTGGTCTTGGCCGGGGACGGGATGGGGAAGAGGCTTCCGCGCGCCCGGAGGGGACGCGCCGCTGCTCCCCGGAGGGGACGCGCCGCTGCTCCCCGGGAGGCCAGGTGCCTGGCTTGGCTTGGCTTGGCCGCCTCGCCGACCGCCTCCTGGCCGGAGGGAAAAAGTAGCTCAACCTTGAGGATCGCTTGGGCGGAGACAGTCGCTGGTTCTGCCTCGCAGCCGATGTGCGACCTTTCCTCAGATCTGACTTGGCTCCTGAGGCGGGTCCGGAAGGTACTGCACGGAACATGTGTGATGGAGAAACACACCTGCTTTTTGCTTGACTCTAACCACTAGGAAAGGGAGGAGGAGGAAAGTAATCGAATTGAGCAATCGAGCAGGGATACTATCAACGCAAAGGAAAGGCCTTCTGCTCCGGCCAGCGCGGATTCAACTACCTTCCAACCATCCAATCATTCTTGCTCCCACCACTCCTGGTTTGTTTAATGTCTGAGTTCGCAAGTGCAAACTAGGCTAGTCTAAAATTGGAGTGGATCCTTTGTGGTTCAGCAAGTTGTAAGCCCAGGCACTCTCACAATGACTGCCCAGAATCGCTGGGAGTCAGGTGCCATATAAACTTAAGTTATTAATTGTTATTAATAAGGCTAAAGTAGTTTTATTTGGGCATATTCAGCGTTTTGTGTACTGCCTACTTCAAAGGCTCTGGGTGATTTATAACAATCCTACTAGGTCAACACATAATGCAACAGTCCCCTACTATTAACATATAATAAAACCAAATTTCATAAAATGGTCCGGTAAAAAAGCTCATCCCCGCTGTGAGCACCAAATGCTCCCTGGAGCAGGATGGCTTCCATTGCCTCTTGAATGCCTGAGAGGTTGGGCTCTTCTGCCTTGAGGAGAAAACTGCTCCATAGTGTTCTGTGAATGTAGCAGTTAGGTTTCAGCCAGGATTGACTTTTCAGGGTGTTGTGATAACGAGGAGGCCTGTTTGTCTCAGAAGGGGTAGGAGAAGTATGCTTAATCAAGTCAGCGTTATGTGGTCATCCCTGTTGATCTGTTGTGTGCTTGTGGGGCCTTAAATCTGACTGGGAGCTCTGAAAATAAAACTGCTTGGGCAGAGATTTGAAATATATTTAATTCTTTTTGTTAAAAGAAAATTCTATTTTCTAGCCAAGAGAGTGGACTACAATAAAATGTAAACCATTAGCTTGCCTAAATATCCACTAGAACTAAGTGAAAGTTTGGGCATAAAGCTTTCAAAAATGATAGCTCAGAGGCAGATTGTTGTTTTCTTCTCCCAGACCCAGCAAAGCAGAAATCCGTCAGCAGTAGCTCTTACCACAGGGAGGACATGATGTGGTGTGTTCCATTTTCTGTACTACCAACTCCTGTGCTGTCCTGGGAAGGAGGCAGCGTCAACAAAACTGGAGTAGGAATGGGGCAAACTGCTCATTTGCATTCAATCACTTTTTTTTTAAGGTAGGCTTATTAGAAACAAAAGCAGGGTAGAAAGTGGTATTCTTAATGAGTTCTGGCTGAAGAAAAAACATATATGACAACCCTTAGTATGATGTAGAGCTGCATCTTGGTTAAATTAACCTATTAAAACTAACTGAAAAATGTGATCCTGATTAATCGGGGAAGATTTTTTTTCTTGAATGTTTACAAAGACTGTGGCTGAGAAGCACAGTCACAAGAAATATTCTTCCATTTCTCGCATACAGCAAGAATACCTGTTCTTAGATAATGCACAGTGCAACACGGTTCTGTGCTATATAAAAACAAAAATACATTTTTTTGCTTCAGAAATGTTTCATCAAATTACTTTGCCACCACTAAGCAGCCATTCTTGTGCATATATGGAAAAAAGCATCAGTTTTAGGTATAATCTAGTTAATTCTATACATACGCTAATATAGTGCGTATGTACATATACTATTATGGCTTAGCTTTTTGTGCTAACTGGGCCATTTTTGTATATGTGTGCGATGTGACTGCACGTATAGCAAGGGTGGGGCTTTGATTTTGCAGATTTTGACTCCCCCACCATGGATGCTGCTGCCCCTCTGTCAGAACCTTGTAACAAACTGGACTGGAAACAACAACCAGTGAAACAAGTCTCTCTCAGCCCTGGCTAGTTAGACTTACCAATAAAAATGTGAAGGTAGTAATACAAGAATTCCAACAAGTACCTGTGTGGAGGGTGGATACAGCTTGTCATTTTGCAGAATGTGAGCTGGCTTGCACTTGGGCTTTGTTTGCACAACTGTTATCAGCCTTATCCATGTAAGAATTTACTCACTCTCTATGCCTTGGGCCTGAGGTAATCTGAGACAAGGACATGGAGGCTATGAAATCCTGGGCCCACCAGACCTCATACCTGGCATGTAGAAACTGAAACCCACAGCACTAATAGCTTGGGGGACCAACACCAGACCTGCTATGAGATCCAGGAGCTCAGGCAGAGCTGCTGTTGGGCAGTGGAGAGGATGGTACATCAGCAACAGCCTCAGCTTGTGTTTCTGCCCCAACTTATCAGAGAGATGTTCATAACCAGACATCTGTGAAGAATGTCACTGGGTATTGCTAAGGTCTCTTGAAAGATTGTCACCACACCCCTCCCAGCCATCACCTCAACATGGATGGATGTGTACCCACGTGGTGTTAACCAGCAGCACTTGAGACCAAGCAGCTAAGCAATCCAGTCCCTGAACCCCAGGGGTGAATATTTTGGGCCAAAAGCTGGGACCAGCACCAAATTGCTGGTCCCCTTCTCCTGTAATTACCAGCTCAGCACTCTCATCATACCTCCCTAAATATGTTAGTGTAGATTCTCATTCCATGACATTACTATCTATTCCCCAAAGGTATCCAATCCCTACTCTCTTGTATAGTTCCAACTGGAGATACCATCCTTGCAAAAAAATACATTTATACCATTCAGAGCACCAACAAGAAGCCCACTGGCCCTTTACAGTGTGGCACTTCTCCTCTTTTCTCCTCTACTTCCTGCCACTCATCCAGAGAACTAGGCCTATTGCTGAAACAGCTGTCCCTGAAGCTGCAGCAGTCACAGCCCAAACTGGCAGCACTTCATGAGCGTCAAGAGCAGCCTTGCAGATCTCTCTAGCTAGGCAGTTCCTCTCCTCCCAACTTTCTTGCTTGCCACCTCCTCACTCCATCACCGCTCCTGATTCCGAACCTTTTCCTAGGAAGTTTAAATCTTTCCCAAAATGGTCTGAAACTCAATCCCCCCAAAGTAAAGTCCCTCCTTCAGGAATAGTCTGTCTCATTCTGTGTTTTGAAACATCAGTAAATGAAAGGGAAATACAGGAAAGCATATTCATTCAGAATGTAGGGTATAAAAGTATATAAAAAAGAACATACTCAGTTGATCATACAAATATTAAAATGCATGATATCACCAAGCCTTGACAGATTCATTCTCCTCTATCTTAAAAGGTTGATAAGAGAGCTGAAAAGGCTGTCTAGCATCAGCCTTTACATAATTTTATTGCTAAGTTAAAAAACTAAGGTTAGTGCATACACAAAGCTTTTTCTATTCAAACGACAAAAGAATTGTGCAACAATGATTCTCTTGATTTCAGCTTTTATTCTCTCTCTCTACAACAGGAAAAAGTATTTAGAATTATTGTAGTTTTTAATCTTTTGACTAAAAGGTAAAACTTTTTCTGTTTCTTGAGCTTTAAGCTCTTGAAACTGCAAAGTATGTGATTCATCCCAGAGTTTTCATCACAAGAGATTGGAGTCTGAGTTCCATCTTGACTCACATGTTTCCCTGCTATTAGGGATCTTGGAGATGAGAATTTCTTTCTTGACTGTGGTGACCTTATTCTTGATGACACTACAGTATCTCTTCATACACAACCTGGTGACGTGTGGGTGGGCCCAGGAGATGGTGAATTCATCCTTGGAGGCAGGAGTGTTCCTGGCTGCTTTTGAAGAGGCTCTGGTGCACCCACTCCTCAGAAAACCACCACTGGGCTCCACCGTGCTGGACAATTTTTGTCCAGTCTCCCACCTCCCCTTTTTTGGGAAAGTGGTCGACGAAGTGGTGGCGTTGCAGCTCCAGAGAATTTTGGATGAAACAGATTATCTAGACCCCTCCCAGTCAGGTTTCAGGCCCAGATATGGGATGGAAACGACATAGATTGCGCTTATGGAAGATCTCTGGTGGGAGCGGAATGGTGGCAGTGCATCCATCCTTGCTCTTCTTGACCTCTCAGCGGCTTTCAATACCATCAACCATGGTATCCTTTTGGGACGGCTCAGGGATTTGGGGGTGGGTGGCGTGGTTTTGCACTGGTTCACCTCCTTCCTCCAGGGCCAGTCCCAATCAGTGGTGATAGGAGAGGAGAGATCTGCCCCTCGACCCCTCCATTGCGGGGTGCTGCAGGGTTTGGTTCTCTCTCCTCTCCTATTCAACATCTACATGAAACCACTGGGCGAGATCATCCGTCACCATGGGATGAGGTATCATTGATATGCTGATGATACTCAATTATACATCTCCATCCCTGGTGAGGTAAGTGATGCTGTGACTGCCTTCTCTCAGTGCCTGGGGGCTGTGGGGGCCTGGATGGGGAACAACAGGCTTCAGCTGAACCCTGGTAAGATGGAGTGGCTGTGGGTGAATGGCTCTTCCGTATCTGGGACTTTGTTATCTTTGGTTCTGGATGGGGTCGCACTGCCCCAGACAGACCCGGTGCGTAACCTGGGGGTCCTCCTGGACTCACGGCTCCTGCTCGAAGAGCAGGTGGCAGCTGTGGCCAGGAGGGCCTTTGCCTAACTTCATGTTGTGCACCAGTTACGCCCCCTCCAGAATCAGGAGTCCCTCCGGTCAGTCACTCATGCCCTGGTCATCTCCCATATAGACTATTGTAATGTGCTTTACATGGGGCTACCCTTGAAGAGCATCTGGAAGCTACAGCTGGTCCAGAATGTGGCCGCATGAGCAGTTTTAAGAGCCCCAAAGTCAGCCCACATAACACTTCTGCTACACAAGCTGCATTGGGTGCTAGTTTGCTTCTGGGTTCAATGTAAAGTGTTGGTCATCACCTTTAAAGCCCTACCTGGCATGGGTCCAGGTTACCTGAGGGACCGCCTCACCCCCATCACATCAACCCGTCCCACCCGGTCAGGCAGAGAGGGCATGCTACGGACCCTGTCCATAGTTTGTCAATTGGCAGGGTCCAGGAGGAGGGCCTTCTCTGTCGTGGCCCCCAACCTTTGGAATAAGCTACCCCCAGAGATAAGGCAAGCCCCCACTCTCCTGGCCTTCCAAAAGGGGCTCAAGACGTGGCTGTGCCACCTCACTTGGGGTGGAAGGGGGGACAGTTTGTCATGGGGGTGGCTGACACCTTGACGCGGCCCCTGGAAATTTTAACAAGACTGATTTCGCCATCTTGGGTTTTATATTTTATATTTTAAAGTTTTTATTATATTTGTATATTTATATTTTTATAATGTATCTTTTAAATTGATATTTAATTCTTATTGTTTTAATTTGTTTGTAAACCACAGTCATTGTCGAGATGGGCAGTGGAAAAATATGATAAATAAATAAAACCTCCAGCACTGTCTTTGGCCTCCATACTCTTACCTCCTCCCCAGCTGCCCCAGTACAATGGAATCCCAGGCTGATAGTTTGTCTCCGATGGTGGTGGTGGTGGTGGTAGGGACAGGGGCCTCCATCTCTGCTCCCTTCTTGCTGCTTCTACCACTGTCTGGTGACATACAATTTACTCTTTGCCTTCACCATCAGACAGGGTTCTCCTTCCCTATGTGGCCTCTAGATGCACTGCTCCCTTCCCCTTCCACCCCAATCACATCCACATGCTTTTCCCAAATAGCTATATACCCCAAGCAACAATAGTCTGGTACTCCACGCTACAATCACTCACCCAGATCCAATCTCACTAAGTCCACTAAAACCAAAAATCAACTCTTGCTGGACATAGTAGCGGATCTAATTGGGCACCATATTAAAAATTAAAAAAAAAAAGGATGGACTTTAGTTTGTTTTAATTTAAATGAACCCTTTTGAGTGATGTGAAACAGGATGCTATGTCAGAATAAAATTAGTCTGGCAAGAGTCCATCTCTATTTGTAGCTAAGGCCCTTACTTTGCGAAGGGAGAACAGTGGTGCTAGTGACAGAGAAGACCTATTTCTTTATGGACCTCTTGCAAATATAGTTGTGAAAGGACAAAGTAAAAGGATTCTAGGAATTCCATTTTAGTACCTGTTTGTTTCTTCTAGAAGGTCAAGTGGCACTATTTCCAGGGCTATTATGGAGATCCTGTTTGAACAAGCTTATGATTTCTTAGTTGTCCCATGGGTTCTGGGCTCTGGGGAAAGAAAACTATTTTGTTTCAGTGGCTGAGGCCCAACTAATAAAGAATGTTTACATAATATGTGGGAGGAGTGGATTAATTGGTAACTGTAGAATTTGGGAGGAGGGTACTGTTTTAATTTCTAAAAAGAGAAGTACTTTGAAGTTGTATCAAAAGGGCAATGTGCTAGCGCAGCTCCCCAACTCTTGGCTATGCTGCTTAAAAAGGATGAGAAATTAACATTATCTGGTGAGCCACATGTTGCTCCTCCCTGCCTTGGAAGGACTATTGCCTTTAGTCCCCAATATGTGATGGCATACATTTGTTTGCACACAAGGAAAAGGAATCCTTTATTCAGAGGCAATATTTTTATTACTTGCTTTGTTATTTGTGCCCAGGATAGGCAAGGTATACATTTTAAATAGTGAAGGATACTGTTCCAGACTCAAAACAGATTCAGAACAAATTCCAGTCCAAGAGCAGGTTCCAATGCACTTACTGCAAACTTTCCAGACTGTATGTCTGGGGAGCTCTCGGTGTGCATGTTTCTCCTCTAAACGGTTCCAGGAATGGCCAGGAATCTTGCAGGAACTTGTCCTGCAACTATTGTAGTCCCCGGGTGGTCTTTTTTCTAGCTTGGAAATCAGGGAGGGGGAGAAGGCAGTAGATCTTCTTTGGTGGGGAGGATAATTATGGGTAAGGCTAGTCTGCCCACCTGTGACAAGTGAACAAGTCTTGTCAGTTAAGAAAGGCTCCTCCAAGTATTAATTATGCAAGGGGAAAATGAATCAACAGCTCTGAGCTCTGCGGAAGAAAACACAAGAAAACACGGCAACTTCGTATTTTTGTGGTGAAACACAAAGATTGGATGAGTAGATAGAACAATTCAGTTTTCTTTATTTACCTTGGTAAATTGCTTACTTTCAAGGTCTCTTGGGAGTTTACAGTAAAAAAAATTAAAACTGGACGTTAAAAATTGTTAAATAGCATCTGAAACAAGTAGAACTAATTATTAAAATTAACCATTAAAATCAACAGTTAAAAGTCTGAACAAAAGATAGGTGTTTTAAGGGCCATTTAAAAAGTTGATAAAAAGGAAGTGCGTTCCAAAGGGTGCGGTGGGCAGTAGAGAAAGCTGAGTCCTGAGTTGCCGCCAGATGAGCTTGCAACAACTGTGAGCAAACCTGGAGTTCTTAGTAAGTGCGGAAAAGTTCATATGGAAAAAGGAAAGAGCCTGGACCTAAGCCATGTAAGGTTTTAAAGGTCATGATCAGCACTGTGTATTATGCCCAGAAATGAATTGCTGGTTGGTATGGTGCCTTTTCCAGGCAAAAATGGGCATGATCAAAAACAAAGATGGCAAGGACCTAACAGAAGAAGAAGAGATCAAGAAAAGGTGGCAAGAATATACAGAAGACCTGTATAGGAAGGATAACAATATCGGGGATAGCTTTGACGGTGTGGTCAGTGAGCTAGAGCCAGACATCCTGAAGAGTGAGGTTGAATGGGCCTTAAGAAGCATTGCTAATAACAAGGCAGCAGGAGACGACGGCATCCCAGCGGAACTGTTCAAAATCTTGCAAGATGATGCTGTCAAGGTAATGCATGCTATATGCCAGCAAATTTGGAAAACACAAGAATGGCCATCAGACTGGAAAAAAATCAACTTATATCCCCATACCAAAAAAGGGAAACACCAAAGAATGTTCAAACTATCGAACAGTGGCACTCATTTCACATGCCAGTAAGTTAATGCTCAAGATCCTGCAAGGTAGACTTCAGCAATTCATGGAGCGAGAATTGCCAGATGCACAAGCTGGGTTTAGAAAAGGCAGAGGAACTAGGGACCAAATTGCCAATATCCGCTGGATAATGGAAAAAGCCAGGGAGTTTCAGAAAAACATCTATTTCTGTTTTATTGACTATTCTAAAGTCTTTGACTGTGTGGACCATAACAAATTGTGGCAAGTTCTTAGTGGTATGGGGATACCAAGTCATCTTGTCTGCCTCCTGAAGAATCTGTATAACGACCAAATAGCAACGGTAAGAACAGACCACGGAACAACGGACTGGCTTAAGATTGGGCAAGGAGTACGGCAGGGCTGTATACTCTCACCCTACCTATTCAACTTGTACGCAGAACACATCATGCGACATGCTGGGCTTGAGGAATCCAAGGCTGCAGTTAAAATCTCTGGAAGAAACATTAACAATCTCAGATATGCAGATGATACCACTTTGATGGCTGAAAGTGAAGAGGAACTGAGGAGCCTTATGATGAAGGTGAAATAAGAAAGTGCAAAAGCTGGCTTGCAGCTAAACCTCAAAAAAACCAAGATTATGGCAACCAGCTTGATTGATAACTGGCAAATAGAGGGAGAAAATGTAGAAGCAGTGAAAGACTTTGTATTCCTAGGTGCGAAGATTACTGCAGATGCTGACTGCAGTCAGGAAATCAGAAGACGCTTAATCCTTGGGAGAAGAGCAATGACAAATTTCGATAAAATAGTTAAGAGCAGAGACATCACACTGACAACAAAGGCCCGCATAGTTAAAGCAATGGCGTTCCCCGTAGTAACATATGGCTGCGAGAGCTGGACCATAAGGAAGGCTGAGAGAAGGAAGATCAATGCTTTGGAACTGTGGTGTTGGAGGAAAATTCTGAGAGTGCCTTGGACTGCAAGAAGATCAAACCAGTCCATCCTCCAGGAAATAAAGCCAGACTGCTCACTTGAGGGAACGATATTAAAGGCAAAACTGAAATACTTTGGCCACATAATGAGAAGACAGGACACCCTGGAGAAGATGCTGATGCTAAGGAGAGTGGAAGGCAAAAGGAAGAGGGGCCGACCAAGGGCAAGATGGATGGGTGATATTCTAGAGGTGACGGACTTGTCCCTGGGGGAGCTGGGGGTGTTGACGACCGACAGGAAGCTCTGGCGTGGGCTGGTCCATGAAGTCACGAAGAGTCAGAAGAGACTAAATGAATAAACAACAGTGGTGCCTTAAGCACAGAGGAAATATGAGATCTTTGCATCTCTGCTGAATTTGTACCTGCTGAACTTTCCAGATGAGACACAAAGTCACCTCCACATAGAGCACTAGAGTCATGCATGGAAATTACAGCATGGGCATCACATTTAAAGAACAACAGTCTTTATTGCAGTCATTAACCAGCACCAGGAAATTAGTATTCAAACATCCAAAACCAAATTGACAACATCAGGGCAATCAGAAAAAGTACATAATTTTGGCTAAAAGACAATATTACATCAAAATATGCTAAGAGGCTTGCTCAGGCTACACATATACAAACAACACAGTTTTAAGGTCATTACTGCCTGGAAAGGGATGCATGTCATCTGAAGCTGATAGAAGGCACTCCTGTCCATTGCCTTAATCTGGGGAACCAGGGAGAGAGTCAGATCTGGAAGCACCCTCAAACTTCCTAATCCCATTCAGAAGAGGCAGCTCTATCATTCTAGCTTCTTACGATGACTACCTCTGCAGTTTCAATTTATTAGCCCTCATCCAACCAACACAGACAGGGAACCACATGCCATTTCTGGGTTAGGGTGGAACACATGTTCTAAACTGCAGATAGTTTGAGGGCTGGGTTGATATTGTTGAATGGCCAGGGAAGAAGAGATACGTGAAACGAATGGCTTTATGATCAAATGCAGTTGCATATGCTTGGGTATATTACAGTTGGGGCTGAGAATGGAGGAGCAGAGTTAAAAGCTTTGTGGGGATACAGACTATCCTTTGGACACAAATGAGCTAGAGGAGGGATAAATGAAATCCACAGAGAAAACTGATTTGAAGATGAGGAAGGAAAGAGGGTAGGCTTGCTGATTGCAATGTCTAGGGTTGATTACAGTTTGTATTTCGGCACTTTTGAAAGGCATCAAGTTGGTGAAGAGTCGCAAAGTGTTTTTTTGTGGAGGCAAAGGAAGCAGCATGGCAGAAGGAAAAGTTTATAATGGACATTAATGATAGCAGAGAAGTAGACATTTTGGCAACAGCAGTAATTCTCATCTTTAGTGCTACGGTTCCAGGAATAGCTTCTGCTGAAATGTACAGAATAATCAAAGGTGCAGGAACCCAGACTTCTTCTCTATTTCCAGGAGTTTTTGTCAAAATACTGCTGGAGACTAGAATTGATCAGAGTTATTCTATATCTTGTGCCTTTAAAGTTACACATGACAGTAATTCTACAAATGTAGGTTCTTCATTTAATTATCTGTCAGTCATTGAATGGGGGGATAGTAGTAATCCTGTGCTCAAATTGCACGAATGATGCTTCTCTGTTCACAAAAACTCAGGCATTTAGAGCAACAAGTTCCTTATACTGTAAACTTGAAATAATGGTGCCATAACTTTGCCCTTCCCCCAAATCCCTGACAGTATATCTTGAAAGACAAAAAAAGGAGAAGACACAATCCACCAAGACTGACCCCCATCCCCCGAGACCAGTACAAACTTAGCAGAAACTCCCCAAAGATCCGGATTAACATGTTAGGAGCTAGAACTTTTTTATTACATTGGAATCAAAGGCAGCCATAACAAGCAGATCATACCCTATGAGCAAATAGGAAGATGGTACAAACTTATACACAGTGATACTTCAAATCCTGCATTTCCTTTTATAGCAGTCCACTACCACCATCCTTTTTTCACACTCCCTCATCCCATCCCACCTGCTTGTTTACGTTCTCTGCATTCCTGTTCTCCTGACTAGAGAATTCCCACAAGTTAAACTGGGAACTGTAATGCCACTATTGAACTCTGACAGAGAATTTGCCCAGTGATTTTTATCTTAGTGAGATAGTGGAAATAAAACACCAAGTTTACATATTTCTGACTTCTGTAATTGTCTAACTCAATAATCTCATTTTTCTAGGGACACCGCGTAAATATGACCCAACTTTCAAAGGCCCCATTTATGACAGGTAAGAACACCCCATTGGTGAAAGGTTTGAGCAGTCTTGCATTGTTATGCTGTTATTTTTCACTGTACTGTGTCTAGAGTGACGTTTTATTGCCATCTGTTGTTTCTGGCTCCCTTGCCTGTCCACCCAAATTTTGGAAGTAGTGATAGTGAGAGGATGACTCTATTGAAAATGCTGATCCAGCAGCCCAGAGGTTTTGATCATTTCCTTGGGATACATGGGCTGGACCTAGTAGCTAAAGCTGTTTTTCATTCCTTGCTTTATGTGTAGACATAGTTTGTTTTCTAGCTATTATTTAATTATAATACAAGATTGGTAATATAATTTTACTGACATTGCATATGATCAGAGGTTCAGATTATTTCAATTCATGGCTTATATTGCAGTAATAAACAATTTTTATCAGCAATATTTTACTTTACTTACTGGGCCACGTTAGCTGCTGCATCTTGATCAGAGAAATATTTGTTCTGTAGGATCTTGACCAATTATTATGATTAAGTACTGCTTCCTCATGACTAGAAATTGAATGGAGATTGTTCTTGTTCTCTGATAATATTTATTTATCTGTTAGTTTATTGGATATAAATGTTGCCAACATAATTCAGAGTCATGGTGGCTTACAAACAAACATTAAAATAGCCATCCAACAACAGTCTAACTTACCTCTCTTCTCTAACTTTGCCAAACTTTCCATCTCTTCACACACACAGAATGGGAATCCGCTCATTTGCCACCTTGGAAAACAAAAATGATTGAATTGTGGTATAGCAATGTATTTAATAAATACATTTTATGCAGTCAGACTGCTGGAAGGACCAAAGTTTAAATAGATTTTCTTCTTGGAAAGCAGGACTACTTTCCTTCCAGAGGCCCTCCCTCATACCAAGTCATGCAATGCAGACCTCAGCAATGTGCCAAAAAACAGCTCAAGATGATTTAAGCAATGGGTTCAAGAGTAATTTTCAAAGGTAGGCAAAAATGCCAAGTTTGCTTCTAAAGTGTGACCCACTGATGGAACGGGGCTACCATTGTGTGCCACTTAAGGCTTATCCAGTCAGCTCCTTTGCTGTGCTTTCCTCCTGTCCTGGAGCCAGGAAGAAATAAGGTTGGCATAAATGGCACTATCCCCAGAGTATGGCTTTAGCAACATCTAAAATGGGGCCATGTTATGCAGCTGTCCTTACAGCTCCACAGTGTGATGTTAGGAACAGTGATTATCGCTTTTTCTGGCTGAAATTCAAACATCACCAACTTCAGGAAAAGCCCCCAGCAAATGCCATACAGGAAGACATTATTTTTATAGCAGAACGCCTTGGATTAGCTTTACTTTAGCCTGCCTCAGCAGTGGGATGCCTACAGGACGGAAGATCTGTTTTAAAGACTTCTCGGTAAGTGGTGTGTCTTTACACCATGGTAAGCAGAGTAGGTGGATGAGTCCTTTATATAGTTCTGTTAAACTAAGGAATCACAAGGTAGTTTTTATAAAGAGATATAACTTTAACAGAAGCCCAATAAGGTTATTTGATTTTAGATCTGGATTACTTTGTTTCCTGTTGACTTCTTTGTGTGTAGGATTAGCAGGGTTGGGTTTAACAAACCATCTTCTCTGAATAACAGTAGTAGTGACCAGCATCACAGAATGCCCATGTATTTCTCCAAAAACTAGAGGTGGTGGTTCCCTGCTTCTGAGTGATTAACCTCCCTTCCCCATCTCTTCACTGCAGGGCGAGGGAGGAATGTGCTGGCTATATTTGCCTGTCCCTCGTGCTTGAGATGGGCTGTAGTTTATTTGTCACTTGATTAGAGAGTTTTACTTTTTTTAATTGCAAGTCTGAATTTGAATGATGAAATTGTGATGTCAATCAATCAATTGACGTGTGATCAAAGAGAAGTATATTGTTACTTACTCTCACTCCGCTTACTTCCTCTTCCAGGAGCTGCACAGATGTCATCTGTTGTATCTTGCTGCTGGTTGCAATTGGGGGCTACGTTGCAGTAGGTATTGTGGGTACGTTCCCTACTGTTTATTATTTTTTTTGCCTTGAGGTATTATTTTTGCTGCTGGAAGTTGAATATGCTAAGGTTGGATGAAGGAGGAGAATTATAACTGCCAAGAAGGTATATCATCGTAGAAGTTTATAGGTGGGATTCAGACGTGGTAATTGGTATTAAATGGTATTGAACTTTAAATGACTGTTTGTGCTTTAATCCTGTTGCTAATGTCTGCTGCACCAGGGCTTTCTCCCTTTGGGGTAGCAAGGGTTGGGCTTGGCCTTTGAGAGGAATGGTGGGGGCCACACTCTAAAAAGTAGTGGCTGGTATTGGGGCACAACCACATTTGATTTGATTTCAATAATATTTAAATGTAATTAAGATACATATAGTTGAAATTATTACCTCTAGTCATGTATTTAATAATTTCTCCCTTCTGCTACATTAAATACTGCTGCTGCTTCTGTTAATACCTGGTAAAAAATAGTTGCCTTGATGTCTAGATTGATCATATGCAGGGCTATTTCTCAGCAGGACTGTAGTCATTTGAGAAGATCCCTGCCGCTACTCTGGATTTTGTGAGCTTCAGTGCATGAATGTTTGCCTGACTCTTTAACAGAGTATAATGCAGCAAATAGAGATCTGCATTTGGAGTTAAATGTCAGCTAGTTTAATGAGAGCACGGAGCACACTGCATTTTCAGATTTATCTCACATATCCTAAACATAAAATCACAATGCCATTATCCTAATTTCCTAGGATAAAAATGAAATATAGACATGAATAAAAGGCGTACATTAAAAGCTTGAAGTAATTGCTTGGAAGCTATGTGGTGCTTCAAGATCTAGAGAGAAGTTATTCAGGAGTTGGGTGATGCCTAAATTGAATGAATTAAATTAACTTAGTCAAATTGTAAATGTTCTCTTCAGCATGGACACAAGGAGACCCCCGCAAGGTGATTTATCCAACAGACAGTCGTGGTCAGTTCTGTGGCCAAAAGGGCACACCCAATGAGTAAGTATCAAAGAGAAATCCTCTTGTTTTCTGCATGGTCTATGCCAAGAGACTGGTGTATCTGAAAGACTTCCTGGTAGTTTTTTGGGATCTCATCTGCTGAAGCTCTTGTTGATCTCTAGAACAGTAAAATGATCCTGAGGGTTGAGATGACTGCTTTCCGCTATGTGACTGGGTTGCCACATTTCCAGGGGAGGTGGAATGGGATGATACTCTGAATTTGAACCATTGTGGCACTAGACATATCCAACCAAACAAGGGCTAAAATGTATTTGAAGTCCTACTCAGTGGTGATTATACTGGCCATTGTAGCTTTGCATTAGCCATTTTTGGGAGGTGAATATTTTATGGAGACTCTGTGATAGCATGTTATAATCTTTTTGTATAACAGGTTGCCAAATTTCTTGTATTCATGTGGACTTGGATACCAGAACTGATACAGAACCAATTGATATAACTTTGGCCTCTGCTGATTTAATGAGAATGGATACTTTTGCATTTTTATAGCCTGCAAATGTAGGTAGAACTCTCAAAGAAATTAAAATTAGCATAAGTATGCTTCACCTTGTATTTCCTGGTTTATAAAAGTGGTTGGTGTGATTGGCTAAGTAGATAAGGGAAGTAGTGAACTCTGCTATTATACCTAAAAACTCCAGTTCCAATATAATGCTTTGGTATATGGTGGCATCTTAACTCCTGGGATTTCCAGATAAGGCAAATAATTTCAATCAGTGTTCAGGCCTGATTATGGGGTATAGACTATTTCATCAGCTTGTGCATTAAGGGTATTTGTGGTGAGTGTCAGTTGAAATTAGGAAACTGGTTTTGGGATAGGGAAGAAGATGCTTTGGGGGGGAAAAACCAGCAGGAGGTCAAAGGTTCTTCCTCCATAGAAATGTCAGTTGATTGTCCTAACAGTCAGGAACCACACTGAGACGAGGAATAGGTCTCTAGTGTTTTATTACTGCTACATTAGACAGAAAATCCTAACAAATTGAAGAAGCGTGGGAAAGCCCAGACAGGTAAACCCCAAAAGTCAAGGCAGGTCTGTTCTGTGTCTCTCTGAATGGCTGCTCAACTCCTCACTACTACGCATGCGTTTTCCCCGCTCCTGCTCACCATCAGTGCTCATGACATTGATCCTTCAACCTTTCCACCCACCTGCCCTCCCACCCACCCACCCTCTGCTTCTGAAAGAGATGGTAAAGATCAATAAAGAGAGGGCAGGGAAGAGACCACAGCAGGGGAAAGAGTGCTTCCCCCACGCGCCCTATTGTCTGTGAAATTTCAGGGCAGTTTTAAAAAATAAAAGTTGTGTTTTGAGCCTTTTTCTTACTGTGGGATAATTGGATTAAGCCTCTACATCAAAGGTCAAACAGAATGGCATGCAGATAGGCCTATTGCTCAAGTCTCTTTTTGAGGATGTACTTCATTTGTTACTATTAAATTTATAGCCTGCTTTTCCACTTAGGTAAGCAGTCAAGGAGGTTTAGAGCAATAGCACAAACTATCACATTGGTAATAATCCTACAATTAAAAGAAATACATCATCATTCAAATCCATTAACAGGATTAGCCCTGGTAAGAGCAAGGGAAATGCTTGATACAGACTTGATTGTAATTCATCTATAAGTGACACCTAAGCCTTAGAGGGAGTACCTTCCAATTTTTTTTCAAGCTTTCTATATCATGTGGTTTCACCTGTTGATAAGAACAGCTGTTTGTAATACTTCGTTCTCTTTCCAGGCAGAAGCCTTTCTTGTTCTACTTCAACATCATAAAATGTGCCAGCCCTCTGGTGTTGCTGGAATTTCAGTGTCCTACTACACAGGTGAGATTTTCTCTGGACTCGTCCTTGACATTTTCTCCAGGGATGTCAAACTAGAAGAGTGTTGTGCCTTTTTGTTTGGGTTGTATTCATGAACAAGCGAATACAGACATAGAATTCTATGTTGTTCTTTGATCGTTGGAGTGTGTCTAGGGATGGCAGCATTGACCTTGCCTGGGCTGAGAAGCTAAGCAGTACTGGGCCTGGTTAACACTTAGATGGAAGACCACCAGAGAATATATTAGAGGTACAGGCTAGACTGGTTTGGGGAAATGTAGTTGTATCTTCCAGCCAGTAGGAAGAACTGGTGTTTATTGGTGGAAAAAGCACTTTGGCTTTGCTTCAAGTAGTTTCACAAGAATTCAGAAGCTGGGATTTGCTATCACAGAGCTTCTTCATCTGTAGCTTATCAAACTTTCAGTTTATCAAACTTGTTTTTTATTGATTTAGATTTCCTCAAAAATTTAAGATCTCATGAATAATATTCTTTCCCTCAGTTCTACTTCATAGTAACAACCTTGTGAAATAGCTTAGTCTGAGGGAGTGGGAGAGTGTAGAGGGCAGAGAGAATGGCCTTGAAGGACAGGAGGGAGATCCATTACCAAGGCAATGATCAGACAAGCATGGCTTGAGCACATTCCAAGAAACAGACTTAAGAAAAACCCTCAGACAGGCCCCTCCCTAATCCACACAAAGGTAAAGTGAGGGAAGAGGGAAGCACATTCAGACTTGCAAGATTCTGTTATTATAGCTGCTTTATTAAAGTATTTTTAGATCCATATGGCATTTGTTTCTTAATCTGGTCTACTGTATAGAGCTGGCAGAGACAAATTCATTCTGTAAACTTTCATTGATGAGTGTGGACTTGAACTTTAGTCTCCACAGTCCTAATTCAACATTTTAATCTCTGTACCACACATCAAAGCAGGGTATTTTTGTATGCATTTAGAGAAGTAACATTCCTTTGATTTTTACCACAGCAGAACTTTGGTCAGTAGTTCTTTCCTATCACATTCCAAAATTAGTTGGACTGAAATGGACTGGACGTTCAAGACTAATTTCTACATGGAAAATCTATTTACAATGAGTATTTCAAAGTATATAAGGGACTGAATTTAAGCTTAGGGTGTTTCCCTTGTTCCACCTTCTTTACCAGCTCTCTGTAAATCCCCAAAGTATTTCACATACTAATGAGGGAAAAAAAAGTGGTGACTTAAATTCCAGGTACCTGGCATGAAGAAAAAATTGAGACCTTGACTGTAACACATCAGGATGATATACACGTCGAGGGTTGTGTTCTATAGTCTGTGGATGTGAATTATTTAGATGTAGAATACTAAATAATTAGACTCTAAGACTCAATTTGAAGTAACTGCTGGAACTATGGTTGCATTTCATTCTCTGTCTTTTCTCTTTCCCTTTTTTGCTTCTTGCTTAGAAGCATGAGGAAAAATAAGCAGAATAACAAAAAGATACTGAATTCAAGAATATTCAAAATATCAGATCGTATAGTTTAGGAAGATGGTAACTACAATTGTATATAATTTGAAATTTTTAGAAAGAGCAAAAATATTTGGACACGTGTACCATAAAAAGAGTGGTATCAGTGAAGTATGATTTGACTGCTTGGAAGTTCCCTTCTTGCTCCTTCTTCCAATAATAATTCCAGATATTCAAAATCCACAGGCCAGTGATCTACTGCAACTGAACCTTTCTTTTGGCTATGCACTGTGCATGAATACCTATAAATTTCCAATGCTGGGGATATAGCCAAGGAAAGAATATTTTATTGAACAGTCATATTGACAATTCACTGAATCTCAGACTAAAATATGACAATAGTAGGAAAATCTCACAGCATGTTAATGTCACAGTTCCTGAATTGCTTTTCTAACATCAAGAGACCTGTATTCTTTCTTAAGCATTCCCTGAAGTGTACAATAAATAACATTTTTATTATTAATCATATTTCAAGCTCAAAATATATTTGATAGTAAAAATACTGTATGTCTCTCTCTCTCTCTCTCTAGATATATAGTATAACATGTACCTAGAAAAGTACAGAACTTAGAGTTTTTATAAAATGTCTTCACTAAGAGTTCATGCATGTTGTGAACAAGACTAACACATTGTCTGGGGGTTTAATATTCCATTTAGTTTGTCAAAAATAATGCATTGACTAAACATCCTAAATGGACCTTTTCCTATTATTTTCTTTACAAGTACAAGTACGTGACATTTTGCTGCTATCTTAAATAAGTCAATTCCTTAAGATCTCTACAGGAGGAAAATAATAATAATTATTTATTACTGGATAGTGGAAATCGCATTACCTGGAGACAGCAAAATAGAAGAGAAAGAACTGGAGAAAATCACAAAATATAAAGACCTGCAAATAGAACAACTGTGGCAAAAGAAAGCAAAGATAGTACCAACAGTAATAGGCACCTTGGGTGCAATTCCAAAACATCCGGAGCACCACTTGAACACCATCAGCACTGACAAAATCACTATCAGTCAATTGCAAAAGGCAGCTTTACTTTACATCCTGTGACAATACCTTTAATATTATTAAACAACAACATCTGCCTATCCCAGGTCCTTGGGAAGGACTCAATAGGTGGACAAAAATGCCAAATCCAGTCTAAACATCTGGCTGACCCAACCATAATAATTTATTTAATTTATATGCTGCCTGACTCCCAGTGACTCTGGGTGGTTTACAATTCTTAAAACATGTAAAAAACAGAACAAAATAATAAAAAAACCTCTGAAAAACAGCATAAGACAAAGGAACAACAGTGGCAAAGAAAATAGCCCAGAGGAAAAGAAAACGGAAGAAAGGGACATCAATCTCCCTCGCCAAAAACCTGGGCGAAGAGCCAGGTCTTTAAGGCCCTTCGAAATCCTGGTAGGGTGAGAGCCGTTCGAATTTTGAGGGGAACCTCATTCCAGAGAGCAGGTGCTGCTACAGAGAAGGTGTATTTCCCGAGGTTTATAGACGGCATTGTTTAATTGATGGAACCTGGAGTACGCCAACCCTGCCAGGTGGAACCAGTCAGGCAGATCCTATGGGAGACAGGCAGTTCCTCAAGTAACCAGACCCTTTATTGTAAGGAATAAAGGAATTTCATTTATTGTAATAATTCAGCAATAATTTTATTTATTTATTTATTTATTAATCAAATTTATCACCACCCATCTCCCAAAAGGGACTCTGGGCGGTTTACAATAAAACATAAATAATATTTAGGTTCTGGAGGGAAGATACATTCTGTAGTTTTAGATATGTACCTTTATCTTTCTTATGTTCTTAAAGAAATATTCCCTCTAACAGTTTACCTACACTTTTTAAAATAATATAAGGACATAGATATTGCATTTTTGGCAATAATATATCACGTAGCACACCATAAACAGAGATTGATTTAAAAAAATAAAGCCCATTTATTTTTGTCCATTATCGTGCTTGAAAAGTGCCAATTTGTGGCAGTATATTAAGTATAGGGAAGTAGAAATGGCTAGAACAAATCCATTGTCGAGGCAAACCTGAGGAAAATCAAGGAATTAGAAGAATATTGCAGGATAATGTATACTTTTGAAATCAGAATGAAAGCAGTGTAGTTCCTCATGAAGTTATCATTATAGTGGTTTTCAAAAATGTATTAAATTTTAATACTATATTATAAATCTTATATTACAAGATTGGTCCCTGCTGCGATTCACAAGAGGTAGCCAGACATAAACAGCAATTTCCCAAAAATCAGTTTGATGATCTTGCTTTCTTCCATGTTCTTAGCCTTCATGTTAACCATCAGTTCCTAGTTTACCTTTATCTTAGAGGTGGGGTGGAAGTGGGGGTGGCAGGTTGACAATTCCAGGCAAAGCATGAGGTGTTATGAATGTGGAATCCAAAAAAATTTCATGGAAATCTTGAGGATGATTCTTTATTTTAAAGATGACGTCTTTTAAGTTTTATTTAAAATAATTTTAAAATGAATAGTGGCAGCGATCTTGCAGGCACCAAGGGTGGTATCCATAAGCAGATTGACGCCCATGAATGCTTTTGGGGGGTTTCCTGAGATAAACCATGGATTGCAAACCAGAGAAGTTGTATTATGATACAGTGCCATGTATAAATTCAGTCAATAAATTACTGTGTACCTTGGGATTTTTTCAGATCTGTGTGAGCCAGTGTCCAGATCGCTATCTCACCTTCCTACAAGCCTCTACTGTTGACCTCACAGGAACCAAGGAGCTAAAATATTATCAACAGTTTTGTGTCCCAGAGTTTACAGATCTGACAAAGGTAAGTGGGCTGTTCGATAGTTGCCTGTGTTCTTCCTGAAAGATCAGATAATCTCCTTTTCTGGGCAGGAATTAATCTTCGATGCATCCTGTCTCTCTCAATCTCTGCTCCAGAGTGCACCTGAAGTGTTGAAAGATGGTGACTGCCCAGCCATGCTTACACCAAGCAAGCCCTGTAAGTCCTCCTGGTAAAGAAAGCTGGTAGGAGAAACTCTGGGGATTTAATTCTGGTTTCAAGTGCAGCTGAACCATCTTAATACAACCAAAGAAGGGCTGTGACTGCCAACTGCTTCCACAGTCATTCCACATACAAACTCTAGATTTTATGGTAATTTTGCTTGTAACTCACAGGATAGATCTCCATGAGTTACTTAGCCCAGTCTTTTCCTTGAAGCAAGTTATCTCTAGATTTAAAAAGCCTTCAAAAACATCCAGATGATTGATTACCTGAACTCTGGAGCTGGCTTGGATTTAGTTGCTTATTCTTAATTTACTTAACCTTTATGACACTATGACTATCTAGCTTCAGTGATTCATGTTGGGCAACAGAAGGTAAAACTGGTAGTAGTTTCCAGATTCTTAGTTTCCAAAACTCAGCAACATGATTTTGTTGTGCAGAGCAGAGCTTGGTCTCTGCTCATTGTTTTAAACCCTGGTACATGTTAGATAGGAAGATCAAAGGTGTTGTTGTTCTTAGCTACTCCCACAACATATATTGAATAGGTGGCTGTGGTTCCTGTAAGTTGAAATGAGTATAAGGCTACTTTCTATGTGCCAAATGGTCCCTGTTTATCTCTTGCTTTCTGTTTTTGAGCCAATTTGTTTTTGAACGTTCAGTAGTGGACGAGACTCTTCCAGCCAGATGTTTGTAATACACATAATTCTAATAATTTCATCCTGAATTGGTAGTCATAACTGGGAATTGCAAGTAAGTCTGAGTGATAGGTATAATCAGCCTACTTTATTAGTAGTAGTAGTTATATGATGAGGTGAAAGGTCCCCTGTGCAAGCACCGAGTCATGTCTGACCCTTTGGGGGGACGCTGCTTTCTCAACGTTTTCTTGGCAAACTATAGAGTGGGGTGGTTTGCCATTGCCTTCCCCAGGCGTCACCTTCCCCAGCAAGCTGGGTACTCGTTTTACCGACCTTGGAAGGATGGAAGGCTGAGTCGACCTGAGCTGGCTACCTGAGAGAGAATCCAGCTTCCGCTGGGATCTAACTCGGGTCATGGGGAGAGTTTTGGTTGCAATGCAGCCGCCTACCACTCTGCGCCACACGAGGCTCTATTAGTTATAGTAGTTGGCATTTCCAAGATGGGAAACAAGTGAGAGAAATAGAGTATACAAAAATTTCATCCAATAAAAATAGTTTACAACTAAACAACAAGACCAATTAAATATTTAAGCTAAAAGCAACCAAACCTTACAATCATACGTGTTAAGAAATGTGCTATAATAAACATTTGATTTACAATACAGCCAAGTGCAAATACCTCTGTAACTTAAGTAAAACAGGGACTAACATGGGACTGCCAATTATAATGAGAGCAGGATGGGACAAGCAAACCCTGCCCTAACTCACCAGTTAAATAAAAGTGTCTTTAAATCCCTCTTAAAACCCTTCAGACTCTTCCCAAAGACAAAGGTAAAGAGGGAGCTGATTCCAGAGTTCTTGAAAGCCCAGAAACTGGAGATTATAACCCTGGGTGGGGAACGGAAGAGAAACCCTGCCCAGAAAACATAAGAAATGAACATGATTGTCAGATGACATAAAGGTATATGCTGGGGCGGGAAGGGGGGACTGAGAGGCTCAATATACAAGTACCAGTAGTTTAAACTGGGCTGGTTCAAATACGGAGCTTGTGAATAGCCCTGCAGTGTTGTGAAACATGAGAAGAACATGGCTCAGGCAGAGGAAGTCACTGGAGTTAAGTGTTTACATCTCTCTGATGTCTTGTGAACTGCAGTGGCTCGTAGATGCTTACCTGCAATCAACAGTAAGAAAGGTGTTATCATGGTTGGAAACACAACAACTTTTGATGATGGAAGAGGAAAGAAAAGGAATGTGACAGAACTTCTGGAAGGGGCCAAGTGAGTTTCATTTGCCTCTTGTGATAAATTTATTTACTTATTTGGTCTACATGGTCAATTAGCAAAAAGTGACTCTGTATGACTTACCAATTTGTAGGAACATAAAAACCAAGTATTAGAAAATAAAAAACAATAACTGTCTGGAACGGAAAAGAGAACAGAATAATAGAAATAGCAAAAGTAACACAATTAGCCAAGGCCAACCAATACTTACGTTTAAGATCTTTCATTCTGGCCTAATGCTTGAGGGAAAGAACCAGGTTTTCATGGCCTTACAGAGGGACAGAAAGGTGAGAACCATCCAAACCTTGTGGGAAATGTTGTTCCACAGGGAACAGACATCTCCTAGGTCCCACTAGGGGACACTCTGCCATGGAAGGGACCCAAAGCACGTCCACTCTGCCAGATTTCATGGACCTAGCAGAGATAATTGGAGACAAGGGCCCCGCAAATAACCTGCTCTGTGCCATGAGGGACTTTATAGATTTATAAGCACCTGGAATTGCATCTGAAAGCTTATAGGGAGCCAGTGCACCCCACCAAGTAGTGGTGTTAAATGGGCATACTTCCATAACTACTTGCACCACTGATTCTGGATCAATTACAGGTTCTGGGTGGTTTTCAAGAGCAGGCCCATGTACAGCGCATGGCAATAGTACAAACAGGAAATGACCAGGGCATGAGGGACTGTTAATAGAGCCTCTCAGTCCAGGAACAGGCACAATTGTTGCTCAAGATGGAGTTGTCCATAGGCCTTCTTGGCCACAGCTGCCACCTGTTCTTCCAGCAGGAACTGAGTCCAATAGGACCCTCAAATTGATGCTAATGCCTGGGGGAATGTATCCTCATTCAGGACCAAAACTCGAGAGTCCTCAGTGTCATGAGACCCAAAACCCCAATGCTTGCTCTGGTTAAGCTGAAGACTGCTTTTCCTTGTCCAGATTCCCACAATGAAATATGACTTTGACATCAACACTTGGTCATTCTAGGGTGGAGAAAGTACAACTGGGTATTGTGGACATATTGATGATACCTGAACCCTGTACCAATGGATGTCCTCACCCGCTGGTTTCATGTAGATATTAAATAAGAGCCCTGAGGGATCCTGCAAAGCAGGGGCCTTCGGCTAGCTTCCCCACCACCACCAAACACCACCTGGAAATGGCCCCTGAGGAAGGAGAATTAGTGCAGCACTCTACTTCCCACTCCTAAACTTTAAAACCAGTCCAGAAGGATACTATGATCAATAGTATCAAAAGCTGCTGAGAACTCAAAAAGAGCTAAGGTGGATGTACTACCTCCATCATGGTCCCTTCAGAGATCATCTGTAAGTGCAATCAGTGCTGTCTCAGTATTATATCCTGGTCTGACATCCAAATGAAAGAGGTCCAGATAATCCATTTCATCTGTAGCTGTAAGCTGACTACTTTCTTAACAGCCTTTCCTCAAAATTGTTGGATCCCAGGAAAGGTTCTTGAGGAGACAGACCACACCCGCTAAGAGCTGGAAGTACCACTTCGATCCAACTGCATGTCATCTCCTGAGAGGCCTTAACCAACCAAGAGAGTCATGGATTTATTACAGTGCTGTGGCTGTACTCACAGCATTGAGGACCCTGTCCACTTTCTCAAGATCAACAGGTTTAAACTCTTCCCAGATCACCATGCTAGACCATGCCCTAGTTATCTCCAAGAGACCTGTAAAACCAGAGTTTTGCTGAGAGTGAATCTGAGCAATTGTATCTGACAGATGCTTAGAGTATCTTCACAGCACTCTTGCAGATATTCTTCCAGTCCCTTCTTCCCTAATAGAGGTAAGATTGTCCTGAATAAAGTCACTGGATGACAGTCTGCAGATGTGATAAGAGCAGAAAAATAGTCACATTTTGTAGCTCTTACCACAAGGTAATCATTAAGAAAGGTTGTTACCCATGCTCTATCAGATTCACTCCTTGTTTTCCTCCAGTGATGTTCCAGGTATCTCTTCTGCCTTTCATTTTCTGGAGTTCCTTGGATAATCAAGGAGCTCTCTGGCATCTACAGACAGAGGCCATGCAGGTATGATCCAATCCAGGGCCAAGGATGCCCCTTCCTCCCTGCAGCAATAAGGGCCTCAGTCAAATGATGCATGAGAGCCACAGGAATCAACTCCAAGTTCCTTCTGAAACCCAACTGGGCCCATCAGGTGTCTGGCAATAGGTTCTTCCTTCTTGCAGGGAAGAGTGGCTGCAGAAAGCTCTAGGGTTAATGGCAGGAGATTGACGATATCTCCTAATTCCAGATCATGTCACCACTGCTCTGATATAAAAACCAGGTGTAATTTGTGATCACTACATTAAGTTGGCTGCATAACCACTAGAGTCAGGGCAGTCATGAGCTAGAACTCTGATTTGCTTCCCAACTCTTGCCCTGAGGGCAGATTAAAGTCCTCCAGCACTATTTGTTGGGAAATTCTACTGCCAATCCAGATATGGCCTCAAGTAACTTGGGCAGGGAGGCTAGTATAGTAGCAGTAGTCCTATCTGATCCCTAGGACCTAGTCTCACCAGCAGAGTCTCACAACCAGCTATCTGCAGAGCCGTGTGTCTGAAAACCACCAGAGTCCCTCAAATAACAGTAGCCACTCCACCACTCCTGCCTGGAGTCACAGCTGGAGTCATATTCAAAACCTAGGTGGGCACTTCTCTGAATTCCCTCCTCTGTGCCCAGTCAGGTCTTAGTAATACATGCCAGGTTTCTTCAGGTTTACAGCAAGCTGATTTGGCATTTAGAAGCAACAGTCAACACCCTGGGACACTGGGTTAGCAATGACTGGGTATTGGGATTGAGCGCAGGGGACTGGAGAGCAGAATTGGGATTGAATACTGAGACCATGTTCCCTGAGAGTGGCACATGACCGTATCTGCCCATGACCACAGAAATGGAAGCTAATGAATATACAGATGAAGAGTTCCTAGCTTTCAACATAGAGGGATTTTTTTTTCCCCCCAAATATGCTATATTCATAGAGTTGTTCATCTTTGTTTAACCATCCTTCTCCCCATGTAAATGGAAATGTGCTCATATTACTAAAATGCTCATGAGCCTCAGCCATGAGTGAGTGAAGCTCCTACAGTGCTGATAAATGATTAGACACAGCAAGAGCAGGTAGAAGAGAGCATCTTGGCATAGATTGGACACCCTTTTTTACATTTTCAGTGTCCTATATTAAACAGATAATTGTTCTTGTCAAGCTTCTCCTGTGTCATACAGCTTCTAGAGTTTGGCAGTGCTCTGCATTTGGTCTCCAAAAGGTGCTTTGGAGCATATAGGAGCATGAACCTAGTGCCTATCTGTAGGGCCTGACTGTAATTCTCAGTTTCCTGTGTATGTGGAGACAGATGGGAGCAACTTCCAAAGCCATGCAAGCCTTGGGAAAAAATGTGTCTGCTTTACTGATACAAAAATAGGTGCTCGTGGGCACTCCTGTGCATTCCAAAGCACCTCTTTGGATAGATGTACACATTCCTGGAAATTGCATTTTCTTTCCTCCTGATATTTTCCTTTTGTGCTGCTTTTAATTGCAGAAAGGCAAATGTCCTTCTGGAGACAAGACAAGTGGCTATGAAGATCTTTGAAGATTACACCGTTTCCTGGTACTGGATAATAATGTGAGCACAGGACTGAATAGCCCAGCTAATCTATAGAATGAAATCAGGGCCTAACTGTCCCAAAAGCAGAGCATTGGAGAAGTTAGAGAATGTATTACAACATTTGCATTTATATCTCCTCTTCTCTCAGAGCACTTGAGATGGGTTATGTGGGGATCTCCCCTAATTTTATCCATATCAGCCTGACAAGGAGGGTTGGGCTGAGACAACCACTGGCCTAAAGTCACTCAGTAAGCACCATGGTCAAGTGGGGTTTTGGCCTTGGGTTTCCAAATTTTTAACTTACTACACTAGCAGTCTTAGCACTTCGTCACTGCCCTGGCTGAAGCCCTGCTCCCTTGCCTGTCCGTTTGTTCACTCCCTCAATTTTTGGGAGCAGTCTGCATTGACTCACACCTGGAGTCCAACTTTAAGCGGATCCGAGCGATTTTGTCTTGCAGATGCTCAGCAAATTCCTCTGCACGGCCCTGTAGGTGGGTTGCTGAACCCACCTTCCCCAAAAGGGATCGAGTGATCTTAAACAGGGCCGTTGGGTGGCATTCTGCAGACGCAATAAGAGCGGAGAAATATTGACGTTTCGCCGCTTTTATCGCCACAAGGTAGGCCTTAATGGCGGCTTTTACCTGCGTTCGGTCAAATTCAGTCTTTGTCTTCCTCCAGCGGCGCTCTAGGCGTCTCTTAACCCTCTTCAGCACCCTCAGCTCCTCCGTAAACCACGGGGAGTGCCGGGTTCGATGAGACAAGAGAGACCGCACAGACGCAATCCTGTCCAAGGCCCCAGCCGCCTCCCTATTCCAGGCTGCAGCCAGGGCCTCCGCTGGACTGTGCAGCAGATCACTGGGTATAACCCCCAGCTCCCTCTGAAACCCTACTGGGTCCATCAGTCGCTGGGGGTGGACCAATCGAATGGGTCCTATCTCCCTGCGGAGGGGGGTGGCATAAGAGAATCTCAGGGCCACCAGGGTATGGTCTGACCATGACAATGGGGACAGATCTATCTCTCCCCTCAGATCACATTGCCACTGCTCTGACAAGAAAACCAAGTCTGGGGTGTGACCACTGTCTCGAGTTGGGTCCCGAATTATCTGGGACAGGCCCATGGCTGCCATGGTAGCCATGAACTCCTGAGCTGCCTCTGAGGCACACCCCAGGGATGGCAGATTGAAGTCCCCCAGAACCATAAGCCTGGGGAACTCCACCGCCAGCCCCGAGACGGCCTCAAGCAGCTCAGGCAGAGAGGTTGCCATGCAGCAGGGAGGTTGGTACAGCAGCAACACTCCCAACTGTTCTCCGGAACCCAACTTGAAGAACAGGGTCTCACAACCAGCCACTTGTGGAGCAGGGCCCCTGAAGGCCACAAGAGACTCTCAGATGACAACATCCACCCCTCCTCCCCTGCCCTGGGATCTCGGCTGATGCCATACCGTAAAACCAGCTGGGCACATTTCCGAAAGGGGCACCCCCCTTTCCGCACCCAGCCAGGTCTCGGTAATACATGCCAGGTCTGCCCCCTCCTCAGTGATTAAGTCACATATGAGGGGGGCCTTTTCATTAACTGACCTGGCATTAAGCAGCAGCAGCAGCCGGAAACCAGGGCCCCTATGGATCTGCTGACCAGGGCCTGGGTCTGAGCGCAGAGGGCCGGAACACGCCACCGGTAACAAACACCGAGGGCATCTTCCCCGAAGATGGCCCGCCCTCCGGCTCCTGCCATAACATCCCCTACCCGTCACCACCTCAATAATGAGCCCCGCCATGTTGCCCCCAGTGACTCCTGATCCATTAGCCCCCACTCCTGGACCTTGGGAGTCTCTGGCTCTAAGTAGGACTCCCTCCTTCCATTCATACATCCTTACTCACAGTCAATCTCCCACAGGGTGATGGTAGGCCCTCCGGCGCACCAGCTTCCGCTCTCAGCGCCGTCAGAGCCCAACCCTCACCCCTCCATTCACTATGCCCCCCCTCGAACTCTCTCACTGCTCAACAGGGGGCACTCATTCTTCACCCACTCCCTGTCTCTCACTCGGGGTGAGTGCCCTTTCACACAAACTCACTCCCTGTCATGCGCTGCCTCCCGTTGAATAATGCTCAGACACTGGCTCGGTGGATCAGGCTCTGGTTTATTCACAGCGCAGGTACAGCGTCGGGAAAAAAGCTGAGAGTGACAGGAGCGCGCCGGTGCGGGGTTTAAATACCCCGCGCCGGTCAGCGCCCCCTCACTCGTGGTCACGTCACCCCCCTTTGTCCAATACGTTGCCCTGCCGGTGGGTGAGGGGTTGCGAGGCCCCGCTGGCGTTCCGGGATCGCCCATCATCGGGTTTTCTATTCATCCGGTGATTGCTGTCAGCTGGGCGATCTCCGTTGTATTAGCGCTGATGGCTTGGGTGTGCTCCGTGATCCGTTTAGCTATTGTTTGTTGGCCGTTAGTCATTGTGAGTTGATGGCTACTTATCTTGAGCCCCTTCTCCTGTTTCCTTGCTATTGTCATGTGTGCCATTGCGCTGATGGCTTCAGCTCAACGGCACTCATGACATACTGCCCCCTGTCCGAATAGTGCTCCCCCCCGGTTTTCTGGTTTTTTCCTTTTTCTCGGTGGAGCTGTCAAACGGCACTTTTTTTTTTTTTTTTTTTTTGAAATTCCCGCCGGAGTAGTTGTTGCCCCTCCCTTTGCTCCTCCCTCTACCACGTGCCTTCCCAGGGTGTGTCCTTAGTGCGCATGCCCGGGTCACGCCCTGGCGTGCGCATGCTCCAGCCACACCCTGTTTGTTTGGCTCAGTTCGGCGAGGAGAGAGGCGTGGCTGGTCGGGTGCTTATCAGCTCCAGGTAGGGCCCTTCTTTTTTATTTAAAGTGCGTCGCCTTTGTTATTTGTGGTCCTGGGCGTTGCCCCCAGGTTGCCCTGTTGACTTGCTTGCCGCTCCCCCGTGGCCGGGGGCGGGGGGAGGGTGCTGGCGAACACTTGTCACTGCCTCGTGGGCCCGGGGCGGGGGGAGTGGGTCCCGGGGGGGGGAGGTCCACCCAAGTCGCGGGCTTGGGGGGGCCCTTTCCCTTGGGGCACGGTAGGCGGGGGGGGCCCGCGGGGGGGGGGTTTGCAGGGGACGGCTTGCTAACCTTGGTTGTGGCTTGTCGGGGTATGCCCGGTGAAATGCCCGGGTCAGGTCAGGCGCGTTAACGTTGTGCGCCGCCACCCATTCCGGGTGGGGGAAGTATTTCCACCTGACTAAATAGTGTAGAGTTCCTCGTTGCTTGCGGGAGTCGAGTATGTCCCTTATCTCAAAGTGATGTTGCCCGTCGATCATCACCGGTGAGGGCTGTGGCGTGCTTGGGTGCCATCGAGAGGTGGTTGCCGGTTTCAGGAGGCTGGTGTGGAACACCGGGTGGAGTCTCCGTAGGTTGTGTGGCAGGTCCAAGCGTATTGCTACCGGGTTCACTATTTGTGTGACTCGGAACGGCCCGATGTACTTAGGCCCCAGTTTTTTCGAGGGTTGGGGTGACTTTAGGAATTTGGTGGATAGGTAGACCATATCCCCCGCTTGGAACGTCGGTTGTTGGCGCCGGTGCTTGTCGGCCTGCTCTTTGTAGGCTGCCTGTGCATCCTTCAGCGCCGCCGTGATTATTGGCCATGATTCCGCGATCTTCCGTCCCCAGTCGCTAGCGTCCACCTGGGGTTCCGGGGGTTGAGGTAGCTCCGGTATGGGGACGAAGTCGCGCCCCGAGACTACCTCGAACGGAGTTTTCCCCGTGCTCGTGTGGACGGCGTTGTTGTATGCGACTTCGGTGAACGGGAGCAGTTCTGCCCAGTCGTCTTGGTGATAGTTAGTATATGAGCGTATGAATTGCTCTAAGGTGGCATTGAGGACCTCTGTGGCTCCGTCCGTCTGGGGGTGCCAGGAAGTGGATAGGGCCTGTTGGGTCCCCGTCAGCTTTAGGAAGGCCCGCCAGAATTTGGAGGTGAACTGTGTGCCCCTGTCGGTCACCACACGTGCGGGACATCCGTGTAGCCTGTACACGTGGATGAGGAAGAGTTTGGCTAGTTGTTGTGCGGATGGGACCGACGTGCAGGGGATGAAGTGGGCCTGCTTCGAGAAGTAAACCTTCACCACCCAAATGGCCGTTTTCTTCTGGCTGGGTGGGAGGTCCACTATAAAATCCATAGAGATTTCCTCCCATGGGCGGGAGGGTTCTGCCACCCGTTGTAATAGCCCCGCGGGTTTGCCTGGTGCCTGTTTGGCCCTAGCGCACGTTGGGCAGGACGCTACGTATGCTTTTACGTCTCGCCTGAGCGCGGGCCACCAGAATTGACGCCGTGTTAGGTGTAGGGTCTTGAGGAACCCAAAGTGTCCCGCTTGTTTGGCGTCGTGTGACCTATGCAAGATCGCTTGGCGTTGCGAGTCCGGGACATAGATTCTGCCTTCCCCCCATGCCAGGTCCTGTGCCATCGTTACCTTGTCGGGGTTTGCCAGGAACCAGGGGTCGGTTTTGAGGGCGGCGGCGAGGTCCGTGCGCATTCCCCCTGGTAGTTGCGGTTGGCTTCGTCTGGTCGCAGGTTGTCCCGCCGTCGGCTGCGCCATAGAGTCGAGCTGCCTCCGAGCGCCGCTTCGGGTGGTCACGGCCATCCCCAGTTGCGAGGCGGATAGGACCGTCCCAATGGTGTCTGGGGCGGGCTCTTCGTCTTGGGGCAGTCGGGAGAGGGCGTCGGCCAGGAAGTTCTTTTTGCCCGGCATGAACTTCAGCTGGAAATTAAAGCGGCTGAAGAATTGGGCCCATCGGACCTGTTTTGGGCTAAGGCGTCTGGGCGTTCGTAGGGCCTCGAGGTTCCGGTGGTCGGTCCAGACCTCGAATGGTTGGGTGGCTCCCTCGAGTAGGTGTCGCCATGTTTCTAGCGCCGATTTTACCGCGAAGGCTTCTTTCTCCCAGACGTGCCATCGCCTTTCTGTCTCGGAGAACTTCCTTGACAGGTAGGCGCATGGTTTCAGGAGTCCCGTGGGGTCCTTTTGGAGTAGGATGGCCCCCAGGGAGAAGTCTGAGGCGTCGGCTTGGACCACGAACGGCCGTTCTGGGTCCGGGTGCGCGAGGATTGGCTCCGTGGTGAACAGCGCTTTCAGCTTGTTGAATGCGGTCTGGCACGCGGGAGTCCAATTCAACACTGTGCCCGGGTTCTTGGCGCGTCGGGTGTCCCCCACCCCTTTGTTTTTGAGGAGGTCCGTTAGGGGGAGGGCTATCTCTGCGAACCCCCGGGTGAATGACCTGTAAAAATTTGCGAAGCCGAGGAAGCTCTGGAGTTGGCGTCTGTTGCGGGGGCGCTCCCAGTTTAGCACCGCCTCGACTTTTGCGGGGTCCATTTCTATGCCGTCCCCGGAGATTCGGTACCCCAGGTAGTCTAGGCGCGCTTTGTGAAACTCGCACTTTATGTCATGCGCTGCCTCCCGTTGAATAATGCTCAGACACTGGCTCGGTGGATCAGGCTCTGGTTTATTCACAGCGCAGGTACAGCGTCGGGAAAAAAGCTGAGAGTGACAGGAGCGCGCCGGTGCGGGGTTTAAATACCCCGCGCCGGTCAGCGCCCCCTCACTCGCGGTCACGTCACCCCCCTTTGTACAATACGTTGCCCTGCCGGTGGGTGAGGGGTTGCGAGGCCCTGCTGGCGTTCCGGGATCGCCCATCATCGGGTTTTCTATTCATCCGGTGATTGCTGTCAGCTGGGCGATCTCCGTTGTATTAGCGCTGATGGCTTGGGTGTGCTCCGTGATCCGTTTAGCTATTGTTTGTTGGCCGTTAGTCATTGTGAGTTGATGGCTACTTATCTTGAGCCCCTTCTCCTGTTTCCTTGCTATTGTCATGTGTGCCATTGCGCTGATGGCTTCAGCTCAACGGCACTCATGACACTCCCAGACTCCCCCTCTCGTCTCTCACCCTGGGGGAGAGTCTTTCATTCACTCTGGAGGGCCCTCACAGCTTCCAGCCACCTCAGGGGTGGTTGGGGGGGATGGGTAACTTTTTTTTTTTTAAACTCCCCACTCCTCACCCACACGGTCTGCTACCCCAAGGCCAACAACCAGTCACTTCTCTGGTGCAGCCCAGAATCCACTACTGCACCATTGGCCCAGTTCGCTGCCGGCCTGGTCCGCCACCGCATCGCTGAACCAGTCTGCCACTGCAGTGTTGCAGTGCCAGCCCAGTCTTCTGCCACGCCGTTGGCCCCGTCCGCTGCCGCCCTGCCCGGTCCGCTGCTGTGCCGCCGGCCCGGTCCGCTGCCGCCCTGCCCGGTCCGCTGCCGCCCTGCCCGGTCCGCTGCCGTGCCGCTGGCCTGGTCCGCTGCCATGCTGCTGGCCCGGTCCGCTGCCGCCCTGCCCGTCACAGTGCCGGCTTGGTCTGCTGCCGCGCCACCGGTGCAGTCCTTTGGGGCCCGCCTTTTCGTTAGGGCCCAACCGAGCTCACCACACCTCACCTCCTGGTCCACTGCTACCGCTCCCATCCACTCCACTCCGGGGGTTCTACACCCCCCAGTCCGTCCAAGGTGGGTGCGGGGGGACCAGAGCGGGGTGGGGGATCAGACTCTAAAAAGCTATTAATATAAAGCGTCTCCCATGTGACGCAGCGATTGGCGTTTGCTCTCGGTCGCCATCTTGGATTTTACTCATGATGATGTAGCGGATGAGAATTTACAGAAGAGGAGAATTTATAAAAGAGAGATTAAAGATAACTAACTGCATACACATTTATGTAAATGTAAGATGGTGAAACATGAAAGGGAGAAGCCCATTTCCCAAATGTATGAAGAAAATTATAATATTCCTCTGAGCATACATTTCTTGGATACCTTTTCTTCTCCTTTAATATGCTGTTTGGTTTTCAGTGCAAGAACTATTTGAAAACTTTTTTGTCTTCCATCTGCAGAGGTCTCGTGATTTCCATGGTGGTCAGTCTTGTATTTATTGTTCTGCTCCGGTTCCTGGCAGGGATCATGATTTGGGTGATGATTGTACTGGTGATCCTGGTGCTTGGATACGGTGAGTTTAATCAAGCCTGGAATCTGATAGGTTGGGGCAAAAGTCTACTGGAAGTTTTCACTCTCATTCTGAAGCTCTAGTTTAGAGGTGGACAGTATATGGACTTCCAATTCCAGATATTCCAACTCCTCACCATTGGTGAGCTAACCATGATGAGTTGCTGGGGATTGGCGTTAACAGTATCTAGAAGACCATATATTAACAAGATACCCGTGATTGACACTCTAGATAAGTACTGTAATGCACTTACCTGGAGTACAGGTAAATACTGCTATACTGGCTAAGAATTCTGAGAGTTGCAGTCAAAACGTATCTGAGAGCTCAGGCTGGGTAAGACTATGCTAAGCCTTTACATTTATATGAATTTGCTTTCTTTGCCTTTTAACCACCACTTCCCATTTGGGCTGTAATATTGTGGGTATAATGGGAATGTTAAACCAAGCCACTTGGTAACACTTTTCTCTCTTTTTCCATTATTCTGACTCCTGTCTTTGTCTTCCAGGAATCTTTCATTGTTATATGGAATATGCTCTTCTGAAACAACAGGCTGGTTCCGATGTCTCCTTGGTGGAACTTGGATTCCAGACAGACTTCCGTGTCTATCTCCACCTGAAGCAAACCTGGTTAGCTTTCAGTAAGTTCCTGCTCCAGTGTGCTACCCAGTGATGTGGCTTCTTTATTGACCAGTCCTAGAAGCTGTTTAAAAACTGGAGGAGAAGATCTCCTTGAGCCCCCATGTAGATGAAAGTTTATTCTGAATAATTCCAAGAATGTTTCTAGTTTGTGGTTTTCACCCTGCTCAGTAGAACCTCTGTAGGGCAGGACTGATCTCATTTCCTTTGTTTTTTTGATCCAGTGATCATCCTGTGCATTATGGAAGTTATCATTATCCTACTGCTTATCTTCTTGCGCAAGAGAATCCTCATAGCCATTGCACTGATCAAGGAAGCTAGCAGGTGAGGCTGACTTGGACTCTTCCCTCCTTGCAAGTATCATCCACAACTGTCCTCTCATTAATCAGTTTTGTAGTTCTCCAGAGCTGGCTTGCTATTCTGTCTAAATCTGTTGCTGGTGGAAAATCAAGCAGGTCTGTACAGCATCAAAAAACAAAGCGAAAACTCCAAATTCAGAATAAGTATCTCCTTTTGCCAGGGAACAGACTGAATATCCATCTCAAATATAGAATGTTCTTTTTATTTGTGAGGGATCCCAGGCTAGCCATTTCTTCCAGAACTGTTGGGATGAGAGCAGTTAAAGTATGCAGATAAAGTATGTACTCCTGGAATAGAATCTGTTAACTATCCTGGGTGTACAGTAGGTGATTGGAAACCAGGTCCCAATGTGGCCAAAGAACAAATGTTGAAGAGGGCTTTATTGTGGCTGTGAGTGCTAAGGCACTGGAACTGAATCATGGACTTTTTCTTTCTCCCCATTCCCCATCCCTCTTGCAGGGCTATCGGACACATCATGACATCACTTCTGTTTCCTCTCTGCACTTTCTTTCTGGTGTGTCTCTGCATTGCTTACTGGGCCAGTACTGCCGTGTATCCTTCCTCAGTTTGTCTTTCTTTCCTGGATAAATGGGTCAAGGGGACGGGTAGGGATAATGCCAGATGACCCAGTTCTCAGATGCTTATCTCAAGCAAGCAAAAATCGTCTTTTTATTACTATAATGCAGAGTTCCTTGACTGCTTCTAGCTTCTTGTCTACCTCTAATGAAGCTGTCTATAAGGTGTTCAATGATACAGAATGCCAATATGCTGGAACAACCTGCAACCCAGAGGTAAGAAACTTAAAATAGTTAACTAGTGAAAATGTTTTCAGTCAAGCTGTTCAGAAACCACAAGTGGATAAAGAATACAGCAGTCTACTTCCTGCTGGATGTGTGACTGATCCTCTTGCAAGAGCCACTGATGAGGCTCACTCTTTCAGCTGCCAGGCCAATGTAAGTCCTTGCCTTGGGGAGTCTGAGCAAGGAGGTTTCCCTCCGGCTCTGTTTTGCCACTTTTGGATGCTCCAGAAAGTGGGATGTTCAAAGGCTTGAGTTTGTACTTTCTCTCAGGAAATGTACCCAAGCATGCACTTTTATCCTTTAGCAAGTGTAAGTGTAGCTTTATAGGAGAACTAACTCTATGTCTTGTTCATTATTTTAAATTATTTTTTGAGAGGCAAAAGGAACACATTTTCTAGTTATACCATGTATTCATCTTGGGGCATTCTGGAAATTCTAATTGCACAAGCCAAACTTTCTGTCCTGTCCAGATGTTTGGAAGCCTGCATAGATACTTGGGGAAAAAATAGAAAAGCAGCATTATTTTCAAGTAGGAAGTTTTGATGGGACCGCCTGAAACTATTTACTAGAGACAATTTTCTTCCTTCTTTTAGACCTTCAGTGCTTCCAACGTCACCAAGCTGTGCCCAGGAGCACGTTGCCTCTTTGCCTTCTATGGTGGTGAGACCGCCTACCACAAGTACCTCATCATCTTCCAGATTTTCAATGTTTTCATGTTCTTCTGGCTGGCCAACTTTGTCATTGCCTTGGGCCAAGTCACACTAGCTGGGGCCTTTGCCTCGTACTACTGGGCCTTTAAGAAACCTGATGATATGCCAGCGTTTCCCCTCTTCTCTTCCTTTGGCCGAGCACTCAGGTAAGAGGACTGGGGTGGAGAGGGGAAAATGTGTTCTGTCCTCAATATCAGCAATATCTACCTTTTGCAGGAATAGGAAATTGTTATTGGGGTCCAAGTTCAGAGATAGAAAAGAGAGGTGCAAGCGTAGTATAAGATTCTTTGTGATTTGGGTAAGATGAGATGTCCTCTCATCTTGGGAAATGGCAAAGTGTTCTGCACTTTGTGGTTTGAAAAAGATTGCTGATTTCTCAGAAGCTAGCATTACCATTGGTTGACCTTAGGCTTATTCAAGGCCATTTAGATTCCTCTGGCTGAAAAGCTAACGTGCTGCAGTTTTCTTTGTCAGAGCAGAGACGTGATGTGCTTCAACTGGGCACCACGTGTGGTTTTGACACCTTGTGAAAGTCAAGAGGCTTCTGCAGAAGCACAGTGCCCACACAGAAGTCTCTTCTGGGCCTGACAAGTGCTGCTTGAGAAGGCCCAGTACTGTGTTCTCCAGCAGAGCAGCACTTCCCACAGCCAGAAGAGGCTTCGGTGGAAGAACTGTGTGTCCTTCCTCTTCTTCTAAGGAAAAGCGTACAGATGTGTTGCAGCCTTCGCCAGTGCAATTTCTCTGCTGCTGTTTTCTCCCTGCAGGTATCACACTGGTTCACTGGCCTTTGGGTCTCTGATTCTTGCCATTGTCCAGGTCATTCGAGTCCTTCTGGAGTACTTGGATCATAGACTAAAAGGTATTGTCCCTTCCCACTGGCTAAAAACTTAAGGTGTTTCTTTTGTAAACCTATCCCCAAGGGTTGGTGCTGTCATGGTTTGTGGGGTATTTGTATTAGATTTTTTTATTTTAATCTTCATTATGGCATTCTGTAGCACCTTAGGGCCTATAAGAATGTAGCGATGTAGGAGCCTAAATAAGTAATCAATGGGATACAGGGCTCTTTCTAATGTGATAGGGAGAAAAATAAAAACCTCCTTTCCTCTTTTGCAATCCAATTAGCTTCTGAGAACATGTTTGCCAAGTTCCTTTTGACCTGTCTCAAATGCTGCTTCTGGTGCCTGGAGAAGTTCATCAAGTTCTTGAACAGGAATGCGTATATTATGGTGAGGAAATGGAACATCTGTGATTTACTTAGGGCATTAATGCAGATTTCTAGATGCTCTGCACAATAAGGGAACTATTCCAAACCAGTTAGCTGTACCTTTGGCAGAGGTTTTCAAGTTTTCCTTTAGATTCTTCATTACATTTTAAAAGATTTGAAGCAGCCTTGGCTGCCAAATGCACTCATCCTGATCATTTGTACAATGCATTTACTTACAACCCTGGTGATGTCGTGCCAATGCTGCAGCAGTTATTCATCGTTCTTAGTGCTTGTTTTCAGATGAGATGAGATTTGAAATATGGGTGTGGTTTCTGAACTCCCTTGAGATGATGGTTCAGCACACCTACCAGCCAGGTGACTGGACCTTTCAACATGTGCTGGCTCATTTATCAGTCCACAGGACACATAATGGATACCCGAGAGATGCCCAGAGGGATGGCTTATTTGACCTAAGTCATATAAACTTTGTTGCCTTAGGTGATAAATCTTTGACTTGGGCATTCTATCTTGTTCTCTGGAGTATTGAAGTATGAGTGCAGGAAGCTCACGGTGTTTCAACAAATCACGATAAAATTGGGTATCATGTGAAATACTTGAAACGTTTAAGTTTAAGAAAAAGTGTCTCCAAAAGTAAGGGGAGAGAGGGAGGAAACTAAAAGACCAGTGTGCTTATTATCAGAGCAAAGACTGAGATAGAAAGCAAGGGAGGATGCGAAGAACTCCGAGTCCTTTAGTCATACCAAGAATTCTTTTTTGTCTAAAACACTTGTATGAATGCAATTAATGCAGAATACATTATAAGAAACAGATTGTTTGGTAGTGATGTTTACAAAGGCTGCTGTTAAATCTTTAGGGTACCAATCTCTATTTCCAATAGGATGGACTTCCCTTCAGAGATAAAGCCCTTTTTCTGCCCTAGGAAATGGTGGACTTGATATTTCTAGGATCATGAAAATGCTAATACCCATTCATCTTTGTTTTGTATCGAGTATTATCATGAAGTTATAACTCTTGTGTATCTTATGAGCTGGATAAGGGAAGAGGCTTCCGAAGGAAATAAACTGGTGAGAAGGGTAGACTAGATGAAGCTCCCTGGTACCAGATTATTAAATAAAGTTCTTTTTGAAAGCTAGCTGAGCTGGGGGTCACATGGGGCATGCTGGGCATAAGGAACAAGATACCCAGGTAGACATGTCTTCCTTCTTTTTCCCTTCCCTTCACATTCCCAAAGGCCATGTGAAAGATTGTGTTTGCGTGTTTGTTTTATTGTAGCACTGATACTTCCTAATATTGTGGCCATTATCTGTATTTGCCTCTTTCTGACTCTTAAGTAATCATGTCGTTGTTAAAAAAAACTGTTCAATAGGTTTTTTTCTCCCCTTTGGCAATTTACCTAGATTGCTATTTACGGCACCAATTTCTGCACTTCTGCAAGGAATGCCTTTTTCCTACTCATGAGGAACATAATCAGGTGAGGGCCTGACAGTTGCTTTTGGTTTTACTGTTGTTTGGGGGAGCTGTACAGCAGGGACAGCCACATTCTTTAGATTTAGTAGCTGAAAACTCCATGATAAACTATTACTGATGATTGAAGGCCCTTCCCCAACCATCTGCTCCTCTCTCAGTACTGAAAAATCCTCTTGAGATTCACTGGCTCCAGTACTCTCTTTTTCCCCCACACTGGCCAAGGAAGCAAGCATGCTGCCCTTGAGTGAGGATGTGGCCTATGGGTTTGTGTGTGTGCCATTGGTGTAAAAAGTTGTGAACAAAACACAACCAACCATCTGCTTCCATAAAGGCCACTCACCTGGGATACGGATGCCTTGCGGAACGTGTGGCTCACTCATAATCACTTAGCTGTGGTGTGGCAGTGGGCATTGTGTGTGGCAGTGCCCATCTTGTGGAGCAAACTGACCCCCCAGCTGGGGGAGGGTACAGAAATATGAGAACTTGTGTATTCACCCAGGCTCTCTCTTGATTGTATCACCTGCCCTAATTATGGGATTATTTATACATTTTTATTGGTTGTGTTGTATGCTTTACAGCAATTACAATTCTAAACCTATTTCTATTTTAAAATGGAAAGTGGCATGAAAATGCTGTAAACATTCATGCAGATGTAGAAATTTATTATGAAAGAATCACAAGGTGTGCTCAGTTTGAATGAGATATTTGACCATATAAAAACATTTGTTTCAAAATGGTAATGTAGCAAGAGACAATCAGGTGAAGTCTAGTATTAACAGGAGAAGAGATTGTAGTGTAGCAGTAAGCAGTGGCCAGCCTATCCAGTTGACTCTGGTCACCTGTGATCTAAAAGAAAAGGTGAAGTCTTCTTTTAGTTGAGCTTGATTCCTGGCGGCTGCATGGTCTTTCTGATGATAGTATGGAAGTGGTTTGCACCCCTGGAATTTCCTGGTGATCTCCCATCAACTGCTAACCAGACCCAGCTCTGCTTAGCTCCAAAGAAACTAGCCCAGAGAAAGTCATCTGGGTTCTGCCACCTGATGCATGATCTAAATTAGGCATTGCTGTAACATTCTCAGTTATATTTCTATAGCTATTCTGTACCTGTTTCCTCTCCTTATTCAGGGTGGCTGTTCTGGACAAAGTCACTGATTTCCTGTTTTTCCTTGGAAAACTCCTAATTGTTGGAAGTGTTGGTAAGACTTCTGTGATATTTTGGGCCTTCTCTCAAGTCTGGTTCCCTTATTGGTCCTCTTTTTGGCCTTTCCATGCAGTTTTCTATGCATTTTCAGTATCTTTTATATTTGTATTTTATATGTATATTATATTTATATATATTTATATTTATTACATTGTATTTTTAATGATACATTATTTTTATTGTTGTAAGCCGCCCAGAGTCGTCGTGTACAAGTTGGGCGGTCGAGAAGTTCAATAAATAAATACATAAATCTTTGATCTCTTAGATGCATTTGTATTTGAATACAATTGTATATGCAATGAGGAATGTATTTAAAGCAGCTGTCGAAGCCTTTTCTTTTGGCATAACAGGAAAGGTATCCTAATGTAGCTGGAGGTAAAGGTACTTCTTTTTCCAAAGTACAATTTCTGCACCTTTCCATGTTTTGCTCTACTTCCATCCTACTGCTGCTCTTCCAGAAATTTCCAGTAGCAAGCCTCTGGTCATCAGCTTGCCTCAAATCTCAAGATATCAAGAGTTGTAGTCCAGTATATGTAGAGGATATAAAGTTAGGGAAGAGCACTCCTACATCTCCTTTCCACCTTTGTTCACATCTTATTTTTCTTACAGCTCATTTCCATAATATGTAGAAGCAAGTACAAGATCCAAACACCATTTGGGAGTGGGGAGGAAGTGGATTCTTTTTTAGACCTAGTTGAAATATGTATAGGTCAAGGTCAAACTCATTTGTAAAAATGATGGAATTTCAGAATTGGGGCTGAAGATACAGAGAGAAGTTTGAAATTAAATTATTTCCATTTCTTTTTTTAGGTATCCTTGCCTTCTTCTTTTTCACCCAAAGAATAAAGCTGATTCAAGACACAGCGCCAACTCTCAATTATTACTGGGTCCCCATTCTGGTTAGTATCTCTATAAAAATATGTATTTTTTTCTCAATTCCAGCTGTATTGCTTGGCAGCTGTTTTCATGTTCATTTAATCTACTTTCCCAGCATTGACTTCCTTCCTCCTTGATAGTTGTGTTGCTTCTGGGGGGCAGGTGAGAAAGAGTCATTAGTACTTTACTGGAATACTAACATTTATTTTACTATTAATCACTGATTACATTTAATTTCCATCTTTCTTCAAGGGAAAGAGTATATAGGCTCTATATTATCCATGTTAGCCTAACTAGCCTGTGAGTTAAATTGTAGAGTTAGTAGATTCATCCATTGCACTAAGCTAAAGTGTGATTTGTTAAGTGTGTTTATAGTCTAGTGAGCCCATCCATTGTGGTTTATAAATCACGGTTTAGCCTGTTATGTCAACCAAACCAATGGGTTCCTTCAACCATATTAAAGTTAATTATGACTTAGAATGATCCAAGAACAATAAGTGTATGTGCATGCAGTTCTCAAGTGCTGGGAAGAGAGTTCTGATCCCAGCCAGGCCCAATTCACAATTATTGCCTAGGTATGATGCTACACTGAGGTGACTCTTTTTTTTTTGTAGACAGTGATTGTGGGCTCCTACCTCATTGCACATGGATTTTTCAGTGTGTATGCCATGTGTGTGGACACACTTTTCCTCTGCTTCTGTAAGTACCCTGCTTCTGTTTGCATATTGGTTTAAACTACTAAATGGTGCCAGCCACTGCTACTATACACATCCTTTATCCAAAGGTAGACAATTCGTTATTGACCACAAGGCTGAGTATTACAATATTACAGTACAGGTAGTCCTCGCTCAGCAACCACTCATTCAGCAACCGTTCAAAGTTACAACGGCACTGAATGAGAAGACTTACAATGGGTCCTTGTAGTTGTAGCCGTCATAGCGTCCCTTTGGTGATCGTGATTTCAGTGCTTGGCAACCAGCTTGCAATTACAACAGTAACTGGCTCATTCCAGTCCACCAACGTCCTAAAATGTTCATTACAGTATTCTTTATTCTGCTTTGATGGTTTCAAATTTTCTTTGGTTTACACTTGTCCCATTCCATATTCCAATTCTATGTGTGAAACAAAGAACTCCAGTTTCAGTGCTGGCATCATTAGTGACTTCCTTGTGGCTTGGTGTTGCTGTGTGGTCACCTTCAGATCCATTCACAAAAATTTAGTGTTTTTCTCCAGTAACTAGAGAAATGCCTTCCACCCTTGGAATGTTAACACTTGACATCCAGATTTGTTATAATATTTCAGCCATGTTCATACATTCTCCTGACAATAATACTGAAGTGTTTTACAATAGCCTTCTTCCTGATTTTATTTTTGGAATTTCTTCTGAGTAGATTATCTTCCCTCACACCTGCAGAGCCCCACCTGCCCCTATTTTTACTGTGGATTGCTTTTAGCTTCATTTAGGTTAAATGGAAGCTAACCACTTGTACATTTGTATGTTAGAAAATCTTGTAGTATTGTATGATTACTGCTTCCTTATATGGGATCTCTTCTTGCTATTCCACAACCTTTACAACCCATTAGAGAGATTCCCATTAATAGTCATACGTAATTTTTGATAACCCTAACCTCAACTAAGAGGGTTGGGGAGATGGGGCCCCTTTCAGAGGAGCTTAGAATAAGGTGCTGCTAAGGCCAGATCAGTTTGTGCCCCAGATCATATCCAAATTCCACTGAGAAGAGACTGAACTCCCCAATTTGATTGAATTCCACCCACTCTAGAGAATGCAAGATACATAGGCACAAGCAACTAGAGATATATAGAGGGCCCTAAGAATTTACCGGACGGGGCGTAGGGCTGATAGTTTGTCTCCTACAGAACAGGAAATCAGAGGAGACAAATTACACACTTTGCTATTACTCGATGAGTTAGGGAACCCTGAGATACAGAGGCAGCCCCTTTCTGCCATCACAGCACGCTCAGTTTCAAAGACAGCTACATCAGCAGCCTTAATGACAACAGAACTGGTGGAACCATCTACTTTTATAAAATGTGATAAAATAGATCAGTTCATCTCTGCAGAGATGGTTTTTGGTGACTGGAAGATAAAGCTCACCATCCCACACTATTTAGGAGAAGGAGAAAGTTGAGAGAGAAGCCAAACAGCCAAGGCTCCGTATATAAATTACTGAATTGTGCTAACTAACCATTATATATTGTTCTTCCAGTGTCATGTGTTTTTGCTAGTGGTGAGTTCTTGTTAGTGAAGTATTCAGACCACACTTAGCTGAAGTCAGTGCATACAACCGAAGGAAGCTGGTTTTCCTTCATGGGACTGGAAGAAATCTTAAATCCCACGTTCTAACTAGAAGTGATGGAGCTGATCCTTTCCTGTTGAATCTATCTTTCATTAGCTAGTAAATTACTGTGAAGTAAACAAGTACCATTCATTATAATTCAGCAATTTGCAGCTCCTTATAACAAAAATTTAAAAAACTTAATTCAATACAATAAATAATTTATAATTATTGTCTGTTTAAACCACACTTTTCCATTTAGCTTGTTGTATGAGCAAATCAAGTTGTGTAAGTTTTGTAAAACAACGAAGTATCTTCTATCTGAAATGGTGTTAAAAATTAAGCATTGCATATATCTTTGTTGCTCCAGAAATTTCCTTTTCTTTTTGAGCAAACCCTAGGGGGAAAAGTCTGTTTTTTTTTTAATTGATTCAAAATTTCTGAAAATGTTCCATCCTGAATCAGGTTGTTAGAAAAGTACAGGAGCAGGACCGGAAAACACCGTACCTAAACTTACTTGCTATCTGCTTAGCTTGCTAGTGAGTGAATTATGAGCTTTTGGAAAATTGCTGGGTGGTTTTGGTCTGAAAGCCACCAGCCAACAGGACACAGCAAATTAATCTGGAGTGGCTACATCTCCATTGGCTAGAAAGCACATTCAATTTTAAAGCAGCCTTTTTTTCCTACTGCAGTGTAGTTTTATTCTCAACTGTAGCATGATGGTGAAGGCTAATTTCTTTTGTGATTTTGCAACCATTAACTTTTCATCCTTTCCACATCCATTAATTCTGTTAGCAATTCCCTTCTTCTGTACTGGCAAGATTATGCTATGATATAGCATAAAAATAGGTGACTGTCTAAGCTATCTTGTTCTTTTCTTGGTGGAGGAATCTTAATTGCAACTAACTTCAAAATTTCCTTTTTCTTTTCTCTCCCCTTTTTCTTTGTATCTCTCTGCCTTGCCTTGTTTATCTTTTGCTTTGGTCTGCTTCCCTTGTTCATTCTTCTGAGGATGCTTTCTCTTCTTGTTTGGGATTCCAAAAGGCGAAGATCTGGAAAGGAACGATGGAACTCCTGAGCGGCCTTATTACATGTCCTCTGCCTTGAGTGAAATCCTCCTGAAGGGAAGCCTAAAACCTTCCAAAAGTGCTGAGAGTCAAGAATAGGGACGGTGCACCGAATGGGAAAGGCGCATGCAGGTGTCCCACTGCAAGCCTTCTGTGTGTAGATGCTGACCCTTCATGGCAACACTGGGCAAATTTTGATATTCTGAGAAATGATGGGTGCTCTTGAGTCTTGCATCAAGCAAGGGGCAATTGGTGGTGTATAATCTGTTTCTGTCCAGCAGATTTTCCAGCACCAAAGGAGAGGACCTGAGATTGGAGGGTGAATGTGCTTAATGTTGAAAAAAATGCCTCAGTATGATTGTACTATTGCTGTCTTTATGGTTGCTCTTGGCACAGATATCCCATCAAATGCACAAAGAACACTGGAACAATTCAAAACAAAGTAAAAATATCAACAGCAGTATATTAACAAGTTCCATTACAATGGAAACTTTTTCAAAAATTGGACCTTTCTAGATTCCAGTTGCCCCCTCCATATTCCATATACAGCAGTTCATAAGACAGATAGCCCAGTCTAGCAGCATCTTGACATTTAAGAAAGCAGCTGTTTTGAAATAAATGAAATGCTTTGACAAAGGTTTGCTCACTTAGTAGCACACTTTCCTTTGGTCAGATAGATTTTTGAATTAGTATACAAATACAATTGTATGCAACTAGAGGCAAAAAGCGGGATGAGGATAAACACAATGAGCACCATTTCTCTTTCAAATTAGTTTCAGCTCTTTAGAAATCTCTTGCTTCATTTCGAGTGCTTTGTTGCTGGCTCAAACTAGTAACAAGCCCTCCAGGGTAAGAAGTCCTTGGAGGGGCTTCTTCTGCCTTTCTGTTTCCCTGCATTATATGGGGATGTGGTCAACAAAAGGAATCAAAGATTAGCACAACTGTTCTAAAGGGGGAATGCTGAAACGCAAATCTGAGGTCAAGCAAGGTTCTCTTCTGCTATTTGCATTATTTCACTTGCAACATTTGTTTTCCTACCTATGAATAGGAAAATGTATTATCTAGAGAAGTGACAGTTCCTGGACAAGGAAGCTATTATCCAGTTTCTTTGTATCCCATGGAAAGAAAAGACCTCAGATTTCATGGACATGCCTGGAATCTTTGAGAATGGCAAGATTTACCCCCTCATTTTAAGACAGGGTTTAAAAAATTCTCCCTAACCAGATCTTCTCTGGGGAAAAACTCTACAGTCTTTCCTGTTGAATAGCAGAAGGGGCAAATTCTCAAATCAGAATCCTTTTCAGTCTAATTATGTATGTCTGTCGTATGCACTTATTTGCTCATGGTGAGGTCTAATCTCTACTACAAGCAGTGGTTAAGTTCCCTTTCATTTCCACATGTCAGGAGTTACTCCTATGTGTATTTGCATGCCTGGTCTATCTCCCTTCTGCTAGTCCTGAAGTGATCTTTTCACATCCCTTTGCTTGGGGGGATTTGTGTCTCTTTGCAGTGGAAGACCTGGAGCGCAATGATGGCTCTACTGAGAAGCCTTACTTCATGTCCTCTAATCTGAGAAAACTCCTGAAGAAGACCAATAAACAGATGGATGAATGACTTGACATCCCTGTTTTTGCATGAGACAGAATGAAATGAGCCCACGAGTTTTGTCAAGAAAGAGCAGCATGTATGAGGTTACACCTGCTGTGTCTTACTGTGCCAGATAACAGTAGCTTGGGCAAATTGGACACCTCTCTTGTATATTTCAAATTTTGGAGTATAGAGGTTTTTATTTGTTTTGCCTTTTGAAATTATAAATTAGCCACAGGTTACAATAGCTATAGTTTAAGAATACAGCATAATAGATCAGACTGAGATATTTGCCACCAGTTAAGAAAGCCATCCTTCTGTTGATTGGACTTGGACTGTATAAGTGTTGGGTTGGCAATTCATCCTTGCTAATACAGCCAGGATATAGACAGTGCTATATCTGTAAGTGATCCAATGAAGCTATGTTTGATCCAGTTTAGTTATTAACCATGTGTTCTAAAAGTTTTTATTTTTCTTGTAATGGCATTTATTTCATGTACATCATTGACCACTTAAAAAGGTCACCTTAAAGGTATTGATGACCCCAGGAAGGGTTTTTAATATTATATACTGATGTTTATGGAAAAATGTATTTATTTTCTACAATTTACGTAAACTGCCACTCCACATTCCCAAGACAATTTAATAATGAAACCAAACACAATAAATAGTAAATCCAGGTAAGAAAAAATTACTCTAGGAAAAGATTGTTGGAACTGGGGAAGGAAAACTTGGCAATAGCTTTGTTTTTTTTATGAAAATGGTCAGAATCATATGAAAATACATGTAAAACAATAAAATTAGCATGAAATATGAAACAAATCAATACATGACAAAGGAGCCATAATAATCTAAAAAGTTCAAAATTATGTACTATATATCAGCAATTTACTTTGAAATTTCTACCAAAAAAGCCATCTATTTTTAAACTGCCCAAGTAGATTTAACTTAATTTTTGCTTTTTTATATTTTATTTCCTATATTGCTGTACCTTTCACAGAAAATATAACTGAAATATTAAACATTTTGTTTTGTAAATTTGTTTAGTATTTTTTATCACACACCATACTATAATCAATATAGATGCCTGCAAATTGCCTTTAGAAATGTTTATCTTGTCTTCCTGCCCCTAAACCTAGTCGTCTGGCTTTAAGCTTGGGGAGGACTTAAAAGATTTTCTTTCAAAATTACTTCTTTCTTTTAACTGAAACCTAGTATGTATTCCTTGCAAAATAGGCAAGGTGTATCAGATAAGTGGCATAATAGTCATTTCAAGAACTCCAACAGATTCAATAATCTTTGGGTGAAATTAACATACTACATTAGCAAACTCCATAAAAACTCTCACAAAACTCTAATTTTTAGCCAGGTGTGATATGAGATCTCAGATGCACTGGTTATTTCACCATGGTGACTTGTGCAGACACAACTTGTTTCACCGCAGAATTATATTTGTACTGAATGGTAATATGATTTATCATAATTAAGCTATACCAAGGAAAACTGTTGTGGAACCACCTTTCGTTTGAAGAACCGTTAGGAAATATTATATACCATGGTTGGATTTATTAAAGTTATGTTATACTGTACAGAGATGTTCAGGAACTGAGTGGCCCTCCTGTGATCCCATTCTTCTGACTGCCTCCTCTGTGGGACTCCTGTACGAACACTTAATAACATAATAGAGGATGAGACTGGCACTTACAGGCTAGTTTTGGATGAAATACATGGTAGGTCTAATCAACTCCCGTTAATGCAAATCATATTAAAGTCCATTAATGCAAATGAACACAGACAGCAGATGGTGAAGTATTTGGAGCTAGGTACAATACTTCTCTGCTAAAGTGATGCTACAAGCTGCTCTTAATTATATAGGAGTGCAAATTCTAATTTCACAACCGTAAGAAAAACTACCAACAATAGCCATGCAGAATGTGTGCTAAGGTAGTGCTTGCAAGGTCTGGGCATCCATCCAATTTTATTTTTGCCCCTCAAAGGACAGTGTACCTATCAGTGAAACAGCCACAAGAAAATACCCGAGTTCATCTCTTGACTGTAACATAGTAGCCTGCATTTATGCAGACTAGATGCAGCCACTGCATGAACCTGGATTTCAAGAAGGGATTCGGTGTGAGAGATGTTACAGGCTGTGGGGTGCTCTTGGGTACATCCACATATTTCATTCAAAATTATTTTTGACCTTTTGGCTGGTCAGCCTGTTGACCTTCAGATGGCAGCAAAAAGTGTTTATCTCTCTTCGGTACCATCTAGTGATTGTCTGGATTTATGCAGCTGAGATGTGGCTGCTGGGTAAGTGGTGTTGAAGAGCTGGAGTTTAAGAAAGCAGTTTACTGATTCTAGTATTACATACAGTGATCATTCAAAGAGTAAGAGAGGGAACAAATGGCTGTTGGTTGAAGCCATATCTGTACCAGGTTACATTCTATGAGTGTTCATTCTATGTTGAGGTGAACTCTTCAGAGTAAGAGGAAATGTGTCGGGGCTTCCACAGAACAGTGCCATTAGGAAGGGGGTTCCCCACCTCACAGGCCTCAACAGCATCAGAGGCTTAGTTTTTCCAATGAACATGTTAAGCCAGGGACAGTCTCAGAGCTTCTCACACTCAGTCAACCAGTTGACTGACCAGTCTTTAAAAAGAAAATGGAAGCAGCTGGAAGCTGGGGTTCTGGTCTCCCTTCCAGTGAACAGAACACTACAGAACAAGCTTGAAGCCCAGGGACCCATCAGAAGGGAGTGGCCTCACAGCAGAACTGCCTAGCCTGCTGTAGCAGAACCAATCACCACTCTTAACCACACCACCTCAAATCATGTGCCATGGATTGTCTGGATAGTAGGTAGTTTTCTACTGTTCCAGTGAAACTGCTAGAACATCTTGCATCAGTGCTTCAGCCTGTTTCATCGGTGGGCTGCCTCTAAGACGACATTGTGAGAACATAACTTCAGTAAATGTAAGTGTGGCATCTTCACACCACAGAGGCAGTCTGTATCAGATTTTAAACTTTATAATTACTGTTGATATGTCTTCCTGGATAACTAATGAAATCACTTTGTTCCCCCTCTATAAACACTGGCTTCAGACTGTAAGAAGCATTATGACTGGGTTCCCAATGGGTTAGATTCACACAAACCTCGAAGCTAAAACCAAAGAAACTACATTATGGCTTGGTGCAATGTATGAACAGTTAATCTACTACCAATGCCTTGTGAGCCCCACAGGGGTAAAACTCTTGCAGGAGATCAAGGGGCTGTGGACATTTGCACTGTTGCAGTTGTACTGAAGAAACAATCAGAATTGACTCAATTACTGAACAGCTATTTTATCAAGGAATGTAATGTAAAGGCAGTTACTTGTCATTTCACTAGCAAATAGTGTCATTTTCAAGCATAACAGCAACAGAGAGAGAAGGGCCGTTCAAGTAGGTTAGTGCAGGTTTGGCCTGAAATGTACAATATACACGGGTTTGGAGGGGTAGCATTTGCTCCCTTCAACCAGCCCCCCCCCCAAATTAAATCAGATTACTGAAAAACAGGCAAACCTTACATTTGTCCTATTAAAGGATGACAGGCTGCATGTCAGTGAACTATGTTCCCACTGAAAAGCTGGATAGTTAACAAAAAATTACTGGGCTCCTGTAGCATCCCTGTAAAGAAGGAACACTTACAATTTTGGGGTCACGCTTGTGGTAGAAAAACACACCAGTTTATTTTCACCTGCAGCACTAACACTCCCACATGCGCACCTGCAGGTGAATATTAAATTTGTAATTAGTCTGCCTTCTCTTTGACAGGATGGTATTTGAAGTACATAGTCCATCATCTGAGTTTGCCCTGTTTATTTGTCAAATGTTATTACCACCCATCTCCCCCACAAAGGAAGGACTCTGGGTGATTTACAGAAACAAAATTTAAAATTCAATATCAATATCAATACAATAATAGACAATAAAATATAAAATATAATAAAATCCAGATGGCTGCAAGTTGTGTTTCAGTCCGTGAGTATGAAAGATCATCCTAGTGTGCTAGCCAACCCCACAAATGGCTGTTCCCCATCCTGCTCCAGGCATGATGGCAAAACCAGGTTTTTAACTTTTTGCCGAAGTCCAGAAGCAAGGGGGTTTGTCTCAACTCTGGGGGAAGAATGTTCTAGAGGGTGGGAGCTACTGCAGAGAAGGCCCACTTCCTGGACCCCGCCAGATGGAATTCTCTAGCAGATGGGATCCATAGCATGCCTCTCTGCATGACCGGGTGGGATGGGTCAATGTAATGGGGATGAGACGGTCCCTCAGGTAACCTGGCCCCATGCCATGTAGGGCTTTAAATGTAATAACCAATATCTTGAATTGGACCTGGAAGCAAACTGGGAGCCAGAGCAGCTCACATAGCAAAGGTGTTACATCTGCCAGCCTTGGGGAGCTTAAAATTGCCTGCGCGGTTGCGTTCTGGACCAATTGTAGCTTCTGGATATTCTTCAAGGATAGCCCCATGCAGAGCACACTACAGTAGTCTATATGGGAGATGACCAGGGCATGAGTGACTGTTCAAAGGGCCTCTCGGTCCAGGAAAGGGCGTAACTGGTGCACAACACGAAGTTGAGCAAAGGCCCTCCTGGACATGGCTGCCATCTGCTCTTTGAGCAGGAGCCGTGAGTCCAGGAGGACCCCCAGGTTACGCACCAGTCTGTCTGGGGCAGTGCGACCCCATCCAGAACCAAGGACGACAATTTCCCAGATACTGAGGAGCCATTAATCCGCAGCAACTCCATCTTACCAGAGTTCAGCCGAAGCCTGTTGTTCCCCATTCAGGCCCCCACAGCCCCCAGGCACCTGGAGAGGGTGGTCACGGTGTCACTTACTGTTATTATTTAAAGGCCATATTTTCTTCCCTTTACACTCAGGTTAGCATACTAGAAATCATAGGTTTGCCATGATTATAGAAGATAATATTTATCATTTAGTTGTGTAGGTAAAGGTTTCCCTTGATGTAAAGTCCAGTCGAATCCGACTCTAGGGGGCGGTGCTCATCTCCGTTTCTAAGCCTTGGAGCCGGCGTTGTCATAGACACTTCCGGGTCATGTGGCCAGCATGACGACTCGGAACGCTGTTACCTTCCCGCCGAAGCGGTACCTATTGATCTACTCACATTTGCATGTTTTCGAACTGCTAGGTGAGCAGGAGCTGGGACTAGCAACGGGAGCTCACCCCGCCGCGCGGTTTCGAACCGCCGACCTTCCGATCGACAGCTCAGCGGTTTAACCCGCAGCGCCACCGCGTCCCTCCATTTAGTTGTGTAGCTAAGTCATATATGGCAAATAATAGTAAGCCTTGTATCTGTTGGTGAATTGGTAGATTGTCTTTGATTTCTGTGTAGTAAGTAGATTTCTCAAGCATCGGGTTTTTTTGGAGTTGGGCAGCCTTAACAATTCTAAATAATAATTTTTATTAATCCTGATTTCAAAATGTTTTCCATGATTGCGTTGATTCAGATGACAATCTCTGTCCAGAATATGAGAAAAAAGAGTAGCAGATTGTGCTTGAAACTAAATGTGTGGTCCAGATATGGAACAAAATGGCTATTTGTTCCAAATACAGATCGAAACATGGTGTTTTGTTGGCAGGGGAGGAGGCAGCGATGCACATCAGCCTTGCCCTACTTTCTCTGTAAAATCATTATAGAATACCTCTGGGTTGTTTTTGTTTGAGACATGGGACACACAAAAACAGGAATGGTTGATCAGAATATCTAGAACATGATATATCTGTTTCAAGTTTGAAGCAAAACACACTTTCCATTTTGTGCATGCCCCTGAATTCTACTATTCTCATTGATTAAACCTTCATCTCTAGTACCATATCCAATGTTGGCACATTTTAAGAAAAATTCAGGGAAAACAGAACAAGTGCAAAGAAGGACCTTCAGGGTATTGGAAAGTAAGTTTTAGGAAGAACAGTTGAAGGAACCGCTTACATTTTACCTTGAGAAGACAGGACTGAAGGGGAATATGATAGCGCCTTTCAAACACCTAATGGGAGATCACATAGAAGATGGTCAAGAGATATTCTCCATCACCCAGAGTGGTCATAGAATAATGGACTTAAATTACAGGAAGGCAAAATTCCAATTAAATATTGGTACAACCTTCCCAATAGTAAGATCAATGCAACAATGGGACAAATTACCAAGAATACTGGTAATTTCCTTTTCAATTGATTATGTGCCATCAAGTTGTTTTTGACTCCTAGTGACCACATAGATTCTCTCCATGACGATCTATCCTTAACCTGTTCTTTCAAGTTTCCCAATGGTGCATTCATTGCCACTGTAACTGAGTCCAGCCACCTTGCTGCTGGTCATCCTCTTCTTCTCTTTCCTTCCATCTTTCCCAGCATTAGAGCCTTCTCCAGGGAGCTAAGTCTTTACATAGTGTCTGACTAGGATAATTTGAGCCTGGGCGAGAAGCCAGGGTTGATTTGTTTGATGATCCATCGGTTTGTTTTCTTGGCTGTCCACAGCGTTCTCAGGAGTCTTCTCCAACCCCAAAGTTCAAAGGCATCAATACTCCTCCTATCCTGCTGCTTCAAAGTCTATTCCCTTTCAGTGGAGGGGTTAGGGATAACAACAGGAGCATGGACAGCAACATTTTCGGGGGGGTGTTTTAATTTGCATATTGAAAAGGGAGTTGAACATAAAAATTAAAAAATAAAATAATAAAAGGGAGTTTGAAAGGGCATTCCAAGTGTATAAGCTATTCATTAAAAATGCAAATAAAGGCAGTAATAATGCTAAGTAACTTTATAATGGTTAGGATGTAGGTTACTTGAGAAAATTGCTTCTTGCAGTAACCTTATACTTCAGTTTCTTGATTACGAAGTATTATTACAAATAAGTTTGAATAGATAATTTCTCAACATTGGCTATCAAAGGAGTTTTATATCACTACTAGCACTGAGACATTGCAGGATTTTTAATGTGACTGTTATGGAAATTTGCTAAAATTCAGCATATGAAGATTCTCCATGTGACAATTATCAAATTCCTTTCAATGCAGAATAAAAATGGTTTCAACTACATAATGTCTGTACTACTGTAAGTGGGAACAAGAACTGGGAATAATCACCATTTCAGTGGTTAACATGGTCCTACTACATCCTTTTTCAACCTTTCGATCCTGGAGGAACCCTTGAAATACTTTTCAGGCCTCAGGGAACCCCTGCATATCCAGGCTCAAATATAGGCCAGATGTTACAAACTTTAATTTTGTTTCATGTGTAGGCCTGTATATATGCATTAACAGTGTTCTTAAACTAAAAATAATGAAACTTACCTCTAATGTGAAGTTGCCTGAATTAGAAATATTTTTTAAATAAATCATGATCTCCCAGGGAGCCCTGGTTGAGAAACCCTGCTCTATGATATTCATTGCCTATAGCTTCCAAGCAGAGTTCAGGTTAGTGCTATTAACTTTGAAGGCTCTTTCATGAGGGACAGAATAGCATGAGCTATTCCTTGTTTGTTTAGTGATTGTTGAATGGTTCAGATTCCATTTAATATTCTATATTTAATTATAAAGAAATATATATGTATTTTAATATGTATACTCTATATAAAATTCTATATGCTTTTATATATTGGTATTTTTGTAACAAGGTTGCTACTATTTTATTGTAATAAATAGCACCTGTTTTAACCCATTTTACAAAGTCTGGGATGTATGCCACTCTATTAGCTTCAATTGAGAACTATCCCTGGAAAAATAGATACACAAAATAAATGTTGAAAGCTCGCTGGAATACTGCTTCTAGCATCAGTTTGGGACAGGTATATGGTGCTGTGAAAGGGAAATGGTTGCACACAGGAGGGCCTTCTCAGTTTTGGCAACTCTACTATAGATTTCCCTGCCTTTGATGTTTATCAGGCATTGTTGAAAGTTCAGTCTCACCAACTGTTTGAGAAATACCTTATCACTGGTGCTGTTGCTTCTATTTGATGTTTTGTGTATTTAGTATGGGTTTAAAGGTTTGTGGTTTTATATTGATAATTTTACATTTGTGAACACACACACACAATAGATGAATTTGCATTTTTATTTACATCCAATAGGCCTTATTTTGTAAATTTTATGGTGCTCTATTAGTTATACAGAATAACTTGAGGGCTTTAGGGTGACATCCTGTCCTTGGTTTTATTTACGTCAGATTACATAAAGAGAAAATAATACATATGAAGTATACTGTATTCTCTATTTCAACAGACGCTAAAATAAAGTTCAGTAAATGATTTGTTTTGTTAAGCATTACATAGTAATTTACCTTCCCAAACTTGCCCCACTAGGTATGCAAGACTTCTCAACCAGCATGGCTCAGTCGGAAAAGAGAAAACAGGACTGTTAAATAGGATTCCCTGTGGTGTGTAGGTGATATCGAAAACAAAAGCCTTTTAAAATTCGGTTCTAGATGCAACGCTAGTGATGCACAAATAGTGGAATTGTCATGAAATAGACAAGATTGGCAAAATCTGCACATGCTATTAATCTCCGTGAAGTATTTGTCTGACTAAACGTACTACGTTTAAAGTTACAAGACTTTTAAGCTTGGCCGTACGTTGGTGCGTAGACACATCAGATGCGCTTTTTGTGCACGGATAGCGGGCATTTTTAAGTATGCAACCGCCTTCAGTGTTCCAGATAAAAGCTCTATTCGTGAAATGCATGTCCAATAAAAATAAAGTTAGAGAGACCGCATCGAAATGAACATTTATGCTCAACACAATTTCTGCACGCTCGCTTAGAAATAAATTCCCCTCAAATAGAGTGCGACTTATTTCCCAGCGCGGACAAACTCACGACGAACAACTCACGTCTGGTCCCTTTATTCTCTTTGCGGCCGTTTCCGTCCTGCATCAAAGCACCCCGGGAAAAAAAAAGGCCACCTACTACTCGGCGCGGAATGCTTGAAACCGGCGCGGCGCTCAGAACAAACAGAGACGCACGCCGGAGCCTCCACGCTCCAAAACGGGAAATAAAATGGCGGCGGAAAAGAGGGCGGGGAGAGAAGGAGAGATGCGTCTTTTAACCCTCTAGCGCGCGAGGCTTAGTTCACGCCCCCTCTCTCCGCTCTGATTGGAGGAGATGCCTATCTCCGGATCACGTGGGCGAGCTATCTCCCTTTCTCCTTCGTGCCACCCCTTCCCCCACGCTGCAGTTCGAGCCGGACGAAGTCGTCGGTGTTGCCGCTTCTGCGCGGGAACCGAACGCTCGAGCGGCTGATCGACCGAACGCTTCGCGTGGGGATAGTTAGTACCGGTCGCCGTCGACGGGCCCTGCCCGGTCGGTAAGTAGGCGGCTGCGCAGCGTAGGCAGGCAGGCAGGCAACGCTGAAGCCGAGGATTCCTCTGGGGAATAGGTTGGCTGGGGCGTGCGTGAAACACGCGTGGCGGTGGAGTGGTGTGGCGGGCGGATGGCTGGATCTGCGGGTCGCGGAGAACCTCCTGCTCGTATTGCTCGGCACTCGCGCGCGCGCTCCATTGTGTTGAGGAAACAAAATGGCGGCGGATGGGCCAGAAGGCGAGGGGTGGAGAGCGAGCGGGGGAGAACGGTAATGGCGCGTGAGCGGCTTAACGGAAAGCGAGCAGTAGTTGGAAGTGGGCGCGCTCGCTTGGTCTCCTGGCCTTCCAAACCTTGAATCGCTGTTGGAGTGGCACCTCACAATGACGCCTTTGCTCCTCCTGGTTACCGCAGCCTCCGCCCCCCCTCCCAAGACATCTTTCTCTGGGCTGCTGCTTCTGCCCTCGAGTTCCCCTTGAAAGGAAGAAGTGGTCTAGGCCCAGGGCCTGGGACGTTTTCCAGGTAGCCGCTAATGACTTAATCGACCCTCCGGCTTCGTGTGGTTGCGCCTCTGGGGCCTGTTTTCTCTGGCCTTTCCCGCCTCCTGGTGGTTTCGCCTCTGCCTTTCTGTGGAGAGTACACGGTATTTTCCACGGTATTTTCTCGGCTCCGCATCCACTAAAGCTGGCTTATGTGTGAGCCATTTGCCACCCTCCTTGCTGTAAGCCACCTTTCGAGCCTTAAGGCTCCAGACGCGTGGTGAAAAATGCGGCATGAACTTGTTCCATTTCTCCTTGAGGACACGTCTAGGTCCTGTGGCGGATGTGTGTCTGCGGGCACGAGGAATCTTTCTTTTGGGATCGGAAGGTTTTGCCAGTAACCACAGCTCCCTCGTGGGGCAATGGCAGGGGTGGAGTTTTCTCTGCATGATGTTTGCTTATAATTAATGTATCAGTCGAATAATCAGGCAAATTGTTCTGGGATTATTGATAGAGACACATTGTGAGGTTATGGTGTTTTCTCAGTTAGATTTCCACTTTTGTTTAAAGAGCAAGTCTTTTAAGCTTGGCCAGATATCCCAGTTTGCAAATAGCATGCTCCAGGATATCCAAATGTGAGACTTAATGGAGGATATAGTGGTTGTGTTAGGACTACACAAATTCAGTGTGTTTTGGTGTGGTAACTGTATACATTGAACTGTGTGGTAGAAATTCAGCTATTGTTTTGGGGTACAATTCTTGTGATTAGTAACCTCCATATTTTAAATGGGCCCAAAGTCCTACTTGTCAAGAGTTCTTTCTGTGATAAACCAACCTATTCTTAGGGTGATATGCATGATGTGCAGTTACATCATTAATGTAAATGCTTGATTCTCTTCCAAATCTTCCTGTTCGCTGAAGTTGGTGATTTTTAAAAATTCTTTTCAGAGTACCTGAACACAGTGCTAATACAGCTTAAAAGAAACAGATTTCCTTTGGGGAAAAATCATCAAGGATCTGAAGCAAAATGGTAAGGATCTGTCATTCAGAAATGAATTGCAGTACCATGTATTTTTGTTTTACTTATTTTACATTTTAAATTTCAGCGGCCAATGCGTATTTTTGTAAATGATGACCGCCATGTCATGGCAAAGCACTCTGCAGTTTATCCAACTCAAGAAGAACTGACAGCAGTTCAAAACATGGTCTCTCACACTGAGCGTGCTCTCAAAGCTGTGTCTGACTGGATTAATGAACAAGAGAAAGGTAATAGTGAGCAGCCAGAACCTGAGACCATGGAGACTGTAGCTGAAGAAGAGAACAAAGAAGGAAGGTATGTAACTTTATTCATAACTTGTTCTTAGAGATGCTGACAAGTTTCTCAAAGAATTTTCATCTGCTTTAGATGCGAACAGCTGTATTGCAATTTACATTGACATTTTTAATAGTAATTTTATTGAACATTACAATTAAGATAAGAACTAATAAACTAAAAGAATAAAAAGAAAAAATAGTGTAGAAAAGAAGGAAAAAAGTAGAAAAGAAAGAAAAATAGTGCTGTAAAGGAAAAAATATATAAAGAAATGACTTCCCCCTTTATAACAGTAACTATAAAAATTTTTAGTAACTTATCACCTTCCCTTAAAATACAACAAATGATAACTTCTTCTCATATCTCCTCTCTTATCTATAAAAAAATCTTTAAAGCCTTGTCACTCAGTCCTGGTCAGCAAAAGTCCATTAAGGGTTACCAGAGATAACATACTTAATTTAATCTTGATCAAATAAACCGACTTTATATTCCTTCCTTTTACTTTTAACAATCTTGATCTTTTTATATTCCCTTCACTTTTAGTGATCTTGATTCTTAATCCCCTCAAATAATGTTCTATAACTGGATTTCTATTCATTTTTTCTTCGTCCTTTCTCACACAATTATTTTAAACTTTAACAAGGCTCTTTTGTAAATCCAGTATAAGGAAGTTATGCAGGTTACCCTTTTGGTTTGTTAAGACATCAGCAGGATTCATTTGTACATCCAGTGTAGCATCTCCTTCCACAGTACACACTGTACTGTACTGCACACACTGTGTCCCGTCATTTTTAACTCCTCTTCCAAAATAGTCTATCTGGTAAAACTTGCTCCTCTTCAATATCCTCTTCCAAACACAGCCTATCTATAATGGCAGATACTCTTAAAATTAACTTCTGGATCCCTTGTTCACAAATATTGCTCAATAAGTCCAACGTTAAAGTATTTTGATCCATTCTGTATTAGTAAGTCGAACTTAAGTGTTCTTCTTCTTTAATTGTAATCTTTAAATCTTTCTGGTTCCTTCAAATGTCCAACCTTCAAAGTTCCATCCTATCATTTTTTTTTAAAGAATTCAAAACAAAAGCATTTTCCCACGGGAAGGATAATTAATTCCAAAATCTTATTTCAAATCCATCTAGACTCTTAGTCCATTTGTAACTTTCCAAAATCAATGTTGTAATCACCCTTTTGCTGTTTGTTCTAAAAAAAAGAATTTTTAAGTCCTTAAATGTGTATTTAAAACTTTAAGGGTTGAACAAAACTCAACCAGTGTAGGAAAACTTGCCATTATGAAGATTCCTAATACCTGAAAAGCAGTTAATAAGCAATTTCCAAAAATGATTAAGAAGGGAAGTATGCAAATACATGTCCTTTGAAGCGCCAACCGCTGTTTGGGCAAAGATGGTGACTCTTCATTTCCCAGAGCTCTAAACCTGCTGGAGACCACTGTCTTACACTCTCCTGGTGAGGAAAAACTGTCTGGAGCACTTGTGGGTGATCCCAAGCCCTCTCCTTGTCTGTAGAGGAATCCTGAAGAGCTGGTCCATTTGCCACCATGGTTATCAACTCAGCTATGCGTGGAGCCATCTTCAGTTTGCCATTTCTTCCCTGAAAGCAGTTTACGTTATTGTTTTTAAGAGGTTTTCCACCTTAAAGGGGTAAATGCAATCTTCACTTTTTTTCATTTGCGTTTCTGAAATGAAAACTTCATTTATGGCAGAGAAAGAATACTGTGCTTGTTTGACAATTTAGATAAATATAGCAACACAGAATGCTTTCAGATGCTTTCAAAGAATTCTATATAGCACAATCATAAGCATGTTTGTTCAGTCCTGTTAACAGGAAGAAGAGCCTTAATGGTTTTCCTCTTGTTTCAAAGTATGCATTTTTATTATTTTTGCAAAATACACACACTGTAATTACAGATTTTAAAAATACACTGATGTTGAGCAAGATTCCATTGCTTTTGATAGTGATGACCTTAAAGTATATGTGCAATTATCTAACTGAATGTTACTTCCTCTTGCTTTTCCTTTACTGTTTGGCTGAGAGGAAAAAATGCTTTTCCTCTTACTCTGTTTGGGGGAGAAAAGGATATTTATGTGAAAAAACAGGATCCCAGCATGGAAACTATTTGGTAGGGGAATACTAATGGGAAATTATGGATAGAAGTATAAGAATAGGAGTCAAGGAATGGATGAGAATTGGTGAATTGGGAAAAGGATTGCGTATGGACTGTGTCATTGTATGTGAATGCATCTGAGATGATTGAATGGAAGCAAAAATGACTACATAAGGGATGAAGGAAGGTGAGAGAGGGGTGAAACTACTCACTTCTTTGTTTAGCTGCATCTCAGCAGTTTTTATCAGGCAGGTTGCTTACCCCCAAAAACAGTCTGTTAGGGAGAATGAGATTGTGGATCTAAATTAATTTGAGGATAATATCAGCTTCCTAAAAGAAGTTTGAATTTTTTAAAAAAATCCAGTGTGTTAACTATATTAGAATTACTCTGATTAGTAAATAAAACTGAAAGTGTTCTCCGTTAAAGATATGATAGCACAGCAATATATGTTTTTTGGAATTGTTTATATTTTAAGAGAAAATGAGGCACCGGAAACTAATTCCCCTTCCCCCTGGTATTTCTGTTATGATTGTGTTCTAGGAGTCAGCACCTAGAAAATAACATTTGTTTGTTGTAGTCTGAACAGTGGATTCGCAGTCTAATACATAAAGCTCCCAGTTTGATAGCTAGTGTGTTATTAATTGAATTTATAAACAGTCTCTTTTTAAAATTGGCAAACTCTTTAGCTGTATGTGACAAATAGAGTGGGAAGAAGGAATTATTTTGACTGATGGCTTATAGAAATCCAGACATCCTTAGCACACTTTTGTCAAGCTCTAATTACAGGTAGTCCTTACTTAACCATTTGTTCAGCGATCATTGGAAGTTATGGCAGCGCCCCCCACGGTCACATGATCAAAATTCAGGTGCTTGGCAGCCTGCCTAAACTTACTTTTTTTAATATAATTTTTATTAAGAATTTTAAATACAGTAGTAAAAACTAATACAAACTAAACTTAAAGAAAATAGAATGAAAAGAAAGAATAAAAAGTGCAGGGAAAAAAGAAAAGAAAGAATATAATGAAAAGAAATATACAAAGAAGCGACTTCCAACCTTCAACACAAGTATAAACAAATTTAATAACTCTTCACCCCCATAAGGTTAAACAGATATCATTTCATCCCGTATTCCATTCCTTATGTATAAGCAAATCTATAAAACATCAACTTTTCAATCCTGGTATCAGCAAAAAAATAAATGGTTGCCAGAACATAGCAAAAAAAAAAAAAAGTCTTATTTTAACCTTCATCAAATAAGCCAACTTTATATTCCTTCCTTTTACTTCTAACAGTCTTAATCTTTAATTCAATCGAATATTGTTGTAGGATTTGATGTCTTCAATTCTTCCTTATCCCATCACATAGAAAGCTTTAACAAGCTTCTTTTGCAGATTTTGTAGATTCGATTCGATAAGAAAACATTTTCTTTATCATTTCTATTTCCCTTTTAATTTTTAAAACTTCAGCCAGTTTCTTTTGTATGTCCAGTAAAGCTTCCTTTTCCAAATCATTCTCTTGGCCTGTCATTTGTAGTTCCTCATTCTGCACTTTATTTTGTCAGATAAAGTTTGTTCCACATCTGTCATTACTTCATTAAAACTTTTAGATATAGTATCTCCATAGTAGCAGACATAATTACTGACAGTGTTGATATTGTAGTTTCTAACTTCTGGCTCCATTCTTCAAATACCTTCTTTAATATTTCTGATAACATTTTGTAAGTTCCAATATTAACTGTCATCAGGCTTGGTTATTTTTCTTCTGCTTAAAATATTTAATCCACTCTAGTGTCCAGTTTCTAAAATCATCACTTATCTTTTCTCATGATTTGCAATAACCAGGATAGCCAAAATAAGTCTGTTTCCGAAGAGAAGTTTATTTTTTATAGTTAATTCCAAAATCTTATAGGAAAAGTCAATATTCCAAATTTATCTGGATCCTTAATCCGTTTATAACTTTCTTAGATCAAAATCTTATTTAGCTTTTTGCTGTTTATTTCAAATTCTTTAAGTTCTTAAGCTTGCAATTATTTATTTTGTCAAATTTTGCCACAGCCCATCTCCCCCCTGGAGGGGGATTTGTCTTTGATTCAGAGTTGAAGATAAACTCACCTGATGAAGACTTTTCAAACTTGTTGTTCTGAAGGTCTCTAATAGCTTGAAGATGGTTAATAGGCAATTTCCAAAAGTGATTAGAAAGTGAGGTTTGCAAACTCAGTGTCCTTTAAAAGGCTCTTCCACAGTTGCAAGTAAGATGGCTGATCCCATCATCTCCTGGCGCTCAAACCCATGGGAAACTGCTGTCCTGGAGTCTCCTCACAAGGAGCAGCCATCCACAGCATATGTGGATGTCCTCTCCTTAACTGGAGAGGTTCCAAGGAACCAGTCTACTCACTGGTTCCTTGGTCATTGCTGCATCTCAGAGCTAGAGTGCAGGGTGGCCAAAAGGGCAGAGATGGGGGGAGTTGACGAGGAGGCAGTCCCTTACCTTACCGAGGCTCAGAGCTGGGAGGGACCAACCTGGGAGTGACTTGGATTGGGGTGGGTCCTTACCTAACGACTGGGTGGGATTTGGTAAGTGACAGCAACGGGTAGTGCCGGGATTGCGGTCACTAAGTGATGGGGTCACATGATGTCATGCTTTATGACTGCATCACTTAGCAACAGAAATTCTGGTCCCAATTACTGTTGTTAACCAAGGACTGCCTGCATATGGCTTTAAGCAAATAATCTTTCTCAGTTTCTTACCTGATCTCCAGATAAAGCAAAATGCTTGACATGTTACAAGAATTGCAGTTGAATAAGATTAGCATATTACCCTTTAGAGGCTCCCGAAACTTTGTAGATAGTTCCTGATGTTGGCATCATTTTGGACTGGAAGTGAATCATTGGGGTCTATCCAATATCACAAAAGCATATCCCAGTAACTTCAGCCCACATCTGCCATCCAGAGCAAATATGGGGAAAGGGAATTCTGAACTTCCGCAAGTGGAATACTATCTGCTATTCTGCTTGCAGGACTGAGTGCTACCCCTTTTGTTTTGATGATGTCCAGAAATCACACTGATACTCCAGTGAGAAATGGTGGTGTAATTTCTTTCTGATTTTTAACATAATACAACAAAACATAGGTATGCTCTGCGAGGGAGAGGCATTTAATAGGCTGCATGTGCCCTGCCCTCTCCCCGTTTGACATAACCCACATTTAATGGCGTAATAACTGTTTTTATATGCAGCTTTTCATGGTTTTGGATTAGGTGGATGTATTAAATCTCCATCATACTTTGGTTAATGGATCAGTTTTATTCTTTAAAACTTTAAGAAAAAAACAATTTAAGAATTTCAGGGGCTATCCCATCCATTGCCAGCTGCGGTCTTTAGGGGACTGAAAAAAGAAACACTTAAATCCAAAGATACAACCCACCACTAGATAAATGTTTGTTCCAATTCAGGCAGATAAGTAGATAGCATTTCCTGCCTCAGATCCCTGACATTACACAGCAAGGCTCACATTGGCTCTCAGCTGCACAAAGCAACATGGGAAAGTAGTGTGTTTCTTGGGCCACAAAAAATTAACCATCCCTGTGGTAATATATTAACAGAGTTGCTATAGCTGACAATAAATGTGGAAACTGGTTGGAGCACCAACTTTCTGGAAAATTAAAATAAGTATATTTATATATAAAATCTAAACTTTACTAGTTGGGCGGGAAATCCTGTCTGTTGTTCCAGAGAGATCCAATGTTGGAACCTCTAATATGACCAAAGGCCTGCTGGTGCAAGTTCTGGCAAGGCAGAAGGTGGGTGTTCCTATTTTTTGTCATGTCCTTTTCTTCAGTTGATTTAAATATTTTTACCACATGCCATTGTGGTTTCATGGTGGATTGCAATATTAGGAAAATTATATACCTTGGAGGCTGGCATTAAATTTCCCCTGTGTAGGGTTATGTCTAATGATGATGGTGAGAAGCTCTGCTAACATACTTAGTGATCAACCCCAAATCGATTCTGCTTTTCCTCTTCAGAGTTGGAGAGATAAAAGAGCTAAAAAAAAATTAAGCCGCGTCTGTGAGTATCGTATCACATTTAGATGTCTCTCTAACTTTAGAGAAGGAGATCCATTTATCTTGTGGACTCTCAGACCCCACCTGAAAACATGGACCTGTATTGTGACATATAATGTATTTAATTTTTAAAATGACATTTTTTATTCAAACAGCACTAAACAAATACAACCTATGCTAGGGATGAAGCTGCAGCCAAGGGTCCCTAAGGATGGCTTCTAGACATTTGGGAAAATATTTTGCAGTTTGAAATAGTCGGCCTAGTAGAAAACAGATAGTTTATTGGTATAATTTCATAAATAAATATTGGTGCTGAAAATATTACATTATTCTACTTGAACATTATTGAACAGTACAGTTTAGTATTGCATTGCATAAAGCTTCAGTCCTATTTCTGTTCACTACAGAAAGATTCAGCAGCTGATGGACAAAATAGTTTTCTTGTTGCAATCCATGTGAAGGATAATAAACAGGAAAAATAATTGCTTGATAAAAAATAAAATAATATCATGGTCTGATGCTAAATGAATGAACTTTCAAGTACCAAAGCACACTTTAATATTGCAGCTGAATCAGCTTAGTATCATTTCTGCTTGTTGAAAATTTGCTTTAACAATATATAAAGGAAGAGTTGACTTATTTTGGTAAAGGTTTTTTTTTTTTATAGTGAGCAGAAGACTACAGAGCACTTGACTAGGACCCTTCGTGGCGTGATGCGTGTTGGTCTTGTAGCAAAAGGCCTCTTGCTGAAGGGAGACTTGGATCTTGAACTGGTTTTGTTATGTAAAGAGAAACCCACTGTTGGTCTCTTGGAAAAAGTAGCTGACAATCTCAGCACACAGCTTGCTGTGAGTATAAAAATAGGCTTATGCATAGTATCCTAATGTTATGTTTAATATAGATATATAATGAACTGTTGGTTCTATGTTACTGGACTAACTATGGAGTTTGGTATGCCAGCAAGCTTGCAGCATTCATGCTGTTCATATAATAGGACCTATTCAAGGTTTTGTGATATCCTTTCATACAGCTATACTGGACTTAAAATACACCTAGTAGTGCTATAACGTCTTTATTATTAAAATGTGCTAGATGTTGAATCATTTATGACCCTTTTTTAAAAATACTGCTCAAGAAGTTCCCTGCTTCTGATGTGTCTCCTGATAATTAACTATGCTGATTTGATTCTATGGTATACTGAACAAATGCATTTATTATATTTATAATGTGTGTGTGTATATGTGCATACATATGTGTGTACTTCCTAGAGATTTGGATGTTTAAATCAGATAATTCAAGTTATTCAGACCAATTGAGGGCTTCAGTGTGCCTATAAATATTATGTTAACATTATTTTAGAACAATACATACTGCACAATACTTTTAGATTGCATCTAGGAATATTCTGTCATGGTTATCAGTAGTGGTTGATTTACTACTATGAATATAAATATAATGTAAATCAGCAGCAATAACTGTTTTAGTAGCCAATCAGTACCTTCCTTAATTTTCTCCAATATTCATACCACTTCTCCTGGAAGACAGTTAAAAAACAGCAGAAAATGGCATTTCCTCTTTCTTCTAGTCAGCCTTTCTATTCTGCCTGCCCTCAATACTAACAGATTTCCCCCCTGCCACTGCCCTGGAGGGCTTTTCTAGCTAAGATGGTAAAGTACAGAGATACCATAGTATAGTTTTTTTAAAGATTTGGCTGCTGGTGTAAAAAGTGAACATCCCTAACTGATCCTAAATCACTACTGATTGTATCAGTTATTCTGAAAGGAATGTGTTTGTCCCTGAACTCTAAAGTGAATGTTTGGGAAGAGACAAAAAACTGAGAATCTAAAGTATTTTCTTGTTTTTCAGGCTATTACTGAAGACAAATACGAAATTATTCAATCTGTCAGTGATGCTGCAATTACAATTAAGAATACAAAAGAACCTCCACTGACACTCACCATTCACTTGACATCCCCTGTTGTTAGAGAAGAAATGGAAAAAATGTTAGCTGGAGGTATGGAAGACTGAAAATTGCTAGCAGCCCCAGAATGAGTTTCCACACTGACTTCGCTATTCATTGTGGTGTTCAGTTTCTTGATTAGGCAGAGCAATTTCATGCAAGTCAACTTTGTGTCACAACATTATACAGTTTCATGATTATGGACCATCTGGTACTGGCTTCTAGAATTTGAATGGCATTTCCAAATTAAATGCTTTTTTAAACATTTAGGCCTTTTGGTCTGGCCTAAGCCTTTATACAAGTGTATAAGTTCACTTGGGTGTAATAATTGTTTCTTTATTAAATGTATTGATTATAGATGATATATGTGCAAAACCAAATCTTAAAATACCAACGATTTAGTTTAAAAAACGTTTGCATGTTTGTGAAATTCAGTGTATTACATAAAGCAGTTTGTGTTGCAGCAAAAATGATTACTTTTTGTGTTTTTTTTTTTCTTTAGTTTCAGCCTGTTTGGCTGAATTTTAAAACACAATGCAGAGTTTTGGATAAAGTTACTATATCTTTTGCTTTATTTAAATGTGGGCTAGTTCACATACATATATAATTACAACCTTACAATTTGTAGCTGAGCTTACAGAAAGCAGTTCACATATGGTATTTGATACTAAAAATGTCTGGTATATGATGTTGCAGTTCTCATGCAAGATTGTCATATAAATTAATTGCTGGATCATGTGAGGTGGAATTCACACTGACGTTTTCATGTGTGATTTAAACTGAATTTTTCAGTAGCCAGGTGAGCCATGAATACACTGTTGTAAACCACCCAGAGGACCCCCCCCCCTTTGGGGGGAGACAGGTGGTGGCAAAATTTAAATACATACATACAATAAATACACTATGCTAAAACACTAAAATCTTTTAAATGATTGAACTAGCCTCATCTAAAACAGTGGCTTTTTCCTCTCTTCAGTTTTGCTGCAGCACAGATACGATATTAATGTGTTCCTTGATTGTTTTATGGTTTGATATCTGACACATCTACCAAGCCTTCTAGTTTGTCGATTTTAGGGACGCTGGACCTTTGACCAACAGGACGCACTCTGTCATGGGCTGGGGCCAGGGCAGTCGAGCCTTGTGGGCGGAGGGGGTTCCTTTTAGAAGAGCTTTTAGTTATGTACTACTACTGGATATAGAGTGGGAATCTAATTTTAACCTTCCATTTTGTTGATTAGTGTAGTTCTATAGCCTGGTTACAATAGTCTAGAAGCTGTCCTTTTCTATAACGTTTCTTTCCCTGTATAAAAATGAGTTAGTGCCTCATTGTTCTCCTTACTTAGTTGTCACTTCATAAGGATGAAAAAAAATATAATGTATTGAGGCTATACTTCCAGGTACAGGGCTTTAGATCAGAGCTCTGGGAGCCTCAGCTGCCCTTTAGGAAACTGCCTCATCCCCTCTCCACCCGACAGAACCCCCTTGGTCAAACTGTACCTTGTCTTCTTATTCCACCCACGAATAGAAACGCTATCAGTCAACGACTCACCGGACGTTCTGGACAGGCAGAAATGCCTTGCTGCCTTGGCGTCACTCCGACACGCCAAGTGGTTTCAGGTTTGCATTTTGTTCTTATATTTGTCTTTAAGTAGAAAACTTGTAAGTTGTAATTGCCTAACTTTGTTAAAATGTTTTAATGTGAATTGTAGATGTGCAGAACTTAGCATCTGTTAAATGCACAGTTGCTAAAGAAGCACTTGAATGAATTTAGTTTTTCAGAGAAATGGCATAATTCCTAGTTGCTGCTTTGTGTTAAGAGTAAGTTTTCATAACACAGTAACTAAAATTACAGAAATAAAAAGCTATGGAAATATATACATAGTTTACCCTTGACAAAGTAGCACTACAAAAATTTGTATTTTGTCTCAGATTGGTTTTGATGTTCATTACTGAACCCTTCTTGCTTATTCATTTATTCTAGGCCAGGGCAAATGGCTTGAAATCATGTGTCATAGTCATCAGAGTGCTGAGAGATCTCTGTACCCGTGTTCCTACTTGGGCTCCGCTTAGAGGATGGGTAATCTTATGAGTTATATTTCCTTTTCAGTGTACAAATGTGTAATAAGATAAGAAATGTTCTATATGTAATGGCAAACTGTTCTAATTTTTTAAATAATAAAGAGCTCCCGTAAAATTGGGCAACCTTAAGATGTCCCCATCTGTTCCGAGCTCTTTAATAGGGCATTGGCTGAATGTGGCCAAGTTCTTGTGCAGTGCAGGCTTCTGTAGATGATGGAATTTGGGGAAAATCTTTCTATGTTTTGGCTTGAGTGTTAGAAATATGTTGCTTGACTTAACCAGTCTCAGATATCATTGAACCTCTAGTCAGGCCTGTCTAATAATTGAGTTCTAAAGCTCATGTCCTATGCTTTTAGAAGTGGGCAGTCAGTAATACACAGTTGTAGAATGTTTCTAGTTCCTTAATTGAGATAACAAATTTTTACTATTATTAATGTGTTTCTATCTAATACTGTATATAATGACAGTGGTATGTCAGTTATTTCATGGATGCTGACAGACTTTTCCCCTCTTCCATTCACACACACGTTTCAGACCTTCAGACAAGCTGGTCTGTTACTGCCAAATATGTTCACACGTAATAAATTAAAGCCTAATGTTGTTTCCAACAAAATAAGGTTGATCTGAAGACCGTGCACTCACGGACCACCACTTAAAGGTTTGCAATAAACTAAATGCTGATTGCTGTCAAATTGTTTTTGCCATTGCCTTGCAGCTGCAAGGAACTTGCAGTTACAAGGAAAATGGCTGTTAAAGAGATTGAACAAGTAAATCAAAATTCACATACCCATCTATGACAGGCAGAAAGACCCAAGAGTTAATGGTAAACTCTGCAACCAAGCTGATAATTGCATTTCTCAGATTCTGCTGGACAAATGACTCAACTTCACTTTGGTAGAATTCAGGCTTTTGTAGAAGTAACATGGTAATCATCTGAAGACTGAATTCATTGTTTTGGACACTTGTAAATAGAATTTAAACACTAAATATCACATGTTGCGTTCATGCTTCCCCATCTGAATATTATGTCATAGAAGTTATTTGGAAGTAGAAATATCCACATACATTCTGCATATCTGACAACATGTTTCTTTCCTACATCTGTAATCAGCTAAGATCTTAAGGGTGTATGCTAGCAGCGGCAATTCAAGAGAAGTTCCTGATACAATTATTCTATTTTATTTCTATTTGCAATCGAATGATTTTTCGTACTTCCAAGCTATAAAAACAAAAACAAAACATCCACAGTAAGATTCAAAACAATCAGAACGATCTGTTGGGAGGCTGTTCCAAAGTACTGGCACTGCCACAGAAAAGCAGCACCATCTAGTCTCAGCCTCCCAAACCTCTTGGAAATGTAGGATTACAAGACGCTTTTCCCCGATAGTGGTTGGATCAGATGGTCCTGAAGGTATCCACATAACAAGCCATGGGTCAATACCAGCACCTTAAATTGTACCCAGAATCTAATCGGCACAAGTGCAGGGCCTGTAGAATCACTGTTATATTTTCCCAGGATTGAGCACTAGCAAGCACATAGGCTACCGTATTTTGGAACAGTTGCAGTTTCCAAGTAGACTTTTAAGGGCAGCTCTGTGTAAAGCATATCACAGTAGTCAGGATAGATGGTACTGAGGGCATGAGTTACTGTAGCCAGGTCTCTTTGCCCAAGGTACAGCCACAGTTGGCACACCAGCTGAAGCTAAGCATGGGTCTCTCTGGCTATGGCTTCCACGTGCTGATGAAGCAGGACCTGTGAGTCCAGAAGAACCCCTGAATAACCAACCCCTCCCTCCCTTCCTTGATAGGTGGAAAAATCTAAAACTTTTTTGGCTAGGACTCATTGTGACAGTAAAAATGAGTATTACTACCCAAGATGAATTTCCTATCCCAAATGGCACCAGTTCTAATCCCAGATAAAAGCTTGCAGGATTGGAAGAGAAAAATTAACATTTTTATAGTGGGGAAAAAACCTGAGTAAGATTCAAAATTTACAAGAATCAAAAGAAAGAGGTGGGCTTGCATTTCCTAACTTTAAATTTATGCGGGTCTTTAACTGTAATAAAGATTTGTTTGTTTGTAACTTTAAATTACAGGTAGTCCTTGTTTAGTGACCACAGTTGGGACCAGCAACTCAGTTGTTACGCGAAGTGGTCGCTGAGTGAAACTGCACCTGTGCTTATGATCTTGCTTCAGCTTTCCTTTGCTTTACAAACCTGTGAAGGTTGTAAATGTGAGGACTAGTTGCAACGTTATTTTTTCATTACTGTTGCTACTGCAAATGGTCACTAAATGAGGCAGTTGCTGAACGAGGACTCCCTGTATATTGTTGTGCAAGCTGCCTATCATGGATAAGAGAAAGCGATGGTCAGAAAGATCTGTATTTGTATTGTAGATTTTGATAATTGTTCTGTTCTTTCATTGTTTCGGAAATTTCTTTTCAGCCTCTAGAGTTGCTTTGTGAGAAATCAATTGGAACAGCCAATCGGCCCATGGGAGCTGGTGAGGCACTGAGAAGAGTTCTTGAATGCCTTGCATCTGGAATAGTTATGCCAGGTTAGATGGTCCTTGGCTCTTGAGAATTTCAGTGGCTATAACAGAAATTTGCTCTCTCAACTAGTACAAGTTAGATTTGATCATCTATTTCGTTTAAGATTCTGTAGTAGGGCATAATGACATGTTGAGTAGATGTTCTTTGGACCCACTATTCCAACTCCTGTAATGGGGGATAACAGACCATATAAGTAGTTTCCGGAGCACTTTTATACTTGAGCAAGCTTGACACGTTGTTGGGCTTAATGGTCTGCAATTTAGAGTAGATCAGATTATCAGCCATTGACTCAACTTCAGCTGGGCTGCTTATAGTGTTGAGTGTTAGGTGATACTAAGGGAATATTCAGGTTTACATAGAGATCCTAGGATAATTCTCTGCATATCTTCCTTGTTTCCTGCCTTCAGATGGTTCTGGTATTTATGATCCTTGTGAAAAAGAAGCCACTGATGCTATTGGGCATCTAGACAGACAACAAAGGGAAGATATCACACAGAGTGCTCAGGTATAGTTTTGATTACAGATGTTACAAAACCGCAATGAGTTCTTAATGGTAGCTAGTAACCTCCATGAGGCTGGCTTTTATTAGAAAAAGGGTCCCATTTCAGTAATGTAGGAGGCTTTATTGATTGCCAGAAATGAGGTATCAGGTTTTTAACACTTAACATTAAGTTCCAGAGTACTTAACTATGATTTTCAGAAGACGTTTATGTGAAATACTGGGACCGGGTGTCATTTTAATAGATGTTGGGAGCAGAGTGGCTCCTCAATAACATGCATTATATCTTTCTAGCATGCTCTAAGGCTTGCTGCTTTTGGCCAGCTTCACAAAGTCTTGGGGATGGATCCATTGCCATCAAAGATGCCCAAGAAACCAAAAAATGAAAATCCAGTTGACTACACTGGTAGGTTTTGAAACTTGGGAACTCTATTTCTCACAGATTTATTGGCATTTGTACTGACATTTTGAACTCTTGTGTTACCAGTCCAGATCCCCCCTAGCACAACATATGCTATCACTCCATTAAAACGTCCTATGGAGGAAGATGGAGAAGAGAAGTCTCCAAGCAAAAAGAAAAAGAAGATTCAGAAAAAAGGTATTGAGTTGACAAGAGGTAGGTATGCTTAGTTTTTCAGGTGTTCACCAAGATAGTTATTTTGGTTTCAGCGTTACATGTAATTAGATGAATAGTAGAAAGTTCTCATAGAAATGACAGGTCTTTATGCTTTTGCTTGATAGCAGTAAAGTTAAGACTGCATTTAGCAGTTGGCAATATTAATGCCTAGGCTCTCATACAAAGATGTTGTTATCTAAAAACAATTTCTTTTCTTCAGAGGAAAAGTCAGAACCTCCACAAGCTATGAATGCTCTGATGAAACTGAACCAGCTAAAACCTGGACTTCAATATAAACTAGTATCTCAGACAGGTCCAGTTCATGCTCCTATATTTACTATGTCTGTGGAAGTCGATGGCATCACTTACGAAGCTTCAGGACCTTCCAAAAAAACAGCCAAGTTGCATGTAGCAGTAAAGGTAAAGGGTAGTTGTGAATATGTGCTTTTGCTTTTAAACCACTTAAATTCTTGAATTCCTTCTCAGAAAATGAATTGGTGTCTTGACTTATTGATTCTTATCCCAGCTTTATTTTTGGCCAACTCAAGAGGGCATACATACTTTATGCTTCATCCTCCTGTTTTCCCCACAACCACCACTCTGAGGTGAGTTGGGCTGAGAGAAAGCAACTGGCCCAAGTTCACCCAGCCAGCTTTTATATCTAAGGGAGGACTAGAATTCCGTAGTCTCCTGGTTTCTAGCCCAGCACCTTAGCCACTACACCATCCTGGCTTTTGTATTTCACAAAAGCATAGTGGATGACTGGTTAAGAAACCAGAATCAAAAATTAATGTATGTGTAAAAATAGCCAATGTGTGTTTGTCTTTATTATGATTTGGCATTAGCTGAGTTAACAGACTCTAGTTCTAACTTGTGGTCTTGCCCATGGGGCCATATTCTGTAAGAGGAGCCCACCCAGGATCCCTGTAACATTTACTTTTAAATCATAGTTGAGTTAACTTTATTGGAAGCAGTTACACAGATGATTTAATTTACTTTCAGTAGAGTTTAAATGTAAATGAAATCAAACTTTGTTTTTTACTTGCTCCCTTTAACGTCGGGCATTTGCCACTCAGAGACTAAATACAGCCTCTTAAAGCATTGTGCACTCTGATCTGGTTGAGTGCTGCACAGCCAAAAAATGAAAGATGGATTAATTGTGTTTGTGAGTGAAGATGTGGCTGTTCCTTTCAGGATAGGTAGTAGGATTCTTTAAAGTTGCTAAGAAGCTGTACAGTAGATGGTATTAGAACAATTATAGCTAATTTCTTGTTGTTTTAGGTTCTGCAAGACATGGGATTACCTACAGGTGTGGAAGGCAGAGAGAGAGGTGATGAATCAGCAGAGGAAACAGATCAAAAACCAGTTGCAGTTGCTGCTCCTCCTATAGTGGAAATTATTTGTACCCCTAGTGCTGCTTCTCCTTCAGAGCAAACAGAGGTGAACATTGCTTACTCTTCTCTTAGGTGTTTCATACCTGTATATTTCATTCCACATCAGTGCCATGTTTCTACTTCATTTTAGCAACTTCTTTATCATCTGTTTTTGTTTGTGCTTCTCTTCACCTGTTCTAGTTCCCCTATCACTAACATTTCTGGGGGTGTTCCCCATTGAATTGCATTTCTAGAAAACTCCTTTCTGTGCAGTTCTCTATGGTCTGTTTTAGGAAATAATTCCTAAACTATATCTTATCACTGTTTCTCTTACTATATTCCTCCAACTATACATGCAAATCTTAGTGATCTGTGCCTATATTTATTTTATTTTATTTTATTTACTTTAAAATTTCTAATACCGCCCATCTCTCCCAAAAGGGGGACTCTGGGCGGTTTACAATAAAATCAAAAATTAAAAGCGTATAAATTACAATACAACAATAAATAAAGGTAAAATAGATATAAAATCCAAGAGGCAAAGATCTTATCCATTGGGCAGAGATCTACCCCTATATTAGTTAGCTTCTGCCCAGAGCATGTTGCTGTGCAGAGAGGTTTCTAGCAAACTGGCCACTAGAAATAAGAACAGTGATTTTGGTAAGCCTTTGGGTTAGTCTGTGCTGGCTTAGTTAGATACTTTATTAATTTAGAGCCAGACAAAGAAAGTAACTGGTTTAGTGTGCACTTACCTTTCTTTAATTTGTAAGTTATACTTTTTAAATGTTGAAGGAAACATCAGTGCTTTTTAAAATTTAATCAGACGTGTTTTCAGTGCAATATTTTTACTTCTTAGAATGTGAAACAGCAGGGACCAATACTGACCAAGCATGGAAAAAATCCAGTTATGGAACTCAATGAGAAACGGCGTGGCTTAAAATACGAGCTTATTTCAGAAACTGGTGGCAGTCATGACAAACGGTTTGTGATGGAGGTGAGATGACTTGGTCCACAGGACTGATTTCATAATTGCTATTATAAGTGCCTTGGCCAGAGTTGCATCTCTGTTCCTGAAACCATTTTTCGTTTCGAAGGTTGAGGTTGATGGCCAGAAGTTCCAAGGAGCTGGTTCAAATAAAAAAGTAGCAAAAGCTTATGCTGCCCTGGCTGCATTAGAAAAGCTTTTTCCAGATGCCCCCCTTCCAATGGAGCAGAAGAAAAAAAGGGCCCCTATGCCAGCACGAGGTGGACCCAAATTTCCTGTAAAGGTAGGTACATGCACTACAGTTCATGATTATATCAGAAATACCCCTGCATTTCTCTAGAAACTGAGGGTTAAAGTTTGATTGATAGTTTGAAGCATATTTGACTTTGCATTTTTCAGACACACGTATGTATGTATGTATGTATGTATGTATGTATGTATGTATGTAGAATAAGTGGCCAGGGCCAGGAATAAATAGCTTTCATATATTTTTCTAATGAGTGGATTTCAATTAATTTCAACAGCATAATCCAGGCTATGGTATGGGAGGTCCAATGCATGCTGAAGTGCCGCCGCCTCCAAGCATGCGGGGTCGTGGCAGAGGAGGAAATATCCGAGGCCGAGGCAGAGGCCGAGGTGGATTTGGTGGTGCCAATCATGGAGGTTATATGAATGCTGGTGAGTTGCATTACTTTTATTTACTACTATGACATTTAGAAACAAATAGTAAGTTTCCTTATGCAGCTTAATCACCTTTGAAACTTTATAGCATGTCTTATGTTTGAACTTACGCTATTCATAACGTTCGGAATTTGGTTATTCCATTTGGGGTAGATGGAATGTTGCTGAGTTCAGCATACACGGGCCACACTGGGTTTTCTAGAATCCACTTTCTGTGTGTGTCAGAGCATTTACATATTGCACAAGCATAAAATCCAATTCTAAATCATTCATTTAAGGTAATTCCAAGTGAATAATATTTTTGGTATTTTCTCCTAGGGGCTGGATATGGAAGTTACGGCTATGGTGGCAACTCTGCAACAGCAGGCTATAGTAAGTGTTTAATGGGAAAAAAAAATAGACACGACACTCTGGGATAACAAAACTCAGTATTATATTTGCGTAGTGAAATAAGGAAAGATCTTTTTAAAATTGATTTTAAATTTCTCTGCTTTAAGCCAAGTGAAGCAATACACCATTCTTGTAAAACAGTTCTCCCTAAAAATACACAATTTTGTTTTGAAAGGCCTTTGATGGGAGGGGGGATGACGGGAGCAGAGAAATAAAAAATAATTTTTAAAAATGTGGCACATTTTGCCATCTTCAAAAATTCTAATTTTTTTTCCTCTGCTCTGTCTCCCCCTTTTGTAGGTGACTTTTTCACAGACTGCTACGGCTATCATGATTTTGGGTCTTCCTAGATCATCTAAAAGTATTGCACATAAAACAGCTTTTTACTCCAATTTTCTCGAACTCCAAAACCAATGTGTTCGTGCTGTGTCCCTGTGCTTCACTGGGTTTCTCAACAGTGGCTTTTCACCGCAGCTTTCTGAAACTTAGCCTACAAACAGTGGCAGTTTTAATTGCGACTTGCCTTTGGTCATACGGATGTACACAATTGGGGAGCAAAAGTTCAAGGAATGTCTTTGTGCGTTAGGCACAATAAGAGCCAACTCTGTTCTGCTTACAAGCAAAAGGCCTCTGTTTGCTTTTTATGGAAAGCATTTTATTTTTACGGAACTTGCAAAAGCGTGCTACCTTTTTGTCTTAAATTTTCAAGAGATTTTGTACAAAACATACACCTTTTAAGTCCCCAAAAGTGGGTAAATGCTTGTAATAAGGAGAAATACCTTTTAACAGTTCTGAATCTACAACAACCAAATGTTTTGAGCATGCATAACCTTGACTTGTATGTGAAAATAGTATGTGCTGATTTTAATCTCTGCATCTGTTGTGTTTCTTGTATTGGTATAACATGCAGGACGTATAGTCTGAGTTATGCTTGTTGGGTTGTACTATCTCTAACATTTCAGTCGTTTGATTAACTGCAGTGGGCTTGTTGCAGTTCTTGTAGGATGTGGCTCTTTTTCTTATTCTCCAGTACATGTCCCCAGAAGATGTATGTAGTATCACAAGACATGAAAACTACTGAACATTAAAAGGCACAGGGAATAAACTAGTCATTAAGATTTTTAATAAATGGATTGTTTGGTTCTCTTTGCTTCAGTAGTCATATTAAATGTGTTTAGTCTGATCGCTGCCTTAGGAACAACGTTAAACCAGTAGTAAATGAAATAAATGCAAGTACAGTGGAGATACAAATTTGGATAAAGGCTCTGAATATAAAAATGATACTTGGTAACAATTTAAAAGCAAAACTAAGTAAAAATTATTTTTAAATGCTATTATCCTGGAAGAAGCAATAGTGTTGGGTGTGTTTTAGGAATAACTTGGATTAAGAAGTAAAGTTACTCACAAGTAACCATTTTTAAGTTTCCATGTACATGACTCCTTGCTGAACCACAGCTGTTCAGCTTTAACTATAAGCAGATAGTTTTTATGTTTTATAAAGCATATTAACTGGTAACGTATGCTAATAGTATGCCAGAGAACAGATGTAACATCTTGTGTTCCTTTAAGAAAAAAATCTCTGGTTGTAAGTGACTTGAAACAAAGTTCAAATTGAATTCTAAGCGAAGAGCCAAACATTTAAAAATGAATAGGGCTATGGAATATGCATTAAATGGAGTTTTCTTTTATTATTTAATTATTTTTATTTTCATAATGTATAAATGGATTTTTTTTGTGCACAAAAGAAGCATGTTGTGGCTCGGAAGTGCACATTTTTACTTTTTCTGGATTCTGGCCAAGACAAAATCTAGAGGGGTCTTAAGGGAAAGGCTGGTACACTCAGTTCTCTCTCCCTTCCTCTATATAGCTTGTGCTCTAGCTCACCTGCCAATCTTCCTTTGTATTCCTTCCCATTAGTGGCTTTGTCTTTGCTCTGCTCTGCTCTCTCCCACACCAGAATGCATGTCTTTCTGCCCGTGCCATTCAGGGAACATTTTTTCAGAGTCTATACTGTGTACATTGTTGTAAGTGCTCTGATTTTGTTTCCAGCTATCACCATCACTTTATTTTACGTTCTAGGATTTTCTCTACCTCTTAGGACATGTCACCAACCTGAAGTACATAGCTATTGAATCTAAGCTTTGGGAGAATTTTTAATTCTGACTTGAGAAATTGCTATTTACAGACATTGTGCAAAATGCTATATTAGATTATTTTAAATTACATGCAGCTCAACATGGTGGGAATAATTAATACATAGATAGAGGTTCGTCTGTGAACTGTGCAGCCAGTGATACGCTTCATGCCAGAACTACATACTGTACTCAATCCTTACAGTTGTTAACAGGAATTAGGACATCTAACCTGAGTCTATGCCAGGTAGGTGTTTTTTGTTTTTTGTTTTGCAGACAGCCTACCTAATGCAAATGTTGTTGCTCAATTGAGAGGGAATCAGTTCAGAGCAATTTCACACACTCATCTTCGTAAACGTGTCATATTAAACATGAGTGTCACCTTCAGTGGTTGACCCTGTTCTCTTCTCTTTAGGCCAGTTTTACAGCAATGGTGGTCACTCGGGCAATGCAGGAGGAGGAGGTGGTTCCTCTGGCTATGGTTCCTACTATCAAGGTGGTGACTACAGCTCTCCTGCTCCTCCTAAGCATGCTGGAAAAAAACAACAACATGGTGGACAGCAGAAGCCTTCTTATGGCTCAGGGTATCAGTCCCATCAAGGCCAACAGCAACAATCGTATAACCAAAACCAGTACGGCAATTATGGCCCACCACAAGGCAAGCAGAAGGGATATAACCAAGGCAACTACGCTGCTTACTCAAATTCCTACAACTCTCCTGGTGGCGGCGGTGGAGGATCAGACTACAACTATGAAAGTAAATTCAGTGAGTTTCTCATGGATGGTGGGTTGGAGTTGAGAAAGATTCAGATAGACATTACATGAGCTTACTTCTGGTTTGTGCCAAGTAAATATGTTTAAAGCCAGAATGGAAAGCCAGAGAAGATATGGGAATGGTACTAAAAATAGTTACTGGCTTAAAAAACACTGCTAGTTATGTGTGACTGTAATTGTCAGAAGTCTAATATTGTAATTGTCACATAAGGACTAATTTAAACTTGTGAAACAGGTATCTTTGAGCTGAAAACTAGATGAAATGATTTAGAAAAAAATATTTTAAGATTTTAGTTAGCTTGACAAATTTAACTGAAATGTGGCACTGTGGTAGCCTTCCTCAGCCTGATTCCCCCTTGAATCACAAAGTTGCTTGAAATCACATCTAGATAGCGCCATTTGGGGAAAGGCAGAATGTGGGCATTCTGTTGTCTAGTGAACTTGAACAGAATAGTAGAAAAATGTTCATCTTCATGTATGCCAGTTTTTAGCATCTAGGTGCAGAATAGTTTCTCTGTTGCAGCTACTGTGTTTTATGACTGCACAGAGAGAAGCGGTGAGCTCCTTATATACAGAAAATGGAGAGGGCGAATTGTTAATTCTGGGTGTGTTCGAAGTAGCTTGTATACGTGACTTAATACACATTCTTTGATTGCAGGTTATGGTGGTGGACGTGGAGGTGGTGGTGCAAACAACTATGGTTCAGGAGGTGCCTCCTACAATGCCGGTGGCTATGGGGGAGGAGCTGGGGGAGGAGGGTCATCTTACCAAGGTAAGCAAGGTCAGTATAGAGTTAGACACGCAATCTTAAAACACTTGCGTGTTAGTGAGACAAAATTTCCCCACAGGAGTTGCATTGCCTGAATGGCCAACTCTTATCTGTGGTTACTGTCAATACTCTTGCATCCCTAAGTCTAAGGCGAACGTAGTAAATTAAAAGGGGAAGGTATTCTTGCTCAGCTCTGGGCATTAGAGAAAGAAGGATGGGATGGGATGGGATGCTTTTGTACTCTTAATCCTGCAAAGCTTGGGGCTTGAGATATGTCCTGTACTCCAAATCTGCATACGTGCCAGAGTACTTGCTCAAGGAGCATGGTAATATTAGTTATTGAACTGACAACATAAAATATTCTTAAGTGCTCTGCAATTTAAGCCTACATGTGGCAATGTATATGCCTGTTACTATGTTTAGTTCTGTCTTCTAGATATTTTTATGCACAATAGTTGGGACTTTAACTGAAGTAGCAATTACAGTGGTATATTAAAGTGACTGTTTTTCCATTTTTCTCAGGTGGATATTCTCAGTCAAATTACAATCCCCCAGCTTCAAATCAGAATTACAGTGGACCTCCAAATTCCTACCAACCTCCCCAAGCTGGATATGGCAGAAATGACCACAGCATGAACTATCAGTATAGATAAACTAGTTTGTTCTTGATGGGTCTGAATCTTTGTTATCTCCTAAACTTGCATAATCTTTGAATATTAAGTTTTATTGCATCACAGTAAACATGTAAACCCTGTTTCCATGTTGCAGTGCTCTTTGTGATATCAGTCACTAATGGTTGAGTACATTGTAATTCCATAATTAGCTGTATTTTGGACATTTAATGGTGTATTTAATGGTTTGTTAGTTTGCCATTTCAATTTTTTTGTCTAAATAGAATTTGAGTTCAATATCCCTCTTCTGTTTAAATTACATGTAGGTGTTAACACACAGGATTGCTTTAAATAGATAAGGGATGTCTTCTGCTTTTGTGAAGTGAATTTAAGCAAGCTTTCTGTATTTTAATGCTTTAGTGTTTTTCAGTTTTATAAGTGATGATTTATTTTTAAATTTGTGGGAAAGAGTGGGTTTGTATGTCTGGGTCATTCAGACAGCTCCTGGATTATGCTGAATGTAGACAAATAAACATAAACTCTTCATGTGTCTGTCCAGAATGTTATTCTGCCAAATACTATTTCTTAATCAGTAAAAGAATAACATCATTAATATTTTAAATTTTTAAGAGATGTTAGCCTGTTATATTTTTATTATTTTTACTTATTTTATTAAAATATCCTTCAAAAGGCCCTAAATATTATGCCAATAATACTCATGTGGATTTTATTTTTTTTCCCCTTGTTGAGGAATTCAAAGTTTTTTTATTAGAAAGCTCTGAAATTATCTTAAATCTAATTTCTTTAAAGAGTGGTAATAAAATGAGAGGCAGCATGGATAACCCTAAGTAACGGGACTGATCGAGGGATTCCTCAGTCTTTGTGCGTGCCATTTCTTCAGATAGGTCTGAAAAGCTGTGGTGGCTTCCTCGATTCTGTATTACGTGCAATATATGTTATGGTTGCTCAAAAGGATATGGGTTGGTACCAACACTGCAACTCATTGGTGCAGGATCTTATAAAGCACTTATAATTAATGGGCAATTATACTAAGTTGCATAGCCTGAAATTTGGCGTGTAAATTTGTTGGCATTACTGCTTAGAAATCTTAAAGCAAGGATCTTAAAAACTGGTGAGGTGACTCATGAAACTTTAAAAAATGGTGGGTGTATCAGAACTGACAAAATAAGCCTGTTGATAATGCTTCATCAGAAAGTTCAAAGCAATTATTTGAAATGCAGTGGAAGATTTTTGAAAAAAAATTGAAGAAAAAAATGAGATTACGTTTATTTGAGAAAGTTTAGTGACGTAAAACTGCTATGTTACCACTTAGAGAAAATAATTCTGCGGTATAAAAAACTACAGTTCCAAAAATGCTTAAATAGTGGTGCTTTTATGTTTGGATTCCTGAAAATTACACATTTTTTAAAAAAGAAAAAAAATTGAAGACGGGGGCATGAGTGGTGTGTTTTGAGACACTGGGTATCGTGGCTCTGGAATGCTGAGTTTCAATTTACTGATCCATAGTAATTCAGTCTAATGAGATGTTCATATAGCAAAATGAAAACCGTTAGACAAAACATCTGCATCGAAAGTAGGAAATCAATAGGTATACACAAAGTATACAAAGCTATAAAACATAGAAAGAGGAAATTCCAATCATTGTGTTTTACAGCTTGGTGGAATGGAGGCTATAAAGGGTAAGTCCCTGTACACAAAAAACCCCCCAATCTGATTTGCCATTGCCTCCTTTTTCCCACCCCCCCCAACTCAGCCTGTCCTATGGAGGAGGAGACCTTTCTGCTTCCAGTGCGCTTACTGGTGGCGCTCTGGTATTCTGCGCTCTGAGCTGCTAGGTAGAAGTCCTTCCTTGCTTCAGTAAGGGGTTAGAGTTAATTCGTTGCATCAAAAACATTCCTTGCTACAGTTACTGTTCAGTTGATAGTATCAACTGAAACCAAGAATTGGCAGAAAGGAGGCCTTCCAGATTAAATTATGTACATGTTTCACATGAGTGCTGTCTCAACTTGATTGCATTCTTCCTCTTCTCAGCCGTGGAATGAATTCAAGGGGAGCCAAGAATAGCAATGCTCCTAATCGTCTAGTTCAGTCAAGCAGGATGGCTGAAAGTGTGTGGCTTGCCACAAGGTGCTGCTGCAGCGCTGGAAGCTGTCCTGCCATTCTAATCTCCCATCTTGATGAAATACACAGAACAAAGCAGGTCTTTTCCATCACAGCTTTCTTCCTTTTTAACCTTTGTTTTCCACATCAATTAGATATTTGGCAATACATTTCAAGTTGTCCTTAGTTTTAAGGTTTACATAAGGGATTTACCCAAGAGTACTATGCCAGCCAAGATGACCTGGCGATCTACTGGCAGACTCTTGCCTACCTGGCTGGTATTCCAGTTGCCTTTCCTTTCTGGTTCGAACAATCAAAGAAAAAAGTGCTCAGTTAGGATTGGAGCTACTGAATGGAGAAGGAAGACTAATTTTTCCTCTTGCTCTTAATTTGAAGAACCCCTGCCCCCCAGTACAGGTATGATTGCTGGAGAAGTTCTACTTTGTGCCTGCTCCTGTGTCCCATATTAATCTGGTTTTATGTGTAGGGTTTAGAAGTTTGAGTTTTATTCTCTGTGTTATGTGTCGATCACAGCAAAGAGAACAAACTGATCCTTTCTATATTCACGTAGTACAATAAACCATGTAATTAACCTAGCTAACAAGTGAGGAATGCAGAATGCTTTCTGATGCTGCAACTAACCACAGTTAATCCTGAAGCAAGTGCATAAATTACGAGATTAAATCTGCCAAGTAAGGGGAAGCAGGAAGCAGGGCTGTTCACAATCTGTGGAACAAACAAGACCCAGCTTCCCTGCTCAGCAGGGCAGATTGGGGAAACACAAAAACTAAGTGTCAGCCTCAAGGTTGGGATCCAAGTATTTGCCTCATTAATGATGTAAAATTGGCCATACTATGTAATTAATTACCCACTACAGATTAGCCCGTTTTTTCCCTTTCTATATCCTCACTGGCCAAGGCTTGGGGGTCTCAGACTTGCCATGCAGTTCAGCTGGGCCTTCCATCCTGTAGTAGAGCCATCAAGCCACCTGGTTCTCCAAGAAATGGGCCATTTCCTCATGGAGCAAGGGCAAGAAGGACCAGGCTTCCAGCTGCAGGCCAGGGACTAAAGGCCCTTCTGTAACTTCAAGAGCAGCAGGTGTTTTCTGCAGGCCGCTTCATCAGATGCTGAAATTATTCCAGCCAGATGACACGGGCTACAGAGGGACCAGAGAAAAAGGAAAACAGGGACTTCCAGGGTCTCAAAAGCTTAGGCACAGCCACCAGAGGCCCCTCTGCCCTGTTTTCAATAGCAAATTGGAAAAGAAGAAAGAAGCTGTTCATATCTCAAGTTCTGGGCATCGCACGTTAAGGAAGAGTCAGAGAAGTTGAGTCACATGCAAAACCAGAGGACTGACAGCACTTGCCTACAGCAAATTGGGGAGCAAAATGCTAGAAACTAAAGGATCTAATGATTCTGTGCCAAGGAGTTTGCCATTTTTCCTGCTTTGAAATTCCGTGTGGGATATTCAGCTACCCAAAGTGCTTTGACGAGTAGAAATCCAACATTAGGGGTACCTGGAGGTTGGCTGTCTAGCCTCTCCTTGGACACATCTAGTGAAAGGGAGATTACCACCTCTCTGGACCTTTCACTGTCTTGATAGCCATCCAGATGCAGAACTTTAATGTTCTCCCTGTTTCAAGCCTGAATAGGTTCTTTCTGAATCTTCTTCCTTTCTTCTAAATATTAGCAACCTCCCAGTTTTATGTCATTTGCAAGCTTGGTAAGTGATCCCCTTCACTTCCTCCAACTCTGATAAAAATGTTGAAAACCCAGGGTTCAAACCAGAATGCTTTGGCAATCCATTCAGTTCTTTTCTGCAAACTATCAGTGTCATCTAATTTATTTTTCACCATTTTATGAAGGAAAATATCATGGTCGGCTCTGCTAAAAGGCTTTGCTAAGGTCCAAGTATACTTTGTGTATGGCATTCCCTTGATCTACCAGCTAGGAACTCTTTCAAGGAACGAGATAAGGTCCTTGTTTAACAACCACTCGTTCAGTGATCATTGAAACTTAAAACAGCACTGAACAAGGGGTACTGTAGTTACGGCTGGTCCTCATACCTATGGCCTTTGCAGTGTCCACACAGTCATGCAATCACAATCCAGGTACTCAGCACACTGGCTAGCAATTGCAATGTCACAGCGTCACATGGTCATGTGAACGCCATTTGTGACCACCTTTATTGGCTTCCTACAAAGTCAGTGGGGAAGCCAGAAGAAGATTGCAAATTGCAACCATGTGATGTCCTCACTTAACGACCTGCAGTGATTTGCTTAATGACGGCAACTGGAAGTGCTGGAATTTCTGTCACTAAGCAGTGTGGTCATGTGATGTAGTGCTTTACAACTGCTTCGCTTAGCAATGGAAATTCTGGCCCAATTACTGACGTTAAGTGAGGGCTACCTGTAGGCTGGCTCTGTTTTTTGCCACAAACACATGCTGGTTCCTATTAACTGTACCATGCCTATCCAAGTGCTTAAACACATGCTGCTTGATAATGTGTACAAAAACTTACTTAGGATGGTCATCAAGCTAACAAGTCTGTAATTCCCTGGGTCCTCTTCCATCTCCTTTTTGATAACATTTATTCTCTTCCAGTCTTCTGGAACCTCACCAATCCTCCAGGATTCTCCAAAATTACCAAGGGTGATTCTGTAATCACTTCTGATAATTCCTTCAGTGTTCTAGGATGTAATCCATCTGCTCTGGACAATTGAATGTGCTTAAATTAGTTCTCTCTCACTTTCTCCTTGTCTATCCTGAGTTGCATTTCTCTCCTTCCCCCAGTGGCACAACCATAGTCAGCAAGGGCTCTATTTCTCTTCTGAGAGCAGTCAGATGCAAAATCAGGGTTGAGAATTTTTGCCTTCTCATTACTTTTTGTTATTTTTGGTACCTCTCACAAGCAGCAGCTCATTCTGATTTTTGGCTTTCCTGACATGCAGTTCTGGAGACCTTGTATTTGGTCCTTTTTTCTTTTTTTGGTATCTTCGAGTCAGTTCTGACTCCTGGCAGCTGCCTGGACAAGCCCCTGCATTTTTTGTGGCAAGGGTTTTCAGAAGTGGTTTGCCATTGCCTCCTTCCCAGGGCTGAGAGAGAGTGACTGGCCCAAGGTCACCCATCTGGCTTTGTGCCTAAGGCGGGACTAGAACTCATGGTATCCCGGTTTCTAGCCTGCTGCCTTAACCACTACACCAAACTGGCTCTTATATTGGTCCTGCTCCCCTCTTTATTTTCTATACGTGTCCCTTTTTCTCTTCAGCGTTGTAGGGCATTCCATGTGTATCTCTGTATTAACTTTCTTCCATTTTTCTTTCTTGTGGGCATTCTTTGCAACTATTCCTTTGATATCTCATCTTGTAGAATTTTTCATTCTTCCTGGACTTTCCTCCTTAGGGAGAAATTTGAAGCCATAGGATCTGACCTATCTTCCCTCAGAGTTACCAGATCTGTTCTTCCGAAATGCAGTAGGCAGGTCTGACTCTTCTTTCTCCCCTGGATATCACATTTAAGCACAGTAACTTTCCCCAGTCACCTTCACTTCTTTAACCCATTCTGTCCTGTTAGTGAGAATTAGGCCCAGGATAGCAGACCCCCTTGTTCTTTCTTTCACCTTTTGACAAATGAAAGTGTCAACAAGAGAGGACAAGAATTTCTTGGATCTCTGATTCTTGTCCTCCTTCCGCCAGCATGGGGACCATCCACTAACTGAATTTTGAGGAAATGTATGTGTGCCTCCACCTGCATCTTTTTTCATATATATACCTTCTATTAAAAGTTTTTCAAGAAGATGAAAACTAACACAAACTAATAAAGACCAGAAAGAACAAAGAGAGAAAAAAAGAAAGAAAAAAGAAAAAGTGCAAAAAGAAAAAAATAGAAGCTTCCAATTTCTTCTGCAGCAAATATAAATACAATTATAAAATTAACTCTTACTCTATGGCGCTGCGGGTTAAACCGCTGAGCTGTCGATCGGAAGGTCGGCGGTTCGAAACCGCGCGGCGGGGTGAGCTCCCGTTGCTCGTCCCAGCTTCTGCACACCAAGCAGTTCGAAAACATGCAAATGTGAGTAGATTAATTGGTACCACTTCGGCGGGAAGGTAACGGCGTTCCGTGAGTCATGCTGGCCACATGACCCGGAAGTGTCCTATGGACAACGCCGGCTCCAAGGCTTTGAAACGGAGATGAGCACCGCCCCCTAGAGTCGGACACGACTGGACTTTACGTCAAGGGAAACCTTTACCTTTACCTTTACTATGATTACAAAAAAGCTTTTTTTCTATTACCCAGGGTTTTTTTTTCTGATCATCAAAACCACAAATCATAAGTGCATTTTGTTCTGTTTCATGCAAAAAGTCTATAAGGGGTCTCCAGTCAACCATAAATGTAGATACTGTTTTTTCTCTAATCAAATTGGTTAATGGCCAAATTCCATCTTTACCAGCCATTCCTCCATTGTGGGTAGTATCGAACCTTTCATTTTTTTGAACATATAATAGTCTTACTGCAGTTATCATATATGAAAACAAAGTTCCATTATTTTTTCAAATTGCCTGTCCATTAATCCCAAAAGGAAAGTCTTTGGTTTCAATTGTACTTAAATTTTAAAGTCTTCCGGATTAACATACGTATTTGTATCCAATTTTTTTAGCTTTTTTACATGTCCACCAAACATTGTTCACATTTCCAACAAAGATTCGGAGTTCCTTTCTACATTCTAGGCAATTTATCTGGTGACAGATACCAACGATGCATCATTTTATTAAAAAATTCTTTAAGGCTAGAACATAATGTAAATTTCAATCATTTCAACCACATATTTTCCCATTGATCCATTTGAATATTATAACCAACATTTTTAGCCCACTTTATCATACATTCTTTCACTTGTTCTGTCTCATATTTCAGCAGACGTTTATACATTTTAGCAATAACATGGTCATCACTAGTACATAATTCTATTTCAAACTCAGTCTTAATTTGTTCAAAACCATAAAATCTTTTCTCCATTTTAAACCTTTCTAATAATTTAGCATAAGAAAATCATTAGAAAATTCTAGTACATCATGGTAGGTTAACCATTTATGTTGACTTATCATTTCTTGTCTATAAAATGCTTCTTGTGCTGAAAGCCACAAAGGTGCTTTTGGGCAAAACCTGAATTTATATGTATTCTGTACTGTATAGCCCATCTGACATAATGGTTTTTAGAGTCTACATTCAGTTTACCTTTGTTATACCATAAATATCCATGCCATCCAAATCTCAGATCATAACCTTCTAAATCGAAAAGTCGGTTTCTTAACAACACCCACTCTTTCATCCAAACTAAACAGCAGGCAGCAAAATATAGTTTCAAATTTGGTAAGGTCAGTCCTCTTTCCTTCACATCTTGTAAGACCTTATATTTAACTCGTGGCTTTTCCCTTGCCATGCAAATTTAGACATATCCTTCTGTCATTGTTTAGATGGTACATCAATTGTCAAAACAGCATTGTTTGAAAGAAAAATAAAGTTCTAGGTAAAACGTCTTAATCACAGGAATTCTACCCAATTGTAGTTTCTCCCATCTTGATGTCTGCCTGGTTAGCAAGATGACACCACCTGTAGGTTTAAATGCTACCCTTTGAAGGTGGTTTTTTCCTAATGTTCTGCCTCAAAATGCTGTGTGGGGGCAATGTAGGGTGTGTTGATGTGCACTGGGGAAGAGGCCTGCAATGACATGTTCCATGCAACAGTCTTGTGATTCCAATGGGTTCCTGGGGGACCCACCCCATTCAGTTTGGTCCCTGACACCTTCACCCACCCCCTTGGGTCCTCTTCTGGATGCACAGGAGACCGGAACTCCAACTTTCATAGGTACTTTTTTTCTACATTTTTATTGTATTATTTGAATTCATAAGTAGGTTGAAAATTGACCAGCCTTGCCTGTAAATAAAGGTATTAATTAAAAGGACTTGGCTGTTCTATTTTCGAAATCTGCCTGCAGGGAATTCCTTCTCGGTGATCTCGACTCCCATGGAAGGGCTGGTTCCTCACTTCCTCTGCTCACATTATGTTCTTAGGGTACTTTACAGCTCCTGCACCAAACCTCACAGCTAAACCCCTTTCTCACACTCCAGCAGTGTGTCTTTGCATCGTGACAAACCTGAATGACCACAAGATGGCAGCCAAGATTGCCACCAAGTTGATCCATAGTTTCAAAGATTTAAAAAATGCTACTGGTTAATAATCTCATGGGAAGAGGGGAAAAATGCATTGCATGAAGGGCTGGGTATGCCAACTGGAGGAGGCTGTTCATGTGCTAGACGACCTTGCACAGAGCAGGAAATTCAGCTGAGGGAACCACCAATCCTGCCCCTCAGAATGTTGTGCATTAAAACTATGGACTGCATGTAGCACAGCCCCACTTTGCACGCATGGCAATGGCAATGGCAATGGCAATGGCAATGGCAATGGCAATGGCAATGGCAATGGCAATGGCATACTGTGGGAGCAGCGAGTGTTAGGGTGGCACGATTTCATGGCAGACGTACTATGGAACACAAACACAACAAAGCAGCTGGGTGGATGTGCCTTAGATTCCCAGCAGATGTCAGGATAATCAAAAGATCTTGTTATCGCTCTTGCATGCCTCTTTGAAAGATTGGTCATCTGATGCAGAAAAACCTCATCTATACCTTCTGCCTGGCCTGGAAGTTTATAATAAACTCCCACAACAGTATGACTTTTTATTGTTTCTCCTTTTGATCTTACCCAAATACTTTCTACAGGATTTTCATGTTCTGATTCCTGAATTTCTGTGCATGTGTGTGCGTGAGTGTGTGTGTGTTATTTCTTGGCAGTGCAATGCCCTCACTCTTTCCATTGGGTGTGTGACTTTTGAATAAATTGTACTCTTCCACTGCTGTGTGCCAGTTATGAATATCATCCCACCAAATTTCAGTGATGCCTACCACATCATATTTGTTTTCCTGACTTAGGAAATTAGGAGTTAGGTTTTAGTACCACCTCCTAGTGTCTCTGTTGTAACATCCCGTGCATCTCCTGCACACAGAGAGCCAGTCTGGTCTAGTGTTTAAGGCACCGGGCTAGAATCCAGGGGACTGAGAGTTCTAGTTCGCCTGAGGCCTGAAAGGCGGCTGGGTGACCTTGGGCCGGTCACTTTCTCTCAGCCCAACTCGCCTCACAGGGTTGTTGTTGTGGGGAAAATAGGAGGAGGGAGTGTTAGGTATGTTCGCCACCTTGAGGTATTTAGAAAAATAATAAAGGCGGGATAAACATTAAATAAACAAACAAAAATGTATCTCCATCCTGGCCTCCTGTGTTTGCTTTCTTGGCCCCAGGCCTTGGCTGCGTGCAGTATTTCTTTTAACATACACTGTCCTTATGAGACTGGGGGAGGTGCAAGCCAAATGCTTCCTTTCCAGTGTTTGCCAGCTCTATCCCATCTCTCCCCAGGAGCCCTTCCTGAACATGTTGTTGTTAGCTGCCGTCGAGTCGTTTACGACTCATGGCGACCCTCTGTATAACTGAATGAAGTGCTGTTCAGGCTTGCGCCATATGCCTGACTGTCCCAGTGTTTGCATCCACTGTTGCTGTACCCTGAACATCGCAGGGTATTGAACATGTAGCCAAATCTGGGATCCTGTTCTCTCTTCTTGCGCTAAGGTCCTCAACTGGAAGAACTGAGGAAAAAACAACGCATGCTCCAGGTTCTTCACCCTTGTGCCCTAGGCTTTGTATTTTCCAGAGATTCATTTGAGAGCTCTTCTGTTGGTGTGTAAGTGGTAGGGGAAGTTCTCCGAAGCCGATGTCCAAAGCTGGTCAAACAAGTTGCCAGGGGCAGCCTCAGGAATTCAGTGGGAAAGTGGCAGCAGGAATAAAAACAATATTGAGTAAGTGCATATTAACTGGAGAAACTTATTTTTGAGATTACAAAGATGGCAGAATAAAAGTTATACCACCTATTGACAACTCACAGAAGCTTCCCACAGAGACCTTCTCTTTTCAATTATCTGTGTATTCGACTTTGATCATATATGTTTGTCCAGTGTAAACAAACAAATCTGCACATGTTGTTCTCCACATCGTTACCCCTCCAAAATGGCAGCATATTTTTTCAAGAGTTCATCTCTTTCATTTTTAATTCTTGCAAATTTTCTTTTGATCCTGGAAGTCAGGCCAAATCTGTAGCAACTCCTGTGGCCCAAAGTGATGCACGAACACTAACTTGGAGAATTTGCACTTCTCATAGTTGATTTTATACACGTTGAATAGGCCCCAGGGACTGTCTGTCACACTGATGCCCAGTTCATACAAACAGATCCCCATGAAGGCATCTTCCATGTTAATTACCCTAATGGTATGAGCAACCTGGTAGATCTTCTGGGCCAGATCTCCAGAAAATACATACCCAGGGCCCGCACAGTAGGGTGGGTAAGTGTCATTGGGGTATACCTCCCAGGGCACATACCATTTATATGCTTTACTGCGCAATGGCTTTGTGTTCCAATAGATGTACCCTGTCATGTAGGCTTTCTTCGGGGACTGGTGGGGCTGTAGCAGCTGTGACACCGTATAGTTCACATTGAGAAAGATGTCAGCGTCTGCCTTTATCACATAGGTGGCATTGGGACAGAATTTGCTTATCCACTCCATGCCCATTAGAGTTTTCAGGGTAAGGTTGTTGTACGTGTCCAGGAAGTCCTGCTGGATAATATCTTTGTGGGTGGAGCTCTCCTCTTCCAAAAGATTTTGGAGCTGGGATCCAAAGACTGGGTGGACACCGGTCAGAAAAAGGCGCAGAATGGAAACACCAGCAACCAAGCTCTCATTGCCCCACGTATGCCTGATGGCTTGTCTTTCAACAAAATCTTGAGGCTTAGTTACTACCAGCAAGACTAAAAAAGGGTTCCTTTTCTGACATTTATCTGGCTCATTGATAAGGAAATTATAATCTTTAGAGTAAACAACTTCCAAGGGATGTCGGGTGGCTGTTAAAGGTGCAAGAGATTGCAGATCCAAAGAGCTGGCTTTCTTTGTCTTCTCACGTCTATCTTCCCATTCAAATTCTGGGCTACTCTGAAATTCCTGCTGGAGATCTGCTGGAGTCTCAGGATGCCATCTTTCAGTCCTCAGAACAAATAGGAACAGAAAGGCGGAACAAAAGAAGAAGAGCACTACAATTGGGAAAGCTTGCGTCTGGGATAGGAACATGGTGACACCCTCAAAGTCCTGAGGAGGAGGAGGAGGTAGGACAATGTCTAAGAGAGAGGTTGTTGTTTACTTTGTCCTACTTTTCAGAGAGAACCTACAAAAGAGAAGAGAAAGGAATAACATTGCATTCAGTTTATAAAAAAAGACTATTTGCTTTTCCACAAATATTTAACAAGCAAGTATCCATCACTCTGTTTTATTTTCAGACTTATCTATAAATATTCCCTTACGTGGTATACATGTTTTAAAATTACATTTTATTTTTAATTTTTCCACAAATTTCTGAAATTCTTGACATGATAGATATCTTGTACTTACAAGATACTTACAAGGTATTTTTGAGAGCCAGTCTGGTCTAGTGGTTAAAGCTCTAGGCTAGATACCAGAAGACTGTGTGTTCTACTCCAGCTTGAGGCATGAAGCCACCTTTGTGACCTTGGGCTGGTCACTCTCTCTCAGCCGATGACGTTAGGCTCAGGCGACAAGCCGGTTGGTCAATTCCTGTTGTAACCAACGGATCAATATTTGGTTGATCCAAAAAGTGGACCCCATCGAGAGTCACCACTGGAACCATGGAGATACCCTGATGTATAAATAGTAACTCCATCTTGCTTCAGTGTTAGCCTGTTTTCTCCCCATCTAGACCCACTCTCCAGACATTGAAACAAGACTTTGACTGCATCTTCAGTGCAGCCCAGGGTTGTGATATAAAGCTGGGTATCATCAGCATACTGATGACTTCCCCCCTACATGGCTTCATGTAGATGTTAATTAGCAGGGGAGAGATAACTGAGAGGGAAATATCACCATACCAATCTCTCCTCCCTGACTATCACTTACTGCAAGAAGTGGAACCACTGCAAAACAGTGTTTCAAATCCACAACCCCTGCAGATGGTCCAGAAGGATACTATAGTCAAAGGTATCAAAGACCACTAAAAGGTCTAAAAGAACCAGGACACACACTCGTCCCCCATCCAGGTCTCAACAAAGGTCATCCACTAAAGTGGCCAGTGCTGCCTCTGTCCCATACCCATGCCTGGACCCTGATTGATAAGAGTCCAGACAGTCTCCTTCTTCAGTGGTACTCTGCAGCTGGTCCTGAACCACCAACTCAACAACCTCACTAAAAAAGGAAGATTGGTGACCAGGCAGTAATTGTCTAATACTTCTGGATCCAAGGAGGGCCTCTTAGGGAGGGTGGGTGCACTGTTGCCTCTTTAAGGACTGCCAGACTCATCCCCTCCCCCAGAAAAGCATTCAGAACTTCCCAAATCCAGAGAACTATCCTCCTTCCAATTCCGCAAAGGAGCCAGGAGGGTCAAGGATCCAGCCCACAGGTGGCAAGGACATCCTAGAGAGCCTATTTCTTCATAGAAATAGAATCGAAAAAGAATCCTAGATAACACAGCAAGGTCATGCCCCAGTCACCACACAAGACCCTGTCTAAGTGGAATCCAAATTTGACCTAATTTGAGCAACTTTCATGGAAAAACGTTGTGCCGTTGTCAGCCCTGTAATGTACACCGGACTAGGAAACCAATGCCATATAGGTAGTCCTTGCTTGACTGCTGGTGCAGCAACTGTTCGAAGTCACAACAGTGCTAAAAAAATAACTGCAACCAATCCTCACATTTACAACCATCAGTGTCCTGCAGTCATGTGATTGCCATTCGCACGGCACAGAAGGCGGAAGTGAAATCTTGCAAGTACGAATGTGCTTTCCCCTCCTCACTTTACCTTCGTGTGAAGTAGGGAGGGCTTGTCTTAGATGTTTTCTCATGTTATTTTCTTGGCCCAGGCTCAAGCCCCTCTTATCTGACCATTGCCTTGGTAGTGGCTGTTCCTCCTGTCCTTCAAGGCGCTTCCCTCTTCCCTATATAGGCCGTGACCCATAATGGAATTAGCTACCTAGTGACAAAACATCAATGCAGTAGGAGAAAATAACACTTCACCTCTCTTATCACCACAGAGTAGGCCCATACTTGGGGAACTACCTGCACTCAGATTCAGTCTTTGTTATTCTCCACCTGTGCTGCAAGCATTGCTTCTGCCACTTCACCCTCCAATGGTCCTCAGAAAACCAATGACTGCCTGAGATTGGCTGACAGGGAGAGGCTGCTTGGGAGCAATTTCATCAATGGCCCAAGATGCCATCCCTTGTGAATGGTGGACCAGGTGCTTGACCAGCTCACCCACCAGATGATCAGGGAAATCCCCAAGTGCCTGCCAAAAACCATTCAGAATCATAAGGGAACTGGGCAGGACCATTCCGATGGATCCAGCCCTGCAGAAGGAGTGGGTGGTAGTCAATTGCATCTGGAGCAGAAAGTGATCTGACTGTGAGAAGGATCTCCACCAGCAAGCCAGCAACCAGATCAAGAAACCTGGGAAGGGATCCCAATCAGTGGCAGGGTGTCAAAAGTATATCTTAACTTGTCCCTACAGCCCAACCTCACCTATGAGCATTTGTACCCCACTACCTGAGGAACAGTAACCTTGGATGCTGTCCAGATAGGTTGATGCCACTGAATCGCTCCAGCACTGAGGCTGGTACATGACCAGAAACTTGGCTGGACAAATTTCTGAGGGGGTAACATCCCCAAGAGGTGACAGCCAAGTTGGAAGAGGAGATTGCCATCAGATTGGAGACCTCCTGTCATGCGCTGCCTACCTCCAAGTAACACACAGACACTGATTCCGTTGAAGCAGGCTCTGGTTTATTCGTAGTGTAGATACAGTGGTAGAAAAAAGCTGAGAGTGACAGGAGCGCGCCGGTGCGGGGTTTAAATACCCCGCGCCGGTCAGCGCCCCCTCACTCGCGGTTACGTCACCCCCCTTTGTCCAACATGCTGTCTTGCCGGTAGGTGAGGGGTTGTGAGGCCCCGCTGGCGCTCCGGGATCACCCATCATCGGTTTCCCTATTCCTCCGGTGATTGCTGTCAGCTGGGCGATCTCCGTTGTGCTAGCGCTAACAGCTTGGGTGTGCCTCGCGATCCGCTTAGCCATTGTATCTTGTTCTTTAGTCTTTGTAAGTTGATGGCTACTTATCTTGAGCCCCTTCCCCTGTTTCCTTGTTATTGTCATGTGTGCCATTGCGCTGATGTCTTCAGCTCAACGGCACTCATGACATACTGCCTCCTGTCCGAATAGTGCCCCCCCCCGGCTTTCTGGTTTTTTACCAGGAGAGCTGTCAAAATGTTTTGTTTTTTTTTTTTAAATTTCCCGCCGGAGTGTTTTCGCCCCTCCCTTTGTTCCGCCCTCTACCACGTGTCCCTCTAGGGTGTGTTCTTAGTGCGCATGCCCCGGTCACACCCTGGGCGTGCGCATGCTCCGGCCACACCCTGTTTGTTTGGTTCAGTTCGACGAGGAGAGAGGCGTGGCTGGTCGGGTGCTTATCAGCTCCAGGTAGGGCCCTTATTTTTTATTCTAAGTGCGTCGCCTTTGTTATGTGTGCTCCTGGGTGTTGCCCCCAGGATGCACTGTTGACTTGATTGCCACTCCCCCGTGGGCCCGGGGCGGGGGGAGGGTGCTGGCGACCGCTTGTCACTGCCTCGTGGGCCCGGGGCGGGGGGGGTGAGTCCCGGGGGGGGGAGGTCCACCCAAGTCGCGGGCTTGGGGGGGCCCTTTCCCTTGGGGCACGGTAGGCGGGGGGGGCCGCGGGGGAGGGGTTATGCAGGTGCCGGTTTGCTGGTTTTGCCTTAGGCTTGTCGGGGTACGCCCGGTGAAAAGCCCGGGTCAGGTCAGGCGCGTTAACGTTGAGCGCCGCCACCCATTCTGGGTGGGGGAAGTGTTTCCACCTGACCAAATAGTGTAAAGTTCCCCGTTGCCTGCGGGAGTCGAGTATGTCCCTTACGTCAAAGTGATGTTGGCCGTCGATCATCACCGGTGAGGGCAGTGGCGTGCTTGGGTGCCATCGGGAGGTGGTTGCCGGTTTCAGGAGGCTGATGTGGAATACCGGGTGGAGTCTCCGTAGGTTGTGTGGCAGGTCCAAGCGTATTGCCACCGGGTTCACTATCTGCGTGACTCGGAACGGCCCGATGTACTTAGGCTCCAGTTTTTTCGAGGGTTGGGGCGACTTTAGGAATTTGGTGGATAGGTAGACCATATCCCCCGCCTGGAACGTCGGTTGTTGGCGCCGGTGCTTGTCGGCCTGCTCTTTGTAGGCCGCCTGTGCTTCCTTCAGCGCTGCCGTGATTATTGGCCACGATTCCGCAATCTTCCGTCCCCAGTCGCTAGCGTCCACCTGGGGTTCCGGGGGTTGTGGTAGCTCCGGTATGGGGACGAAGTCGCGCCCCGAGACTACCTCGAACGGAGTTTTCCCCGTGCTCGTGTGAACGGCATTGTTGTATGCGACTTCGGCGAACGGGAGCAGTTCGGCCCAGTCGTCTTGATGGTAGTTGGTGTATGAGCGTATGAATTGTTCTAGGGTGGCATTGAGGACCTCTGTGGCTCCGTCCGTCTGGGGGTGCCAGGCAGTGGATAGGGCCTGTTGGGTCCCCGTCAGCTTTAGGAAGGCCCACCAGAATTTAGAAGTGAATTGTGTGCCCCTGTCGGTCACCACACGTGCGGGACATCCGTGTAACCTGTACACGTGGATGAGGAAGAGTTTGGCTAGTTGTTGTGCGGACGGGACCGATGTGCAGGGGATGAAGTGGGCTTGTTTCGAAAAATAGTCTTTCACCACCCAAATGGCCGTTTTCTTCTGGCTGGGTGGGAGGTCCACTATAAAATCCATGGAGATTTCCTCCCATGGGCGGGAGGGTTCTGCCACCTGTTGTAGAAGCCCCGCGGGTTTGCCTGGTGCCCGTTTGGCTCTGGCGCACGTTGGGCAGGACACTACATAAGCTTTCACGTCCCGTCTTAGCGCGGGCCACCAGAATTGACGCCTTGTTAGGTGCAGGGTCTTAAGGAACCCAAAGTGTCCCGCTTGCTTGGTGTCGTGGGATCTATGTAAGATCGCTTGGCGTTGCGAGTCCGGGACATATATTCTGCCTTCCCCCCATGCCAGGTCCTGTGCCATCGTTACCTTGTCGGGGTTTGCCAGGAACCAGGGGTCGGTTTTGAGGGCGGCGGCGAGGTCCGTGCGTATCCCCCCTGGTAGTTGCGGTTGGCGTCGTCTGGTCACAGGTTGTCCCGCCGTTGGTTGCGCCGTAGAGTCGAGCTGCCTCCGAGCGCCGCTCCGGGTGGTCACGGCCATCCCCAGTTGAGAAGCGGATAGGACCGTCCCAGTGGTGTCTGGGGCGGGCTCTTCGTCTTGGGGCAGTCGGGAAAGGGCGTCAGCCAGGAAGTTCTTTTTACCCGGCATGAACTTCAGCTGGAAGTTGAAGCGGCTGAAGAATTGGGCCCATCGGACCTGTTTTGGGCTGAGGCGTCTGGGCGTTCGGAGGGCCTCGAGGTTCCGGTGGTCGGTCCAGACCTCGAATGGTTGGGCGGCTCCTTCGAGTAGGTGTCGCCATGTTTCCAGCGCCGATTTTACCGCGAAGGCTTCCTTCTCCCAGACGTGCCATCGCCTTTCTGTCTCGGAGAATTTCCTCGACAGGTAGGCGCATGGTTTCAGGAGTCCTGTGGGGTCCTTTTGGAGTAGGATGGCCCCCAGGGAGAAGTCTGAGATGTCGGCTTGGACCACGAACGGCCGTTCTGGGTCCGGGTGCGCTAGGGTTGGCTCTGTGGTGAACAGCGCTTTCAGCTTATTGAATGCGGTCTGGCACGCGGGAGTCCAATTCAATACTGTGCCCGGGTTCTTGGCGCGTCAGGTGTCCCCCACCCCTTTGGTTTTGAGGAGGTCCGTTAGGGGGAGGGCTATCTCTGCGAACCCCCGGGCGAATGATCTGTAAAAATTCGCGAAGCCGAGGAAGCTCTGGAGTTGGCATCTGTTGCGGGGGCGTTCCCAGTTCAGCACCACCTCGACTTTTGCGGGGTCCATTTCTATGCCGTCTCCGGAGATTCGGTACCCCAGGTAGTCTAGGCGCGCTTTATGGAATTCGCACTTTGCGGGTTTGGCATAGAGCTGCGCCCTTCTGAGCTTATCGAGGACTTGTCTGACTAGGGTCACATGTTCCTCGTGCGTTTTAGTGTAGATAACGACGTCGTCTATGTAGACGAGGACTCCTTTGAACAGGTGTTCATGCAGGACCTCATTGATGAGCTGCATAAACACCCCCGGGGCCCCCGCAAGTCCGAACGGCAGCACTTTGTACTGGAAGGCGCCTAGGGGGCAGTTGAACGCAGTCTTCCATTCGTCCCCCTCCCTGATTCGGATGCGGTAGTACGCCTCGCGAAGGTCCAGCTTGGAGAAGACCTTGCCCGTGGACAGGTGGGCGAGCATATCTTTCACCAGGGGTAAGGGGTATTTGTTGGACAGGGAAGCCGTGTTTAGGCCCCGGTAGTCGGTGCAGAGCCGTAGGGTGCTGTCTTTCTTCTCCCGGAATAAGACGGGGGCTCCGACCGGTGAGCATGCTGGCTCTATGAATCCCCTCTCTAGGTTTTTATCGATGAACTCCCGGAGGGTTGCCATCTCCTTCGGGGTCATCGAGTAGATCTTTGGTCTAGGTAAGGGGACGTCGGGCAGCAGGTCAATCCGGCAGTCCGTCTTGCAGTGGGGGGGTAGTTGGTCAGCTTCCGCCTCTCCGAAGACCTCGGAGAAGTCGGCGTATTGTTCCGGTAGGTCTGCTGTGGTAGCTGCGTTGTCCTGTGTAGTCGCCTCTGCTCGTCCCACAGTGGGGTTGGTTCTGCCCGCCGGAACTGGCGCCCGGTACTCGCCGTCGCCAAATGTGAAGGTGCGGGTCTCCCAGTCGATGCGCGGGTTGTTTGTCGCGAGCCATGGCATTCCCAAGACTGCAATGGGTCGTCCGATGTGGGTGACAACGAACGATGTGCGTTCGGTGTGAGTGCCCATTTGCAGGGTGACCGGCTCGGTCTGCATCGTGGCTGGTTTCCCTCCCGCTGTTGAGCCGTCCAGCTGGTGGAATGCCAGCGGCGTGGGGAGGGGGGAGCAGCGGAGGTCGAGTTTGGCGACTAAGTCGGGGTGGATGAGGTTTTTCGAGCACCCCGAGTCCACTAGTGCCACGGCCGTGGTGGCTCCGTTGCCGGCAGAGAGTTTGATTGCCGCCATTATAACGGAGCTTTCGCCGTTCCGTCGAGGTGGTCCGCGCTGCTGTCCCACCGCCTGCCTCGCGACGCGTTTCAGGGCAGGCGGGGAGCGTTTCCCGCCGGCTGGTCTGGGTCTACGGCGTCCTCTTCCCCCCAGTAGGCGTCCCAGCCTTCCTCTGGTGTCGCTGTGGCTCCGGTCATTCGGCGGTGAGGGGGCGGTGGCGGTTTAGGTGGTTTAATGCTAGTTTTCGGGGCGGGTTTAAGCACACTGGCCGGTGGTCGGTTGGCGAAGCAGTCTGCCGTCTTGTGCCCCAGTTTTCCACACCTCCCGCAGGGCCCGCGATTAAATTTCTTCCTAGGGTATGTGGGACCGGCCGTCCCCACGTGTGGTGCGGGTACCTTTTGCCAGGTGTTGGTCGTGTCTTCCGTAGTTGTCATGAGGAAGGTGCGGTGCGCGTGTTCTGCTTTCCCCGCGAGGTGGATCCACCCGTGTAGAGTCTCTGGGTCGTCGCGGTAGAGGGCCCATTGAAGTACGTCGTGGTTGAGCCCCCTTTTGAACATTTCCAGCAGGGTGGTCTCGGACCAGTCGTTGACCTTCCTCGCGAGGGCTTTGAACTCGAGGGCGTAGTCCGGGACAGTGCGTGCGCCCTGTTTAAGTCTTTGGAGTGCGCTTTTCGCCCTCACTTTGGCTAGTGGGTCCTCAAAGTAGCTCCTCATCTCGTTGATGAAGGCGGGGAAGTTGGCAAGGGCGGGGGAGCTGGACCCGTACAGTTGGACGTACCAGTCCGCCACCCGGTCTTGTAGTTTGATCGCCACGGCTGCGATCTTGTCCGCTTCGGAGTCATAGGAGTGTCCGTGCCTCCCCATGAACTCCCTGGCGTTCGTGATGAAGAACGACAGTTTCGCGGGGTTCCCATCAAAGAAAATGGGGAAGTCCTTTGGGGCCCGGGCGTTTTGTGAGCCCCTTCCTCTCACTTCCCGGCCTGCGGCGGCGTCCGCCTGGGCCGTTTGTTGACCGTCATCTGGCCCGTGGGAGTTCGGTGCCTCGCTCGGGGTGTGGACCTGTGCGGGGACGTCGTTGGGCGGCGCGGGGGACATCAACGACTGAAGCATGGTCCGGAGTTCCTTCAGTTGGGTCTCCATGGCCGCGAGTCTAGCTTGTGCGTCCTCGTCCACGATCCGCGCCGCCGCTGGGGCCGGTTCCATCGGTGTGTCGGCGGGGGTGGGTTGCCGGTGGGGTTCAGGCCCTCCCGACCGTTGGTCCGCTTCCTCCGCCGTCGGCTGGGTTGCTTCTTCGTCCTCCCCCGTGCTTACCGCCGTTGGGCTGCCGCTCCACGCCCGTGGCTGGGGTGCGATGTGGGGCGCGGGGTTCTCCGCTGGTTTCGGGAGGTATGTTGCTCCCTCCCGTGGCCGGGTTGCCTCCGTCGCCATCTCCCCTTGGGGTTGGAGCTGAGGCTCGGGTTGGGCCGGGTGGGCGTCCATGGCTCCGGGAGTCCGCGGTGCCTCTGGCCTCAATCGGTCCTCCTCTGCTTCTTGCCGTGCGGCTCGCCCCCCTTGTCCGCGTCGCGCCGGCCTCATCGTTCCTGGTCTTCTCGCCGTCTACTCCTCCCGCGGATCGTTGTCGTCCGGTGGGGCTCGGCGAGGCTGAGTTTATGACTCTCAGCTTTATGTCATGCGCTGCCTACCTCCGAGTAACACACAGACACTGATTCCGTTGAAGCAGGCTCTGGTTTATTCGTAGTGTAGATACAGTGGTAGAAAAAAGCTGAGAGTGACAGGAGTGCGCCGGTGCGGGGTTTAAATACCCCGCGCCGGTCAGCGCCCCCTCACTCGCGGTTATGTCACCCCCCTTTGTCCAACATGCTGTCTTGCCGGTAGGTGAGGGGTTGCGAGGCCCCGCTGGCGCTCCGGGATTGCCCATCATCGGTTTCCCTATTCCTCCGGTGATTGCTGTCAGCTGGGCGATCTCCGTTGCGCTAGCGCTAACAGCTTGGGTGTGCCTCGCGATCCGCTTAGCCATTGTATCTTGTTCTTTAGTCTTTGTAAGTTGATGGCTACTTATCTTGAGCCCCTTCCCCTGTTTCCTTGTTATTGTCATGTGTGCCATTGCGCTGATGTCTTCAGCTCAACGGCACTCATGACACCTCCCCTCTCCTGGAATAGCCCACCTAGCACCCCAGTTGGATCTGTCCTGGCCCAACAGCAATAGGATATGACAATTGTGTCCACCCCTTCCTTCCTCTGAGCTCCAACCCCACCTAACACAGGAGCTGGCTACCTTCCCTGTCCCTTCCCAACACACCACTGCTCCATCCTTCCCAGGCGGGGCCAGCAATCTGGTAACAAACCCACTCAAGCCAGCCCCTCTTTTATACATTTTGTTGGGTATGTACGTGGTAGCTGAACTTAATCCAAACATTATAAAACAAAAGGACTTTATTTTCCTAACTCCCTGTGTTCATTATGACCTGAGAAAAATTGCGGAAGATAAATTGTATAAATTCCAAAGTACTGAAACACCTGGGCTGAGCTACCATATTAATTTGGAATGCTGCCAAGTATATGCAGAGGCTAAACTATCTCCCAACCAATTATCCTAGTTTAATAGTGTCATTCATTTTTCACACTTACGTATTAATGTAATAAAACAAAAAAGCTGATTGTTCTGTTAAGATCACCTCCACTTTTCATTCTGGGAAAATACATAGTAGCATAACTGTTGACAGAAGTAGCCACCAGATCCTGGAAATCTGACTCAAGTTCCTGGAACACTACTGATAAGGAAGGAAGCAAGACTGTCATTCTGGTGGCTCCCTTCCAGCACTGCACTGAATGCCAGGATGCCCTCCCCTCCTCTTACATGGGTTGATAAAATCCCCTCTCTTGAGTGTGAGAAAATTGAAATAACTTGGTTGGCCTTCATTTCCCACACTAAACTGTGGCCCACCCTAGAGAGAACACAGCAAAAGTCACAGGCATAATCTTCGTCTCACTTTTGAATTGTACCAGTGGGTATAATATTAAACAATTTCAACACAATTACTTATTCAGAACAGCAAACTAGTATCTGACCTTGCCCAGTAGAATCTGAGCACATCTGAACATAAAGGCATGTGGTCTGACCAAAAATAACTTTTCCTACTCCTCATTCAAGGAAAGTATTTCCTCAAAGAAGAAAAAAATCTGAACAAGTCACTAAGACTCCTCAGTGTACTTAGTGTAATGAATAAAGGTGATTTCCTCACAAGTGTTTATTCAAGCAAGATAAAGACATGGGTGAAGCCTTTTCAGTGACAAAATGAATGAAACCACAAGTGCATCACGATTTTACAAGTTTAGCATGACCGTATGTAGGGGCAAAGTAACCTTTACTACACTGTCAAGACAGCACATGTAGAAACAAGGAAATAGACAAACAAACAAACAAAACTATCCTATAAACTTTTTTTTTTTGGTACATTCAAGTCAGTATGGACTCCTGGCAACAGCCTGAATAAGTCCCTGCATTTTCTTGGCAAGATTTCAGAAGTGGTCACAACAACAGCTATCAAGAACTTCAAAACTATCTGCTGTTGCATAAGGTGATGTGGCATCCCTCATACATAAGCACGGGAAGAGCACAAAATTTCTATAACCTACTGTGAAATTGTACTCAAGGAAACTCAGTATGAATCAACAGTGCTTTTCAAATTTGGTTAAGATGGTAGTCAAAATCACCCTTCACACATTCAACCTGAATCATAGAATTATGGAATTGTAGAGCAGAAAGAGATCACAAGGATTATCTAGTCCAACTCTTTGCAAGTGCAGCAAAATCAATTAAGCCATCTTTCAGAGGTGTCCAGCCTCTTCTTAATAACCTCCAGAGATAGAGAAGCCACAAACACTGTAAATAGACCATTCTACTGTTGTACAGATCTTGCCATAATAAGGTTTTTTATGATATTTAAGTGAAATACATGTAAATGCAACTGTTACCCATTATTTCTGGTCCTAGTTTTTGTGGCAACAGAAAATAATTCTTGACTTTTGTCCCCACGTACCCTTTTATGCTCTTGAACCCTGATACCATGTCTCTCCTCAGTCTTTTTTTCTCCAGACTGATCAGCCTGTCCTCACATGGCATGTTCTCTGTATCATCTTTGTCACCCTTCTCTGAAACTATTCTAACCTATTAATATCATTCTGGAAATGCAGTGCCCAGAATCATACACAGTACTCACCAGTGCAGAGTAGAGAAAGTAAGGACTTCACACACTTTTGCTGCAAATGTTTCTTCTAATGCAGCCCAGAACTGCTTTAGTCCTCCTAGCAGGAGTCCTATGTTCAGTTCAGTCTAGGACTATACCCCACAATGAATCAATGATAGTTCTCTGCTTAAGTACGGAGCCTCGTGTGGCGCAGAGTGGCAGGCGGCAGTATTGCAACCAGGTCGACTCAGCCTCCCATCCTTCCGAGGTCAGTATAATGAGTACCCAGCTTTCTGGAGAAGGTGACGACTGGGGAAGGCAATGGCAAACCACCCCGCTCTATAGTCTGCCAAGAAAACGTCGCGAAAGCGGCGTCCCCCCAAAGGGTCAGACATGACTTGGTGCTTGCACAGGGGACCTTTCACCTTTCACACCAAAGTACTTTTAAACCACCCAAATGTTTGCCAGCAAAGGAAGGAAGACTTATAGAATCTTTGCCCACTTTACAATCTTGGTCTCAAACTGCTACAAATGTGGTAGTAATGATGATGGGGGTCCCCAGGTATGGACAGCTTCTAAATAGGTTAATGGTGCCAATTTGAGAAAGGATGGCTTCTCAGTTGGAAGAATATCTCAAAGTTATTGTCTTACTCACTCCTGAGTAAGCAGATCTCAGAATGAGCAGGCCTCCAGTCACTTCTACTGCTTAATGAAGTCCAACTACTTCATCCTTCAGACCGTAGACTGCTTAGACAAATCTCCCCAGCTGAATGTGCTTTTTAAAGAGACAAATAGATAAACTCGAAAATGTGTTCGTTCCTGTGCTATGTGGAAATGAGTCTTAATAAAGGCATTAAACTGTTACTACTTTTGGGCTTTTATCAAATGAACTTACATAGCTGTCCATGTTTTTTAAAATTGCTAGCCTATAGAAGATCAGCATTTTGATCTAAATCAGATTCACAGGGACGAGTCCTATTTTAAGGTAGCTCTCCATTTTACTACAAAGAACAGATAGCCTATTTTATATTGATCAACATGCTGATATTGACAAACTATTCCTTCCTCATTTTGAATTGTCTGGAAGTTTACAATGGGCTTTCTTTCCTTGCAGATTGGCAAGGAAAGTCTACCTTGGCTCCAAAGAAGGAGCCTCACCTCTTTCCTCTTCTGCAAGCATGGCAGCTGGCCAGCCAATCTCTACAACCTCTTTCTTCCTCCAGCAGCTGATTTGCTTTTTTCAGTTGCTCCCTTCTTTTGCTGGAAAAGATCCATGGGGAAATGGTTGTGTGGCTGCTGATTTTTGTTTCAGTTGTGATGGGAAACCTAATTTTCAGGACGGGTCACAGTATGGGGTGGGAAGCCATGTAACAACATCTCAGTGGGGATAATAAAGGAATTGTTGTCTTTTAAGCTAAGAGTCTATTAAAAATGGAAGCTTCCCATGATTTAACACAGTATTAAGAATCCAACCTCTTTTCTAGTTTGCTGCCATGCCTTCCTAGCTCAAGAGCTAGGTAGCTTTGATGTGTTCTTTTAAAGAGCCAATAGTGGATTATAAATCTGTGGGCCAGCTGGCAATAAAATATTAACAGAATACCAAAACTTTCTAGTATTTACAAACCCTATAATGCTCTCCCGACAAGACTTAATCCCATTATAGTCAATCTTTACACTATAAAACAGGGTTTCTTGGCCAGGGTTCCGTGGAACCTCAGGGCTCCTTGAGAGGTCACTAGGGGTTCCCTGGGAGATCACAATGTATTTAAAAAATTATTTCAAATAAGGGGAACCTGTCATTAAAGAGGTAAGTTTCATTCTTTATTTCTAGTTTAAGAATACTGTTAGTGCATATATACAGGCCTACACATGAAACGAATATAAGAATTTCGTAACTTCTGGCCCATATTTGAGCCCAAATGAGCAGGGGTTCCCTGAGGCCTGAAAAATATTTCAAGGCTTCCTCCAGGGTCAGAAGGTTGAGACAGGCTGCTATAAGAGAAAGGCAACTTGAGAAAATACTGGGGTTAAACTTTTTGGAAGATGTTTATAGTGAACACTAGTCAAACGCAGGATCCAGTAACTCTTCCCCTTGATGTGCTGCTCCATTGAAAACCTTGTATTAAAAAATCTAGTGGGCTTCTAGAACACAGGCTCTATTTTAAATTAAGGTGGGTTCAAGCTTTTTGGGAAGAGACACCCAGCAGGCCTTCAGCAGGGCTAAATTCAAAGTTCAGATTAGAGTGAAAGAAAGTAAAATTATGGCAAACCAAGTTTGCAAATATTTTAAAGTTTTTTTGAAGTAAAATGTAGGTAATTTTAAAAAGCAGAACTGGTGCAAAGTTTAAATGGATTTAATCAAGTGGGTTCCTAAGCCTTGGCTGCAGAAAAATAACCTGTTTTAAAAAGGTGAAATTAAAAAGTTGCTCCTACATTAAAGATGACCTCAAAACGCTGTCTATTGCTTAGCTCTACCTCAGTCTTTCAAGCCAAGGGCTTATTTCAAATGAACTACTGTATGGAAATCAAGTCTCTCTTTTGAGCACCCTCGTTCAGAAGAGAGTTATGAAGAATTACAACTCCTGTAAATAGCAGAAACCAGTTTAACTAGAAGAGACCCCCCAAAAGAAGAGGAATTTTTTTCTCCTTTATTTTTATTTTTTGCCTCTTTGGCAAAGCATCCTGTCCATTGAAGGCTCGGTTTCATAGCCTTTTAAATAAGTTCACAAAAATATTGGTTTGCAAAACATTTTACTAGCCTGTTTTTTACTCATAAAAGGGACTATTAGACAGCCTCTATCCCACCTCTGCCCCATCCTCTTGAAAGTAAAACTTATACTATTGCAAGTATCCGGACTGCAGACTTGGTTTCCAAGCTGGGCACAGAAAGGCGAAGCAGAAAATACACGGAGTGACTGATGGAGCGATGGTCTGCTTTGCCTCTCCTCCAGCAGCCCACCACCCTACTCACCAGCATCAAATTCTTTGTTCCCTCTGGTGATCAGCTGACAGCTTCAGTACAAGACTGCTATAGAAAGTGCCATTCGCCGCTTTAGATTGGAATTGTGAACCTTATTCAGAGCCCAACCTCCTTGTTCTCTTCCTGTCTGAAGCAGCTTCTTGATTTCATCTCAACCACTTCTCTGACACACGTATCCAGCCAAGGTCTTACCTGCCTGAGATGCCATTAATCTGAATGTGACTCTCTATATAACAGCTCAGCTTTACACTTTCCTGAAAGAGGGAGTGGCTGGGACTTGCATAAGGTGATGAACCACTGCAGGTATTCTGAAACGGTAACGGCAACATTGCTGTGTTCAGTTGAATGTAATTAAAGTGTCTAAGTCCAAGTATCCAAAAGTGACCAGTCGCTTAAAGTTCAGAGAAGATGGTGAGCCTGCAACCATGCTGCATGGTTTAATGTGCAGGGAGCAAAATATGGCAGTACATGTGTTCTACCTAGCTAAGGTTTATAATTATGTGCCATGTGATCATGGCCTGTAAAACAGTTTTGAAATATACACTTGGGATACACTATACTCCTCAAAGTACTAAAAGCAGAACCCCATCCTCACAACTCACGTACTATGGCATGAATAGGCCTCAGTAACCATTTTTAAGAGACATGTTCTCATGAGGTTGCCTCTGCCTCTCTCTCCTTGGCCACTGTGAAGGTAGCTTAAATAGTCCTACTGTTAAAGTAGTGATTTCCCTCTTCTTCCAACATAAATCTTAAGGACAATCTACGCTGGCTCAGTGACAATGCTAATGACCTTATGGTCAGAGGCTGGGACCTGTCTCGCTCCTATTGATCACTAAGCCTGGTGAGGGCAGACCCATTCCCTCCAGGCACTAGGCCCTGCCTTCCCTTTGGCTTGGGCTGCACAAGAATGTGGACATTTGGCTTGAACAAAGGCATGTGCCTGCTTAAAACCTAAACAGTGCTTTGGAAAGGCATCTGTACGGGGAACTTTTATTGCTGTGCTATTTATAAGTTTCATTATCTGTTGTTTAATCCTTTGTAAAATGCCCAGAGTCTCTTGTGAATGGGTGGTCCTAGAAACTGAACAAATCATAAATAATTAGATAGGTTAGTTCAGGATAGATAGGAAGTGGGAAATTGTGTTAGGGAACTGGAAGATCTCAGACAGTGGATTGGTACCAATTTCCTTGGAGTTTGGTTTTATTTCTCTTAAGCAATGGAAAGAAACACAAATAGCAATTAAGAGTAGGTTTGCTGATGCCTACAATGGCCTTTTGCTCAGCAATATCAAGCTACCTCAACTTTCGCAGTCACGAGCAATGCACATTATGGTCACTGGATGATCAAAACATATTGGCAAAATGTCATAGCTCGACAATATGAAGTTTTGTCCATAGTTTCATTCAAATTTCTAGAACTTTAAATCTGCTGATAATACTGTAAAAGCAACTAATAACGACAGCAGCATTTTAAAGTTTTATAAAATATTTTATGTATGCATAGATGAATGTCAAAATCAAAATCAAAGTAAGACCCAACAGAGTTACATTTACTGCTAGCCTGCAGACTTCATTTCACCCACAAGTTTAACTGTGGGTAAATATCTTCTAAGATGCATTTCATAAAGAGGTAGGATCTTTTTAATGAGAAAAAATAGCAAAGCAATTCCACAAACAGTACTTACACTGTAATTATATTGCTTGCCTGAGTAAGAAAAAAATGCCCAACAGGATGATAACGACACCCTGAGTATACTATATATTGTTTACCTTATTGCGTATAGACAAAATGTGCTATTATCCTCAGTGTTGGACAATAGCAGGTAGTATGGTTTTCTTGGAACTGGTTTACTACCGCCATCTTCTGGGATTTTTTTAAAAACTTCCCAGTCTATTCTATAGTGTTGAGTTTTCCTGATGACTCACATTCAAGTACTAACCAGGCCCAACCCTGCTTAGCTATTTTGAGATTAGCTGGGCTCAGTTACCTGCTATTACCCAACACTGAGGGCCTTCCTGCATTCAGTACTGTGCAAATAGATTTATTGATAACTAAATGGCATAGAACAAGAATGGGGACATTTGGCTTGAACAAAGGCATGTGCCTGCTTAAAACCTAAACAGTGCTTTGGAAAGGGAGCTGTACGGGGAACTTTTATTGCTGTACTATGTTGGGTCTTACTTTGATTTTGATTTTGACATCCATCTATGCATACATAAAATATTTTATAAAACTTTAAAATGTTGCTATCGTTATTTTGTTGTTTATTCATTTAGTCGCTTCCGACTCTTCGTGACTTCATGGACCAGCCCACGCCAGAGCTTCCTGTCGGTCGTCAACACCCCCAGCTCCCCCAGGGACGAGTCCGTCACCTCTAGAATATCATCCATCCATCTTGCCCTTGGTCGGCCCCTCTTCCTTTTGCCCTCCACTCTCCCCAGCATCAGCATCTTCTCCAGGGTGTCCTGTCTTCTCATTATGTGGCCAAAGTATTTCAGTTTTGCCTTTAATACCATTCCCTCAAGTGAGCAGTCTGGCTTTATTTCCTGGAGGATGGACTGGTTTGATCTTCTTGCAGTCCAAGGCACTCTCAGAATTTTCCTCCAACACCACAGTTCAAAAGCATCGATCTTCCTTCGCTCAGCCTTCCTTATGGTCCAGCTCTCACAGCCATATGTTGCTATCGTTATTAGTTGCTTTTATAGTATTATCAGCAGATTTAAATTTCTAGAAATTTGAATGAAACTATGGACAAAACTTCATATTGTCAAGCTATTACATTTTGCCAATATGTTTTGATCATCCAGTGACCATAATGTACATTGCTCATGATTACTGGGCTTTCTTTAGAGAAAGGGTATGAGAGAATCCCACACCAGAGGTCTCACAGAGAGCACAGAGGAAAAAAGCACAGCTAGCTAATATTAAATAAAAATAAAATAAAATTCACACATTCACACTCTACAATAATAAATGAGGAAAAATAAAATATGTAAAAGCTGCCATTCCATCTTTTTAAAATGTCCAACTTACAGAAATGAGAGTATTAGCTCATTGATGAAAAAATATCAGTGCCAATGCCATTAGGGAGGGCATTTCCTAAGTAGAGTCCTTGACTAAGTTGTCTTCCTTGTAGCTACTCACCCAATTTAATCTGATGGGGCTCTGGAAGGAATCCTCCTTGTAGATGGATAGCCTAAGGCTAGCTATCCAAAGTGCCTGTAAGACACCCACACAGAGAGAGGAATAATCTGCCCCTTTTGCATCTGATTTCCTTCTCATCTTACTTCCTATGTTTTTCTCCTCTACAGTTCCCCTAACTCTGTTGAACTTTAATTATTTATCCTTGTTTTGCGAAATAGTTATTAAAAAATATTTTACAGCCTGTGTACTACCTAAGTGTCGTCTCCTGATATAATAGGAATTGACAAGTTTATTTATATTAGCTTAACTTACTATTTTGGGTGGATGCTATTGCTGACACATTACCTATCACTCTGAAGAAACTTCTGTCACAGGCTGCAGTGTAGCAGTGCCTATCCACAATCACCTGACTTGGCTGTAACTGTAATTCAGCCTGCTGACTGTACACAGACCCTGTATAAAGAGAAAAAGACAAAGCCTCCCTCCAGCCCTAGAACAATTTGCATACATCCACTGTGAGCTGTTTTCATCATTTGATGGAGACAAAGGCAATTGACTTCATTTCATCATGGACTCCGGTGTTGGGGTACTTTATAGGGAGGTAATCTTGGCAAGAGCTTCTCCTGTTCACATGGATTCTTTTCATTTGTAGATTTTGAGGACAAAGACAGGTAATGTGGAAAGATGAGAGCTACCACCAGTTCGCTCAAACATTGCCCTCCTGACTGATGAAACTGACTGGGGACAGCATTAGACCCACAGCTGAAGGAGGCAATCAATGCCTCCTTGAACATGGGATGTGTTCCTGCCTATTTAAAGGAGGAAGTTATGTTTTTATTGGAAAAGTCTTCCCTTGACCTGGAAGATCTTTAAATAATAAGTTAGTATCAAAAAATCAATTCTTGAGATAAGGTAAGAAGGTACTGGCACTTCTTGTGATAAGAAGGTACTGGCCTCCCAGCCTTTGACACATTTGGATAAAACTGATTATCTAGACCCATATCAGTTGGGATTCCATCAAGGAAATGGTACTGAAACTGCATTGACAGCCTTGGTGGGTAACCTATGCTGGAATCTAAAAGAAGGTACTGTAACATGACTCAGAGCTCTCCTGGAGCTCAGAGAGATTTCAGTAGTTTTTATCTACTGGATCATCTGGTAGGGTTGGGTCTTGTGGGCACTCTTTTGCAGCAATTTGACCTTTGTGTTGGGCTGTGTCCAGAAGGTGGTGCTGAGGGATTCTTACTCCAGGCTCCTCTCTTGCCCCTAAGCACAAAACCTCTGGAGAAAATCATTCAGAGCTTTGGAACAGGGTGCCATCAACAGCAACAACACATCTCTTTTGCCACATTTTAACTGTTGGTTGTACTTATACTGATTTTAATGTTATGTTTTATATCTTCATTGAAACTGTGGTATGTGCCTTAAGCATTTATATTAATAGAAAGGGGGAGTATACGTTTAGAAAAGATAATAGGATTTATTTAGAAATGGAAATATGATGTATAGTTGTGGCTTCAACAGATCCCCCAAAGTTTAGCTTTCTCTTCATTTTCCTGGCATCGGCTCTGATTTTCTAGCAATATGCTGTATAAAACAGTAGCTTTGTTTGATTGTACCCAACAGAAAAAAGACAAATACTAGATTGTCTTAGTTTAGGCTGTGAAGCTCTTTCTAACTTAGAACCAGTGCAATAGATTTTCTTACTTTGCACCATACCTCACTGAGGTCTAGCAGATTTAGAGATGAAAGTTCTGCTTATGGTAGTCTGTGCTCCACTGTGTAAGGGCTGCCTATTCTGACAGACTCGGTCTCACAAGCAGGCGCTTAAGGAAAACTGGTTTATTGAAAGAATAGTGTGCAAATACAAAGAAAGCTGAGAATGAGCAAAAGCGCGCCAAATACAAACTAAAAACCCTCGCTTCAAACCCGATCCCGCCCTTGCTCCCGCTTAGCAACCACCCCCTCCCAGGTGTTGGCAACCGTCACCCACATCGGCCTGAGAAAGTAACCTTGAACACAGGCAATAACCCAAACATACATTCCACAGTTACAGTAAGGAGATTACAGCCTGGCACGGCTGGAAATCTCCACTCAGCAAACGTGAAACACGGATCAGGAAAGTGACATGCGAAACGTTACGATGTATTCAGAACATTGGAACGATGAACATGACAGTAGGAATGTCAAGGAATCAGCTCAGTAACAAAACTGAAGGTCTATGGATCCGTGGTACTTACTATCCTTCTGTATGCCTGTGAAACATGGACTATGGATTGAAGGCATGCAAGACCATTTCCACATGACTTGTCTTCCCAGGATATTAGGCATCAGAAGGGAAGACAAAGTACCAGACACTGAAGTTTTATCTAGAGCATGTCTACCATGAGTCCACACACTGCTGATTAGAGCACAGACCCGGCAGGTTATGTCACTCGTATGCTGGATAAGCGCATACCCGAGCAGCTCCTCTTTGGGGATGCTGGAAGATGCTTGCATGGAGGGCAGAAGAAATGTTTTAAAGACAAAGGTCCCCCTGAATTTGCTTTATATAGACACAACCATTTGGGAAATGCTGGCACAAAACCGCCCTACCTGGCATGGCTTGATCCACAAGGGCTGTCAAGCTTATGAAGCAAGACGTACTGCAGACGTGCGAGCCGCATAAGACCAGAGCCACGAATGCAACAACTGCAGGGCCTACACATGTCTGTCCAGATGTCCAAGGATGTTCTGTGCTTGAATTGGCCTGATCGGTCGTCTTTGGACACACCACATCTAGTCTTAGCCTGATTTTAAAAAAATGGTGTCAAGGTCTTCATTGACTATGATGGATGAACAACAACAACAACTTTGCACCGTAACTAAGGTCTAGAAGATTTAGGGATGAGGTAAAAAATGTAAATAGCATTGAATTCCTGCCATTTCCTCCTATGAACATGATAAACTTGCCTATTTCATATTCTCTAATACCCCAAATTCAGTTGTTCAACGGCTGGCTGCTTTACCCTTCCACTCTCCATGAGATTATATCCATCTCCTGCCACAGACAAGAGGCTTCCACACAGGTTGATAATCCACTCCTTAACTTAATCAGAAAAAGCTTCAATTAAAATAATAAAAAAAGGTATTCCTGTATTTTGGACTAGGTTCATTATTTGAGCAGCAAACCAAGTGATCTACTGAAGATTAACATTCTGGAATGATTAATAGATACAGTAAGTAATATAAGGCCCATAATGTAGTAATGTGCTCCTCCACATTGCTACATTAAAGTACAATCCACCAGTTCTTGAGCAGGCAGAAAACTAGGTCAGCATACAGTTTGACCCCCTGGGTGGTCAAGCCCTGTTCTGCCTCATTAACAAGGCTGGCAAGTGGGGTTACCCTTACAGATTTAGTGTGGGACAGTTTGGTGTGGTGGTTAAGGCATCAGGCTAGAAACTGGGAGACCATGATTTCTAGTCCACAAAGCCAGCCGGGTGACCTTGGGCCAGTCACTCTCTCTCAGCCCTGGGAAGGAGACAAGGGCAAACGACTTCCAAAAAACCTTGCCAAGAAAACTGCAGTGACTAGTCCAGGCAGTCACTTGGAGTCAACACTGACTCGAAGGACACACACACACACACACACACACACAAAGAAAACCTGTTAATAGATCCCCTGGTTTCATTTCTGAACATTATCAGCCAGGAGGAAAATATCCTTCAATCACCATGGCCTCGTGCTGAGGATGGGGAGGAGGCAAGTTTTGGCAACTGGCTGGACCCATGGGATTAGCCAACTAGAAAAACCTGAGAGTCCTGACGCACAGGATGGCTCCTGATTTGAAAGGTGCTGCTTTCCCGGGGAGCCATCTCCTTCCACCCAGTAATCCATAGGGAGCAGAACTGCCTGGTCCCATCTGCTGCGTTGAAAAGCAGCTGATTAGGGCTTGCACAGAAGTTCAGCAAAGTGGGATAGAGGCCTTTCAGTCTTTCAGAAGACTGCTAACCCTGAGTTTAAAAATAACTCTGAAACGGCTGACAGCAGGGAGGGGCTATTGCCCAATACTCTCTGTCTCTTCACCTTGCAACGAAACCTCCTCACACATATTTGGCTTTGTTAATTCAAGGAAGAGAAGACCACTCAAGGAAAGGATCAGAAAGGGCATCCTTGCCAAGCAGAAGGCATAAACTGCCCAATAGACTTGCAGGCACGTGAATGCAGATTTCTTTGGATGGGCAAGAACATTCCGCAGGACAAAAGTCAAGTTCTGTAATGCCCCACCGCATAGTCACGAAACAACATAATACAGTCAGCAGGCTGAGTCCTCCATTCCTGTGACATCAGCCACAGAGGACAGCTGACTCGGTAGAAGCCAGATTTCTGGTCTCTCCTGCAGCCAAAGCCAAAATGGCCATGAGAAATCATGTCCAGGGATAGGAGTCCGGGAGATCTGCTTGTAGCAGCCCAAAGCGGCCAATAGGAACTGGGCAGATCCCACCCACGACCACTTCATCAGCTGCATAACGGATGAAGGGTCCACAGCAAGAATTTTATCAGGAGAAAAGGGAAGACACTCTTTTACAACCAGAGGAGCTAAAAGTAACTTTAAGCTGCCTCACATGTAGGCGGGGGGTGAGATGAAAGCAACGTCATAAGAACATGTATTTTAAAAATGATTCACAGGACATCTCTGTGCCATGGTTAGCAGGACATGAGGATAAGCCCTAAACCTAACTAGTTTGTGGTTTAAAGCTCCCCACCCCACCCACAGTTAGTGGAGCATAAATGCTATACAATGGCAGAATAGCAGTTAGGCATTGCATTCCATAAAAGAATGAACTTTTCTCTTACAGAAATAATTGCGGGGCTAATCCTATTGACTCCAGTCCTAACTGTCCCTATAACAGAGGGTTGTTTTCTGCATAGCAAAAGTAATGAGTTTGAATTTAATGGGCTCCAATTATCAAGATCCTTAATCAGTAATTTCAAATGGAAACTTTGTTGATGTATGGCAACCTTCTGGTTAACTGTAGTGTCTTGAGAAAATGAGCTCCTAACAGAAGACAAGTGTTCATTGAGTTGCACATCAGCCATGTCCTTCCACCACTGAAGGTTGGCTTCTGTTTAAGACACAATTACAATGTGAGCACAGACCAAAGCCGTCATCTAACTTTCAGTCTCTGCAGACTGACTGTGCCAGATGCTTCGATCTCTCTCAAAGGTTTCTGTTGGGCTTTTCCTAGCAGTCCGGACCGGAACCAGATAAACAGGCAAAGACTCAAGGAAGTTTCATAAGTGGATTTATTGCAGTACTGTAAAGCTGAAGGAGCCATTACGAAATAATTCCAGTTGTAGCAAGATAGTAAACAGAGCGTTGTGATGCAAGCCTTGTCCTTTTGCAGTGCTCTTATCAGTTTGCTGATATTGACACACATTCTGGATGCCACTGGACCTATTTATAGTGAAATCAAGGTTGAGATGCTTGTAATTCTTCCTCCTGTCTCATGACGACATGGGCTGGAAGTCAGCTTCTTTGGGGCAGGAGAGACAGTTCTGGTAATGAACTGGCCTGGTATCTGGTTGCATCATGCTTGGGTCTGGTTCATGCTTGGGTCCCTCTGAGAACTGGCTTTCAGTTTCCCTCGAAAATTCATTTTATACACACACACACACACAGTGTGTGTGTGTGTGTGTGTGTGTGTGTACGCATGCATATATGCAGGGCTCTGGCTCCATTTTCTGTAAGGGACCAAAGACATTTGGACAAGATGCTGGCTCTTACAAGCATAGTGTCCACATAGCTGCTTGTGTGTCTGGTATATGAAATAATACAATTTGTAAAAATAATAATAATACCAATTATTATTGATATTATAAGGCAATATCATATAGATCTTGGTTGGGGGAGATTTTTAGGTGTAAATACTAATATTAGATAATAGCAAAGAAGCAATATGTGTAAGCTAGTGAGTAACACAATGATAAATAATTAAACTAACACGGAGACAGAAAGAGACAGTTAACACAGGTAAAGGTTTACATGTGTAAAAGCCTTGGGCTAATGAGGTGAAAACTGGCAGGCTTACAAGTAAGAACTCTTTCAAAAGAAACAAAGGGAAGCAATTGGTCTCTAACTAATTAGCCTAACACTGACCAACAGAGGAGACATACGAACAAAGGCTCCTCCAGGGTGTGCTAAGCAAGGAGATAGAGTAAATGTAACCATATGAGATATTGTCCTATGAGGATTTCAATGTGTGAAAACCTTGGAATGTTTCAAAGGCTTCAAAATAGGCTTTTACAAGCATAAGCAAAATAAGATAGAGGGGTCCAGGGAATGAGGCGGTCGGAAGATTGTGCGTCTGAGTGCCCAGCCAATGGGTAAACAGGCCAGAAAGGAGAGGGGGGAGGCTGGACAGGGAAAGGTATAAGAAAGTGTGTATTTGTAATTTTGGGTGTGGCATCTTTCCTTTTGATCGGACTCTGCGTAGCCTGGTCAAGGTGCCCACCGCGCTTTGCAAACCGCTTCAAATAAAGTAAGTTCCTTTTCAGAAATCTCTGGTCCAGTTTTCGTGATTTTCATATCTAACATGTGTAAATCATGCTTGCAGCCTGATAGTCAGCTTGAAAACCATTTCAGTGGACTTTGCACATGCCCAGCATCTCTAAGGAAAAAAGGAGGAAGCAGGAGGCAGTGCTGCTACAGCTGAGAATTCTGCTTTGGGTGACAACAGCCATCCTCTTCAGGCTTCGATTCTTCCATGGAAATTCCTTGCTAGTCGATAACAGTGACATCTCTGTACCTCAGTGCTGCTCACCAATGCCATCCCCATATCTGTTTCCCCTCCCCACACCCATGGAAAAAGAAAACTGGAATGTTGACTGGGGACAAGGGACATACAATTAACTAGTGAATTAAAAAAAATTATACTGGAAAAACCCTAAAAGAAAAATCAGCTCAGGATGTGCTGCTGCTTATGTACTCATCTCCCTTCTTCCTTATTTCTGATTCTCTTTCTTCTCTTTCTGTATTTCCTTTTGCCAAATAAATAAAGCTTTTACAAAAGCCCCAGGTCAATGGTGCAACATTAAACTTGCAAAATTTAAACCATACGTACCGAGCTTCTGCCAGTTCTGATGCTTAATTTACACATTCCAACAGACCATTTAGCCAAGGCAAATTATTTTTAGAAAGTTTAATGAGAAGTTTAAAATATAAAGTAGGACTATAAAAGAAGTACACCAAAGAACTTCTAGACATCTCCAGTTTAAACTCTGACCACTGTGATCAAGCCAAGGTGACAGGTTATCAGACAAGGGGCTCAGCTTTTCTCCACCACTCCTTGGAAAGAAAGAGGTCCTCAAGCGTCACCACTGCCCAAGTAATCTGGAAAGCAAGGCTGGGGCAGCCGTGGAAGGGTAACCAAACCCAAGGCACGTCCAGGATCCAGAGCGTTTCTTGATGTCTCTTGTTGCTGTTGTTCAGTTGTTAAGTTGTGTCTGACTCTTCGTGAGTCTTCGTAATGTCTCTTACTCCAGATTAATTCCAACTGAGGCCAGGGCCTCCACAGCCCACTGGGGATAGTTGCTGGAGTTCCCATACAGAGTCTTCATAAAATTCCGAACAAACTGTGGAAATCTTTGCTCAGTTATGCTCTCGCGGATCAAATGCATCAGGTTCATCTGGTGGAAAAAAGAAGCAAGCAGGCACTATCAACTCTACAGAAGGAAATATATTGGGAGGGGTAAGTACAAACAATTATAGACTAAACTAGCTAACCAATGGGTTAGAGACTGTAGAGCAGGGATAAGGATCATCTGCTATATATGGGCAGCCCGTATGGCCTTTGATGCTCATCTGAGGTGCTCTAAATAAATAAAGGCATGTCCTACAACAGTATTTCTCAACCTTGGCAATTTTAAGATGTGTGAACTTCAAGTCCCAGAGTTCCCTAGCTAGTAAGGTTGAGAAACACTGTTCCAGAGGAACTGCTCAAGGAGCCACCCCAACAGCACACTTTCTCTAAGAGGAGACACCCTGGCATGGCTGGTGCCTGCTCATCTGACCTCTACTTTCCCTAATGGGGAAGGTGCACACTGAAGAACTGCTCTGCGTCAAATGAAATACAGAGTAATTGCTTCTCGCTTCATCCTGCACTATGCATTTTTTATTGTGAAATGGGAGACATGGAGCAATGGTTCCTATCACGAGACTCTTGCAGAAAAGTAAGGATGAGAGAGGTCCCCTCCTTGCTTCTTAATATCACCCAGCAACCCAGAGCAAGGGCCTGATCCAGCCCCCAGAACAGATCCAATTCTACATAACTGCTGGGGGAATATCCCACAATCCATCCTAATTATATAAACAAAACTGCCGATTTATACGGCAGAGTCATATAACATGTAAGGTTATAAGGTAGGCACCTAGTCTCAAGGATTTATACCCTACCAGCAGGCACATACAGGTTGATAGACATGATTTGTTTGGGTCAGAGTTTGTATGTTGTACGAATCTAGCTGTTGTGGTTTGTACACTGTGGCTTATGGCTTGGTGAGTTGTATAAATCCAGCCATCTATGGTTTATTCAGTAATACAGTTAAGCAAACCACAGCTTACTGTGATGTGTAAACCTAGTTACAATGTGTATAGAATAAAGTATGTAAACTGGTCACATTTTGCAGAATGTTTATACGTGTCATGAGTGCCGTTGAGCTGAAGACATCAGCACAACGGCACACATGACAATAACGAGGAAGCAGAGGAAGGGACACAAGATAAGCATAGCACGCACAACAACAGACACAGACCCTGGGCAGATGATTCAGCCATCAGGACACACAAGAGAAAGAAGGAAAGACAAAGACAAGGCGGATCACGAGGCACACCCAAGCTGTTAGCAAAAGCGCAACGGAGATCGCCCAGCTGACAGCAATCACCGGCTGAGGGAGGAAACCGATGATGGGCGATCCCGGGGCAACAGCTGGGGCCCCGCAACCCTTCACCTACCGGCACGACAGTATACAGGACAAAGGGGGGATGACGTAACCCAGGGTGAGGGGGCGCTGACCGGCGCAGGGTATTTAAACCCCGCACCGGCGCGCTCCCCTCACTCTCAGCTTTTTTCGCGACTGACACTACGTATGAATAAACCAGAACCTGCTCTCCTATGAATCAGCGTCTGTGTCTTACTCAGCGGTAGGCAGTGCTTGACATAAAGCTGAGAGTCACAAACTCAGCCTCGCCGAGCCCCACCGGACAACAACGAGCCGCGGGAGGAATAGACGGCGAGAAGACCAAGAACGATGAGGCCGACGCGTCGTGGCCAAGGCGGACGAACCGCACGGCAAGAAGCGGAGGAGGACCGATCGAGGCCAGAGGCACCGCGGAACCCAGGAGCCACGGACACCCTCCCGGCCCACCCCGAGCCTCAGCTCCAACCCCAGAGGGAGACGGAGGCGGAGGCGACCCGGCCACGGGAGGGAGCAACATACCTCCCGAGACCAGCGGAGACCCCCCCCGCCCCACATCGCACCCCAGCCACGGGCGTGGAGCATCAGCCCAACTGCGGCAAGCACGGTGGAGGACGGAGAGGCAACCCAGCCGACGCACTCCCAAACGGAGGAAGCTGACCAGCGGACGGGAATGCCTGAACCCCACCGGCGGCTCAACCCTGCAGACACACCGATAGACCCGACCCCAGCTGCGGCGCGGATTTCTGACGGGGAAACACAAGCCAGACTCGCGGCCATGGAGGCCCAGCTAAAGGACCTCAGGACCATGCTGCAATTGCTGATGTCCCCCGCGCCTCACAACGACGTTCCCGTGCAGGTACACACCCCGATCCACACCCCGAGCGGGTCGTCGCACCCCCATGGGCCAAATGCTAACCTACAAGCGTCCCAGGCGGACGAAGCCATGGGTCGGGAAGCGAGAAGAGGGGACTCACCAAACGCCCGGGCCCCAAAGGACTTCCCCATTTTCTTCGACGGGAACCCCGCGAAACTGTCGTTCTTTATCACGAACGCCAGGGAGTTCATGGGGCGGCACGGACACTCCTTTAACTCCGAAGCGGACAAGATCGCAGCCGTGGCGATCAAACTACAAGACCGGGCGGCGGACTGGTACGTCCAAATGTATGAGTCCAACTCCCCCGCCCTCTCTGACTTCCATGGCTTCATCACCGAGATGAAGCGCTACTTTGAGGACCCGCTAGCCAAAGAGAGGGCTAAAAGCGCACTCCAAAGCCTCAAACAGGGCGCACGCACTGTCCCGGACTACGCCCTCGAATTTAAAGCCCTCGCAGGGAAGATCAACGACTGGTCCGAGACCACCCTGCTAGAAATGTTCAAAAGGGGGCTCAACCGCGAAGTACTTCAATGGGCTCTCTACCGGGATGACCCGGAGACTCTGCAAGGCTGGATCCACCTCGCGGGGAGAGCAGAACACGCGCACCGCACCTTCCTAATGGCAACGACGGAAGACAAAACCAACACCTGCCCAAAGGTACCCGCGCCACACGTGGGGACGGCCGGTCCCACATATCCAAGGAAGAAATTTACTTGCGGGCCCTGCGGGAGGTGTGGAAAAATGGGGCACAAAACGGCAGATTGTTTCTCCAACCGAACCCCAGCTAGCGCTCCTAAACCCGCACTGAAACCTAGCCTCAAACCAACTAACCCGCCGCCGCCCCCCCACCGCCGAATGACCGGAGCCACAGCGACACTGGACGAAGGCTGGGACACTTACTGGGGGGGAGAGGACGCCGTAGACCCAGACCAGCCGGCGGGAAACGCTCCCCGCCTGCCTTAAAACGCGCCGCGAGGCAGGTGGTGGGACAGAGGCGCGGATCACTTTGACAGAGCGGTGAAAGCTCCATAATAATGGCGGCAATCAAGCTCTCTGTGGGCAACGGAGCCACCACGGCCGCGGCACTAGTGGACTCGGGGTGCTCGAAAAAACTAATCCAACCCGACATAGTTGCCAAACTCGACCTACGCTGCCTCCCTCTCCCCACGCCGCTGGCATTTCACCAGCTGGACGGCTCAACAGCGGGAGGGAAACCAGCCACGATGCAGACCGAGCCGGTCACCCTACAAATGGGCACTCACACCGAACGAACATCGTTCGTGGTAACCCACATAGGACGGCCCATCGTAGTCTTGGGAATACCATGGCTCGCGACAAACAACCCGCGCATCGACTGGAAGACCCGCACCTTCCGATTCGACGACGGCGAGTACCGGGCGCCAGTTCCGGCGGGCAGGACCAACCCCACTGTGGGACGAGCAGAGGCGGCAACCCAGGACAACACAGCTACCCCAGAAGACCTACCGGAGCAATACGCGGACTTCTCAGAGGTCTTTGGAGAGGCGGAAGCTGATCAACTACCCCCCCACCGCAAAACGGACTGTAGGATTGACCTGCTGCCCGATGTCCCCTTACCTAGGCCGAAGATTTACTTGATGACCCCGAAGGAGATGGCAACCCTTCGGGAGTTCATCGACAAAAACCTAGAGAGGGGATTCATAGAGCCGGCATGCTCACCGGTCGGAGCGCCCGTCTTATTCCGAGAGAAAAAAGACGGCACCCTGCAGCTCTGCACCGACTACCAGGGCCTCAACGCAGCTTCCCTATCCAATAAATACCCCTTACCCCTCGTGAAAGACATGCTCGCCCACCTGTCCATGGGCAGAGTATTCTCCAAGCTGGACCTTCACGAGGCGTACTACCGAATCCGAATCAGGGAGGGGGACGAATGGAAAACTGCGTTCAACTGCCCCCTAGGCGCCTTTCAGTACAAAGTGCTGCCATTCGGACTAGCAGGGGCCCCGGGGGTGTTCATGCAGCTCATCAATGAGGTTCTGCATGAACACCTGTTCAAAGGGGTCCTGGTCTACATAGACGACATCCTTATCTACTCCAAAACGCACGAGGAACACGTGACCCTAGTCAGACAAGTCCTCGACAAACTAAAAAGGGCGAAACTCTATGCCAAACCCTCAAAGTGCGAATTCCATAAAGCACGCCTAGACTACCTGGGGTACTGAATCTCCGGAGAAGGCATAGAGATGGACCCCGCAAAAGTCGAGGCGGTGGTGAATTGGGAACGCCCCCGTAACAGGCGCCAACTCCAGAGCTTCCTCGGCTTTGCGAATTTATACAGGTCATTCGCACGGGGGTTCGCGGAGATAGCCCTCCCCCTAACAGACCTCCTCAAAACTAAAGGGGTGGGGGACACACGACGCGCCAAGAACCCGGGCACAGTACTAAATTGGACTCCCGCGTGCCAAACCGCATTCAACAGGCTGAAAGCGCTGTTCACCACGGAGCCAATCCTTGCGCACCCGGACCCAGAACGGCCATTCGTGGTCCAAGCCGATGCCTCAGACTTCTCCCTGGGGGCCATCCTACTCCAAAAGGACCCCACAGGAGTCCTGAAACCATGCGCCTACCTGTCGAGGAAATTCTCTGAGACAGAAAGGCGTTGGCACGTCTGGGAGAAGGAAGCCTTCGCGGTAAAATCGGCGTTGGAAACATGGAGGCACCTACTGGATGGAGCCACCCAACCATTCGAGGTCTGGACAGACCACCGGAACCTCGAGGCCCTTCGAACGCCCAGACGCCTCAGCCCAAAACAGGTCAGATGGGCCCAATTCTTCAGCCGCTTCAACTTTCAGCTGAAGTTCATGCCGGGCAAAAAGAACTTCCTGGCTGACGCCCTCTCCCGACTGCCCCAAGATGAGGAGCCCGCCCCAGACATGATCGGGACGGTCCTATCCGCTTCCCAGCTGGGGATGGCTGTGACCACCCGGAGCGGCGCTCAGAGGCAGCCCAACCCCATGGTGCAACTGACGGTGGGGCAACCAGTGACCAGACGGCGCCAACCGCAACTGCCAGGGGGGATACGCGCGGACCTCACCGCCGCCCTCAAAACCGACCCTTGGCTCCTAGCAAACCCCGACAAGGTGATGATGGCACAGGACCTGGCATGGGGGGAAGGCAGAATATATGTCCCGGACTCGCAACGCCAGGCGATCTTGCGCCGATCCCACGACACCAAGCAAGCGGGACACTTCGGGTTCCTAAAGACCCTGCACCTAACACGGCGTCAATTCTGGTGGCCCACGCTAAGATGGGACGTGAAAGCCTATGTAGCGTCCTGCCCGACATGCGCCAGGGCTAAACGGGCACCAGGTAAGCCCCCGGGACTTTTACAAAAGGTGGCGGAGCCCTCCCGCCCATGGGAGGAAATCTCCATGGATTTCATAGTAGATCTCCCACCCAGCCAGAAGAAAACGGCCATTTGGGTGGTGAAAGACTACTTTTCGAAACAGGCCCACTTCATCCCCTGCTCATCGGTCCCGTCCGCCCAACAACTAGACAAACTCTTCCTTATACACGTGTACAGGTTACACGGATGTCCCGCACGCGTGGTGACCAACAGGGGCACACAATTCACTTCGAAATTCTGGTGGGCCTTCCTAAAGCTGACGGGGACCCAACAAGCCCTATCCACGGCCTGGCATCCCCAGACGGACGGAGCCACAGAGGTCCTCAATGCCACCCTAGAACAATTCATATGCTCATACACCAACTACCACCAAGACGACTGGGTCGAACTGCTCCCGTTTGCAGAAGTCGCATATAATAACGCCGTCCACACGAGCACGGGGAAAACCCGGTTCGAAGTAGTCTCGGGGCGCGACTTCGTACCCATACCGGAGCTACCGCAACCCCCGGGACCCCAAGTGGACGCTAGTGACTGGGGACGGAAGATAGCGGAATCGTGGCCAATAATCACGGCAGCGCTGAAGGAAGCACAGGCGGCCTACAAAGAGCAGGCCGACAAGCACCGGCACCAGCAACCGACGTTCCAGGCAGGGGATATGGTCTACCTATCCACCAAATTCCTGAAGTCACCGCAACCCTCGAAAAAACTGGGGCCTAAGTATATCGGGCCGCTTCGAGTAACACAGATAGTGAACCCGGTGGCAATACTCCTGGACCTGCCGCACAATCTACGGAGACTCCACCCGGTATTTCACACCAGCCTCCTGAAACCTGCAACCACCTCTCGATGGCACCCGAGCACACCACTGCCCTCCCCAGTGATGATCGACGGCCAACAACATTTTGACGTAAGAGAAATACTCGACTCTCGCCGTCAACGGGGAACATTACACTACCTAGTAAGGTGGAAACACTTCCCCCACCCAGAATGGGTGGCGGCGCAACACGTCAAGGCGCCAGACCTGACCCGGGCATTCCACCGGATGTACCCCGACAAGCCAAAGGGGCGACAAGCCAAACCGGCCCCTGAACACCCTTTTCCCCGCGGGCCCCCCCCCACCTGCCGCGCCCCCAGGGGAAAGGGCCCCCCATGCCCGCGACTTGGGTAGACCTCCCCCCCCCGGGACTCACCCTCCCCCCGCCCCGGGCCCACGAGGGAGTGACAATTGGTCACCAGTGCATGCCTGGGGGCAACGCCCAGGATGCACACATAACAATGATGACGCAATTACAAAAAGATAAGGGCCCTACCTGGAGCTGAAAAGCACCCGACCAGCCACGCCTCTTTCCTCGACGAACTGAGCCAAACAAGCAGGGTGTGGCCGGGGCATGCGCACGCCCAGGGTGTGGTCGGGGCATGCGCACTGGGAACACACCCTAGATGGACACGAGGTAGAAGGTGGAACAAAGGGAGGGGCGAAAACACTCCGGCGGGAAATTTAAAAAAAAACAAAAAAAAAAACCCAATTTTGACAGCTCTCCTGGTGAAAACCCGGAAGGCCGGGGGGGGGGCACTATTCAGACAGGGGGCAGTATGTCATGAGTGCCGTTGAGCTGAAGACATCAGCACAACGGCACACATGACAATAACGAGGAAGCAGAGGAAGGGACACAAGATAAGCATAGCACGCACAACAACAGACACAGACCCTGGGCAGATGATTCAGCCATCAGGACACAAAAGAGAAAGAAGGAAAGACAAAGACAAGGCGGATCACGAGGCACACCCAAGCTGTTAGCAAAAGCGCAACGGAGATCGCCCAGCTGACAGTAATCACCGGCTGAGGGAGGAAACCAATGATGGGCGATCCCGGGGCAACAGCTGGGGCCCCGCAACCCTTCACCTACCGGCACGACAGTATACAGGACAAAGGGGGGATGACGTAACCCAGGGTGAGGGGGCGCTGACCGGCGCGGGGTATTTAAACCCCGCAACGGCGCGCTCCCCTCACTCTCAGCTTTTTTCGCGACTGACACTACGTATGAATAAACCAGAACCTGCTCTCCTATGAATCAGCGTCTGTGTCTTACTCAGCGGTAGGCAGTGCTTGACAATACGTTCCCTTTCATTGTAAACAATGATTTGCAAAGCACAGAAAAGAATTAATAAGCAAAAGAAAGGATTAGGTAAGGAAGAAAGAAAGAAAACATAGCTAAATTAAATTTCCCAGAATTTAGTTAAGAAAATTGGGACTATGATTCTATAGGCAGAAGTCATGGAAGGTAAGAGAACAGAGACTGGAGGGAAACAGGGGAACAAGAGAAGAAAGCTTTGTGCCCACTTTGATAAAGTGATGGCAAAAGAGAGAAAAGTCAACCGCACCTCCTTTCCTATCCCTACTTCACAGCCAGCATGTTGCAAGTCCCTGCTCTGAAGCGCATTAGCTTTACTGCTACCCAGTTAGCAGAGATCTTGAGACCTCTGAAGAGACTGACCTGGTAGGCAATATTGTGGACGGTAATGTGATGCTTGGCAGCTGAATCAACAGGGTAGAGAGCATTCAAGAAAGCTCGACTATATCTGTTAAGAGACAAATAAACAAGGGAATCCTCTTGTGACCTGAGGTTTAAGGTAGGCTTTTGATACTCCAGGGCTAAAGAATAGAAGAAGCTTCCTGAAGATGTTCCCTGTGGGACATCTTGCCCCCTGAAGTGAGGTTGGCCCCCACTCTTCTGGCCTTCAGGAAGAGAGTCAAGACCCGGCTCTGCCAACTAGCTTGGGGATCCAAGAGTGGTAGGCAGCCCTGGGGGTGGTTGGTGGCTTAAAGACGCTCTCTCCACCTTTTAGTTTCCCTATTTTATCTTCTATTTTTGTACTTTTTCTATTTTTATAGTGGTTTTTATAACTTTTATTTGTAAGCCACCCAGAGTCACTTTATTATATATATATATATAGTATAGTATAGTATATAGTATATAAATTTAATAATAAAAAAGGAGAAAATGTTTTTGTTCCTTTACAACACAAAATAAAATACAGAAAATTAAACCTAGTATCAGCTGAATGAAGTTACACAAGACAATTCAAGCAACAGCAGGGACTTACTTTTCCATGCTCGCTGATCTAAATTAAACATTGTACTGCATTTTTATCCCACTCAGTATGATGTCACCACATTTTATCCTCACAAACACTGGGTGAAATTAACTGGTTTGAGAAAAAGCATGCAACTGATAAAGATTATGTACTGAGTTCTGTGACTAAATGAGGGTCTGAATTTAATTTTTCCTGGGTCTTAGTTCTAAATAAGAGCTCTTTTTTCCATTTCTATTTTTAAAAAATCCACTCCAACCCAGGCACACAGACCTCTGGCAGGTGGAGCACGTGCAGTTCTCATCGATGGGCCGGAAATCCTTGGCATATTGCTTGTTCTTCAGCTGTAGGGAGCCCCAAGGGACCAAAGCTGAACCAAAGCGCTGGAAATGGAAAGAGGTCTGCATATTTCAGGAGACACTACCAAAAACAACACTGCTTCCCTAGGGGCGGGGTATTTCAAATCCCTGCATAACCCCCCCATCCCCCACTTTTATTTTATTTTACAGTCTTTCCACGCCAGTTTATGTTTCCTTGCATCAACTGGTAAAACATTCCCCCATGTCCAACCTGCCACTCCATTTCCTCCCCAGCTGACACATGTACTTACTGCTGTCCTTGTGGGATAGACACAGTCAAACATGTCACAGCCCAGGGCTACACACACCACCAGATCAGTAGCATAACTTTGAGCAGAACAGAGACGAGAAACACGCATCAGGTGAGCAGCTGCAAAAGGTGGTTACCCCTTATCCCATGTAATAACACGGTTTGTTTATTCCTACCCGACTCCCATAAGGTAGCGAGGCTTGTTCCTCGGGAGATGTTTTGTGCTGAGGGCCACCATCCTCCAGAAGTGATCTTTGGCTTCACCACCACTCAGGCCTCCAATAGCAAAGCCTGGCACATCTCGTTTAGTCATCTCTAGCAGGGAGGGAGGGGTGGGGTGGGAAGGAAGGGAGATACGGTAGATGAAGGAAGCTAGTGCATCTAAAGCGCATTAGCTATATATTATTATATAATAATAATATAAGTTATATAAGTTTTACAAACTATTTTGGCAAACGAATGGCCAGGAGATGTTTGAAAAGCTTCAGAGGTAGCCTGTATCCTAATCAGAACCACAGACGAGATTCTTAGGTCATCCCAGTTCCCTTTTATTCTGCTCTAAAATATCTGCCAGTTTAAAACAGCTGGAATTGCCAGTTTCAAAAGAAAAGTGACCTCACCTTCCAGACATTTGGTTCGCAAGACAGGATCCAGCCCACCCTGAATAATGGCAAATAAGTTCTGCTGGTTAGGTTTGCTGTGTGCTGCAATACACCTGTCCAACCAGCGAACAGACCTGCAACACACATCCTTTTATTAAAAGACTTGAATTTGTTATTTCATTCTATTTATAGAACTTAAACCCAGTCTGATTTGCAACTGAGTGCTTTACAGCAGTGTGTTTAAATAGAGTTTACTTAACTTTCTGATCTGAATGCTGTTGCTATACCTGAAATTCCATACCCAGTAACATTTTTAAAGTACTGAGATTCCTACACCAGGAACTTATATTTATAAATAAGTTGAAAGGAAGTAGATAAAACTGGCATATTTACCCAATAATTAGAAGACTGTGCTTTAATATCATTTTTGTGGACAAATACCAGGTTGTTTTAAAACTAGGAAGCAAGTATCTTTTGATCTTAAAATCAAAACATCATTTTAATTGTAAATATTTAGCATCTCAGAAAATATTCTGTAACAGAAGGTTAGGATTGCTTTGCCATTGGAGATGCAATTCAGAAGATGGAATCCTAACTCACACTGGGCTTATCCTATTGCTGCCACAACTGAAATTCTGAAATTCATAAAGTTATCTCTATGGATTAAGAGTGATTTCTCCTTCATAAAAAGGTATGTTCCCTTGACTATATCCCAGCAAGCAGACAAATCTTTCTTATATCAAGCTGGACTCTTGGGGGCAGGGCCGCAACTGGGGTCTGTGTCACCCAGGGCAAACACGGATCCCACGCCATTCTGGCACACCCCTACTTGTGGCCCTGTTCGATGGCAAGAACGTGTTCATGTTGTGTTTCTGGCAGCAATATGGAAATGGTTCTAGGATTTTCTGGTCGTCTCCTTGCCCATCTATAATGAGAAAGTCGGCTAGTTGCTTCCACATTTGAAATTAAAGTGTCAAGAATTACGGACGCTTTGCAGATGGGGGGTAAATTGGTAAAATATGTTATTTGAAAACATATGAATTAGTCTTTTTGCAACCATAGGGAAAGGAAGACTTGAACATTCTGGCCAAATTTCCTTGAATTGTTCTATTTCATTAATTTCCAGACATTTTTCTTTTAACTCTCTCCAATTCATATCAAATCCAAGTCTAAGAACTTCCTGAAACTAAATACTTCTTTTACATTCTTCAACTGCAAAATTACTTCTATATTCAACTCCCCGCCAGCCCAGCATAAAATGATAAAGTTGCATACTTTAGCTTGCAACCACAAGTTCTGCTGGATAAATTCCTCTAAACTCCAGCCAGCATAATCAACAATTATTCTGCTGGCTGGGGGACAATGGGAATTGATGTCCAGCATCTCTGGAGGACGCCAGTTTGGATAAAGTGGGTGCAGCAACCCTTTGCAGCCATCAGTTACACCTTTTTGGTGTACTCTTATTCGGTCATGGAGGGTACCAGAGATGTGGCAATAGTGCAGCATTGGCATATTTGTCTCCCTTCTTCCTTATTTTCATGTTGGGGTTTGGGAGATTTTGTTCAGCAAGGGTCCAGCAAGTTCCAAGGCAACACTGCGTAATAGCCATCCTCTAAAATTGCATGAAATATAAATTGTTAACTTTCCCAAGATTTTAGCAATCTAAAAAGATTTAATACCAAGCAAGGTCTTTGGACAATCTTATGCAGAAATATCTAACCTCCAATGGAAACGGCTCTCCAGAGTTGACACAGAAGCTCTTTCCAGCCCTGTTATCTGGGAGATGCTGGGATTGGAGCTGCTGCATTAAATGCATGTTCTTCATGAATATCTCATGGTATATATGGCAATCCTTCTGGCCCTGTGAGCTGAATCACAGAACATGCACAATCTATTGTGCTCACAGGGACCATTAGCAGAGCCTCTTGTTTTCTATTGGCTTGAGTAACAAGATTTTAGTGACACTGAGGAAGGGCTTTAGAATGAGGAATGGAAGTCTTTATTTCCCTCCCCGTGACCTCATTTAAGATTTTGGGTTACACTGCCAATGGGAATGGAACCAAGCTATCTTGCTGGGAAAAGAGGAAACAAAGACTTTCTCCTAACTTTCAATGGCAAATTTGCATGAACCATTTATTTCTTGCTCAACAGTTGGATGAGAAAAACCTCTGGGTCATATGCAGGTCATATGAAATGCAGTCAAAGGCCATGCATGACTCATGGGCTGCCTATCTATGTTATGATAGATTAAGGATCTAAGCATGTAGGCATGACCTTTTATAATTGTCCTATAGCACAGTATAGGTCAATTCAGCCTTTCTGAACTGGGATCCCATGAGAGGTTGCTAAGGGGCTCTGTGTGGCTGAAAAAAGCACCTACAATTTTTTGAACCTTGAGCACTGCACAATTCTAGCACACATAGTGTTGGGAATTTTTATGTGTTGCAACTCAGCTGCCAATTTGCTCCTTTGTTATTGTAAATGTTGTAAAATTTGGACTATGTAGGTTAGAAGTGAATTGTATGGTGAAGTTTTTATATTTTTTGCAATTTTTATGTAGGGATTCCCTGGGACCTGAAAATTATTTCAAGGGTTCCTCCAGGGTAAAAAGGTTAAAAAGGACCGGTTAATTTATAGGTAAACTTGTGAATTTTTCATATTCCCTTTTCTGGATGGCTGGAGTGTTTTCCTTCTTGTTTGCTACTCTGAACTGCACCATCAATACCAGAGGTGGGAACTGAATTAGATTTGACAACTAAATCTCCAACCTATCTTCACAGCACCCTGAGTCAGAACCCGCAGGCAAAAAGCCCTATTCTGTCCCAGACCATCCTCATGGCAGAAAAAGGAAGGGAACAATGTTAGCCGCCTTTTACACAGAAGAAAGAAAATGCTTTTTACTGTGCAGAAGGCAGAGAGCTAGGGCCTCCCCTTGTTCTGCACAGAGACAGAGACAGAGACAAAGACAAAGACAGGGGAGTGGAGAGAGCCATTGCTCTCCCCAGCCCCCTCATTCTGCAGAGAAGGGCCTCCTCCCCAGCAACACTCACTCCAGACCCTTCTGTCTCAGAAAGGCACAGAAGAGCTGAGACAGGCTGGGTGACTGTCGGCATTCGTTGGCATGCACGCAGGGGGAGAAGCCTCCTTTGGAGGGCCTGAGGACTGGATGGGCTGGCCTCCATGATGGCATTCAATCTGCAGGATTGCCACTCCAAGTCCCTGGTACAGACTGTCACATGTACCAGAATCCAAAAGGAAAGAGCAGTGAGCACAGCAAGCTAAGGAACAGCTTATCAGTAAAAAAGAGAAGAGACACCTGGAATTACAGGTAAGCATGGCCTGGGAGAACAAAACGAAGCAGGACATAGGCTGATAGAATTTTGCCAAGACAATTCACTCTGCATAACAAACACTCTCTTCCAACAACCTAAGAGACGGCTTTATACATGGACTTCACCAGATGGACAACACCGAAATCAGATTGACTACATTCTTTGCAGCCAAAGGTGGTGGACATCTATACAGTCGGTAAAAACAAGACCTGGAGCTGACTGTAGTTCCGATCACGAACTTCTTATTACACAATTTAGGATCAGACTAAAGAGATTAGGGAAGACCCACAAATCAGCTAGATATGAGCTCACTAATATTCCTAAGGAATATGCAATGGAGGTGAAGAATAGATTTAAGGAACTGGACTTAGTAGATAGGGTCCCGGAAGAGCTATGGACAGGAGTTCACAACATTGTTCAGGAGGCGTCAACAAAATACATCCCAAAGAAAGAGAAAACCAAGAAGGCAAAACGGCTGTCTGCTGAGACACTAGAAGTAGCCCAAGAAAGAAGGAAAGCAAAAGGCAACAGTGATAGGGGGAGATATGCCCAATTAAATGCAAAATTCCAGAGGTTAGCCAGAAGAGATAAGGAATTATTTTTAAACAGACAATGCGTGGAAGTGGAAGAAGACAATAGAATAGGAAGGACAAGAGACCTCTTCCAGAAAATTAGAAACATGGGAGGTAAATTCCAGGCAAAAATGGGTATGATCAAAAACAAAGATGGCAAGGACCTAACAGAAGAAGAAGAGATCAAGAAAAGGTGGCAAGAATGTACAGAAGACCTGTATAGGAAGGATAACAATATCGGGGATAGCTTTGACGGTGTGGTCAGTGAGCTAGAGCCAGACATCCTGAAGAGTGAGGTTGAGTGGGCCTTAAGAAGCATTGCTAATAACAAGGCAGCAGGAGATGACGGCATCCCAGCGGAACTGTTCAAAATCTTGCAAGATGATGCTGTCAAGGTAATGCATGCTATATGCCAGCAAATTTGGAAAACACAAGAATGGCCATCAGACTGGAAAAAATCAACTTATATCCCCATACCAAAAAAGGGAACACTAAAGAATGTTCAAACTATCAAACAGTGGCACTCATTTCACATGCCAGTAAGGTAATGCTCAAGATTCTGCAAGGTAGACTTCAGCAATTCATGGAGCGAGAATTGCCAGATGCACAAGCTGGGTTTAGAAAAGGCAGAGGAACTAGGGACCAAATTGCCAATATCCGCTGGATCATGGAAAAAGCCAGGGAGTTTCAGAAAAACATCTATTTCTGTTTTATTGACTATTCTAAAGCCTTTGACTGTGTGGACCAGAACAAATTGTGGCAAGTTCTTAGTGGCATTGTAATGATTGCCGACCCCAAACACTCAGACTCACAAGAGGTTGCTAAATGAAATCTGATTTATTTAGGGAACCAAGACAAATACAGAGAAAGCTGAGAATGACAGAAAGCATGCCAAATACAAACTAAAAACCCTTGGCTGCAAACGTAACCCCACCCCCCTACCAGCAGAGTCATCACCCCCGAATCCCAGGTGCTCGTAACCGTCTTCCATCCAGCCTGGGAAAACAACCTTGAATACATGAGATAACCCAAATACATTCCAAGCCTGCAGCCAACAGATAAGCACTCCCCGACCAGGAACCGTCCTCCCTCCGGAGATCAAACACGTATCAGGCTAATGACATGCGAAACGTTATGATGTACCACGCACATTGAAACGGTGAACATGACATACCGCCCTCCCAAAAAAAATGTTAAGGACCCGGCTTAGAGGGGTAAGCAGAATGGAATCGGGTAACAAGGATAGGAGAAGCCACATCATGAGCGGCTACCCACTCAGGATGAGGGAAATGCTTCCAGCGAACTAAATATTGCAGTGTATTTCGAATGCGGCGAGAGTCTAGAATTTCTTTAACTTCAAAGTGTTGTTGCCCGTCAATCATGATGGGAGGCGGAGGTGGAGGTTGATCATGCCAGCGGTCAGAACGCGTAAGGGGTTTGAGCAAACTGCAATGAAAAACAGGATGTAAGCGTTTTAGGTTATGTGGCAAATCAAGTTTAAAAGTCACCGGATTGATTTGAGCAATAATGGGGAAAGGACCCACGAACTTAGGAGCCAATTTCTTAGAAGGTTGAGAGGACTTGATGAACTTAGTAGACAGATATACCATGTCCCCCACTTGAAAGGCAGGGTGAGGGGCACGCTTTTTATCAGCATACTGTTTGTAATCCGACTGTGCATCAGCTAATGCCTGCTGGATGACTGGCCAGGATTCTGCCAACTGCATTGACCACTCAGACGGCGAGGCTGACGCAACGGAAGGTTGTGGCAAGTCAGGGATGGGGACAAAATCCCTGCCATGTACAGTGTGAAAAGGGGTTTGACCTGTGCTTTGATGAACCGCGTTGTTGTAGGCCACCTCAGCAAAAGGGAGGAGGTCAACCCAGTTGTCTTGTTGATAATTCACAAAAGCTTGCAGGTATTGCTCCAACGTGGAATTGAGCGCCTCCGTGGCTCCGTCAGTCTCCGGATGCCACGCCGTGGACAAGGCTTGCTTGGTACCTAAAAGTTTTAGGAATGCCCGCCAAAATTGAGAGGTGAACTGTGTGCCTCTGTCCGAAATCAAACAAGAGGGACATCCATGTAACCTGTACATGTGTACCAGGAAGAGGCGGGCCAATTGTCATGTGGAAGGAATGGACACGCATGGAATAAAGTGGGCTTGTTTAGAGAAATAGTCCTTTACGACCCAAATCACTGTTTTGCGCTGGCTAGGAGGTAACTCCACGATAAAATCCATAGAAACCTCATCCCATGGGCAAGCCGGACTAGCCACCGGTTGCAACAGTCCTTGAGGTTTGCCCACTTTGCGTTTCGACATAGCACACACAGAACAAGAGGCCACATAGTCCTTTACATCTTTGCGCAAGGTGGGCCACCAAAACTGTCGGCGGACCAGATGCAAGGTTTTGACAAACCCAAAATGTCCCGCAACCTTGTCATCGTGTGAACGGAGCAAAACGTCTTTTCGCAAACTCTCAGGGACATAGAGACGGTCGGATTTCCAAGCGAAACCCCGGTCAAACGTAACATTGTCTCTATTGGCTAGCAACCAAGTATCAGTTCGTAGCTCTTTTAGAAACTTTTGTTGCAATTGAGAGGGAATGGACAAGGTGCCTTGCGGCGCCGAATTCCTGCTGACTGGCTGCTGCGCACGGGCTTGGCTGCGGGTCACAGCCTGCATTCCTAGTTGTGGCTGTGTCCACAGCGTGCTGACCACCTCTGGCGCTGAGCAAGAGTCTTGAGGTTGCCGGGACAATGCGTCTGCCAGAAAGTTCTTTTTCCCCGGGATAAACTTCAATTGGAAATTAAATCGATTAAAGAACTGAGCCCAGCGCACTTGTTTCGGGCTCAGCTTGCGGGGGGTGCTGAGGGCTTCCAGATTCTTATGGTCAGTCCACACCTCGAAGGGATGATTAGCCCCCTCAAGCAGGTGGCGCCAAGAGTCCAAAGCCGCTTTCACTGCAAACGCCTCCTTTTCCCACACATGCCAACGTCTTTCAGTTTCAGAGAATTTACGGGACAGGTAGGCACATGGTTTTAAGCACCCCGCCTCATCAGCTTGCATTAATAGGGCTCCAATGGAATAATCAGAGGCATCAACCTGAACCACAAACGGTTTAGAGGGGTCAGGGTGTTGTAAGATTGGTTCCTGGGTAAAGGACTCCTTTAGCTTATCGAACGCCGCCTGACAAGCCGGCGTCCACCTCAGCAGCGCGCCCGGGTTTTTTACTCTGCGAGTGTCCCCCACTCCTTTTGTCCGAAGCAACTCAGTCAGTGGCAAATCTATTTCGGCGAACCCCCTTATGAATAACCTGTAATAATTGCTGAACCCCAGGAAACTTTGAAGTTGCCTGCGGGTGCAGGGTCTTTCCCAGTCCAATATAGCCTGAATTTTAGCAGGATCCATTTCAATGCCCTTATCTGAGATCCTGTACCCCAGATAATCAATTTGTGTTTGATGGAATGCACATTTAGACAGTTTGGCATACAACTCAGCTTTCCTGAGCTTGCTAAGCACCTGCTTAACCAGATATACATGTTCTTCCAGAATTTCGGTATAAATCAGTACATCATCCAAATACATCAATACCCCTTTAAACAGATGTTCATGGAGTACCTCATTGATCAATTGCATAAACACCCCAGGGGCCCCAGCCAAACCAAAGGGTAAAACCTTATACTGAAATGCTCCCAATGGGCAATTGAATGCCGTTTTCCACTCATCCCCCTCCCAGATCCTTACACGGTAATAGGCTTCCCTTAAATCTAGTTTAAGAAGATTTTCCCTTTTGCCAGATGTGATAACATATCTTTTATCAAAGGCAGGGGATATTTATTGGATATTGATACTGCATTGAGCCCACGGAAATCGGTACAGAGTCTTAATGTCCCATCCTTCTTTGGGCGGAAGAGGACCGGTGCTCCCACTGGGGAGTTAGCTGGTTCGATGAACCCCCGTGCCAAATTTTTGTCCACAAATTCTTGTAGCAAAGTTAATTCCTTTTGAGTCATTGAATAGATCTTTGGCTTAGGTAATTGGGTGTTAGGCACCAGCTCAATGGCACAGTCAGTTTTCTGATGAGGGGGCAGTTGATCCGCTTCTTTCTCCCCAAACACATCAGCAAACGCCTGGTATTCTCCCGGCAAACCCTCTAGAGGAGGGGCCGGGTACTGCGGAGTCGCAGCTGCCGCTACCCCCACCACCTCCTCTGGGGCTTCACGTCCCTCTGGTGCTTGATAAAATCCATCCTTAAAGGTGACAGTTCGATAAACCCAGTTTATTTGAGGATTCTGCTGGACCAACCAGGGTACCCCCAGAACCACCAATGGGCCCCCCACTGGAGCCACTACAAACGACAGCCCCTCCTGATGGCTACCCATTTGTAAGGCCACTAGCCCGGTGAAATGCGTAACCGGTTTGCCACCAGCCATGGACCCATCCAATTGAGTAAAAGCGATGGGTCTTTGCAATGGAAAGGTGGGTAGCTCCAGGGCAGCTACCACACTGGGATGCATTAAACACCGTGAGCACCCTGAGTCAATCATGGCCCACACTTCTATGACCGGGATCCCAATTTTAACTTCACCGTGAGAATGCGATAGCTGCCACTCACCGACACAGGCTCGCGCCCTTCTTCCACCACCTTTAGAGCAGGTGGCTGGCGTTTCCCGCCGACTGCAACAATTCAGGTTCCCCCTCGTCCTCATAGAACGGTACGCTTTCCAGCTCACTGTCGGCCACCGCTGCTTTCATTTTCCTCGGCAGGGAAGGAGACTTCGCAGTCGACTTCCCCTGCCGGTCATCACCCTTCGCCCTCGGGCACGCCGCCGCACGGTGCCCCTCCTTACCGCATCGCAGGCACTGCCCCTTCGCATACCGCCGCTCCTTCTCCTCTTCCCAGGACCGTTGTCCGGATCTTCCCACGGAGCCCGGCAGGCGACTGGGTTTTCCGTCTCGCCCCGACTTCGCTGTTCTCCTCTGCGCAAACACCTCATGGGCATGCTCAGCCTTCCCAGCGAGCTGGATCCACTCGTACAAACTGTCAGGGTCATCTCGTCCCAATGACCAGCGCAGGACTTCGGTGTTTAGGCCATCCTTGAACAGCTCGATGACCGTTGCCTGTGACCAGTCGTCCACCTTCCCCGCTAGCGCCTTAAACTCCAGCGCATAGTCAGCCACCGATCTCGATCCCTGCTTGAGTTCTCTCAAGGCACGCTTCGCCCGCTCTTTAGCTAAGGGATCCTCGAAATGATGCTGTAGAGCCCAGAGGAATTCGTCGAATTTCTCCAGTTCGGGAGCCTCCGACTGGCACATCTGTACATACCAGTCCGCTGCCCTCCCTTTAAGCTTGGTAGCAATGGTGATGATTTTCGCTTTTTCCGATCGAAAAAGCGGCCCCCACTCCTCCATGTATGCCTTGGCATTTGTTAGGAAGAATGAGAGTTTTGTTGGGTCCCCGTCGAACTTGACAGAGAAGTCCCTCAATCCACCAGCCGACGGGCTGCGCCCCCCCACTGGGGTTTCGGTTGCTCTGACAGCTCCTGCCTGCCGCCGCTCAGGAGCGGGCGGTGACACTAATTCAACTCGGGCAGCCCGGTCCCTCTCTCTCAGGCGTGCTGCCCTTCTCCGCTCGGGGGACTGCCCCTGGGACAAAGGGGTCGAATGCCGCTGGCTTGACCCCTCCCACGCTTCTTTCAGCGAACTCAGGTCCAGGCTCATTTTCTGCAGGATAAGTTCCAGGGAATCCATTTTCGACTCCAGCACCCGGATACGGTCTGGAGTGGGGGAGTCCCCTTTCGCCGGCACCTGGACTACCATAGGAGATAGCGGGTACCTCTGCCTCCAGGATGGACCCCCCGCCACCGAGACGTCCCCCCTGCTTTCATCCCAAGTGACCAATTCCCCCGGGGTGGTCACCGTGGTCTCTGGCGCGGTTTTCATGCCCGCCACTTCGCCTTCCGACTCCGAACTCGCCTCCTCTTGAATTGCTGAGAGTTCGCCCGGAGGGGGGGGTCTGTCGGGGCGCATCACCGTAGAATCTGGCTCCCCTTCACTCGACCCCTCACTTTCCACCAGTAGTATGTCGGGATCGTTCATCGCCGGTACTCTCCCTCACAGGGTCGGGCAAGCCTGTCTTTTCCTGGAAAGGGGCCAGCGGGATTTTAAGTTTTGGATTCTCAGCTTTATGTAATGATTGCCGACCCCAAACACTCAGACTCACAAGAGGTTGCTAAATGAAATCTGATTTATTTAGGGAACCAAGACAAATACAGAGAAAGCTGAGAATGACAGAAAGCGCGCCAAATACAAACTAAAAACCCTCGGCTGCAAACGTAACCCCACCCCCCTACCAGCAGAGTCATCACCCCCAAATCCCAGGTGCTCATAACCGTCTTCCATCCAGCCTGGGAAAGCAACCTTGAATACATGAGATAACCCAAATACATTCCAAGCCTGTAGCCAACAGATAAGCACTCCCCGACCAGGAACCGTCCTCCCTCCGGAGATCAAACGCGTATCAGGCTAATGACATGCGAAACGTTACGATGTACCACGCACATTGAAACGGTGAACATGACAGGTATGGGGATACCAAGTCATCTTGTCTGCCTCCTGAAGAATCTGTATAACGACCAAGTAGCAACAGTAAGAACAGACCACGGAACAACGGACTGGTTTAAGATTGGGAAAGGAGTATGGCAGGGCTGTATACTCACCCTACCTATTCAACTTGTATGCAGAACACATCATGCGACATGCTGGGCTTGAGGAATCCAAGGCTGGAGTTAAAATCGCTGGAGGAAACATTAACAATCTCAAATATGCAGATGATACCACTTTGATGGCTGAAAGTGAAGAGGAACTGAGCAGCCTTATGATGAAGGTGAAAGAAGAAAGTGCAAAAGCTGGCTTGCAGCTAAACCTCAAAAAAACCAAGATTATGGCAACCAGCTTGATTGATAACTGGCAAATAGAGGGAGAAAATGTAGAAGCAGTGAAAGACTTTGTATTTCTGGGTGCGAAGATTACTGCAGATGCTGACTGCAGTCAGGAAATCAGAAGACGCTTAATCCTTGGGAGAAGAGCAATGACCAATCTCGATAAAATAGTTCAGAGCAGAGACATCACACTGACAACAAAGGTCCGCATAGTTAAAGCAATGGTATTCCCAGTAGTAACATATGGCTGCGAGAGCTGGACCATAAGGAAGGCTGAGCGAAGGAAGATCGATGCTTTTGAACTGTGGTGTTGGAGGAAAATTCTGAGAGTGCCTTGGACTGCAAGAAGCTCAAACCAGTCCATACTCCAGGAAATAAAGCCAGACTGCTCACTTGAGGGAATGATATTGAAGGCAAAACTGAAATACTTTGGCCACATAATGAGAAGACAGGACAGCCTGGAGAAGGTGCTGATGCTAGGGAGAGTGGAGGGCAAAAGGAAGAGGGGCCAACCAAGGGCAAGATGGATGGATGATATTCTAGAGGTGACGGACTCGTCCCTGGGGGAGCTGGGGGTGTTGACGACCGACAGGAAGTTCTGGTGTGGGCTGGTCCATGAAGTCACAAAGAGTTGGAAGCGACTAAACGAATAAAGAAAAATCATTTCTTGTCTATAAAATGCTTCTTGTGCTGAAAGCCACAAAGGTGCTTTTGGGCAAAACCTGAATTTAAATGTATTCTGTACTGTATAGCCCATCTGACATAATGGTTTTTAGAGTCTACATTCAGTTTACCTTTGTTATACCATAAATATCCATGCCATCCAAATCTCAGATCATAACCTTCTAAATCGAAAAGTCGGTTTCTTAACAACACCCACTCTTTCATCCAAACTAAACAGCAGGCAGCAAAATATAGTTTCAAATTTGGTAAGGTCAGTCCTCTTTCCTTCACATCTTGTAAGACCTTATATTTAACTCGTGGCTTTTCCCTTGCCATGCAAATTTAGACATATCCTTCTGTCATTGTTTAGATGGTACATCAATTGTCAAAACAGCATTGTTTGAAAGAAAAATAAAGTTCTAGATAAAACGTCTTAATCACAGGAATTCTACCCAATTGTAGTTTCTCCCATCTTGATGTCTGCCTGGTTAGCAAGATGACACCACCTGTAGGTTTAAATGCTACCCTTTGAAGGTGGTTTTTTCCTAATGTTCTGCCTCAAAATGCTGTGTGGGGGCAATGTAGGGTGTGTTGATGTGCACTGGGGAAGAGGCCTGAAATGACATGTTCCATGCAACAGTCTTGTGATTCCAATGGGTTCCTGGGGGACCCACCCCATTCAGTTTGGTCCCTGACACCTTCACCCACCCCCTTGGGTCCTCTTCTGGATGCACAGGAGACCGGAACTCCAACTTTCACAGGTACTTTTTTTCTACATTTTTATTGTATTATTTGAATTCATAAGTAGGTTGAAAATTGACCAGCCTTGCCTGTAAATAAAGGTATTAATTAAAAGGACTTGGCTGTTCTATTTTCGAAATCTGCCTGCAGGGAATTCCTTCTTGGTGATCTCGACTCCCATGGAAGGGCTGGTTCCTCACTTCCTCTGCTCACATTATGTTCTTAGGGTACTTTACAGCTCCTGCACCAAACCTCACAGCTAAACCCCTTTCTCACACTCCAGCAGTGTGTCTTTGCATCGTGACAAACCTGAATGACCACAAGATGGCAGCCAAGATTGCCACCAAGTTGATCCATAGTTTCAAAGATTTAAAAAATGCTACTGGTTAATAATCTCATGGGAAGAGGGGGAAAATGCATTGCATGAAGGGCTGGGTATGCCAACTGGAGGAGGCTGTTCATGTGCTAGACGACCTTGCACAGAGCAGGAAATTCAGCTGAGGGAACCACCAATCCTGCCCCTCAGAATGTTGTGCATTAAAACTATGGACTGCATGTAGCACAGCCCCACTTTGCACGCATGGCAATGGCAATGTGTAATGTCCTGTGCATCTGTGTGGGAGCAGCGAGTGTTAGGGTGGCACAATTTCATGGCAGACGTACTATGGAACACAAACACAACAAAGCAGCTGGGTGGATGTGCCTTAGATTCCCAGCAGATGTCAGGATAATCAAAAGATCTTGTTATCGCTCTTGCATGCCTCTTTGAAAGATTGGTCATCTGATGCAGAAAAACCTCATCTATACCTTCTGACTGGCCTGGAAGTTTATAATAAACTCCCACAACAGTATGACTTTTTATTGTTTCTCCTTTTGATCTTACCCAAATACTTTCTACAGGATTTTCATGTTCTGATTCCTGAATTTCTGTGCATGTGTGTGCGTGAGTGTGTGTGTGTTATTTCTTGGCAGTGCAATGCCCTCACTCTTTCCATTGGGTGTGTGACTTTTGAATAAATTGTACTCTTCCACTGCTGTGTGCCAATTATGAATATCATCCCACCAAATTTCAGTGATGCCTACCACATCATATTTGTTTTCCTGACTTAGGAAATTAGGAGTTAGGTTTTAGTACCACCTCCTAGTGTCTCTGTTGTAACGTCCCGTGCATCTCCTGCACACAGAGAGCCAGTTTGGTCTAGTGGTTAAGGCACCGGGCTAGAATCCAGGGGACTGAGAGTTCTAGTTCGCCTGAGGCCTGAAAGGCGGCTGGGTGACCTTGGGCCGGTCACTTTCTCTCAGCCCAACTCGCCTCACAGGGTGGTTGTTGTGGGGAAAATAGGAGGAGGAAGGAGTGTTAGGTATGTTCGCCACCTTGAGGTATTTAGAAAAATAATAAAGGCAGGATAAGCATTAAATAAACAAACAAAAATGTATCTCCATCCTGGCCTCCTGTGTTTGCTTTCTTGGCCCCAGGCCTTGGCTGCGTGCAGTATTTCTTTTAACATACACTGTCCTTATGAGACTGGGGGAGGTGCAAGCCAAATGCTTCCTTTCCAGTGTTTGCCAGCTCTATCCCATCTCTCCCCAGGAGCCCTTCCTGAACATGTTGTTGTTAGCTGCCGTCGAGTCGTTTACGACTCATGGCGACCCTCTGTATAACTGAATGAAGTGCTGTTCAGGCTTGCGCCATATGCCTGACTGTCTCAGTGTTTGCATCCACTGTTGCTGTATCCTGAACATCGCATAGACCATTGAACATGTAGCCAAATCTGGGATCCTGTTCTCTCTTCTTGCACTAAGGTCCTCAACTGGAAGAACTGAGGAAAAAACAACGCATGCTCCAGGTTCTTCACCCTTGTGCCCTAGGCTTTGTATTTTCCAGAGATTCATTTGAGAGCTCTTCTGTTGGTGTATAAGTGGTAGGGGAAGTTCTCCGAAGCCGATGTCCAAAGCTGGTCAAACAAGTTGCCAGGGGCAGCCTCAGGAATTCAGTGGGAAAGTGGCAGCAGGAATAAAAACAATATTGAGTAAGTGCATATTAACTGGAGAAACTTATTTTTGAGATTACAAAGATGGCAGAATAAAAGTTATACCACCTATTGACAACTCACAGAAGCTTCCCACAGAGACCTTCTCTTTTCAATTATCTGTGTATTCGACTTTGATCATATATGTTTGTCCAATGTAAACAAACAAATCTGCACATGTTGTTCTCCACATCGTTACCCCTCCAAAATGGCAGCATATTTTTTCAAGAGTTAATCTCTTTCATTTTTAATTCTTGCAAATTTTCTTTTGATCCTGGAAGTCAGGCCAAATCTGTAGCAACTCCTGTGGCCCAAAGTGATGCACGAACACTAACTTGGAGAATTTGCACTTCTCATAGCTGATTTTATCCATGTTGAATAGGCCCCAGGGACTGTCTGTCACACTGATGCCCAGTTCATACAAACAGATCCCCATGAAGACATCTTCCATGTTAATTACCCTAATGGTATGAGCAACCTGGTAGATCTTCTGGGCCAGATCTCCAGAAAATACATACCCAGGGCCCGCACAGTAGGGTGGGTAAGTGTCATTGGGGTATACCTCCCAGGGCACATACCATTTATATGCTTTACTGCGGAATGGCTTTGCGTTCCGATAGATGTACCCTGTCATGTAGGCTTTCTTCGGGGACTGGTGGGGCTGTAGCAGCTGTGACACCGTATAGTTCACATTGAGAAAGATGTCAGCGTCTGCCTTTATCACATAGGTGGCATTGGGACAGAATTTGCTTATCCACTCCATGCCCATTAGAGTTTTCAGGGTAAGGTTGTTGTACGTGTCCAGGAAGTCCTGCTGGATAATATCTTTGTGGGTGGAGCTCTCCTCTTCCAAAAGATTTTGGAGCTGGGATCCAAAGACTGGGTGGACACCGGTCAGAAAAAGGCGCAGAATGGAAACACCAGCAACCAAGCTCTCATTGCCCCACGTATGCCTGATGGCTTGTCTTTCAACAAAATCTTGAGGCTTAGTTACTACCAGCAAGACTAAAAAAGGGTTCCTTTTCTGACATTTATCTGGCTCATTGATAAGGAAATTATAATCTTTAGAGTAAACAACTTCCAAGGGATGTCGGGTGGCTGTTAAAGGTGCAAGAGATTGCAGATCCAAAGAGCTGGCTTTCTTTGTCTTCTCACGTCTATCTTCCCATTCAAATTCTGGGCTACTCTGAAATTCCTGCTGGAGATCTGCTGGAGTCTCAGGATGCCATCTTTCAGTCCTCAGAACAAATAGGAACAGAAAGGCGGAACAAAAGAAGAAGAGCACTACAATTGGGAAAGCTTGCGTCTGGGATAGGAACATGGTGACACCCTCAAAGTCCTGAGGAGGAGGAGGAGGTAGGACAATGTCTAAGAGAGAGGTTGTTGTTTACTTTGTCCTACTTTTCAGAGAGAACCTACAAAAGAGAAGAGAAAGGAATAACATTGCATTCAGTTTATAAAAAAAGACTATTTGCTTTCCCACAAATATTTAACAAGCAAGTATCCATCACTCTGTTTTATTTTCAGACTTATCTATAATTAAATATTCCCTTACGTGGTATACATGTTTTAAAATTACATTTTATTTTTAGTTTTTCCACAAATTTCTGAAATTCTTGACATGATAGATATCTTGTACTTACAAGATACTTACAAGGTATTTTTGAGAGCCAGTCTGGTCTAGTGGTTAAAGCTCTAGGTTAGATACCAGAAGACTGTGTGTTCTACTCCAGCTTGAGGCATGAAGCCACCTTTGTGACCTTGGGCCGGTCACTCTCTCTCAGCCGATGACGTTAGGCTCAGGCGACAAGTCGGTTGGTCAATTCCTGTTGTAACCAACGGATCAACATTTGGTTGATCCAAAAAGTGGACTCTGCACCTGCAGGAAAATGCTAGGAAGAAAAAAAAGTAGATATACTAAACAAATAACTTTATTATGGTCATTAAACTGTACATAAGTAGATACTTCGTACTTACATTCTTTAAGAAGGAGATAATTCTTGAGAAAAGTTGCCAAAATACTGACACCACCTCCCTAACTTCTTTGTAATGTTTTCACAGACAGAGTAGCAGAATAGATCATCCATGCTGGTTTAAACCAAGCGTAGTCATAGGACTGAATCAATGCCTCAGTTGCTGGTTTGCTAATCCAACAGCACCATTTGAAAAATTGGGGGAAAAAAAGAGTGTGTGTGTGAGGGTGTCTGGGAAGAATTGGTCCTGCTTCCTAGGCATAGACCAAAGCTAAAGTCTTTTAAATATTTGGGTCATTTACATTTAGAGTGGGATGCCACTCTCCTAAAACTTTGTAGCAAATACTGATGGCCAAGTATGACTAAATAAGGAGTTAATTTTGTAGGGATTGAACTGTGAGTTCCTGGTGATACTTTAAAACCAGCGGATTTTTACATGTTTTGGTTTTAGTAGATAAGTGATTCAGATTACTTGGTTGCTTTCAGTGAAGCATCAACTGACTGATACCACCATTAAGGCTCTTCTATCACAGTTGCTCTAGATGTTCCTCAAATCCTGCGTGCAGGCCAATCTGTGCTTTGCTGTCTCACCAAAAACACGGTAAAAATGCAAACTACAACTGGTGACCTAATCCATCCTGCCACCCTGTTTTCATATGACCCACAAAGTAAGAAAGGACAGGCAGGTAGGTAGGCAGCAGGTTGCCAGACGGGAGCCTCAGCTGAGCTTCTAGGGCAAGGGGCAGGGCTGAAGGCCAGGGGCAGGCTGCCCTAGACCTAATCAGCCTATCAGTGGTCTCCTTGCTGATGGGTAATGCTCTCCAGTGGCTGCTGTGCTCCTTGGTCTGCAAACCTTCCAGCCATGGAGGCTGAGGAGGGGCAGAATCTGCCTCTTTATAAAAAAGGTTTGCCAACACCTGGCTTAGAGAATTAAGATGGAATTTAGTATCCAGTATTATCCCCAAAACAATGGAAGAGTGGAATGGGAAAATGCTGAGATAAAAAGGCAACTTACAAAGTTGTTGGTTAGGAGATTCACAATTTAATAATTTCCCCAATTCAATATAAAAATAATGCTTTATGAAATGTTAGGCACTTCATTATATTATTTCCTCTCCTATCACAACTGAAATCCGCAGAAGAGACCAGTTGTTCATCAAATAGGAACTTTGTTAGGGCATCCTAGATGAAAACCAGCACTTTAAATTGCATTGGAAGCTAGTAGGGAGCCAGTGCTCAGCCTGCAATGCAAGTGTAATATGAGCCCACCAGCAACTGATCGCAGCACCTGTGCCACTGCATTTTGCACCAGCTGAAACTTCCAGATGGTCTTTAAAGGCAACTCCATGTAGACTGTGTTGCAGTAGTCTAAGCAGGTGGTGATAAGTGCATGAGCCACTGTAACACATCCTCACCTCCTGGTAAGGCCACAACTAGTGCACCAGCCAAAGGTGAGCAAAAGCTCCCCTGGCCACCGTTTCTACCTGCTGATCCAGCAGCAGCGACAAGTCCATGAGGATCTGGAGAATAGTGCAACCCCATCGAGAGTCACCACTGGAACCATGGAGATACCCTGATGTATAAATAGTAACTCCATCTTGCTTCAGTGTTAGCCTGTTTTCTCCCCATCTAGACCCACTCTCCAGACATTGAAACAAGACTTTGACCGCATCTTCAATGCAGCCCAGGGTTGTGATATAAAGCTGGGTATCATCAGCATACTGATGACTTCCCCCCTACATGGCTTCATGTAGATGTTAATTAGCAGGGGAGAGATAACTGAGAGGGAAATATCACCATACCAATCTCTCCTCCCTGACTATCACTTACTGCAAGAAGTGGAACCACTGCAAAACAGTGTTTCAAATCCACAACCCCTGCAGATGGTCCAGAAGGATACTATAGTCAAAGGTATCAAAGACCACTAAAAGGTCTAAAAGAACCAGGACACACACTCGTCCCCCATCCAGGTCTCAACAAAGGTCATCCACTAAAGTGGCCAGTGCTGCCTCTGTCCCATACCCATGCCTGGACCCTGATTGATAAGAGTCCAGACAGTCTCCTTCCTCAGTGGTACTCTGCAGGTGGTCCTGAACCACCAACTCAACAACCTCACTAAAAAAGGAAGACTGGTGACCAGGCAGTAATTGTCTAATACTTCTGGATCCAAGGAGGGCCTCTTAGGGAGGGTGGGTGCACTGTTGCCTCTTTAAGGACTGCCAGACTCATCCCCTCCCCCAGAACAGCATTCAGAACTTCCCAAATCCAGAGAACTATCCTCCTTCCAATTCCGCAAAGGAGCCAGAAGGGTCAAGGATCCAGCCCACAGGCGGCAAGGACATCCTAGAGAGCCTATTTCTTCATAGAAATAGAATCGAAAAAGAATCCTAGATAACACAGCAAGATCATGCCCCAGTCACCACACAAGACCCTGTCTAAGTGGAATCCAAATTTGACCTAATTTGAGCAACTTTCATGGAAAAATGTTGTGCCGTTGTCAGCCCTGTAATGTACACCAGACTAGGAAACCAATGCCATATAGGTAGTCCTTGCTTGACTGCTGGCGCAGCAACTGTTCGAAGTTACAACAGTGCTAAACAAATAACTGCAACCAATCCTCACATTTACAACCATCAGTGTCCTGCAGTCATGTGATTGCCATTCGCACGGCACAGAAGGCGGAAGTGAAATCTTGCAAGTACGAATGTGCTTTCCCCTCCTCACTTTACCTTCGTGTGAAGTAGGGAGGGCTTGTCTTAGATGTTTTCTCATGTTATTTTCTTGGCCCAGGCTCAAGCCCCTCTTATCTGACCATTGCCTTGGTAGTGGCTGTTCCTCCTGTCCTTCAAGGCCATTCCCTCTTCCCTATATAGGCTGTGACCCATAATGGAATTAGCTACCTAGCGACAAAACATCAATGCAGTAGGAGAAAATAACACTTCACCTCTCTTATCACCACAGAGTAGGCCCATACTTGAGGAATTACCTGCACTCAGATTCAGTCTTGTTATTCTCCACCTGTGCTGCAAGCATTGCTTCTGCCACTTCACCCTCCAATGGTCCTCAGAAAACCAATGACTGCCTGAGATTGGCTGACAGGGAGAGGCTGCTTGGGAGCAATTTCATCAATGGCCCAAGATGCCATCCCTTGTGAATGGTGGACCAGGTGCTTGACCAGCTCACCCACCAGATGATCAGGGAAATCCCCAAGTGCCTGCCAAAAACCATTCAGAATCATAAGGGATCTGGGCAGGACCATTCCGATGGATCCAGCCCTGCAGAAGGAGTGGGTGGTAGTCAATTGCATCTGGAGCAGAAAGTGATCTGACTGTGAGAAGGATCTCCACCAGCAAGCCAGCAACCAGATCAAGAAACCTGGGAAGGGATCCCAATCAGTGGCAGGGTGTCAAAAGTATATCTTAACTTGTCCCTACAGCCCAACCTCACCTATGAGCATTCGTACCCCACTACCTGAGGAACAGTAACCTTGGATGCTGTCCAGATAGGTTGATGCCACTGAATCGCTCCAGCACTAAGGCTGGTACATGACCAGAAACTTGGCTGGACAAATTTCTGAGGGGGTAACATCCCCAAGAGGTGACAGCCAAGTTGGAAGAGGAGATTGCCATCAGATTGGAGACCTCCCCTCTCCTGGAATAGCCCACCTAGCACCCCAGTTGGATCTGTCCTGGCCCAACAGCAATAGGATATGACAATTGTGTCCACCCCTTCCTTCCTCTGAGCTCCTTCCTGCTGACTGAAGTAGCCACCAAATCCTGGAAATCTGACTCAAGATCCTGGAACACTACTGATAAGGAAGGAAGCAAGACTGTCATTCCTTCCAAGACAGACATCCCTTCCAGCACTGCACTGAATGCCAGGATGCCCTCCCCTCCTCTTACATGGGTTGATAAAATCCCCTCTCTTGAGTGTGAGAAAATTGAAATAACTTGGTTGGCCTTCATTTCCCACACTAAACTGTGGCCCACCCTAGAGAGAACACAGCAAAAGTCACAGGCATAATCTTCGTCTCACTTTTGAATTGTACCAGTGGGTATAATATTAAACAATTTCAACACAATTACTTATTCAGAACAGCAAACTAGTATCTGACCTTGCCCAGTAGAATCTGAGCACATCTGAACATAAAGGCATGTGGTCTGGCCAAAAATAACTTTTCCTACTCCTCACTCAAGGAAAGTATTTCCTCAAAGAAGAAAAAAATCTGAACGAGTCACTAAGACTCCTTAGTGTACTTAGTATAATGAATAAAGGTGATTTCCTCACAAGTGTGTATTCAAGCAAGATAAAGACATGGGTGAAGCCTTTTCAGTGACAAAATGGATGAAACCACAAGTGCATCACGATTTTACAAGTTTAGTATGACCGTGGGAAGGGGCAAAGTAACCTTTACTACACTGTCAAGACAGCACATGTAGAAACAAGGAAATAGACAAACAAACAAACAAAACTATCCTATAAACTTTTTTTTTTGGTACATTCAAGTCAGTATGGACTCCTGGCAACAGCCTGAATAAGTCCCTGCATTTTCTTGGCAAGATTTCAGAAGTGGTCACAACAACAGCTATCAAGAACTTCAAAACTATCTGCTGTTGCATAAGGTGATATGGCATCCCTCATACATAAGCATGGGAAGAGCACATAATTTCTATAACCTACTGTGAAATTGTACTCAAGGAAACTCAGTATGAATCAACAGTGCTTTTCAAATTTGGTTAAGATGGTAGTCAAAATCACCCTTCACACATTCAACCTGAATCATAGAATTATGGAATTGTAGAGTAGAAAGAGATCACAAGGATTATCTAGTCCAACCCTTTGCAAGTGCAGCAAAATCAATTAAGCCATCTTTCAGAGGTGTCCAGCCTCTTCTTAATAACCTCCAGAGATAGAGAAGCCACAAACACTGTAAATAGACCATTCTACTGTTGTACAGATCTTGCCATAATAAGGTTTTTTATGATATTTAAGTGAAATACATGTAAATGCAACTGTTACCCATTATGGGTCACAGTATGGGGTGGGAAGCCATGTAACAACATCTCAGTGGGGATAATAAAGGAATTGTTGCCTTTTAAGCTAAGAGTCTATTAAAAATGGAAGCTTCCCATGATTTAACACAGTATTAAGAATCCAACCTCTTTTCTAGTTTGCTGCCATGCCTTCCTAGCTCAAGAGCTAGGTAGCTTTGATGTGTTCCTTTAAAGAGCCAATAGTGGATTATAAATCTGTGGGCCAGCTGGCAATAAAATATTAACAGAATACCAAAACTTTCTAGTATTTACAAACCCTATAATGCTCTCCCGACAAGACTTAATCCCATTATAGTCAATCTTTACACTATAAAACAGGGTTTCTTGGCCAGGGTTCCGTGGAACCTCAGGGCTCCTTGAGAGGTCACTAGGGGTTCCCTGGGAGATCACAATGTATTTAAAAAATTATTTCAAATAAGGGGAACCTGTCATTAAAGAGGTAAGTTTCATTCTTTATTTCTAGTTTAAGAATACTGTTAGTGCATATATACAGGCCTACACATGAAACGAATATAAGAATTTCGTAACTTCTGGCCCATATTTGAGCCCAAATGAGCAGGGGTTCCCTGAGGCCTGAAAAATATTTCAAGGCTTCCTCCAGGGTCAGAAGGTTGAGACAGGCTGCTATAAGAGAAAGGCAACTTGAGAAAATACTGGGGTTAAACTTTTTGGAAGATGTTTATAGTGAACACTAGTCAAACGCAGGATCCAGTAACTCTTCCCCTTGATGTGCTGCTCCATTGAAAACCTTGTATTAAAAAATCTAGTGGGCTTCTAGAACACAGGCTCTATTTTAAATTAAGGTGGGTTCAAGCTTTTTGGGAAGAGACACCCAGCAGGCCTTCAGCAGGGCTAAATTCAAAGTTCAGATTAGAGTGAAAGAAAGTAAAATTATGGCAAACCAAGTTTGCAAATATTTTAAAGTTTTTTGAAGTAAAATGTAGGTAATTTTAAAAAGCAGAACTGGTGCAAAGTTTAAATGGATTTAATCAAGTGGGTTCCTAAGCCTTGGCTGCAGAAAAATAACCTGTTTTAAAAAGGTGAAATTAAAAAGTTGCTCCTACATTAAAGATGACCTCAAAACGCTGTCTATTGCTTAGCTCTACCTCAGTCTTTCAAGCCAAGGGCTTATTTCAAATGAACTACTGTATGGAAATCAAGTCTCTCTTTTGAGCACCCTCGTTCAGAAGAGAGTTATGAAGAATTACAACTCCTGTAAATAGCAGAAACCAGTTTAACTAGAAGAGACCCCCCAAAAGAAGAGGAATTTTTTTCTCCTTTATTTTTATTTTTTGCCTCTTTGGCAAAGCATCCTGTCCATTGAAGGCTCGGTTTCATAGCCTTTTAAATAAGTTCACAAAAATATTGGTTTGCAAAACATTTTACTAGCCTGTTTTTTACTCATAAAAGGGACTATTAGACAGCCTCTATCCCACCTCTGCCCCATCCTCTTGAAAGTAAAACTTATACTATTGCAAGTATCCGGACTGCAGACTTGGTTTCCAAGCTGGGCACAGAAAGGCGAAGCAGAAAATACACGGAGTGACTGATGGAGCGATGGTCTGCTTTGCCTCTCCTCCAGCAGCCCACCACCCTACTCACCAGCATCAAATTCTTTGTTCCCTCTGGTGATCAGCTGACAGCTTCAGTACAAGACTGCTATAGAAAGTGCCATTCGCCGCTTTAGATTGGAATTGTGAACCTTATTCAGAGCCCAACCTCCTTGTTCTCTTCCTGTCTGAAGCAGCTTCTTGATTTCATCTCAACCACTTCTCTGACACACGTATCCAGCCAAGGTCTTACCTGCCTGAGATGCCATTAATCTGAATGTGACTCTCTATAACAGCTCAGCTTTACACTTTCCTGAAAGAGGGAGTGGCTGGGACTTGCATAAGGTGATAAACCACTGCAGGTATTCTGAAACGGTAACGGCAACATTGCTGTGTTCAGTTGAATGTAATTAAAGTGTCTAAGTCCAAGTATCCAAAAGTGACCAGTCGCTTAAAGTTCAGAGAAGATGGTGAGCCTGCAACCATGCTGCATGGTTTAATGTGCAGGGAGCAAAATATGGCAGTACATGTGTTCTACCTAGCTAAGGTTTATAATTATGTGCCATGTGATCATGGCCTGTAAAACAGTTTTGAAATATACACTTGGGATACACTATACTCCTCAAAGTACTAAAAGCAGAACCCCATCCTCACAACTCACGTACTATGGCATGAATAGGCCTCAGTAACCATTTTTAAGAGACATGTTCTCATGAGGTTGCCTCTGCCTCTCTCTCCTTGGCCACTGTGAAGGTAGCTTAAATAGTCCTACTGTTAAAGTAGTGATTTCCCTCTTCTTCCAACATAAATCTTAAGGACAATCTACGCTGGCTCAGTGACAATGCTAATGACCTTATGGTCAGAGGCTGGGACCTGTCTCACTCCTATTGATCACTAAGCCTGGTGAGGGCAGACCCATTCCCTCTTGGCACTAGGCCCTGCCTTCCCTTTGGCTTGGGCTGCACAAGAATGTGGACATTTGGCTTGAACAAAGGCATGTGCCTGCTTAAAACCTAAACAGTGCTTTGGAAAGGCATCTGTACGGGGAACTTTTATTGCTGTACTATTTTGGGTCTTACTTTTATTTTGATTTTGACATCCATCTATGCATACATAAAATATTTTATAAAACTTTAAAATGTTGCTATCGTTATTAGTTGCTTTTATAGTATTATCAGCAGATTTAAATTTCTAGAAATTTGAATGAAACTATGGACAAAACTTCATATTGTCAAGCTATTACATTTTGCCAATATGTTTTGATCATCCAGTGACCATAATGTACATTGCTCATGATTACTGGGCTTTCTTTAGAGAAAGGGTATGAGACAAAGGCAATTGACTTCATTTCATCATGGACTCCGGTGTTGGGGTACTTTATAGGGAGGTAATCTTGGCAAGAGCTTCTCCTGTTCACATGGATTCTTTTCATTTGTAGATTTTGAGGACAAAGACAGGTAATGTGGAAAGATGAGAGCTACCACCAGTTTGCTCAAACATTGCCCTCCTGACTGATGAAACTGACTGGGGACAGCATTAGACCCACAGCTGAAGGAGGCCATCAATGCCTCCTTGAACATGGGATGTGTTCCTGCCTATTTAAAGGAGGAAGTTATGTTTTTATTGGAAAAGTCTTCCCTTGACCTGGAAGATCTTTAAATAATAAGTTAGTATCAAAAAATCAATTCTTGAGATAAGGTAAGAAGGTACTGGCACTTCTTGTGATAAGAAGGTACTGGCCTCCCAGCCTTTGACACATTTGGATAAAACTGATTATCTAGACCCATATCAGTTGGGATTCTATCAAGGAAATGGTACTGAAACTGCATTGACAGCCTTGGTGGGTAACCTATGTTGTTGTTTATTCGTTTAGTCGCTTCCGACTCTTCGTGACTTCATGGACCAGCCCATGCCAGAGCTTCCTGTCGGTCGTCAACACCCCCAGCTCCCCCAGGGATGAGTCCGTCACCTCTAGAATATCATCCATCCACCTTGCCCTTGGTCGGCCCCTCTTCCTTTTGCCTTCCACTCTCCCTAGCATCAGCATCTTCTCCAGGGTGTCCTGTCTTCTCATTATGTGGCCAAAGTATTTCAGTTTTGCCTTTAATATAATTCCCTCAAGTGAGCAGTCTGGCTTAATTTCCTGGAGGATGGACTGGTTTGATCTTCTTGCAGTCCAAGGCACTCTCAGAATTTTCCTCCAACACCAGGGTAACCTATGCTGGAATCTAAAAGAAGGTACTGTAACATGACTCAGAGCTCTCCTGGAGCTCAGAGAGATTTCAGTAGTTTTTATCTACTGGATCATCTGGTAGGATTGGGTCTTGTGGACACTCTTTTGCAGCAATTTGACCTTTGTGTTGGGCTGTGTCCAGAAGGTGGTGCTGAGGGATTCTTACTCCAGGCTCCTCTCTTGCCCCTAAGCACAAAACCTCTGGAGAAAATCATTCAGAGCTTTGGAACAGGGTGCCATCAACAGCAACAACACATCTCTTTTGCCACATTTTAACTGTTGGTTGTACTTATACTGATTTTAATGTTATGTTTTATATCTTCATTGAAACTGTGGTATGTGCCTTAAGCATTTATATTAATAGAAAGGGGGAGTATACGTTTAGAAAAGATAATAGGATTTATTTAGAAATGGAAATATGATGTATAGTTGTGGCTTCAACAGATCCCCCAAAGTTTAGCTTTCTCTTCATTTTCCTGGCATCGGCTCTGATTTTCTAGCAATATGCTGTATAAAACAGTAGCTTTGTTTGATTGTACCCAACAGAAAAAAGACAAATACTAGATTGTCTTAGTTTAGGCTGTGAAGCTCTTTCTAACTTAGAACCAGTGCAATAGATTTTCTTACTTTGCACCATACCTCACTGAGGTCTAGCAGATTTAGAGATGAAAGTTCTGCTTATGGTAGTCTGTGCTCCACTGTGTAAGGGCTGCCTATTCTGACAGACTCGGTCTCACAAGCAGGCGCTTAAGGAAAACTGGTTTATTGAAAGAATAGTGTGCAAATACAAAGAAAGCTGAGAATGAGCAAAAGCACGCCAAATACAAACTAAAAACCCTCGCTTCAAACCCGATCCCGCCCTTGCTCCCGCTTAGCAACCACCCCCTCCCAGGTGTTGGCAACCGTCACCCACATCAGCCTGAGAAAGTAACCTTGAACACAGGCAATAACCCAAACATACATTCCACAGTTACAGTAAGGAGATTACAGCCTGGCACGGCTGGAAATCTCCACTCAGCAAACGTGAAACACGGATCAGGAAAGTGACATGCGAAACGTTACGATGTATTCAGAACATTGGAACAATGAACATGACATACCGCCCCCCTTAAAAAACCCTAAATTAAGGAGCAGGCTTAGTAGGATAGGCAGCATGAAAACGGGTAACTAAAACAGGGGAGTGAACATTGCGGGCAGCAACCCACTCAGGATGAGGGAAATGTTTCCAACGAACGAGGTATTGCAGAGTTGAACGCAGGCGTCGAGAGTCAAGAATCTCCTTGACTTCGAAGTGTTGCTGACCATCAATCATAATGGGTGCAGGCGGTGATGGTTGTGGGTGCCAGCGATCTGATTGATGGAAAGGTTTGAGCAAGCTGCAATGAAAAACGGGATGCAAACGTTTAAGATTATGAGGCAAGTCTAACTTAAAAGTAACAGGATTAATTTGGGCCACAATAGGAAAGGGACCCACAAACTTAGGTGCCAATTTCTTAGAGGGTTGAGGGGATTTGATAAACTTTGTTGACAGATAAACTTTATCCCCAACTTTGAAGGCTGGCTGAGGTGCACGTTTAGTGTCAGCGTGGCGTTTGTAGGCAGCTTGGGCATCTGCAAGAGCTTGTTGTATTTTGGGCCAGGAAGTAGCCAGATGTGCCACCCAATCCGAAGGGGAGGAAGGCAGAGAGGTTGGTTGAGGCAGCTCAGGAATGGGCACAAAATCTTGACTGAAGACAGTACGAAAAGGCACTTGCCCGTTGCTCTGATGTACTGCATTGTTGTAGGTGACTTCAGCAAAGGGTAGTAGATCAACCCAATTATCCTGTTGATAATTGACAAAAGCACGCAAATATTGCTCCAGTGTGGAATTAAGCGCCTCTGTAGATCCGTCAGTCTCAGGATGCGACACAGTGGACAGCGCTTGTTTAGTGCCAACCAATTTCATAAAAGCCCGCCAAAATTGCAAAGTAAACTGTGTGCCTCTGTCAGTCACCAAACAGGAGGGGCTCCCGTGGAGTCTGTACACATGTACAAGAAAGAGGCAGGCTAGCTGCTGTGCAGAGGGAATAGAAGTGCATGGGATGAAATGGGCTTGTTTTGAGAAATAGTCTTTGACAACCCAAATCACAGTTTTTCTTTGGCTTGGAGGTAAATCCACAATAAAATCCATAGAGATTTCCTCCCAGGGATGAGTGGGACTGGCCACTGGTTGCAGCAACCCTTGGGGCTTACCAACCTTCCATTTGGAGCCAGCGCACACAGGGCAGGATGCAACATAGTTCTTAACATCACGCCTTAGCGTTGGCCACCAGAATTGGCATCTAATCAAATGGAGTGTTTTCACAAACCCAAAATGCCCAGCCAGTTTGTCATCATGGGAACGGACCAAAATGTCTTTGCGCAAAGCATCAGGTATATAGAGACGATTGTGCTTCCAAGCAAAGCCTTGGTCAAAAGTAACCTTGTCTAAATTTGCTTGCAACCAAGTGTCAGATTTCAATTTGGAAAGAAACTGTTGTTGCAAGTCTGAGGGAATTGGCAAGCGTCCCGGACGGGGAGAAAGTGAAGCGTCGGTTTGCTGCGCGCGAGTCTGGCTGCGAGTCACAGCTGCCAGACTCAATTGCAGCTCCGTCCACAGCATGCCTACTATGTCAGGCACAGTGCTGGAATCTTGGGGTCGGCGGGAAAGGGCATCAGCCAGAAAGTTTTTCTTTCCCGGAATGAATTTTAACTTGAAATCAAAACGGCTGAAGAATTGAGCCCATCGGATTTGCTTTGGGTTGAGCTTACGAGGCGCACTGAGCGCTTCGAGGTTCTTGTGATCAGTCCAAACCTTGAAAGGGTGGGTAGCCCCCTCCAATAAGTGGCGCCAAGTGTCTAAAGCAGCTTTAACAGCAAAAGCCTCTTTTTCCCAAATGTGCCACCGCCTTTCTGCCTCAGAGAACTTGCGGGATAGGTAAGCACAAGGCTTTAAGCATCCTGACTCATCTGCTTGTAGCAGGAGCGCTCCAATGGAGAAATCAGAGGCATCCACTTGCACCACAAATGGTTTGCTAGGATCGGGATGCTGTAGAATAGGTTCAGCCGTGAATAGCTTTTTAAGCTTGTCAAAAGCCACCTGGCATGCGGGCATCCATTTAAGCAACGCCCCCAGATTCTTTGCCCTCCGTGTATCCCCTTGCCCTTTTGTTTTGAGTAACTCAATGAGGGGCAAAGCTATCTCCGCGAACCCCTGGATGAACTGGCGATAATAGTTTGCGAATCCAAGGAAACTTTGGAGCTGCCTACATGTGCGTGGCTGCTCCCATGCCAGAATGGCTTCAATCTTAGCTGGATCCATCTCAATACCTTTGTCTGAAATTCGGTAGCCCAAATAGTCAATTTGAGATTTATGAAAAGCACATTTGGACAATTTAGCATACAGTTCAGCCTTTCTCAGCTTGCTGAGCACTTGTCTGACCAGTTCTATATGTCCCTCCATTGTTTCAGTATAGATTAACACATCATCCAAATACACCAAGACCCCCTTGAATAAATGGTCATGCAAGACCTCATTGATTAGTTGCATAAAGACCCCAGGCACTCCCGCCAACCCAAAAGGTAATACTTTATACTGGAAAGATCCCAGAGGGCAATTGAACACAGTTTTCCATTCATCCCCCTCCCGGATGCGAATACGGAAATATGCCTCTCTCGGGTCTAACTTGGAGAATATTTTCCCCCTTGCCAGATGTGCTAACATGTCTTTGATTAACAGTAACGGATATTTATTTAATATTGGTACTGCATTCAGTCCACAGAAATCTGTACAGAGTCTCAAAGTCCCATCCTTTTTTGGTCTAAAGAGCACAGGAGCCCCTACTGGGGAGCTGGCTGGTTCAATGAAACCTCTAGCTAGATTTTTGTCAACAAACTCTCGTAGTGTTGCCAGCTCCTTTTGGGTCATAGCATAGATTTTTGGCTTAGGCAATTTCACATCAGGGATAAATTCTATGGTACAGTCAGTTTTGCGGTGCGGCGGCAGCCGATCAGCCTCCTTTTCGCCAAACACATCTGCAAAATCCTGGTATTGATCTGGTAGCCCATCTAACGTACCGGTGAGGAAATGCGGAGTTGCCGCTGCCGCCCTCCCACTGTGCTGTTGTCCGTATCATCCCCCTCAGGGGCTTTGTAGAACCCATCTGCAAATGTCACAGTTCTGCGCACCCAGTTTATATGGGGGTTTTGTTGGACAAACCAAGGCATTCCCAAAATGACGAACGGACCCCCCACAGGTGCCACCACAAAAGGCAGTTTCTCCCAATGGCTGCCCATCTGCAACGCCACCAACCCTGTGGAAAGAGTCGCCGGCGACCCTCCCGCTGTAGATCCATCCAATTGCGTGAAGATCATAGGACGTTTCAAAGAGAACGTGGGTAGCTCTAACGCAGCCACCACGTCAGGGTGCATTAAACACCTAGAACACCCCGAATCAATCATTGCCCACAATTCCACCGTTCGAGTGCGGGACCCCAATTTCACCTTCACTGTCAGTGTAGGGAAGTTTCCACTCACCGAAGCGTGATCGCGCCCTTCCTCTTCCACCTGCCCAGCGGCGCCCTTTAAAGCAGGTGGCTGGCGTTTCCTGCCGGTTGATTAAGAACAGCCTCCTCCTCATCCCCAAAGAAAGGGACTTCTTCAGGTTCGACCTCCGCCAGCGCCGCCTTCATCTTTCTTGGTAGGGAAGGAGATTTTCCAGACGACTTTCCTGGCCAGTCCTCGGTCTTTCCCTTCAGGCACGCCGCTGCTCGGTGCCCCTCCTTTCCGCACCGCAGGCATTGCCCTCTCGCATAGCGTCGCTCCTTCTCCTCTTCCCAGGTCCATTGGCTGGGTCTCCCTGGAGGAGCCAAGGTGCGGGACCCTTTACTGAATCTCCCATACTTCGTCGATCTTTGGTGGGCAAACGTCTCTAGGGCATGCTCAGCGCTGCCTGCCAGCTGAATCCAGTCACACAGGGTTTTTGGGTCCTCTCGCCCCAGGGACCACTTCAGAACCTCAGTTTCCAGTCCATCCTTGAACATCTCCACCAGCGTGGATTGGGACCAATCCTCCACTTTCCCAGCCAGTGCTTTAAATTCCAGCGCATAATCTGCCACGGATCGTGATCCTTGGTACAGTCCCTTTAATGCCCGCTTCGCTCTTTCCTGAGCTAACGGGTCTTCAAAATGTTGCCGTAACGCCCATAGAAACTCCTCGAAGTCTTCTAACTCCGGAGCGTCCGATTGGCACAGCTGTACATACCAATCGGCTGCCCTCCCCTTGAGCTTGGTGGCAATGGCGTTTATTTTGCCCCGCTCTGACCGGAACCCCTGTTCCCAATCCTCCATATAACTGTTAGCATTAGTTATGAAGAAGGACAATTTGGTAGGGTCCCCATCGAACTTTACCGTGAAGGGTGGGGGTCTCGCCGCTTCTGGTCGCTCAGCCCTTTGCACGGCCCCTAGCGAGCGCCTCTCCGCCGGAGGGGACCTCGAAACTGTCACCATCGGGCCTCTCTCCTCTCCTCGATGCCGGGCCCTGCTTCTCCCTCTGGGGGATGGTAGGGGTGACGGTGAGGTGGAATGCCTGCGGTGGGACCCTTCCCTTCCTTTTTCAGGTGGACCCCAGCCCATTGACAAATTTTTCAGCATGTATTCGACCGAGTCTAATTTTGCCTCCAACACCTTTATACGGTCAGGGGTGGGTGACCCCTCGGGCGCCTCTTTTCTGACCACCTTAGGCGACAGCGGGTACCACCGCTTCCAGGAGGCTTGAGTCGCCCCAGTGACCGAGTCCTCATCCCAAGTGAGGCAGTCACCACCCCAAGTACTGGTCGTTTCTGGTACTTTTTGACGTCCCTCCTTCTCCTTCGTGTGGGGGTTGGGTTATGCCCGACCCTCCGGAGCGTCGCTGCAGGGTACCTTCTCCGCTCTCACCACCGTGGAGTTCAGTTCCCCTTTGCTTGATGCCTCGCTCTCCATCTCCTGCAGTCTCGGTTCATTCATCGCTAGCGCTCCCCTTCACAGACGAATCTGGATAGGGGCTAGCGGAATAAGTTTTTTGGATTCTCAGCTTTATGTAAGGGCTGCCTATTCTGACAGACTCAGTCTCACAAGCAGGCGCTTAAGGAAAACTGATTTATTGAAAGAATAGTGTGCAAATACAAAGAAAGCTGAGAATGAGCAAAAGCGCGCCAAATACAAACTAAAAACCCTCGCTTCAAACCCGATCCCACCCTTGCTCCCGCTTAGCAACCACCCCCTCCCAGGTGTTGGCAACCGTCACCCACATCGGCCTGAGAAAGTAACCTTGAACACAGGCAATAACCCAAACATACATTCCACAGTTACAGTAAGGAGATTACAGCCTGGCACGGCTGGAAATCTCCACTCAGCAAACGTGAAACACGGATCAGGAAAGTGACATGCGAAACGTTACGATGTATTCAGAACATTGGAACGATGAACATGACAGTAGGAATGTCAAGGAATCAGCTCAGTAACAAAACTGAAGGTCTATGGATCCGTGGTACTTACTATCCTTCTGTTTGCCTGTGAAACATGGACTATGGATTGAAGGCATGCAAGACCATTTCCACATGACTTGTCTTCCCAGGATATTAGGCATCAGAAGGGAAGACAAAGTACCAGACAGAAGTTTTATCTAGAGCATGTCTACCATGAGTCCACACACTGCTGATTAGAGCACAGACCCGGCAGGTTATGTCACTCGTATGCTGGATAAGCGCATACCGGAGCAGCTCCTCTTTGGGGATGCTGGAAGGTGCTTGCATGGAGGGCAGAAGAAATGTTTTAAAGACAAAGGTCCCCCTGAATTTGCTTTATATAGACACAACCATTTGGGAAATGCTGGCACAAAACCGCCCTACCTGGCATGGCTTCATCCACAAGGGCTGTCAAGCTTATGAAGCAAGACGCACTGCAGAAGTGCGAGCCGCATAAGACCAGAGCCACTAATGCAACAACTGCAGGGCCTACACATGTCTGTCCAGATGTCCAAGGATGTTCTGTGCTTGAATTGGCCTGATCGGTCGTCTTTGGACACACCACGTCTAGTCTTAGCCTGATTTTTAAAAAATGGTGTCAAGGTCTTCATTGACTATGATGGATGAACAACAACAACAACTTTGCACCGTAACTAAGGTCTAGAAGATTTAGGGATGAGGTAAAAAATGTAAATAGCATTGAATTCCTGCCATTTCCTCCTATGAACATGATAAACTTGCCTATTTCATATTCTCTAATACCCCAAATTCAGTTGTTCAACGGCTGGCTGCTTTACCCTTCCACTCTCCATGAGATTATATCCATCTCCTGCCACAGACAAGAGGCTTCCACACAGGTTGATAATCCACTCCTTAACTTAATCAGAAAAAGCTTCAATTAAAATAATAAAAAAAGGTATTCCTGTATTTTGGACTAGGTTCATTATTTGAGCAGCAAACCAAGTGATCTACTGAAGATTAACATTCTGGAATGATTAATAGATACAGTAAGTAATACAAGGCCCATAATGTAGTAATGTGCTCCTCCACATTGCTACATTAAAGTACAATCCACCAGTTCTTGAGCAGGCAGAAAACTAGGTCAGCATACAGTTTGACCCCCTGGGTGGTCAAGCCCTGTTCTGCCTCATTAACAAGGCTGGCAAGTGGGGTTACCCTTACAGATTTAGTGTGGGACAGTTTGGTGTGGTGGTTAAGGCATCAGGCTAGAAACTGGGAGACCATGATTTCTAGTCCACAAAGCCAGCCGGGTGACCTTGGGCCAGTCACTCTCTCTCAGCCCTGGGAAGGAGACAAGGGCAAACGACTTCCAAAAAACCTTGCCAAGAAAACTGCAGCGACTAGTCCAGGCAGTCACTTGGAGTCAACACTGACTCGAAGGATACACACACACACACACACACGCATGCACGCACAAAGAAAACCTGTTAATAGATCCCCTGGTTTCATTTCTGAACATTATCAGCCAGGAGGAAAATATCCTTCAATCACCATGGCCTCGTGCTGAGGATGGGGAGGAGGCAAGTTTTGGCAACTGGCTGGACCCATGGGATTAGCCAACTAGAAAAACCTAAGAGTCCTGACGCACAGGATAGCTCCTGATTTGAAAGGTGCTGCTTTCCCGGGGAGCCATCTCCTTCCACCCAGTAATCCATAGGGAGCAGAACTGCCTGGTCCCATCTGCTGCGTTGAAAAGCAGCTGATTAGGGCTTGCACAGAAGTACAGCAAAGTGGGATAGAGGCCTTTCAGTCTTTCAGAAGACTGCTAACCCTGAGTTTAAAAATAACTCTGAAACGGCTGACAGCAGGGAGGGGCTATTGCCCAATACTCTCTGTCTCTTCACCTTGCAACGAAACCTCCTCACACATATTTGGCTTTGTTAATTCAAGGAAGAGAAGACCACTCAAGGAAAGGATCAGAAAGGGCATCCTTGCCAAGCAGAAGGCATAAACTGCCCAATAGACTTGCAGGCACGTGAATGCAGACTTCTTTGGTTGGGCAAGAACATTCCGCAGGACAAAAGTCAAGTTCTGTAATGCCCCACCGCATAGTCACAAAACAACATAATACAGTCAGCAGGCTGAGTCCTCCATTCCTGTGACATCAGCCACAGAGGACAGCTGACTTGGTAGAAGCCAGATTTCTGGTCTCTCCTGCAGCCAAAGCCAAAATGGCCATGAGAAATCATGTCCAGGGATAGGAGTCCAGGAGATCTGCTTGTAGCAGCCCAAAGCGGCCAATAGGAACTGGGCAGATCCCACCCACGACCACTTCATCAGCTGCATAACGGATGAAGGGTCCACAGCAAGAATTTTATCAGGAGAAAAGGGAAGACACTCTTTTACAACCAGAGGAGCTAAAAGTAACTTTAAGTTGCCTCACATGTAGGCGGGGGGTGAGATGAAAGCAACGTCATAAGAACATGTATTTTAAAAATGATTCACAGGACATCTCTGTACCATGGTTAGCAGGACATGAGGATAAGCCCTAAACCTAACTAGTTTGTGGTTTAAAGCTCCCCACCCCACCCCCAGTTAGTGGAGCATAAATGCTATAAAATGGCAGAATAGCAGTTAGGCATTGCATTCCGTAAAAGAATGAACTTTTCCCTTACAGAAATAATTGCGGGGCTAATCCTATTGACCCCAGTCCTAACTGTCCCTATTACAGAGGGTTGTTTTCTGCATAGCAAAAGTAATGAGTTTGAATTTAATGGGCTCCAATTATCAAGATCCTTAATCAGTAATTTCAAATGGAAACTTTGTTGATGTATGGCAACCTTCTGGTTAACTGTAGTGTCTTGAGAAAATGAGCTCCTAACAGAAGACAAGTGTTCATTGAGTTGCACATCAGCCATGTCCTTCCACCACTGAAGGTTGGCTTCTGTTTAAGACACAATTACAATGTGAGCACAGATCAAAGCAGTCATCTAAATTTCAGTCTCTGCAGACTGACTGTGCCAGGTGCTTCGATCTCTCTCAAAGGTTTCTGTTGGGCTTTTCCTAGCAGTCCGGACCGGAACCAGATAAACAGGCAAAGACTCAAGGAAATTTCATAAGTGGATTTATTGCAGTACTGTAAAGCTGAAGGAGCCATTACGAAATAATTCGTTGTAGCAAGATAGTAAACAGAGCGTTGTGATGCAAGCCTTGTCCTTTTGCAGTGCTCTTATCAGTTTGCTGATATTGACACACATTCTGGATGCCACTGGACCTATTTATATTGAAATCAAGGTTCAGATGCTTGTAATTCTTCCTCCTGTCTCATGACGACATGGGCTGGAAGTCAGCTTCTTTGGGGCAGGAGAGACAGTTCTGGTAATGAACTGGCCTGGTATCTGGTTGCATCATGCTTGGGTCTGGTTCATGCTTGGGTCCCTCTGAGAACTGGCTTTCAGTTTCCCTCGAAAATTCATTTTATACACACACACAGTGTGTGTGTGTGTGTGTGTGTGTGTGCGCATGCATATATGCAGGGCTCTGGCTCCATTTTCTGTAAGGGACCAAAGACATTTGGACAAGATGCTGGCTCTTACAAGCATAGTGTCCACATAGCTGCTTGTGTGTAAATCACGCTTGCAGCCTGATAGTCAGCTTGAAAACCATTTCAGTGGACTTTGCACATGCCCAGCATCTCTAAGGAAAAAAGGAGGAGGCAGGAGGCAGTGCTGCTACAGCTGAGAATTCTGCTTTAGGTGACAACAACCATCCTCTTCAGGCTTCGATTCTTCCATGGAAATTCCTTGCTAGTCGATAACAGTGACATCTCTGTACCTCAGTGCTGCTCACCAATGCCATCCCCATATCTGTTTCCCCTCCCCACACCCATGGAAAAAGAAAACTGGAATGTTGACTGGGGACAAGGGACATACAATTAACTAGTGAATTAAAAAAAATTATACTGGAAAAACCCTAAAAGAAAAATCAGCTCAGGATGTGCTGCTGCTTATGTACTCATCTCCCTTCTTCCTTATTTCTGATTCTCTTTCTTCTCTTTCTGTATTTCCTTTTGCCAAATAAATAAAGCTTTTACAAAAGCCCCAGGTCAATGGTGTAACATTAAACTTGCAAAATTTAAACCGTATGTACCGAGCTTCTGCCAGTTCTGATGCTTAATTTACACATTCCAACAGACCAAGGCAAATTATTTTTAGAAAGTTTAATGAGAAGTTTAAAATATAAAGTAGGACTATAAAAGAAGTACACCAAAGAACTTCTAGACATCTCCAGTTTAAACTCTGACCACTGTGATCAAGCCAAGGTGACAGGTTATCAGACAAGGGGCTCAGCTTTTCTCCACCACTCCTTGGAAAGAAAGAGATCCTCAAGCGTCACCACTGCCCAAGTAATCTGGAAAGCAAGGCTGGGGCAGCCGTGGAAGGGTAACCAAACCCAAGGCACGTCCAGGATCCAGAGTGTTTCTTGATGTCTCTTGTTGTTGTTGTTCAGTTGTTCAGTTGTGTCTGACTCTTCGTGAGTCTTCGTGATGTCTCTTACTCCAGATTAATTCCAACTGAGGCCAGGGCCTCCACAGCCCACTGGGGATAGTTGCTGGAGTTCCCATACAGAGTCTTCATAAAATTCCGAACAAACTGTGGAAATCTTTGCTCAGTTATGCTCTCGCGGATCAAATGCATCAGGTTCATCTGGTGGAAAAAAGAAGCAAGCAGGCACTATCAACTCTACAGAAGGAAATATATTGGGAGGGGTAAGTACAAACAATTATAGACTAACTAGCTAACCAATGGGTTAGAGACTGTAGAGCAGGGATAAGGATCATCTGCTATATATGGGCAGCCCGTATGGCCTTTGATGCTCACCTGAGGTGCTCTAAATAAATAAAGGCATGTCCTACAACAGTATTTCTCAACCTTGGCAATTTTAAGATGTGTGAACTTCAAGTCCCAGAGTTCCCTAGCTAGTAAGGTTGAGAAACACTGTTCCAGAGGAACTGCTCAAGGAGCCACCCCAACAGCACACTTTCTCTAACAGGAGACACTCTGGCATGGCTGGTGCCTGCTCATCTGACCTCTACCTTCCCTAATGGGGAAGATGCACACTGAAGAACTGCTCTGTGTCAAATGAAATACAGAGTAATTGCTTCTCGCTTCATCCTGCACTATGCATTTTTTATTGTGAAATGGGAGACATGGAGCAATGGTTCCTATCACAAGACTCTTGCAGAAAAGTAAGGATGAGAGAGGTCCCCTCCTTGCTTCTTAATATCACCCAGCAACCCAGGGCAAGGGCCTGATCCAGCCCCCAGAGCAGATCCAATTCTACATAACTGCTGGGGGAATATCCCACAATCTATCCTAATTATATAAACAAAACTGCCGATTTATACGGCAGAGTCATATAACATGTAAGGTTATAAGGTAGGCACCTAGTCTCAAGGATTTATACCCTACCAGCAGGCACATACAGGTTGATAGACATGATTTGTTTGGGTCAGAGTTTGTATGTTGTACGAATCTAGCTGTTGTGGTTTGTACACTGTGGCTTATGGCTTGGTGAGTTGTATAAATCCAGCCATCTATGGTTTATTCAGTAATACAGTTAAGCAAACCACAGCTTACTGTGATGTGTAAACCTAGTTACAATGTGTATAGAATAAAGTATGTAAACTGGTCACATTTTGCAGAATGTTTATACGTTCCCTTTCATTGTAAACAATGATTTGCAAAGCGCAGAAAAGAATTAATAAGCAAAAGAAAGGATTAGGTAAGGAAGAAAGAAAGAAAACATAGCTAAATTAAATTTCCCAGAATTTAGTTAAGAAAATTGGGACTATGATTCTATAGGCAGAAGTCATGGAAGGTAAGAGAACAGAGACTGGAGGGAAACAGGGGAACAAGAGAAGAAAGCTTTGTGCCCATTTTGATAAAGTGATGGCAAAAGAGAGAAAAGTCAACCGCACCTCCTTTCCTATCCCTACTTCACAGCCAGCATGTTGCAAGTCCCTGCTCTGAAGCGCATTAGCTTTACTGCTACCCAGTTAGCAGAGATCTTGAGACCTCTGAAGAGACTGACCTGGTAGGCAATATTGTGGACGGTAATGTGATGCTTGGCAGCTGAATCAACAGGGTAGAGAGCATTCAAGAAAGCTCGACTATATCTGTTAAGAGACAAATAAACAAGGGAATCCTCTTGTGACCTGAGGTTTAAGGTAGGCTTTTGATACTCCAGGGCTAAAGAATAGAAGAAGCTTCCTGAAGATGTTCCCTGTGGGACATCTTGCCCCCTGAAGTGAGGTTGGCCCCCACTCTTCTGGCCTTCAGGAAGAGAGTCAAGACCCGGCTCTGCCAACTAGCTTGGGGATCCAAGAGTGGTAGGCAGCCCTGGGGGTGGTTGGTGGCTTAAAGACGCTCTCTCCACCTTTTAGTTTCCCTATTTTATCTTCTATTTTTGTACTTTTTCTATTTTTATAGTGGTTTTTATAACTTTTATTTGTAAGCCACCCAGAGTCACTTTATTATATATATATATATAGTATAGTATAGTATATAGTATATAGTATATAAATTTAATAATAAAAAAGGAGAAAATGTTTTTGTTCCTTTACAACACAAAATAAAATACAGAAAATTAAACCTAGTATCAGCTGAATGAAGTTACACAAGACAATTCAAGCAACAGCAGGGACTTACTTTTCCATGCTCGCTGATCTAAATTAAACATTGTACTGCATTTTTATCCCACTCAGTATGATGTCACCACATTTTATCCTCACAAACACTGGGTGAAATTAACTGGTTTGAGAAAAAGCATGCAACTGATAAAGATTATGTACTGAGTTCTGTGACTAAATGAGGGTCTGAATTTAATTTTTCCTGGGTCTTAGTTCTAAATAAGAGCTCTTTTTTCCATTTCTATTTTTAAAAAATCCACTCCAACCCAGGCACACAGACCTCTGGCAGGTGGAGCACGTGCAGTTCTCATCGATGGGCCGGAAATCCTTGGCATATTGCTTGTTCTTCAGCTGTAGGGAGCCCCAAGGGACCAAAGCTGAACCAAAGCGCTGGAAATGGAAAGAGGTCTGCATATTTCAGGAGACACTACCAAAAACAACACTGCTTCCCTAGGGGCGGGGTATTTCAAATCCCTGCATAACCCCCCCATCCCCCACTTTTATTTTATTTTACAGTCTTTCCACGCCAGTTTATGTTTCCTTGCATCAACTGGTAAAACATTCCCCCATGTCCAACCTGCCACTCCATTTCCTCCCCAGCTGACACATGTACTTACTGCTGTCCTTGTGGGATAGACACAGTCAAACATGTCACAGCCCAGGGCTACACACACCACCAGATCAGTAGCATAACTTTGAGCAGAACAGAGACGAGAAACACGCATCAGGTGAGCAGCTGCAAAAGGTGGTTACCCCTTATCCCATGTAATAACACGGTTTGTTTATTCCTACCCGACTCCCATAAGGTAGCGAGGCTTGTTCCTCGGGAGATGTTTTGTGCTGAGGGCCACCATCCTCCAGAAGTGATCTTTGGCTTCACCACCACTCAGGCCTCCAATAGCAAAGCCTGGCACATCTCGTTTAGTCATCTCTAGCAGGGAGGGAGGGGTGGGGTGGGAAGGAAGGGAGATACGGTAGATGAAGGAAGCTAGTGCATCTAAAGCGCATTAGCTATATATTATTATATAATAATAATATAAGTTATATAAGTTTTACAAACTATTTTGGCAAACGAATGGCCAGGAGATGTTTGAAAAGCTTCAGAGGTAGCCTGTATCCTAATCAGAACCACAGACGAGATTCTTAGGTCATCCCAGTTCCCTTTTATTCTGCTCTAAAATATCTGCCAGTTTAAAACAGCTGGAATTGCCAGTTTCAAAAGAAAAGTGACCTCACCTTCCAGACATTTGGTTCGCAAGACAGGATCCAGCCCACCCTGAATAATGGCAAATAAGTTCTGCTGGTTAGGTTTGCTGTGTGCTGCAATACACCTGTCCAACCAGCGAACAGACCTGCAACACACATCCTTTTATTAAAAGACTTGAATTTGTTATTTCATTCTATTTATAGAACTTAAACCCAGTCTGATTTGCAACTGAGTGCTTTACAGCAGTGTGTTTAAATAGAGTTTACTTAACTTTCTGATCTGAATGCTGTTGCTATACCTGAAATTCCATACCCAGTAACATTTTTAAAGTACTGAGATTCCTACACCAGGAACTTATATTTATAAATAAGTTGAAAGGAAGTAGATAAAACTGGCATATTTACCCAATAATTAGAAGACTGTGCTTTAATATCATTTTTGTGGACAAATACCAGGTTGTTTTAAAACTAGGAAGCAAGTATCTTTTGATCTTAAAATCAAAACATCATTTTAATTGTAAATATTTAGCATCTCAGAAAATATTCTGTAACAGAAGGTTAGGATTGCTTTGCCATTGGAGATGCAATTCAGAAGATGGAATCCTAACTCACACTGGGCTTATCCTATTGCTGCCACAACTGAAATTCTGAAATTCATAAAGTTATCTCTATGGATTAAGAGTGATTTCTCCTTCATAAAAAGGTATGTTCCCTTGACTATATCCCAGCAAGCAGACAAATCTTTCTTATATCAAGCTGGACTCTTGGGGGCAGGGCCGCAACTGGGGTCTGTGTCACCCAGGGCAAACACGGATCCCACGCCATTCTGGCACACCCCTACTTGTGGCCCTGTTCGATGGCAAGAACGTGTTCATGTTGTGTTTCTGGCAGCAATATGGAAATGGTTCTAGGATTTTCTGGTCGTCTCCTTGCCCATCTGTAATGAGAAAGTCGGCTAGTTGCTTCCACATTTGAAATTAAAGTGTCAAGAATTACGGACGCTTTGCAGATGGGGGGTAAATTGGTAAAATATGTTATTTGAAAACATATGAATTAGTCTTTTTGCAACCATAGGGAAAGGAAGACTTGAACATTCTGGCCAAATTTCCTTGAATTGTTCTATTTCATTAATTTCCAGACATTTTTCTTTTAACTCTCTCCAATTCATATCAAATCCAAGTCTAAGAACTTCCTGAAACTAAATACTTCTTTTACATTCTTCAACTGCAAAATTACTTCTATATTCAACTCCCCGCCAGCCCAGCATAAAATGATAAAGTTGCATACTTTAGCTTGCAACCACAAGTTCTGCTGGATAAATTCCTCTAAACTCCAGCCAGCATAATCAACAATTATTCTGCTGGCTGGGGGACAATGGGAATTGATGTCCAGCATCTCTGGAGGACGCCAGTTTGGATAAAGTGGGTGCAGCAACCCTTTGCAGCCATCAGTTACACCTTTTTGGTGTACTCTTATTCGGTCATGGAGGGTACCAGAGATGTGGCAATAGTGCAGCATTGGCATATTTGTCTCCCTTCTTCCTTATTTTCATGTTGGGGTTTGGGAGATTTTGTTCAGCAAGGGTCCAGCAAGTTCCAAGGCAACACTGCGTAATAGCCATCCTCTAAAATTGCATGAAATATAAATTGTTAACTTTCCCAAGATTTTAGCAATCTAAAAAGATTTAATACCAAGCAAGGTCTTTGGACAATCTTATGCAGAAATATCTAACCTCCAATGGAAACGGCTCTCCAGAGTTGACACAGAAGCTCTTTCCAGCCCTGTTATCTGGGAGATGCTGGGATTGGAGCTGCTGCATTAAATGCATGTTCTTCATGAATATCTCATGGTATATATGGCAATCCTTCTGGCCCTGTGAGCTGAATCACAGAACATGCACAATCTATTGTGCTCACAGGGACCATTAGCAGAGCCTCTTGTTTTCTATTGGCTTGAGTAACAAGATTTTAGTGACACTGAGGAAGGGCTTTAGAATGAGGAATGGAAGTCTTTATTTCCCTCCCCGTGACCTCATTTAAGATTTTGGGTTACACTGCCAATGGGAATGGAACCAAGCTATCTTGCTGGGAAAAGAGGAAACAAAGACTTTCTCCTAACTTTCAATGGCAAATTTGCATGAACCATTTATTTCTTGCTCAACAGTTGGATGAGAAAAACCTCTGGGTCATATGCAGGTCATATGAAATGCAGTCAAAGGCCATGCATGACTCATGGGCTGCCTATCTATGTTATGATAGATTAAGGATCTAAGCATGTAGGCATGACCTTTTATAATTGTCCTATAGCACAGTATAGGTCAATTCAGCCTTTCTGAACTGGGATCCCATGAGAGGTTGCTAAGGGGCTCTGTGTGGCTGAAAAAAGCACCTACAATTTTTTGAACCTTGAGCACTGCACAATTCTAGCACACATAGTGTTGGGAATTTTTATGTGTTGCAACTCAGCTGCCAATTTGCTCCTTTGTTATTGTAAATGTTGTAAAATTTGGACTATGTAGGTTAGAAGTGAATTGTATGGTGAAGTTTTTATATTTTTTGCAATTTTTATGTAGGGATTCCCTGGGACCTGAAAATTATTTCAAGGGTTCCTCCAGGGTAAAAAGGTTAAAAAGGACCGGTTAATTTATAGGTAAACTTGTGAATTTTTCATATTCTCTTTTCTGGATGGCTGGAGTGTTTTCCTTCTTGTTTGCTACTCTGAACTGCACCATCAATACCAGAGGTGGGAACTGAATTAGATTTGACAACTAAATCTCCAACCTATCTTCACAGCACCCTGAGTCAGAACCCGCAGGCAAAAAGCCCTATTCTGTCCCAGACCATCCTCATGGCAGAAAAAGGAAGGGAACAATGTTAGCCGCCTTTTACACAGAAGAAAGAAAATGCTTTTTACTGTGCAGAAGGCAGAGAGCTAGGGCCTCCCCTTGTTCTGCACAGAGACAGAGACAGAGACAGGGGAGTGGAGAGAGCCATTGCTCTCCCCAGCCCCCTCATTCTGCAGAGAAGGGCCTCCTCCCCAGCAACACTCACTCCAGACCCTTCTGTCTCAGAAAGGCACAAAAGAGCTGAGACAGGCTGGGTGACTGTCGGCATTCGTTGGCATGCACGCAGGGGGAGAAGCCTCCTTTGGAGGGCCTGAGGACTGGATGGGCTGGCCTCCATGATGGCATTCAATCTGCAGGATTGCCACTCCAAGTCCCTGGTACAGACTGTCACATGTACCAGAATCCAAAAGGAAAGAGCAGTGAACACAGCAAGCTAAGGAACAGCTTATAATTAAAAAGAGAAGTGCAAATAGAAAAGCACAGAATATGTCATGAGTGCCGTTGAGCTAAAGTCATCAGCGCAATGGCACACATGACAATGACAAGGAAATAAGTGAAGGGGCACAAGTTAAGTAGCCATCAACCCACAACGACTAACGGCTAACAAACAATAGCTAAACGAATCACGGAGCCACCCAAGCCATCAGCGGCAATACAACGGGGATCGCCCAGCTGAAAGCAATCAGCAGAAGAATGGAAACCTGAGGATGGGCGATCCTGGAAACCCTCAACCAATGGCAGGGCAACGCATGGGACAAAGGGGGGTGACGTGACCGTGAGCGAGGGGGCGCTGACCGGCGCGGGGTATTTAAACCCCGCACCGGCGCGCTCCTGTCACTCTCAGCTTTTTTCTACCAACGTTGTACCTGCCCTGAAATAAACCAGAACCTGATTTGCAAACCAGCGTCTGAACGTTATTCAGAGGTAGGCAGCGCATGACATAAAGCTGAGAGTCATAAACTCAGCCTCGCCGAGCCCCACCGGACGACAACGAGCCGCGGGAGGAGTAGACGGCGAGAAGACCAGCAAGATGAGGCCGGAACGGCGCGGGCAAGGAGGGCGAGCCGCGCGGCAAGAGACAGAGGAAGACCGACCGAGGCCAGAGGCACCGCGGACTCCCGGAGCCATGGACGCCCACCCCACCCGACCCGAGCCTCAGCTCCAACCCCAAGGGGAGATGGCGACGGAGGCAACCCGACCGCGGGAGGGAGCAGCACGACTTCCGAAACCAGCGGAGGACCCCGCGCCCCACATCGCACCCCAGCAACGGGCGTGGAGCGACAGCCCCACGGTGCTCAACACGGAGGAGGACGACGGAGACACCCATCAGACGGAGGAGGAAGCGGACCCGCGGCGGAGGGACGATGAACCCCACCGGCAACCCACCCCCGAGGACGCGCCAACGGAACCGGCCCCAGCGGCGGCGCGGGCTGTGGACGAGGAGGCACGAGCTGAACTCGCGGCCATGCGGGCTCAGCTGACGGAACTCCGGACCATGCTCCAGGCGCTTATGCCCCCCGCGCCACCCAACGACGTCCCCGCACAAGCCCACACCCCGAGCGAAGCACCGAACCCACACGGGCCAGCGGAGAGCCAGCAGACGGCACAGGCGGCCGACACCACACCCCGGGAAGCGAGAGGCGGGGCCGCACAAAACGCCCGGGCCCCAAAGGACTTCCCCATCTTCTTCGATGGGACCCCCTCAAAACTCTCGTTTTTCGTTACCAACGCTAGGGAGTTCATGGGGAGGCACGGACACTCCTATGACTCCGAGGCCGACAAGATCGCCGCCGTGGCGATCAAACTCCAAGACAGGGCGGCGGACTGGTACGTCCAACTGTACGAGTCCAGCTCCCCCGCCCTCGCCACCTTCCCTGCTTTCATCAAAGAGATGAAAAACTACTTCGAAGACCCCCTAGCTAAAGTACGGGCGAAAAGCGCACTCCAGAGACTTAAACAGGGCACACGCACGGTCCCTGACTACGCCCTGGAGTTCAAAGCCCTCGCGGGAAAGGTCTGCGACTGGTCTGAGACCACCCTGCTGGAAATCTTCAAAAGGGGGCTCAACCGCGACGTTCTCCAATGGGCCCTCTACCGCGACGACCCAGAAACGTTACACGGGTGGATCCACCTCGCGGGGAAAGCCGAACACGCGCACCGCACCTTCCTTATGACAACCACGGAAGACACAAACTATGTCGGGAAAAAGGTACCCGCACCACACGGGGGGATGGCCGGCCCCATATACCCAAAAAAGAAGTTCAACCGGGAGCCCTGCGGGAGGTGTGGCAAATTAGGGCACAAGACGGCGGATTGCTTCGCCAACCGACCGCCGACCAGCGCGCCCAAGCCCGCCCCGAAAATTAGCCCCAAACCACCCAACCCGGGGCCGCCCCCTCACCGCCGAATGACCGTGGCCACAGCGACACCGGAAGAGGGCTGGGACGCTTACTGGGGGGAAGAGGACAATACCGACCCCGACCAGCCGGCGGGAAATGCTCCCCGCTTGCTCTGAGACGCGTGGCGAGGCAGGCGGTGGGACAGCAACGCGGACCACCTCAACGAAACGACAAAAGCTCCGTAATATTGGCAGCAATCCAACTCTCTGCCGGCAACGGAGCCACCACGGCCGCGGCACTAGTGGACTCGGGGTGCTCAAAAAACCTCATCCACCCCGACCTAGTCGCCAAACTCGACCTCCGCTGCTTCCCCCTCCCCACGCCGCTGGCATTCCACCAGCTGGACGGCTCTACAGCGGGAGGGAAACCAGCCACGCTACAAACCGAGCCGGTCACCCTGCAAATGGGCACTCACACTGAGCGCACATCGTTCGTAGTCACGCCCATCGGACGGCCCATTGCAGTCCTGGGGATGCCATGGCTCGCGAAAAACAACCCGCGGATCAACTGGGCGACCCGCACCTTCACATTCGGCGACGGCGAGTATCGAGCACCAGTACCAGCTGGCAAAAGCAACCCCACGGTAGGACGAGCGGAGGCGACCACACAAGACAACGCCGCTACCACAGCAGACCTACCAGAACAATACGCCGACTTCTCCGAGGTCTTCGGAGAGGCAGAGGCAGACCAACTACCCCCCCACCGCAAGACGGATTGCCGGATCGACCTACTGCCCGACGTCCCCCTACCTAGACCAAAGATCTATTCGATGACCCCGAAGGAGATGGCAACCCTCCGGGAGTTCATCGATAAAAACCTAGACAGGGGATTCATAGAGCCAGCATGCTCACCGGTCGGAGCCCCCGTCTTATTCCGGGAGAAGAAAGACGGGACCCTACGGCTCTGCACCGACTACCGGGGCCTAAACGCGGCTTCCCTGTCCAACAAATACCCCTTACCCCTGGTGAAGGACATGCTCGCCCACCTGTCCACGGGCAAAGTCTTTTCCAAATTGGACCTTCGCGAGGCGTACTATCGCATCCGAATCAGGGAGGGGGACGAATGGAAGACGGCGTTTAACTGCCCCCTAGGCGCCTTCCAGTACAAGGTACTGCCCTTCGGACTCGCGGGGGCCCCTGGGGTGTTCATGCAGCTCATCAATGAGGTACTGCATGAACATCTGTTTAAAGGGGTCCTGGTCTACATCGACGACGTCCTCATTTACACAAAAACACACGAGGAACACGTAACCTTAGTCAGGCAAGTCCTCGACAAGCTCAGAAGGGCGCAGCTCTATGCAAAGCCTACAAAGTGCGAGTTTCACAAAGAGCGCCTAGACTATTTGGGGTATCGAATCTCCGGGGACGGCATCGAAATGGACCCCGCAAAAGTCGAAGCGGTGCTAAACTGGGAGCGGCCCCGCAACAGACGGCAACTACAGAGCTTCCTGGGATTCGCGAATTTCTACAGGTCCTTCGCCCGGGGGTTCGCTGAGATAGCCCTCCCCTTAACGGACCTCCTCAAAACCAAAGGGGTGGGGGACACCCGACGCGCCAAGAACCCAGGCACAGTGCTGAATTGGACTCCCGCGTGCCAGACCGCATTCGACAAGCTGAAAGCGCTGTTCACGACGGAGCCAATCCTCGCGCACCCGGACCCAGAACGGCCGTTCGTGGTCCAAGCCGACGCCTCAGACTTCTCCCTGGGAGCCATCCTGCTACAAAAAGACTCCACGGGGCTCCTGAAACCATGCGCCTACCTGTCAAGGAAGTTCTCCGAGACAGAGAGGCGATGGCACGTCTGGGAGAAAGAAGCCTTCGCGGTGAAATCGGCACTAGAGACATGGCGTCACCTACTCGAGGGAGCCACCCAACCATTCGAGGTCTGGACGGACCACCGGAACCTCGAGGCCCTACGAACGCCTAGACGCCTTAGCCCAAAACAGGTCCGATGGGCCCAATTCTTCAGCCGCTTTGATTTCCAGCTGAAGTTCATGCCGGGCAAGAAGAACTTCCTGGCCGACGCCCTCTCCCGGCTGCCCCAAGACGAAGAGCCCGCCCCAGACACCATTGGGACGGTCCTATCCGCCTCGCAACTGGGGATGGCCGTGACCACCCGAAGCGGCGCACGGAGGCAGCTCGACGCTACGGCGCAGCCGACGGCGGGACAACCGGCGACGGAAAGAAGCCAACCGCAACTACCAGGGGGAATGCGCACGGACCTCGCCGCCGCCCTCAAAACCGACCCCTGGTTCCTGGCAAACCCCGACAAGGTAACGATGGCGCAAGACCTGGCATGGGGGGAAGGCAGAATCTACGTCCCGGACTCGCAACGCCAGGCGATCTTGCATAGGTCACACGACGCCAAGCAAGCGGGACACTTTGGGTTCCTCAAGACCCTACACCTAACACGGCGCCAATTCTGGTGGCCCGCGCTCAGGCGAGACGTAAAAACCTACGTGGCGTCCTGCCCAACGTGCGCTAGGGCCAAACGGGCACCAGGCAAACCCGCGGGGCTATTGCAACGGGTGGCAGAACCCTCCCGCCCATGGGAGGAAATCTCTATGGATTTCATAGTGGACCTCCCACCCAGCCAGAAGAAAACGGCCATTTGGGTGGTGAAGGACTACTTCTCAAAGCAGGCCCACTTCATCCCCTGCACGTCGGTCCCATCCTCACAACAACTAGCCAAACTCTTCCTCATCCACGTGTACAGGCTACACGGATGTCCCGCACGTGTGGTGACCGACAGGGGCACACAGTTCACCTCCAAATTCTGGCGGGCCTTCCTGAAGCTGACGGGGACCCAACAGGCCCTATCTACGGCTTGGCATCCGCAGACGGACGGAGCCACTGAGGTTCTTAATGCCACCTTAGAGCAATTTATACGATCATATACGAACTACCACCAAGACGACTGGGCTGAACTGCTCCCGTTCGCCGAAGTCGCATACAACAACGCCGTCCACACGAGCACGGGGAAAACCCCGTTCGAAGTAGTCTCGGGGCGCGACTTCGTCCCCATACCGGAGCTACCTCAACCCCCGGAACCCCAGGTGGACGCCAGCGACTGGGGACGGAAGATCGCGGAAGCATGGCCAGTAATCACGGCGGCGCTGAAGGAGGCACAGGCTGCTTACAAAGAGCAGGCCGACAAGCACCGGCGCCAACAACCGACGTTCCAGGCGGGGGATATGGCCTATCTCTCCACCAAGTTCCTAAAGTCAACCCAACCCTCGAAAAAACTGGGGCCTAAGTACATCGGGCCGTTCCGAGTCACGCAAATAGTGAACCCGGTAGCAATACGCCTGGACCTGCCACACAACCTCCGGAGACTCCACCCGGTGTTCCATACCAGCCTCCTAAAACCGGCAGCCACCTCCCGATGGCACCCAAGCACGCCACAGCCCACACCGCTAATGATCGACGGGCAACACCACTTCGAGATCAGGGACATCCTCGACTCCCGCAAGCAACGAGGAACTCTACACTATCTGGTCAGGTGGAAACACTTCCCCCACCCGGAATGGGTGGCGGCGCACAACGTTAACGCGCCTGACCTGACCAGAGCATTTCACCGGGCATACCCCGACAAACCGCAATCAAGGTCAGCAAAACCAACCCCCCCCCCGCAAGCCCCCCCCGCCTCCCGTGCCCCAAGGGAAAGGGCCCCCCCCAAGCCCGCGACTTGGGTGGACCTTCCCCCCCCCGGGACTCACTCCCCCCGCCCCGGGCCCACGGGGTGGTGACAAACGATCGCCAGCACCCTCCCCCCGCCCCCCGGCCGCGGGGGAGTGGCAAGCAAGTCAACAGGGCAACCTGGGGGCAACGCCCAGGAGACACAACAAAGGCGACGCACTCTAAATAAGAAAAGAAGGGCCCTACCTGGAGCTGAGCAGCACCCGACCAGCCACGCCTCTCGCCTCGCCGAACTGAGCCAAACAAACAGGGTGTGGTTGGAGCATGCGCAAGCCAGGTCAGAACCCGAGCATGCGCACCATGGACACACCCTGGGAAGGCACGTGGTAGAGGGAGGAGCAAAGGGAGGGGCGACAACTACTCCGGCGGGAACTTTGGAAAAAAAAAAAAAAAAATGTGGCGTTTTGACAGCTCCACGGGGAAAACCAAGAAAACCAGGGGAGAACACTATTCGAAAAGGGGGCAGTATGTCATGAGTGCCGTTGAGCTAAAGTCATCAGCGCAATGGCACACATGACAATGACAAGGAAATAAGTGAAGGGGCACAAGTTAAGTAGCCATCAACCCACAACGACTAACGGCTAACAAACAATAGCTAAACGAATCACGGAGCCACCCAAGCCATCAGCGGCAATACAACGGGGATCGCCCAGCTGAAAGCAATCAGCAGAAGAATGGAAACCTGAGGATGGGCGATCCTGGAAACCCTCAACCAATGGCAGGGCAACGCATGGGACAAAGGGGGGTGACGTGACCGTGAGCGAGGGGGCGCTGACCGGCGCGGGGTATTTAAACCCCGCACCGGCGCGCTCCTGTCACTCTCAGCTTTTTTCTACCAACGTTGTACCTGCCCTGAAATAAACCAGAACCTGATTTGCAAACCAGCGTCTGAACGTTATTCAGAGGTAGGCAGCGCATGACAGAATAAGACCCAGAAAGGTCAAACATATATTAACACAATATGCAAGTAAATAGATACTGGCTGTTACACAGTGTTACAGCACATTCAGCGGAACATATGGTTATGGGTTTTTCAAGGTGAGGCTAATTTTCATAGCTCCAGAGAAAGTAAGAGTTTTGAGAATCCAACGCTGCCACTCTTGCCTCTTTTTTCAGATCTTTTATCCTTTCCAACACAACAGAATGTCGGAAAGAAAATATCTAAAGGGACTCAGAACTATTTTGTCTGTCACCAGGATAGCTCTCCAAAACCTGAACAGACCTGGATCAAATTTGGTACCAGCAAAAGCAAGATTACACTTGAAAATGGGCCAAAACTGGATGTCTTAATAATTAAAGGGGACAAACAAATAATAAATCAGAAGAGTGACTCAGATAACTTCCTTATCCTGGATTTACAAGAAAGACTTGTTAAACTTATGAAGGACTTTCTGAGAAGAGACAAAGAGAACATTGTAAGAAGTAAACTTTTGGGACACTATTTAAAGGGGTTAAAGATCAAGATTCTTCAAAGTAAACAGAAGGAATACAACATTGGTTTATTTTATCAAGGTTAAAATATATGTGTTGTTTCTGGTAGCTCTTAATGGACTTTTTTACTAGAATCAAATGACAAGGCTTTAAAGATTTGTTTATAGATAAGATATGGGAAGTAGAGATTTTTTGTTGTATTTTTAGAGAATAATAAAGGTGATAAAGTTGTGATAAAGGAATATAAAATTGATTTGATTACTGTAAGATTAAAATATATATTATTTCTGGTAACTCTTAATGGACTTTTCCTGATTAGGACTGAATGATGTGGCTTTATAATTTGTTTTTATTTATTGTGTGTCCAGATCAAACTTTGCTCTGCCAAAATGTAGCCACCATCACAGCTTTGTCATTAGCTTGCTGTAGGTCATTGACAGAACAAGGCTCTGGCAATAATTGGCACACCATCACGTATGCCAGATCTTGGATTTCTCCACACTCACATAATATATAATATATATAATATATAATGTGATATATTATATAATGTATAATTTGTTTATAAATAAGAGATGAAATATGGGAAGATCTTTTGCTGAAATATCAGAGAAGGTGATAAGCTACTGAAATTGTTTGTACTTGTCTTGATGGAGGGGGAAGTCATTTCTTTATATATCTTTTTTATTATTTTTTCTCTACACTTTATTTTTTATATTTTCCTTAGTTTGTATTAGTTTTTTTATCTTTGTATCTGTAACCTTCAATAAAAATTATTATAAAAAAAGAAAAAGAAAATGGGCCAAATCCAGTTGGGAGCTGTGGAGAACAATTCTCCAGAAACCCCCCCCCCCAATGCCCCCCAATGAGAGAGGCCACTGGCAAGAGCTGCTGATTGCTCCACTCAAAGCTCCTCTGGACATGTGACTGAGTGTACGCAGCCTGCCCTGTACTTTCCCATGCACACGTACATACAAGCATCGATGGCAGGAGCCCAAAGAGAGAGCAAAAGCACACACAGAGATGCAACACACGCTTTTATTTCACAGAAGAAGAAACAGATGCTTCCTATGGCTACTGCCAATCAAGAGGCTTGAAAGAATTCCAGAAGCCATGCTCTGCACGCTTTCCCTAACTTGTCTGATTCCACAATAACCCGAACATTGTCTCGCAACTGATGAGGTTTTTCTCAAGTCACTTCAGAAAGAACTGTGTGCTTAAAAACAAAATGGGGGGTGGGTGTCATTTAATATGATTAAATGGAGGGGTCATTCAATATGATTAAATGACGTAAAGAGAATTTTATTGCTTAGTACTAAGCAGACTGAGTTTGAAAGCTTCCTGGTAATAAAGTTTACATAGCCAGAGAAGTATACACACTGAAGGACAAGGTGTACAAGCCACACAGAGGCCATGGACTGGGAGAGGCTGAATGGAGCTGACAACACCTTCAGAGTTGACTGACGCAGCACAAACCTTAGCATGGCGTCCTCCACGCGGGGGCCACTGAGAGTGCTGCTGACCACATCATCTAACTGCATTATAATGTCAGAGCCTGGGGGAAAAATACAAGTTAGCAGAGATGGCTGAGATCAATCAATATAGAAATGGAGGATGGAGAAGCCTAGATAGATTTTAACAATATTTAGTTAATATTCTATACTTTTTGACCTATGAGGCACTTACAGGGCCTACAGTGAGAAAGCCGTTAAACAAGTATAAGCCAATAAAATAAATAAAAACTTGATTTGAAAAAGGAAGTGCATAACTGTTCCAGCCAGCGATCACATTTTAGAAAAAAAAAACTTGTTTTGGCTCATTTCCAGAAAGAGTGGAATGAAGAGATATGTTAAAAATCCAAAGGAAGCTTTACCTTTTATTTATGAATTTATTTTATTTATTTTGGAAATTTATATATCACATGGTCCAAATGGATATGCCAGCTCACAGCAGAAAACAAATAGAACTGATAAATATCAAACAGAACAAAAATACAAGTAACACACAATAAGCTATAAACGTTATAAAATTGTCTTACACTATAACGAAGCACCACCAAATAACATCATACCAATAAGTCCAAAGTAGTTAAATCAATACCTCAAGAGAGAATTAAGAATGAAGAGTTATAAAGTACATTTTGAAAGTACATCGTCAACAAATAAAAACCTGGCAATTAAATAGGCATGACTGCAATGAGGGAAAAGCTAACAAATAAAACACCTTTAAAGATCTTTTTAAAGCATAATGAGGAAAAGGCAGAAGGGACAGAGTGGGTGAGAGGACTCTAGTCCGTTGGTGCTGCCACCCCAGATAGCCCTCGGCCCATTCCAAGGGGGCGTCTCTCTCTGACGGCACAAAGAGAAGGCTGCTCTGCGCAGAGAGCCTGCCGGGGAAGCAGTTCCTCCAAGCAGGAGGGGCCTGAGCCATTTAGGGACTGATAGGCAACAAGGAGGGAACTGGGACTGTGGCATGACAGGGACTGGAAGCCAAAGCAGCTTAGCCAAAACAGGTGTTCTGTGTCCCCAGTGGGACACTCCAGGCAGGACATTTTCAATTCATTGTAACTTCTCTACCTCTTTCAAGGACATCCTCACACAGAGCCACTGTGACAGTCTAATTGGGATGAGAGCAGCATATGGATTATCGTAACCAGATTTATCATAGTGGATAAACCATTCACTAACAGGCAAAACAAGAAACAGGGACTAAGTATGCAAATAGGGTCGAGTTGAGCGCTCATGGGCTACTGAACTCTTTTCTGCTATTCTACCTATGTTTTCAGTTCCTACTTAGGTATTTCTGATGTCATGGACAAACAACCCTGGCAGCAGGGAAATAGCACTGCTAGAAAACAGAAGGAACCATCAGCTAGCTTAGCCACTCATATTATTATGCAAAGCAGAGGAGTTACCAAGAGCATTCTGTATTTCGATGGATTTTTCTGGAGTTAGCAGAATCTCCCTGCCATCATAAGGAGAAGAGAAATGCACTCCCTCCTCAGTCACCTTGGAGAACTCGACCAGAGAGACCATCTGAAAACCACCGCTGTCCTGCAGAAAAGACACTTTGAAAAGAACCGAGGAGGAGAGAAACTGGCTGGTGTGGTGGTAAAAAGTACCCCTCCACACACATGTGAGCTGCATTCACTACCAACTCTGTAAGGTGCCCTGCATGTAAGTGAAGTGCTGAAAGTGCCCTTGTAAGGAAACATTCACAGCAAGCTGAATTTGTTTGCTTGCTTGCTTGCTTCTCAAATTTAGTCACTGCCCATCTCACCCAGAGAGCGACTGGGCGGTTGATCCTGAATGGTGACAGGGGGAGGAATCAGACAGGAACCAGTGGCCCAGTAAACCGAATTGCTTATATCCACAGACCATATCTCAGAGATAGTATAGCTGACAGTATGCTGACCTAATAGGAAGGAAATAATAATAATAATAATAATAATATCATCACCCAGATGGCTTTACCAAAAACATTCAAATATCACGCTGTAATTTGCACGGTGTCTGCCTTTTCCTTTTGTCTTGTCTTTGCAAATAGTAGGCCAAAGGTATATAAGCGGTAGTTCTGCTTTTGCTCAGGGCTGCTCAGCAAGCTGCCAAAGCTTTGCTGGGAGCCCAGTGGACACTGTAGTTGTTTGCATGCTTAATACATTTATGTTGTATCTTCAAAATTATTTGGTTGCTTTAGGTGAGCCAGGTTTTGACCACAAGACTGGGTTAACTAGTTTACATTAATGCAAAACTATAAATCAGACGGTTTAAATTTTTGACAACTGGGAAGCCACATTTAACATTGGGAGGCAGGTAGAGACTGCAGGTGGAGGGGGCAATGATAATGATGTAAATGAGCAAAGCCACAACATGCTTGGATAGGACCAACCCTTCCCAAATTTTCTGGTCACTGGGCTTTTTCTTTTTTTCCTTTTGAATTGTGTTAAGCCCAGGACCACTGCAGCAAATAGAACAAGGGTGAGGAGCCCTGCCCTGCAGCAACATTAATAATCAAGCCCCCTTCTTTACGTGTCTGCATTGTGATGCCACTGTAGGGGACTTGTGTCGTGACATTACTGCACATGCTCAGACACCAAGAAAGCACACCCTGTTCCTTGTTTGCCAGCAAAAAACAGGCTAACCAGCCCAGCCTATGGCAGGAAAGGGCATAATTTATCTTTGGCAGTACAGTCAAAGAGGGCTCTGAGGACTGAAAAAAAGGAAGTCAGAGGTTATGTGCAGAATGCCCTCACTTCTTCCATAAGGAGAGCCAGTTTGGTCTAGTGCTTAAGGTTCTAGCCTAGAATCCAGGAGTTCTAGTCCCACCTTAGGCATGAAAGCTGGCTGGGTGACCTTGGGCCAGTTACTCTCTCTCAGCCCAGCTCACCTCACAGGGCTGTTGTTGTGGGAAAAGAGGAGAAGGAAGGAGTATTAGGTATATTTCCCACCAAGAGTTATTTCTAAAAAAAATAATAAAGGTGGGATAAATATATAATTAGTAGTAGTAGTAGTAGTCATGGTTTACAAACAACCACTGCTGGATTCATACAGTGTACCAAATCAAAATCAAGCAAAATGGCTTAATCCAATGTGTTAAACCAGATTCTTCTGCATACTTCCACTTTGCCCTATGTATGCCTATAACATAAAAATGGCAGGATTCATGCATTTTGCAGACCCAAGATTTCTTTTACCAATATTTTTATATGTCACAAATGGCTGTGTTTATAACTGCACTAAACAAACTGTGGTTTATATACACTCATGGCAAAAAAAATCACATTAACAATATGCAGATCCAGGCAATATGTTAAATAGCATCTCACAGAAATCCTTTAACTTTCCAGGAGTGTTAAAACCATTACAAAGAACCAGTAACTCTAAGAAGCTCCACTGAAAGCAATGAGATTTGCCTTTTAGGAAAAACACACAGGATTGGGGTACATACCTAAGACCTTCATTTTTAAAGCAAGTGTATACAAAGTGTATTTATCTGTCAAGCCCTTAATGAATACATAAGCTTGTCATGTGATTGCTATACATGGTGAACAAAATTTTGCCAGTCCTGCTTTCCTGGGGTTTTGACTGGATGCAGAGTGTACTAAAAATCTTCTCACCGCTTGGAAAGACAATGTAACTACCTGGTTCATCAAGCATTTCCATAGTTTAACAGTACAATTCCACATGCAGGTGGATCATCTATGTGCTCCCCATCTCTCTCACACCCCAGTTTTACTTCTATACCTGCCACATAGGCCACTGTTTCCTATTTCTGTCAACAAACAAAGCTCAACTATAGCAAAAGGGTTGATTTTCTGGGTACAGGCAACCTCCTCAGTCATATTCATACTCACTGTGAGTAGGTTTCTTGGCCAGTTCATGAAGCTATGAAGTCCATTAGCTTTTTTGATAAGCTCTGGTCCCTGGAACAGCATGAAAGATCATCATGAGTGCCTATCACATTACTAGTGCCAAACATCCTTAGCATGTTGCATGAACCTACCCACTATTGCTTACAAACTATTAATTATGGTTTAGTATGTTCTCTGAACTCATACAGTTGGACTTTGTTCAATATACCACAGCTAAACTATGCTAGAGGAAAGGCTGAGCCATTTTGCAGACCTTGGCAAGATCACACTAAAGTAACTCCAAAACAGATGCATCATGCATTCAATAATTTCAAGCAAAGCAAAAAGAGTAGAGGAATAGACACAACATCTCTGGTGATTTGTGTCCCTGTAAAACTCCTGTGTATATCTCAGAGGCCAAACATACTCTCAGAAAGACAGACTGTAGTGATATGATACACTAGTTACCAATCTAAGCTAGTAACCGAGAAATCCCTGCTTCTATTTGTTTTCTTTGCTTTATGCTTATTATGAATCCTGGGTAAGCTAGTTAATTCTCAAATGTTCATAATCAGTTGCAATACAGTGCTCCATGTTATAGAGGTGCTGTACAGCACTAGATAATTATGAAGTATTTGAAACTATATAAATGTTAATTATCTCCTTTAACTGAATTACAGTCCATCCATGTATCTGTTATTAGAAACAAAACCCATAAGCAATACAGGGATACATGGCGATGGGATGTACAAACATGCAAGTTAACTTATTAGTCATAATCCAAAGCAAAATTCAAGAACAGGAATCAGATGAAGAGAAAGATATCTTGCTGGCTATATACACTGGATATTGCAGCCACCAGCAATATTTTAACTCAGATAATCTTCTAGACATAAACCCCACAGAAACCAAACCCAAGAGTGAATTAGCACCAAACAGAGGGGTTAGCATTTTTTCTAACTTTTGTTTTCTTGTAATTTACTCAATAGCCTAATATCATTGCATTTCACTAACTTCATATTACAGTGAGAGGGTGGACAGAGAATGGCTGTCTTCATATAATATTCTCATCCTATGATTAACTTCGACACAGTTGATCAAATATCCTGAGTTCTTGCAACACACTGAACCATAAACTAGCTGCAATAGGTGAATTATAAAACAAAGTAACAGCTCAAATAGAGTCAGAATTTGTGGCTTCACTGTATTGTGTAAATACAGCCATTGTAGCTAGTTTATGATTCAGTGTGTTGCAAAACCCCAGGATATTTGATCAGTAACCATCCTGTTGTGACTCAGCATTAATTTCAAACTGACGTTCAGACTAAGACCAAATTGGAACATATGCTGTATCCACAGAACATATTATGCCATGGTTTGTTTAACCATGATTTTAATAAAATATAGTAGAATGATTCCCATAAAATGTAAACCACATAAATGCTACGACATAAATCAGCAGAGCGCAAGTATAGCTTGATGGAGCATGTTGTGAAAATCCAGCCCCAGCTAACGTTAATCTCCGAAGTCAAAGACGTGGCTGGAGGCTGGCTTGGGTTGCCCTCTCCCGGGCATGTATCGCAGATGTCCTGGGGACGTTGTCATCTTACGCTGCTAAAAACTTGTACAAAGTTAACACTTTCTTGTACTAGGTCCCAATAACAAGCTGTCCAAGACAACTGCACTAAAACCGTAGTTTTCTCCCGAAGACTTGGGATGTCTCGTCTAGGACACCCCTAGAGAATTACAAGTCTATGCGGAAGCTCGACTCACGGGACGCATGCCTAGATGGTAGGTGTTGCCTAGGCACAGGCGGCATCCCAGCGCATCCAGCTGCTGGGCGGTGAGCCCTTTCATGGTTCCCTGCGTGCCGACAGGCATGAACACCGGGCAATCCACGAGGCCATGCGGCAGCCGCAGCTCACAAGCACGAGCCCTACTCTGCCCGCATTCGGCTACCACGCGCAGCGAGAGCGCAGCAGAACTTGCCGCCATGACAGCCACGGGACCTTCCGCCAGAAGTCACGTGACGCCACTGCCGGATGCGGGGGGCTGCGGCGGCAAAAGCTGAAAAGCCGCTTCTCCCGCTGTAGGAATAAAAGATGTCTCGCCCTCTTTTCGTGGCCCTTTGGCTTAGCAACGTCATTGGTCGCGTCTAAGCCACGACTATAGAACTATCAAAGAAGAGAGACAGCTTTGAGCGCTGACGACCCGTTCACCAATTAGTACCCGAAACTGCTGACGTTACAAACAAAACCAGTTTCCATGAGAAGAGCCCCGTGCGGTGCTATAGGCTATATAGCATTGGCAATTATATGGGAAATCGGTCCTATTGGTGGTTGGGCTCTGAGAAAGTTTGGGTCATAAAAGGCCCTAAAGTCACCTCCGCCAGTTTGGCGAGTAGGCCTGCTTCTCTGATCCTTTGCGTAGGTTTAGTTGTATTGTTTTTCCTCTCTGAAAACAAAGTTGTGGCTGGTACCTTTGCAGGGTTAGGGTTGCTAAAATCTTAATTTCTGCCTATCTTGTAGCTATCATTAGCCTGGTTTACAAAGAGTAAACCAAGGTTTGAGTAGTTGAGTAGTTATGTTAAATAAATTTCAGTTAGCTATGTTCATATGCTAAACCATAAACATGCTTCACAAATCATAATGGCAGTTTTCATACAACACACTCAGCCAAAAATGATTATAACAGTGTAATGCAATGTATCTGCTAAAGCCTGGGTTTGCACACTACATTCAAGCATAAGGTGCTTCCTTTGACTTAGGGTTTGGGTTAATCTGGCTACTGTGCTTTGTGAATTGCTGTTTATGGGCTAACGATAGATGCAAATCCAGACAATTGCAGTTTATTTAATAAAGCATAGTTAGACAAGTTTTGACCTCTGACTTTTTGTGATTTGTAAACTAGGTCTGAATGAAGAGGATACCAGTAGGGCAACCTTAGCTTTCTGAGACAAAATTAGCATTGTGGAGGACTTGGGGAGGAAGACAGCACTAGTGTACTACATAGTACATAGTCTCCCATATAGACTATTGCAATGTGCTCTACATGGGGCTACCCTTGAAGAGTATCTGGAAGCTTCAGCTGGTCCAGAATGTGGCCGTGTGGGCTATTTTTGGCGCCCCTAAAAGGGCGCACATAACACCTTTGCTATGTGAGCTGCATTGGGTACCAGTTTGCTTCCGGGTCCAATTCAAGGTGTTGGTTATCACCTTTAAAGCCCTACATGGCATGGGGCCAGGCTACCTGAGGGACCATCTCATCCCCGCTTCATCTACCCGCCCCACCCGATCATGCAGAGAGGGCGTGCTACGGACCCCGTCAGTAAGAGAATTCCATTTGGCGGGGTCCAGGAGGCGGGCCTTCTCTGCAGGAGCACCTGCCCTTTGGAACATCTTGCCCCTGGAGGTGAGCTTAGCCTCATTGCTCCTAGCCTTCCAGAGGAATTTGAAGACCTGGCTCTGCCACTGGGCTTGGGGCAGGGAGGAGAATAGTTATACTTGGGGTTGGCTAGTGCCTTGAAGTGCCCCTCCTACGCAATGACTGACCACAGCCATCTGGATTTTATTATATTTGGTAGCTCTGTGAAATTGTTTTATAGCGTGTTTTATATTGAAATTTTATTGTATATTTATTGTTTTATATTATAAACCGCCCAGAGTCCCTCCGGTCGGAGGAGATGGGCGGTGGCAAATTTGATAAATAAATAAATAAAATAGTACCAAACTTGTAGGGAAAGTCAATGGACTGAAGTGTGGGACCACATGGTCCAGAGGGATAACACACTTTATAATATATTCTCAGTACATCCATAGGAACTTGCCATTTTTATAAGAATGATAAAAGCATCATGACATTGCATTGCATGCTCCCCCCTTTTGGGTCATGTGTGTAATATGACAATGTACATACAAAAGGGGCATGCTTGTACAGTATTGTGATTCTGCTGACAACAGTCTGACCCCTTCTTGCCCCTGCCTTGGAGGCCACTGTTTATTATTCTATAGACAGACGAAATTAATTCTGTTCCCTTCCTCTTTAGGGCAGGAACTGTAATTATTGTAAAATAAGTTTAAATGGTTGATGGCTTTATGAAACAAAAATATCTGTTTAGAAACATGTAAAGTATTGATCTTATACCAATGCTTTGTCCTCCTGGATAAGGTAGGCAGGAGAAAATGGAAAGTGCAGAAAACCTGTACGGTGGGCATACTTTTGAACCTCTACTCCCACCGGTAACACCAAGGTTGAGATACTGGGAGAAAAGGGAACCATTTAGAGGTGCAAGAGGAGTGGTTTCTGACAGAATAATGAAACACTTTCTGAATTTTTGTATTGACCATATACAGAGATTTGCTCTTGTTCCAGTATTGGTAGACCTGCTGCTGAAATTCACCTCTTTCCCTTTCTAGCACATACTTTTTGTAGCTATGTTCACAAGCCACACTGAAGCACAATATGTAGGTGTTCTGAATGTAGTCTCCTCACGTGCTAGGAAGGCACAGCTGCTCAATCCACATCAATCTGTACCCATAAGAGAGGCGCTTTCTCATATACACAGTCAGCAGACTTGCTGCTTTTGTCAGAATGACAAAAGTACAGTAAATTTGTGGCGTAAGTGCCATCCCTTTTGGGCATGTGTGTGATGTTTCAAAACACATCGAAAAGAGATACAGCTTGCATTATGATGCTGCAACGTTACTTGCAGAGTTCTGACTCTCCCTTGCCTCCTCCACTGTTGGAGTCAGACCACCTCTGGAAGATACATATATATAAAAAAATGTCATTTAAAATCCTGAGGCACAACGGATGACAAACTATAAACCAAAGCTGCAAAAAGCACAGGGCTAACGATGTTCCCCACCAGCCTGAGATTAAAGTTGGAATTTCCAGGAAAAAGCAAAATCCATATAAAAGAAAGCAGTGGGACTTCGTTTCAAGGGGAAAAAAGGCTATTTGTATAGAAATAGGCACCAATTTTCACTAGAATTTGCATCAGACTGCGCTCATAATTTCTGCATTTAAATATTTATATCAAACATTTTCTGCAAAAAACTGGGGATCTATAGTATCTTGATAGAGAACTCTGTTTGCAGCAGGTCACCACCATCTTGTGGTCTACTGAGGACATTACAGTACATTTATATTTTTATTTTTGTTTCTAACCAAGTGATATGTATCTCCTCCAACACAGAGTATTCTGGATATTGAATGTTAAAGTGGGTGGGGAGTAGAGTGTTTCATTTTCTAATAAAGTTTGATTTTGTTACTCTCCCATGGGTGGAAAGAAAGGCAATATTCTTTTATACAACATTGCCAGGATATCACACTATTGATCACACTTTAGTATAACAGATATCACACTATTGAAATTATTTCTACTTTGTGGTTGTTGTTGTATTTTTTATCTTTCAATTGCCAGAAAAGCAGTATGAGTTTTGGGAGCCTCTTTTCTCTCACACACAGGCCTAGGTTAAGAATTTCAGGTGGGGCATACTTTTGAAGTTTGGTGATGGCTGCTTCCCCGAAGCAAAAAGTAGGGCGTCCCGAACCAGTGAATTTCTAGGAGAGAAACCATCCAAGTACCACCAAAGGATAAGACAGGTCCTGAAGAGCCAGCTCAATGGGAAGAATAAGATCCATGCCATCAACATGCACACCCTGCCGGTCATCAGATACCCTTCCGGTATAGTGAGCTGGCCAAAGGAGGACATGGAGGCATTGATCATGGCAGCAAAAGAACAGGCGCTAAGCACCAGATCCATAGAAGCAGGGGTCTACCACACTAGAGGGGACCCAAGGTGCAGGCTGTGCAGAGAGGCCTCAGAGACAGTCCAACACATAGTGGCAGGGTGTAAGATTCAGGCAGGAACAGCATATACTGAACAGCACAACCAAGTAGCTGGCATTGTGTACAGGAACATCTGTACAGTGTATGACCTAGACCCTCCCAGGTCTAGATGGGAGATGCCACAGAAGGTCATGGAAAATAACAGGGCTAAGATCCTGTGGGATTTCCAGATCCAGACGGACAGGCAGGTACTGGCCAATCAACCAGACATTGTGGTGGTAGACAAGGACCAGAAGACAGCAGTGGTGATATAAGCCAAGTGACAGCAACATCAGGAAGAAGGAGTATGAGAAGCTGGAGAAGTACCAGGGCCTGAAGGAGGAACTAGAGAGGTTGTGGAAAGTGAAGGCCGAAGTGGTCCCAGTAGTGGTAGGAGCGCTAAAGGCTGTGACTCCTAACAGATCCCAGGAACATTAAGTATTAAGTGTGTTTGCTGCCTTGAGTTATATTTATTTATTTATTTTCTATCCAGCCTTTATTATTTTTATAACTAACTCAAGGCAGCAAACATACCTAATACTCCTGCATCCTCCTATTTTCCCCACAACAACAACCCTGTGAGGTGAGTTGGGCTGAGAGAGAGTGACTGGCTCAGGGTCACCCAGCCAACTTTCATATCTAAGGTGGGATTAGAACTCATAGTCTCCTGGTTTCTAGCTCAGCACCTTAACCATTAGACCAAACTGGCTCTATATCTAAAAAAGGTATATCTAAAAAACATAGGATATAACAATAACAATAACATCATCTAGGTTAGACCCTGGCAATAGAGATCAGCACAGGGTGGGGTTAATGATAACGCACACATACTGTTTAACCAATCACCATGCCATAGCATTTAATATGTAAGGAGTAAGAGAAAATATCTAGACATGTACTTTGGCTGTACAGTTTGCTTGACCATGATTTATTGAGTAAATAGTTGGCTAGTTTCACACAATACAAATAAGCACACACTTTTTAAGTACCCATTCCATTTGCATTTAACTTACTTTTATGTTTCTCCCTGACATACAACTTTCACTTTAGTATAACAGTGTATATCTTACATACAGACATTTTAGCTTCTTTTAGCTTCTTCCAACAAACATTCATTTCCTTGCAACTGGCTACTTGCTATCCAGTACCTTCCCACCAGCATTTGTACATCTAAAGATTTCTCCATCCATTTTCACATAATTAGTAAACATTCTACCAAGTATACAAATTTATCTACTTGCAAATTTATCTACTCGCATGTATGGATTGCAACTGTTTCATCCTTTCAGACAAAACTACCTTGGTCTTTGATATATTATTCTTCAAATATGTAGTTCTCTTTGCACCATAGAGTCTAAACGCTTGCTGCAAATTTTTAAAAAACCTTTTTAATGTGACTGTGTTTGACATGCTTATTGTTTTATACTTTTTTTTTTTGCTGTTTGCTGCTCAGAGTCACTTCTTGTGAGATGGTCAGCCATATAAATTTGACAAACAAACAATCTTGCTATATTGAGATCCTGATCTTGCTATATTAACTGGCTCCTTTTGGCCTGTGAACCTGAGGAAGTGGATAGGGTGCTTTCTGCGCTGTCCTCTGCTACCTGAAGCATGGATCCATTCTCCTCCTCACTTCTGTATCTGGGTGTGTATGAGACCACATGGTTCAGAAAATTGTCAACGCCTCATTGTTGCCTGCAGCCTTGAAAAATGCTGTGGTGTACCGCCTCTGATTCTGATAGTTTTAGATAACTATTGCCCAGTTTCCAATCTTCCTTTCTTAGGAAAAGTGATGGCAGATCAGGTACTCATCATCCATGATGAAGTGGATTATCTGGACCCTTTCCAGTCAGGGTTCAGACCTGGATATGGAACAGAAATGACATTGATTGCTCAAGATATACACAGGTCAGAAATGTTGTTTTCTAAATGGCCAGATCCCACCCCTCCTACACTTCCACTGGCGTGGCTGGCAGGTCTGCAGGCCAAGGAGCGAGGCAGCCATTGGATGACCCCAGGTCACCAGCAAGGAGGCTGCTGATAGACCACCACTTTCCAGGGCACCCTACCCCTGCCCCTTACCCTGGCAGCTCAGCTGTGGCTTGGGCCAGGTGATCTGTTGCCCACCAACCCACTCATGGACTGTAGAAAAACAGGAAGCTGGACAGATTTGGCCCACAGGTCATAGTATCCTTCCTGATCACCTATAGGGGTTGGGGATTGGAGACATTCTCTCGCAATGGGTTCAACTCCTTCTTCGGTGAAGAGTTCCAATCTGTAGTGTTAAGGAAGAGATGTCAACTTGGTGACCCCGTCCTGTGAAATGCTGCAGGGGTCAATCCTCTCTCCCCTACTTTTTATTATCTACAAAAAGCCACTAGGAGACGTCACCCAGTGGTTTGGGGAATGATATCATTAACATACTAACGATACCCAGTTTTGCAGCATTACCACAGGCTGCACTAGAAATGCTGTTGATGTAATCTGGAGGTTTGTCTATCAAGACCTCTGTGAACACCAGTGTTGTCTCTTGACAAAGAAGCACTACTCCTGAAGGAGCAAGTCTGTGACTTAGGGGTCCTTCTGGACTCATGACTCCTGCTATAATAACAGGTAGAGGCTGTAGTGAGGGAAGACTTTACCCAATCTTGGCTGGTGTGCCAGTTGCAGCCTTGTCTGATGCAAGAGGACCTAACAGCAGTAACTCATACGTTCATTACTACCTGGTTGTATTACTGCAATGCTCTCTAATGAGTCTCCTTTAAGGACACTTGGAAGCTACAGCTGGTCCAGAATGCAGAGGCTCACACGCTAAGTGGTGTCTGGTGCTGGGAGCATATTGTACCTGTGCTTCCAGCCGGCCCTGGATCCTGATTGGCTTCCACATACAATTTAAAGGGCTGATTTTGAGCTAGAAAGTAATTTGTGGCTGGAGTCCTGTGTAACTTCAGGACTTTTACTCCAGCTAGAATCAGCTTGACCTATAAGGAAACCATGGGAGAAAATTCTATCTATCTAGCTTTAATTGCTTATACTGTAGTCTCCTGCTTCTAGGAAGTATCTAATGAAACTGTCACTGGTAATTCCAGTTTTCTGAATGTTTTGTCATCGTTACTGAAGGCTTGTCCTTTTATTAAGTCAGATGACACAGGATGGATTCCTGAACACTTTAATTATTTATTTTATTTATCATATTTTTATCACCGCCCATCTCCCCCACACGGGGGACTTTCTTCTTTTTCAAATGTTACCGTATAAAATAGTATCCGCTGGTACAGGCAATGGTTCACCCACACACACTGTAACTATGTTGCCAGGCTCCTAAAGACAAGCGTGTGCAGGATTGCGGCTTGAGATATTAATCAATCTACGCTTCCAATGAGGAAATGAATTGCGGGGCAAAGGACAATAATTCGTAATATAAGGAGCAATAAAACAGAACGCTTCAAACGTCATCTCAGGGAACAAATATCCTGTGAAAAATGAATTGGACTGAAGCGGTTGGCCAATTCCTTCATGTGATAGAAATATTGCCCAATAAAGAGCGAATGTGGTTTGATGGATGTGGGTGACCCCTTGTTTTGATAGTTGATTCGTTGTTTTAAGAGATGGATAGGTTGATTACCAAATAGAAAAAACATAAAGAGGCCGACGGCAGGGTTATAATATAGACCGTACTCTTAGAGCTACTATTGGCTGTTTGAGCCGAGGATCTGTCGAATGACACGGAATTCTGACCAATTAGAATGCCGACCGGAAACAGACATAATAGATAAATGCCATCCTATCAGTGTGGGAGCCTGCTAAATCTTCCTTCGCTATTGGCCTTAAGCAGGAAATGACAGCTCCCATTAGCAATAGTACTGGTGATTGACAGACGTAGGGCGGGCCGAAGTGCAAAGCGGGGTGTCGCTGAGGCCGGATGAGGAGAATCCAAAGGGGAAGTTTGCTGGTTGTTGCCTGGGGCTGTGAGAGGAAGGGTTGGCGTGTGGGGGGATTTACCCCCCCCTTAGGACGTTGCTATGGGCAACCGAGGAATGGAAGAGTTGATTCCGCTGGTGAACAAGCTACAGGATGCTTTCAGCTCTATCGGACAAAGCTGCCATCTCGACCTGCCACAGATCGCTGTGGTGGGTGGTCAGAGCGCGGGCAAGAGCTCCGTCCTCGAGAACTTCGTCGGCCGGTAAGTCAAGCTGTCGTTCGGGCGAAGGGAAGGAATCGGGAAAACGGACGGGGGAGGGGGCAAAATGCGGAGGGAGGCTTTGACCGGCCGGCTTGTAGTAGCCGGCGGAGTTTGCGGAAATGCCTTCTGAGAATGTCACGCGCGGCTCCTGCGATGCTTTTGGAAGCAGCATCCGTTAGAGCGGTGGCCTTGGCGTAACCGCCCTCTGTGAATAACTCCCTTCGCCAAAGCGTATCCCCTTCCGTGAACGTTCTGGTTACGCTAGTTGCGTTAGCTGAGCGAGAGACGCAAAGGGACCTCAGTGGCGGTGTCGGACGGGGCGATCTCTGTGGGTTGTCGGGAATGACTTTGTGAATGGCGAGGCGGGTTGATGTTTTCTCGTGGATGGGACACTCCCGTCCTTCTCTCCTAGCCCCGTGGACAGGTTTACGTGGAGGCGGCTCACCGAGCAGTACCCCCGCCTCTCTCGGGGTAAATTGTAGGGCGGTGCTCGAAGCGAGTGGAAGAGCAACCTTTTTGCTCCTTCTACCTTTATCTTGTTCAACAGATGCCGCTTCCACTTTTCCGGGAAATTTTGGCCTGGTTCACACGTTATACGTTCATCGGTAACATTGTGCAGCTCGTTGTGTGAATAAACTATGAAAATTATATTGAAGTGATTTTCATAGACGTTTTAAGTTTCTCTTTTGCAAAATATCTCCTAGTGTATTAACGTTCTTTGTGGTCCCACTTTTTTAGTAGGCTCTGCTGCCTGAGGAAACTTTCCAGTGGCTAATTTGTTTATGAATTATTTTTGTTATTACCTAAACAGAAGGTGTATTCTTAAGACCCTGTCCTAAAGTAGGTTGCATAAATGGAGAAAGAATTACCTGCTTTTCTCTTTTATGTGCAAATGGTACAACTATCTTAGAATAATAAGTTTAAAATCTTATTAACCTGGACTTGTGTAGTATTTTTCTGCCACAGGGAAGAGTTATATAGTTGTGATTGCAAGCCATTGACCCCCATGGTGGTAGAATAAAGGCCCTGTCTTATCTTGTATCTCACAATTCTATTTAAAAGATGATTATGTGCAGGGTAGAATTATTTTGTTATTTTTTTTTCTTTTGGGGAGCAGAGAAATGTATTTTATAAAATACAATTTTCTGTATTTTCTGTATGTAAAATGGTGTTTTCTGTATGACTTGCCTTGCCTCAGTCAAGACTTCTTAATGTATAAAAAGGAAGTCACCTGGTTATCTATAATAAGTAACTTCAGAGGATTACTTGAGTTAGTCTATTATAGGAAAAACAGCAGAGAGATTTATAACAGTTTAAAGATATAAATTATATAGCATTATTGGGATCAGAGTAATCTTCCTTAAATGCATATTCTTGTTTGGAAAATGGATAGGCTAGAGAAAGAATAAATACAGACATTAATATTTAAAAAGTGTAAAAGGAATTAAAATAACAAAGATCTGAAAAGGCTGAGAGGCTAAAAAAAAGTCTTATCTTTCACCAAAAGAAAGCAGTATTGATGAACTTTCCAAAAAAAAATTTTTTTTATAAATGGGGAGCCATTATTGATATGCTGTTTCTCTAATTGCTACCTTCTAACTTTAGAAGAGGGAATATTAAGAGAAAAATCAGACATTGAGGAATGGTCAGGCACGTATTAGTGAAGATATACGGAGGTCCCAAAACCAGCATTTAGAACTGGACTCAAACCAATGTATGATGTGACAAAATGAGGTTTATTTAATCAGAAATGGCCCACTTTTTTTCTAAGTTTATTTTGTGGATGAATGAAATATTTTAAAACTGGTTAAAATTATTGTAAGCATAGAGGTTTTATATTGATGCTATATGCTTGTATATAATACCTTGTACATAATATCTAGGTTATGTGGAATAGTATTCTGTCTCATTTACTGAGAGCATCTTGACCAATTAATTTTGTTATTAACTTCATTTAACATTAAACAAATTAAAACATTAAACAAATAGTAAAGCATATTATTTCTGTTTAGAGACACACCAACACAAGTCATGATGATACCTGTACAAAGTGACTTAAATTTGTTGTGACAAAGAGATCTGTGCTACCTTAAACACTTTGGGCCAGTGGTGTGGGAGAAGCCCCTGAACAATGCTGCCACATCTTCTATATGTCAAACCCTTCAGATACTTGGAGACAACTATCATTTCTCCCTGTAATCTTCACTTCTCCAGGCTAAACTTACCTAGCATCTCAATTCTATAATTTTATAATTGTTCTTCAGAAACTTTTTATTCCAGGCCACCTACTATTTTCATTCCTATTCTTTGACATTCTCCGGTTTGTCAATATTCTACACAATATGGTGCCCAGAACAGAATGCAGTATTCTAGGTTCAGTCTGACCAATATAGAATAGAGAAGAACAGTGATTTCTCCTGATCTTGACATTACACTTCGTAAAATGCCATTTATGATTGCATTTGCTTTTTTTTTTACAGTTGCATCACACTGTTGGCTCATGTTCAGCTTGTGATCCACCAAGACATCCAGATCCTTTTCAAATTACTGCTGCCCCGTACAGTCTTCCCTCCCATCCTATATTTGTGCTTTTAATTTTTCCTTTGTAAGATTTTGTATTTTTCCCTGTTGAAATTCATCTTGTAGTGTCTGCTCGCTGTTCAAGCTCCTGAATCTTTATGCTGGCCCATAAACTGTTTGCTGTTCCCCCATCTTTGTGTTTGGTCTAGTGGTTTAAGGCAACGGGCTAGAAACCAGGAGACCAAGAGTTCTAGTCCCGCCTTAGGCATGAAAGCTGGCTGGGTGACCTTGGGCCAGTCCCTCAGCCCAACCCACCTCACAGGGTGGTTGTTGTGGGGAAAGTAGGAGGAGGAAGGAGTATTAGGTATCTTTGCTGCCTTGAGTTATTTATAAAAATAATAAAGGCAATAATAAAGGTGGGATAGTAAATAAATAATAAATAAATAACTGTAGATTTGATAGCGTATTTTCTATTACCTCATTCAAGTTATTTATAAATATGTAGAAGAGCACAGGGCCCAAAGAGAGGCCCTCTGGTGTGTCACATGACACTTCCTTCCAGCTTGATGAAGAGCCACTGGGTGCAATTATTCAGCCAGCTCTGCATCCATCTAATGGTAGTGATCCAGTTTATTCTTCTCTACTGGGATTTCATGGAGATGTTTGTTTAATGCTTTGCTAAAGTCAGGATAAACCATGCCCATCACATTCCCCTGGTCATTAAACTAGTCACTCTTTCAATACTCTTGGATGTTATTTATCTGCTCTTGGAGACTTAAACTCATTCATGGTTTCTACTTATTTTGGATTGCCACTTCCTTCTTGTTTCAGCTCTGCTTAGGTCCATTTGAACATAATTTTCCTTTCAGGAAAAGACTGAAAGTAGAAGTTGAGGAACTCTGCCCTCTTCCCATCACCTTCTTCCATTTTACTATTCTTTCCAAGTGTCAGTGCCTTCCCTTTTCTTCCATTAAGCCCATCTGAAAGCTCTTTTTGCATCTATAACAGTTTCCTAAGCTGCCCTCCAGTTTTCCTTTTCACTGAAATGGTGTGTGATTGTGCTTCTAAGATCTTGGTTTTTCGGAGGTTCCCAACCTCCCTGTGCTCCGTTTCACTTGTGGATTTCTGTTCATGGGATCCCATCTATACTTCTCTAAGCTTGTTGAAAGTTTGAAATCTAGTGTGCATCTATTTCCTTTTTGGTGGTATGATGAACCTGAAGGCGACGATACCACTTCCTCGCAAGGTTTCCCAGTGCTGTTAGCACTTCACCTACTGTATTGATTAGGATCAAATGTGGAAGAACTTGGCCTTTTGTCTCTTCTTCAACCTTCTGGAAAATGAAACAGATAAGGAAGACCATGAAGGAACTTTTGGACTTTGCTGTCTTGGCTGAGTTGGTTTTGTAAAAGCTATCCTGGTAGTTGAAGTTTCCCATTATTACTGAGTCTCTGCTCCCTGAAAGTTTTGTAATGCGATCCACAAGGGCATTACTCAAATCTTCTGCCTGCTCAGTGTAGTGATTAACATATTCCCACAATATTATAATTGTTGTTTCCGCTTCCTTGTATTTTTATTCAGATGTTCTCTATTGGACTCTTGTGCTCAAATTCTTGGAACTGTACACATACATGCACTTCCTTCACATATACCACTCTTCCTCTTTTGCTTGGCCTTTTGAATATGTTATAGCCTTCAGTCCTTGCATTCCACTTATGTATTTGGTCCCATAGGTTTCAATAATGCCTGCTAAATCCTATTTGCCTTAAGAGTTTTAGTTTTTGCTGTTCCCTATACATTTTACAGAGACATTGGAAACCTTTGATCATATAACTCTGCCCATTCCTTCCTGTATGCCCGTTATTAGATCATATGTATCACTCCCAGACCTGTTCCTTAGTGTCATACTGTTTTCTAGGCTGTGTTTGCACTCCCCCTGCCCCCACACCCCATTCACTTTTAAAGCCCTCTAAATCAAGTTGGCAATGTAGCTTCCAAATGTATTCTTCCTGGCTCTTACGAGGTGCAATCAATCACTTGCTACTTATTATTAATTTGTTAGTTTTATATCTTTCCTCCAAGAGTTCAGTGCAGCTTACATAGGAATCTTCCTTCAGGTCATCCCCACAACAGCCACAACAGTAGACTGGGCTGATTGATTGGTCCAGAGACACCCAGATTATTTCTATGGCTGAGAGTGGATGAACTTGTGTCTCCCCAGTCTATGTTCAACACCTTACATGAAAGTTACTGATTTTGAACCTGTAGTTTTTGGAAAGAGATTTAAAAAACCCGCCTATTTCCATATAGTCCTAACTGGTCTTTCATTTTGAAGGTGTTCTACTGATGCTTGGTGTTATATACCCAGGTCTGGTACAGAAGCAGTTGCTACCAGGACTGGTGCATATTTCACAGAATGAATTTTCAATAGGGAGTAGATGGGCCTAACTGTTGAGGGCTTTGGAGAAAAATTATTTATACTTTGAGGTCTTACAATTGCCATACTGCCTTGATTTTTTTTAGATTTTATTGTAAGCTACAGTATTTTCATATTTTAAAAAGAACAATCCTTTAAACATACTGCGATAAGTTACATGATGTCATTCAGGATCACCATGAAAACACTGAAATATTCCAGTGTATGGAACAGATTTAGATTTTCTAAAATAAAGTGCTTCTTTATAATGGTGATTTGATTTCTTATTTCTCGAGAGCTTCGTAACAGTTCACATCCAAGTAATAAGCAAGCTAAAATGACACTTTCAGGCAGTACTGTATGTGTGATGTGTCTATACACACACACACACACACACTTTTTCCAAGTCCTCTTTTTTTGCAAGCTGCCCTAATAATTGTTTGTTGTTGGCTTGTATTTTATTTATTTCTATATAGTCCAATCATTTTAAAGAGAAATACTTTGCTAGTTTAAAAATGGAAAGTGTTATACAATTTTTTTTAAAAAGTGAGTTTTGTTATCAAATTTTAAAATAGAGTTGCTGTAATTCTCATGATTATATCCACCTTTGGTTGTGCAAAGCCCTGCGATTTTTGATTGTGCAAAGCCCTGCGATTTTTCTGAGCATGGAATTTCACATACAAATTTTATTGCAGTAACATTATACTTTCAGATGAAGGCCTAATCATTATTGATTGGGATTTGTAATGCTTCGCATGTGAAGCAGAAAACAAGCTTCAGAGGTACTATATGCACACAAAACACCCCTCCTTAAAGAAGCTGTATCTTTTTCTAGACTCACATGGTTGTTGCATTATCCCAGGAAAATATGTGGTTGCATACCTATACTTGCTCTGAGACACCTTGTTACACTCTTTTGCTGCCTCCCTACTTCTCTATCTGGCTACTGTGAGAGTCCAGGAAAAGATGCAGATTCTTTAAGAAGCACTAGTAGGTGTGGTGTATGCGCCTGGACCCCCAACAAAGCTCCATTTTTTTGTTTTCATCAGAAGCCTGCACAGCTTTAATTTTAATTATCATTTTATTATTGATTAATAGTTTGTTCTGTAAGCAAGTGATCTGCAGAAAGTAACTGACAACATGCTGAAGGATGACTGGGCCTTATTTGGTGGGCTGGCATGTGTTTCTGATTACCAAATAGTCTTGTGATGCCTCAAGATTGGCAAAACATGGCGGGACCCAGACACTGACTACAAAATGTTTAAGAATGACTACAAAAGACTGTTCTTCCATTCCTATCCCACATTAAGTTGTTGAATTTTCTGATGGATCTTCTGAGAGTTATTTTGGGTGCACCAGGTAGGTAATTAATTGCTCTATTGCTTGATCACATGAAGCTTGATTTAATGGGCTTTGAGTTCTAGTAAAAAAAACTAAAGGTCCTATTGAAGATAAGAATTACCTTAAGATAATCAGCTTCTTTCTTAAAGAGAGTGCCAATTTTTTAATGGTTGGATAAGAACACCAAGCTGTAAAGAGAAAAAGTATTTTTGTTTTCTGCCTTGGTCCTCTTTAGAATAGAAAGGCAGCAGGAGAGGCTGCTTGTGAATTGATTGATTGATTTTATTATTAAATTTATATCACCGCCCATCTCCCCCGATGGGGGACTCTGGGCGGTTTACAATAAAATAACACTAAAAACATAACCACCTAAAATTAGCATTAAAATATACATAAAAACAAATGTAAGATCCAAGTGGAGATGTAACACAATCACTAAAAGGTGCTATGGCGCCAGCCATCCCCAGGTGGAGCTCTCTCTCTCCCCCTCCCAAGCAAGGTGGCAGAACCAGGTCTTCAGTTTCTTCCAGAAGTCTGAGAGCAAGGCAACCTGTCTCAACTCGGGGGGCGGGGCGGAGAGTTCAGCCTTGAGGAAACAGGGGCTATATTTTTAAACTTCAGGACACTTTCCCGAAAGGGAGAGGAACAGCTATTCCACCTGTTGCATTCACAAGCTAGTTTCCTTAAGCCATACTTAGAGGAAAAAGAGACAGAATTGCTAATATACTGCCAACATGACAGAGCGAGCCAGTTTGGTGTACAGTACTGTTTAAGGCATCCGGCTAGAGACCGAGAGTTCTAGTCCTGCCTTAGGCTGAAAGCCAGCTGGGGGACCTCGGGCCAATCACTCTCTCTCAGCCCTGGGAAGCAGGCAGGGGCAAACCAGTTCTGGAAAACCTTGCTGAGAAAACTGCAGGGACTGGCCCAGGCAGTCGCCAGGAATCAACACTGACTCGATGGCACCAAAACAAAAAACAAACCAAGCAAAACAAGACCCCAACATGACAAGCTCCCTTTGTTTTTAAAAAAAGTGGGAGCAACTTACAGAGGTTTTCAGAATATTCTAAATTTGAAATTGCCTGGTTTGTATTTCCTCTACTGGAAGTGTTCCAGTGTGTTTCTGACCATTCTGGAAATATCCTAAGCTTGGTAAGGACTCTTTTGAGGTTGGAACACTTCTGGAATGGTTGGAACCAATGGTTTCAAGACTAAATATTTTGAATTTAAAACATTTTGCACATTTTTGGTAACTTTACACTCTCTTCTGAAATTTCTATTATCCAAGCCACTGTCTTGTTCCCAGAATTAGTACTATGAGTTCTCTGAATGGAAAGGGGAAAACCTCCTTGCATCTAGGTGTTTCAGGCAGACTTTTTATTTTTCCCCACTAAGGAAGGGATGATCATAGCTTTCATAATATTATTTCAGATTACTGCAACAACAGTTTAGTAGTGGATATTGCTAGCAGCATGGCAAAAATTATGGTTGCCCATATGGCTTCCTTCCTTTCATAGAAGACAGAAAACTAATGTGTATAATTAGTATAAGATGTACATAAGTGTACAATGTGTATGTGTAAAGTATATAAAGTGCATGTGTATAACTGATGTCATGAGTAAGGATGGCGAGCAGGGGGCTCCCTTCCAGACTGTTAAGCGCATGCGTAGCACTGAGGAATTGGTGAGCCATTCCAAGAGGCACAGATTGGGACCGCCTTAACCTGCGGGGTTTATATGGCTGGGTTTTTCCCACGCTTGTTCAGTTTGTTAGGATTACTGTTATGTACTAGCAATAAACATTAGAGAACAGTTCCTTGTCTCAGAGTGTTTCCTGGGAGTCAGGACAACTAGTGTGTATAAGTGTATAAGGTGCTTAGTAGAAGACAGGAGAATCAGTGAAGTGTCTAGGTATGCTCTAAAATGTTATTTGCAAAATTTCAGTGAGGTAGAGTTTGAAAAACAGCAATGTGAAACCTTCCTGGTGTTATGCTTATTTGCTTGAAACAGTTTAGTGAAAATAAAATGTTCTTGGGTAGCTGAACCAACCATGATTCATAGGGGTATAGTTTGGCTTTCCCGGTATTGTTGACTCTTAGGGTTGCTTAAGAAGGAGCATGTTTTATGGTTCATTTAGTTAGATGCCATTGTGTTTGGCCCCTGATAATTTTATGGACAAATGCATATTATCCTGTCCCCAGCAATAATTCATACTTCTTCCAAGGACATTCTAATAATCTTTTTAATCAAATCCACCTACTTTTTCTGTTGTTATTTTCTGCTTTTACTTCTTTTAACCTTGCAAAGCGTAATAATATTTTATAGTCCATTATCTGCTTGTATCACACGCCCAAAGTATGTGAGTTTCTGCTTACTGGTTGCGTTAAGGGAAAGGCCAGCCTTTTATTTATTTATTTATTTTTCAATTTTATATCACCGCCCATCTCTCCTGAAAAGGGGACTCTGGGTGGTTTACAATAAGATCAAAATTAAAACATATAAATTACAATATATATAGATCAATAAAAAGGTAAAAGAGATATAAAATATAAAATCCAAGTGGCGCAGATCTTATTTGTTGGGGAGAGATATATGATACTAGCCACCCCCAAGATGAACTGGTGCCCCTCCAACACCAAGCGAGGCGGCAGAACCAGGTTTTCAGGTTCTTCCGGAAGGCTGGGAGCAAAGGGGCCTGCCTCACCTCCAGGGGCAGAATGTTCCAGAGGGCGGGTGCCACTGCAGAGAAGGCCCGCCTCCTGGACCCCGCTAGGTAGAATTCCCTTACCAGTGGGGTTCATAGCACGCCCTCTCTGCATGACCGGGTGGGACGGGTCGATGTTAGGGGGATGAGGCGGTCCCTCAGGTAACCTGGTCCCATGCCATAAAGGGCTTTAAAGGTGATAACCAACACCTTGAATTGGACCCGGAAGCCAACTGGTCCATGACTTAGATTGGTTCTTGCAGTCCATGGCAGTAGATATCTGTAATTATTTTTTATTGTAAAAGAGTAGTGTCATCTTCATATTTCACATTGTTTGTGGTTCTGATTATCGTGAGATGTGGTTTTTTGTCTATACCATTGGTGGGGCTATTGCCTAGTAACAGTATCTTGGTGAGGTGATGACTGCTTAGATAGTCCCTTTATATGGAACGTTTATTGACTGAATGATTGATTGTGCCTTCAAGTCTGCTGAGATGGGCGGCCATACAAAATGAATCAATGAATGAGTGTTGATTCATGGCAACTACCTGGACAAGTCCCTGTATTTTCTTGGCAAGATTTTGGAAGTGGTTTGCCACTGCCTCCTTCCTAGGGCTGAGAGAGAGTGACTGGCCCAAGGTCACCCAGCTGGCTTTGTGCCTAAGGTGGGACTAGAACTCGCAGTCTCCTGGTTTCTAGCCTGTTGACTTAACCACTACACCAAACTGGCTCTCATGTAACCATTAACAGACTGGTAATTATGGACAAAACCTGTTAATCATGTCTGTGTGCGTGCTTTGGTGATTGTTTCACAGCTCTGAGTATTTCCTGTTTAGTCATACTTCAAGCAGGTTTGGGTATCTTGCACAATATTAAGTAAATGTTGTATTTTGGAATGACCTCTGCATACATTTGTTGTTTATTCGTTTAGTCGCTTCTGACTCTTCGTGACTTCATGGACAAGCCCACGCCAGAGCTTCCTGTCGGTCGTCAACACCCCCAGCTCCCCCAGGGACGAGTCCGTCACCTCTAGAATATCATCCATCCACCTTGCCCTTGGTCGGCCCCTCTTCCTTTTGCCCTCCACTCTCCCTAGCATCAGTGTCTTCTCCAGGGTGTCCTGTCTTCTCATTATGTGGCCAAAGGATTTCAGTTTTGCCTTTAATATCATTCCCTCAAGTGAGCAGTCTGGCTTAATTTCCTGGAGTACGGACTGGTTTGATCTTCTTGCAGTCCAAGGCACTCTCAGAATTTTCCTCCAACACCACAGTTCAAATACATAACATCCCATAATTTATCCCAGTATTTCCAGTACAAACATTCTAGCTTAGAAAAATCTCTGTTGGAGATCCCGAAGAGCTTCTGCAACGAATAGACAGTACTCTCTGTATTAAAGTATAGATAAAAATGACCAATTTGCCTAATTTGTTCTGTGCTCCACAAGTCTTTATTTGAAAATCTTACCTCAGGGTTTGCATTTTCAAACCTAACAGAACTCAGTTTGAAGCCCTTCTAATCAAATTCACTTTGCCTTAGCCAAACCAATTTTGACCAATCCTTCTGAGGTACAACTCATTTTATGCCAGCAATCTATCCAAATAATTCCAGTTTATCCCAGAAACTTATCTCCATTTCTGGCATCATTTCTAAAGTCAGCTCACATTTATTTATTTATTCCGTTTATTTATTTATTCCATTCCTTTTTCATCTGCAGGAATGATGAATGAGAGCACTATGTGAGCCCACAAATTCTTAAGCTTTCTTCCTAGATCTTCAGAACTTGTGGTGGTACAGTTGTGGTTGCTCTTAGTAGTATTATTTGTCCCCTTTAAAAGGAGTGGATAATTGTCAGTGGGCTTGAGTCTTAGTAGTTACATTGCATCCTTCCCCTCATTTCTGCTCCTGGCAGATAAACTCCTATGTCAGCACATTTTAGTTTCTGCTCCTTGTAGTTATGTCTCCTTGTAGTTATGTTACTTGTGGTGATCAGTCACCTCTTCCCAATTACATCTACCTATGCCATTAGGTCCAGCAAGAAGGGTATGCTTCTCGTCCCATTGGCCAGGGAGTGTTGTGTGGTGGGGCCCAGAAAGAGAGCCTTTTATGTCATGACTCCTGCCCTTTGGAACATCATCATCCCACCCCCACCCCCGAAATCAGATTGGCCCCAATGCTGATGGCTTTCTCTAAGGCCCTGAAAACATGGTTGTACCAATAGGTGTGGGGATCTGGGAATGTGGTTGAGCCTATGCAGTGGCTGTATTGACTGTTATTGATAGATGATAGACTATCTCAGCTATGAATTTTGTGGTATGGTTTTTATATTTTTATGTTTTTATTCTTAAATTGTTGTATTGTTTGGGTGTCTTTATAGAGGTAGTCCTCGTTTAGCAACCACAGTTAGGAATGGCGACTCCATTGCTAAGCGAAGCGGTCACTAAGTGGGAAATCACATGGCTGTGACTGTGCTTTCCTTTTACCCACTCCCCTGCCCTTTGGGATGTTCACCCCACTTTGCTGGGATAGCCAGCTCAAAACTGACAAGACTAATCAGTTTCACACCTTCCACTTTTGTTTGCATCCTAACCACTTCCCTGCCCTTTGGAATGCTCCTCTGATGCTGGGATAATTAATAAGGGAATTAATGTCTGTATTTCTGTTCATTGGAGAGAAAGGGATTACAAGAGAGTAAGCAGGCACACAATGAGGAGTGCACATAAAAAGCAATGCACTGGCACTGGCAGCTGTAAGCACACTATGTAAATAGCCTGTTGTATTCCCCATTGTATGCCCGTTTATTCTCTTCTAATCCCTTCGCCTCCAATCTCTCCACTCTGCGAGGGGGAGGGGAAACAGGTCAGACACAGTGTAGTGACTGTATTGACTATAATGGCAGTCACATGACTGAGGGATGCTGGGAAGGTGGTAAATGCAGGCATTGGTTGTAAACGTATTTTTTCAGCATCATCGTAACTTCAAACAGTCACTGAATGAGGCAGTTGGTAAATGAGGACTGCCTGTATTGTTTTTTAATTGCCTGTGAGCCACCCCTGTTTGAGATGGGCAGCTATATAAATTGAAATAAAAAAATAAATAAAATAAACTATGGTAATTCTTCTCTTTGTCATCTTGCATGAAGTAGCTGCATTCCTTCTGCTCTGCTGGGATCTGTCCTCCTATTCAGCAGTGTCTCTTCTTCCCCTGAAGGCTTAGAGTCTGTTTTTCTGCAAGGGCCTCAGCTGTTTCTGAGTTCAAGTGGCACAAAATAGATTCTACTGTCTTCTGCTGAGCTTGTTTTTTTGTTCTGAGTCCTTTTCTTATGAGGATTTCATCTTCTGTCCTTGTTGTAGCATCTCATTTGTTTAATAAGTTGTCTTCTCTTAAACTGAAATACAATTACCGAAGATTATGTGTTCTCAAGAAATATGAGAACATCTCTGCCAGGAAGAAGAAACTGCATAGTTAGCAAGATAAGTATTGAGGGCTTTCAGAGAAACTAGCCAATAATACCAGAAGAATACCAATAATTCTTCTGAATGTCTTTGTTAGAGTTCAGTGCCCCTGTCCTTTAGTTATCCCCATGAGATTTTCTCTATATTCATTTATACTGCTTTTATTGCTCAAGTACTGCTCTCTTAATTAGTTTTTATAATATTGAAGTGTATTAGCACCTAATGATCTACATAGCTTTATAAATAGCAATTGGTGAAGCTTGGCTGGTAACTAAATCATAGTATCTTTGAATGTAAGTGTTCGAAAGGAACTTGGAAATCATCTAATCCAATTCTCTACCCAGTGCAGAAATTCACTACTATAGCATCCCCAACAGATGGTCATCCAACTTGTTTAAAGTTGTTTAAATGCCACCAGTGAAGGAAAGCCACTTCCTGAAGTAGTCAAGCATTGTTGAACAGCTTTTACCATTAGGAAATTTTTCCTGATTCCCTGTCAAAACCTGTTATTTAAATCTACAGATAGTCTTCTATGGGAAGCGAGCAGGGAAGGTCGCAAATGGCAATCATATGACTGCGGAGGTGCTTTGACGGCCGGAACTTTGAGGACCAGTTATAAGTACCACTCATTCAGCACTGTCATAACTTCAAATGGTTGCTGAACAAGTGGTTGTTAAGCAAAGACTACCTGTAGATTTAAATTACAGGTTTTGACAGGGAATCCTTGCACCCTTGTGCGACAGGGAATCCTTGCACCTTTGCGTGCCCTCCCCCACCCTGCAGTAGCTACTTACCTGTGGAATGTTGTTGAGAAGTTGGTGGGAAATCAGCTACAGAGGACCCTAAAGGAAATGTATTACAATATCTGGATCATTTTCAGGGTTCAGCTGGGTTATGGGTTGGAAATGGCATTTATCACTCTAATAGATTAACTTTGGGACCTGTATAGAGCATAGAGCAAGTGGGCCCTTCTTAGTCCTTTTAGCAGCATTGATACCACTGTGATATCATTCTGGATTGCTTGCGAGGATTGGGAATTAGAGGCAACTTAGTTATTAACTCCTACCTATATGGGTGGCTCCTGTCAGTAGTTGTAGAAGTAGAGCAACAAACTTGTGTCTGGTGGTTATCAGGGATTGGATTGGGAGAAACAATCTCAGTTAAACCAAAGCAAGATGGGACTGCTGTTTGTTGATAAATGTTTTGGTTTCACTGAAACAGTTGTGGCTCTGGACAATATTGTGGAGAAAATATGAAATTTGGTGATCCTCTTGGACTCACCTGGAATAACAAATGAAAGCTCTGGCAAAAGTGACCTTTGTTGAATTTAGCTGGTGTGCCAAGTTATGGCCCTACATGGATGGAGGCATTGGCAACAATTATTCATGCTGTTATCACCATGTAGTTGGACTAAATACCCCATATCCTGTATATCTGGCTACTGCTGAAGATGACTTAGAAGCTAGTATGGAGTGCAGCAACCAACCTGCTGGCTAGTACATCTCACCATTGCAGGATAACACTTACTTTTTGGTTGCTGCACTGATTCACTGGGCTTTCAGACCCAATTCATAGTCCTGGACATTACTTATAAACCCTTGTGGTGGATTTCAGAGCTGGTGCTCCTTCTCAAGAGGGAGGGGGCACATTCCAGAGAGATAAAAGATTGCACAGTCCGGGTTCTGCTGGTGGGAAAGTAAGGAGGTTCAAGGTAACTCCACTTTAGAGCCATTGCTGAATATTTACCCATAGGTCAGTTAGAATACCTTTAGTCTGGCAAGATTCTGTTTTATGGCAAGAGCAATAAAGAACTAGAGTTGGAAATCTGGCTCAGCATGGTTTTTCGCCTGTTCCCCCGACACCTATACACCATTGTGTCAGGTTACCTTAGGGCTTGGCTTATCTGAAATGAATCTGCCTGTCCTGTTAGGTGATCAAGGAAGGCTCTGCTCAGGGTGCCACCCCCACTGTAGTAAGGGGAATGAATTATAGACCTTTTTAATTGTGTCTCCTGGAAATACGTTTGGGCCCTTCTTTCCTGGCATTTGGGAAGCTTCTGAAAACCCCTCCTCTTAAGCAGGCCTTTGATGTCACAGAGGGCTAATAGTGGGGAGGACTATGGCCATCTTTTACTTTTGATTATTTTTTTTTATCATGCATTACTTATATTTTGTATTGTTCTTTAGGATTCTTCTGCATTGGTCAGAGGCATGAGATTGGGTGGTCTAGAAACTGTATTAATAAATGTATAACAAATAAATGGAAATCAAGCTGACAAATCGGAAATTTCCTGGGTCGTCCTCCTCTCCTTTTTTGAATGTAGGGACGTTTGCTCTCCTCTAGTCTTCTGGGATTCCACCAGTTCTGCAGGAACTCTCAAAGTTTTCAGTTAGTGATTCTGTGATTACTTCTACTAATTCCTTCAGTAATCTACGATATAATTCATCTGACTTTAGAAACTAAGAGGGGGTGAAGAGTTAACAAAATGTTTACACTTGTGATGAAGGCTGGAAGTCACTTCTTTATATATTTATTTAAATTAGCTAAATGTTCTTTTACCTCTTCTTTTTCTCTTTTGAGCTAGGGCTTCATTTCTTTTCTGAGAGAAGACAGACATAAAATATGAATTAAGGCATTCTATCTTATCAACACCAGCTCATCCCTTTCTCCTTAAAACATCTATAGCCTCTTTGCCTTGCCTTTTCTGACATACCTGGAAAAGTCGTCTTTAGGTTTTTTTCTAGCATTTCTTGCAATCCTCAGCTTATTTTGTTGTGCTTTAGTTTTCAAACAAATCCCTATAGTTTCTGGCAACTGCCTTGTATCTATCTTGGTTATACAGCTCTGTATGTACCCACACTTGTCTCCCATGTTTGTGTGTGTGTATGTGTATGCATAATTTTTATTAAGGATTTTAATTACAATAGTAAAATCTAATACAAACTAAAAAAAAGAGGAATAGAAAAAAGTGAAAAATATAAAACAAGAAAAAAGAACAGAAAATAGAAAGAAAAAAGGAAGAAAAGTAAGAATATAGTGAAGGGAGAAAAAAGAAATATATAAAGAAGTGACTTCCAGCCTTCATCACAACAAGTATAAACATTTTGTTAACTCTTCACCCCCTCTTAGTTTATAACCAATGATCTCATCATCCCATATCCCATCTCTTAACTATAGACAAACCATCATTTTTTCACTCCTAGTATCAGCAGTAAGTCCATTAAGGATTACCAGAAATAACAACATAACTTATTTTAACCTTGACCAAATGAACTGGTGTTTGTTATTGGTGGCGTGTTCAGACCCATGCCCTGGTCAGCAGATCCTTGAGGGCCCCAGCCTCTGGCTGCTGCTGCTTAACGCTAGTTCAGTTAACAACAAGGCCCCGCTCATATGTGATTTAATTACGGCGGCGGGGGGCTGGCATGTATTACTGAGACCTGGCTGGGCCCAGAAGGGGGGGTAGCCCTTTCAGGAATGTACCCAGCTGGGTTTCAGGTGTGGCATCAGCTGAGACACCGGGGCAGGTGAGGAGGGGTAGCGGTTGTCGTCCAAGAGTCTCTAGTGGCCTTCAGGGGCACTGCTCCACAAGTGGCCGGTTGTGAGACCCCGTTCTTCAAGTTGGGTTCCTGGGAGCAGTTGGGAGTGTTGCTGCTGTTCCAGCCTCCATGCTGCGTGGCAACTTCCCTGCCTGAGCTGCTGGAGGCCATCTCGGGGTTGGCAGTGGGGTTCCCCAGGCTTATGGTTCTGGGGAACTTCAACCTGCCATCCCTGGGGCATGCCTCAGAGGCAGCTTGGGAGTTCATGGCCACCATGGCAGCCATGGGCCTGCCCCAGATTATTTGGGACCCGACTCGAGACAGTGGCCTCACTCCGGACTTGGTTTTCTTGTCAGAGCAGTGGCAATGTGATCTGAGGAGAGAGCTAGATCTGTCCCCATTGTCATGGTCAGATCATGCCCTGGTGGCCTTGAGATTCTCTGGTACTGCCCCACTCTGCAGGGAGGCAGGACCCATTCGACTGATCCACCCCCGGTGACAGATGGACAGATGGGTTTCAGAGGGAGCTGTGGGTTATACCTGAGAATCTATTGCATAGTCCAGCAGAGGTCCTAGTCGCAGCCTGGAATAGGGAGGCGGCCGGGGCCATGGACAAGATCGCGCCTGTGTGACCTCTCTTGCCCCATCTGACCTGGCACTCCCTGTGGTTTACGGAGGAGCTGTGGGTTTTGAAGAGGATCAAGAGACGTCTAGAGCGCTGCTGGAGGAAGACAAGGACTGAATCCAACCGAACACAAGCCAGAGCCACTATTAAGGCCTACCTTGTGGTGGTAAGAGCGGCGAAACATCAATATTTCTCCGCTTTTATTGTGTCCGCAGAATGCTGTCCGATGGCCCTGCTTAGAATTACCCGATCCCTCTTGGGTAAGGGGGATTTGGTGATCCATCTACAAGGCCGTGCGTAGGAGCTTTCTGACCATCTGCAGGATAAAATTGCTCATGCCCTGGTCATCTCCCACATAGACCATTGCAATATGCTCTACAGGGGGCTACCCTTGAAGAGTATCCCGAAGCTTCAGCTGGTCCAGAATGCGGCTGCGTGAGCAGTTATTGGTGCCCCAAGATCGGCACGTGTGGCACCACTGCTGCGCAAGCTGCACTGGGTACCAGTTTGCTTCCGGGTCCAATTCAAGGTGTTGGTTATCACCTTTAAAGCCCTATATGGCATGGGACCAGGTTACCTGATGGACCGTCTCATCCTCTTAACATCGACCTGTCCCACCTGGTCATGAAGAGAGGGCATGGTACGAACCTCGCTGGTAAGGGAATACCACCTGGCGGGGTCCAGGAGGCAGGCCTTCTCTGCAGTGGCACCCGCCCTTTGGAACATTCTGCCCCCGGAGGTGAGACAGGCCCCTTCACTCCCGGCCTTCCGGAAGAACTTGAAAACCTGGTTCTGCCACCTCGCCTGGGGTGGGAGGGGCACGAGTTCCTCTTGGGGGTGGCTAGTACCATAGATCTCTCCCCAATGAATAAGATCTTCACCTCTTGGATTTTATCTCTATTTTATATAATTGTAATTTATATGCTTTTAATTGTGATTTTATTGTAAACCACCCAGAGTCCCCGCTTTTGGGAGACATGGGCAGTAATAGAAATTTGATAAATAAATAAACAAACTTTATATTCCTTCCTTTTACTTCTGACAGTCTTAATCTTTAGTTAATAATGTTGTAGAAATTGATTTATTTTCATCTTTGTCCCTTCTCACAAAGTTCTTCAAAGCTTTTTAACAAGCCTCTTCTGTAAATCCAATATAAAATGATTTCCCAGGTCAGTCTCTTGGTTTGTCATTTGTATTTCCCTTTTGATTTTTAAAACATCAACCAGTTTCTTTTGCATGTCCAGTGTAACATCCTTTTCCATGTCATTCTCATAACCTGTCATTTTTAGATCCATTTTTGATGCAGTCTCAGTCTTGTCAAATAGAACTTCTTCCTCAACTGCCATTTCTTCCAAAACATATTTTGGACACAGTTTATCCATAGAAGCAAACATCACTATTGACATCATTGATACTAACTCTGATTCCATTTTTCAGTATTTTCAATGTTAAAGTATTCTGCATCATTTTATACATCCATTTAGTGGTTAATCAGTCTTGTGTATTTTTCTCCTTTAACTAAAATCTTTAGTTCCCTCTAGTGTCCAATTTTTAAAACTATTTATCTTTATTTTGTCTTGCAAAAGTCCAAACAAATCTATTTCTCACAGAAAGGATTCTTTATAATTAATTCCAAAATCTTATTCCAGATTTATCTGGACCCTTAATCTGTTTATAACTTTCTAGGATCAAAGTCTTATTTAGCTTTAATCAAAGTATTATTTAGCTTTTTGCTGTTTATTTCAAACTTTTTAAATTCTTAATCTTAACAATTAAAATTTTCTTTCATGAAGTATTGAAGGAACACTCACCTGGTGTTTTCAGACTTGTAGCTCCAAAGATCTTTAATAGCTTAAAAGTAGTTAACAAGCAATTTCTGAATGCGATGAGAAAAGGAAGTTGTGAACCCAGTCTCCTTTAAAAGGCACTGACCATGGTTGTGAGCAAGATGGCTATTCCTGTCGTCTCCCTGTGCTCAAAACCTACCAGGGACCACTGTTTTGCAGTCTCCTCATGAGGATCAACTGTTCGGAGCACATGTGGGCGATCTCCCATCCTCTCCTTGTCCAGAGAGAATTCAAAGAGCTGGTCTACTCACCGGCTCATCGTTTTTCGCCATGGTCTTGGCTCTGTGAAAAGCAGGGCCGTCTTCAGTCCACCATTTCTTCCAGAAGTCTCCCATGTTTTTGTTCTTGTAGGAATGGTTTGCAGTGGCATCTTTGGTATCTTGTTTTGAAGGATTTCCCATCCTTTATTAATACTTTCTCCTTCAGGATTTCATGCCATTGAATTTAACATACATTCCATCTGAGTTCTTCAAAATCTGTTCTTCTGAAATCCAAGTCTGTACAAGTCTGATTTTCTTGTCTGCTTGTCCTCTCTTAATTTCATGGACTCAGGGATAATACAATCACTTTCTCCAAGTTTCTAGTAACTTTCAATTCTTCAGCCGTTCCTCCCTTTTAGTAAGGATTAGGTTCAGGATTGTAGACCCCTTTATTCCTTTATCCATCTTCAAGCAAATGAAGTTGTCAGCAACAGAAGATAAGAATTTGTTGGACCTCTGGCTCTCGGCAGAGTTAAATTTCCAGCTGATCTCAGTCTATTGGTTACCTGAGGGACCGCCTCTTCCCCATTACATCAGCCCGTCCCACCCGATCGTGCAGAGAGGGCGTGCTGCGGATCCCATCTCTAAGACAACTTTGTTTGGCGGGGTCCAGGAAGCGGGCCTTCTCTGCAGTGGCGCCCGCCCTGTGGAACATGCTGCCCTCAGAGGTGAGATTGGCCCCATCGCTCCTGGCTTTTCGGAGGAGTCTGAGGACCTGGTTCTGCCGCCTCGCTTGGGGCAGAGAAGGGAATAGATCTACATGGGGATGGCTGCTATAGACCACTCCTCCCACACTTGGACTGTTTTAGATTCTTTTGCCACTTGGACTTTTTTATGTTTTACTCTTATTTTTATTATTCATTACTGTAATTTTATATTGTATATTTTATTCATTGCATGATTGTTGCTTTAATTGATTACTGTAAACCGTCCAGAGTCCCCCGAAGGGAGGAGATGGCCAGGGACAAATTGGATAAATAAATAAATAAATTGAAATTCTTCATTGTCAATATTATTATAGCATCAAGAAGATTACTGAAAAATACAGAATGACTAGTGTGTCAATGGGAGTTAGAATTATCAATTGAAAACCGCCCCCCCCCCCCAGTTTATATTCCAGCGGGATAGCGGAACTGAGGAGAAGGATTTGGGAGGCACTGGTGGAAAGACAGGTCTTAGAGGAAGTTTGGAGTCCTAGGCCCAGGAAACCTCCAGTTGTTAGAGTGACAAATTTATGAATATATTTTTAATTTCAGGGAAAATCCTTTAAATACAATGTAAGGGAACTGATTTACAACCTATTTTAAGTTGTTTAATAGAAGTTATTTTGAGTCCTTGTTTAAACAGTAACAACGTGATATTGGTGTTCTATATCTTTCTCACATTCTACTTAGTCATATTACCTCAGAGATATATGAAGAAACAGAGAACTGAAAGTATTTCCAGATCAAGGAAGGGTTTGGTAGTGGCACTAAAACCAACAGATCCTTTAGAGGCATCCTCAAGTTAATGGGATTATACTTTAATTTTGAAGAAAAAGGAAAAATAAGAAAATGACCCCCAGAACAGAGAGAATACACAACAAGCAAAGATTGGCAAAAGTTAGTAAGAACAATAGAAAGGGTTTCTTCACCTAAATTCAAAATACACAGAAAGGAAGGGGGAAAAATAGAGGAGAAAATCTGTATACTAGCTGCTTATTCAAGTTGGCAAAATGCTAACCAATAACAAAGAAATTGTGAAACCACAGTATTAAAGTCTGGCTTAGTTTTTCCTAAGGAGGTATGTGTTCCTCAGGCGACTTGAAGAGCTTGAAATCAATTCTGCCCCTTCATCCTGCTCTTTAAATTGTCTGAGATTGATAAAAATGTGAAGATTGAAAGAAATGGAAGAAGACTAATGATGTATCTTCAATTTATATTAAAGGATGCTACATAGAAAAAAAAACAGACTTGTTACAGGGAGGCAGATTCTGATTGATTATTAAGAAGAATCTTCTAAAAGAGCAGTTTGACAATGGAAACAATTGCCCACAAAATTGGTGGGCTCCCTTTCACTGGACATGTTCAAGTATTTATTTTTATTATCAAATTTTATCACTGCCCATCTCCCCCACCCCCATGTAACCCTCTGTAAAAATTGCTTTTATTTGGATCCCTTTACTGGCCATTGGGTTTGTCTTGATGGCCTAACCAGCCCTTTCCAATGGTATATGTGTATTCTTTTATGCTTTGGCATTGTGCAATGGAACACTGTTTCTCTTTTGCTGAATCACTGTGTTTGAATTTCTTGTCCTGTGATATATATCCCATAACCATTTGCAGAACTAGAACAAACAGAACAAACTTTATTACTCTCAATAACCAGTCCAAAGGGGAGAGAAAGAGAAATAGAGTAAAATATCCAAGTACGTACAGGGAAATGAATAAGTCAGTACATTTAAAATAGTATAAAAATTATAGATAGAAAACCTGTTGAGCTGATCTAGTTAACTAAACCTAAACAATCTGTTATCTATAGTATTTAATAAGTGGAGTTGTCATTTGGTGTCTGGTTTGCTTGTAGCAGGATCAGCTTAAAAGAATATGAGCCATTGATTCTATTTCTCCCTTTCCATATTGGCAGTCTTTCTGGGTATGGAATCTTCTTATATTTGTCCGGCAGTACTATAGAGGAGAAGGTACTAATGCATGCCGTTGAAAAGGCCCATCTGTGTTTTTAAAAAATAAGATTTTGTAAATAATTGGCTGGGGCACCATTAGAAACTTCCATCAGCAAGCAATAGAAGTATGGGACTTAGGCCAACTCCTTCTAGTGATCCATATCAGCTACCCTTTCTTAAAACATTTTCATGGCATCTTCATACCCCAGTTGGCTTAGATATTCAGATGAGAAGTCATAGGTAATAAGCTTTTGTTTGCAAACTAATTACCAGTTATCTGTATATTTACTCATTAGCAACAGTGAGATTAATCCACTAGGGTTTAAAGCAATTCTGATCCAAGTGATTATCATTCTGGACCAGGCCTGAATTTGGCAGGCCTGCTTCCAGCCTCAGGGTTACATTAGACATCATCTGTCTAATGAGAACACTTATTATGACCCTAAGGAAAGCTGATTGAATCCATTCATAGATTGTAAAATATGAAGGTAGACCCAGTTGTATTCTATACATCATTTGTGCTACTGATTTGGCCTGAAGTAGTTTAATCCAGCCTTTTTCAGCCTTTTGACCCTGGAGGAACCCTTGAAATATTTCAGAAATTACAAAATTATTGTATTTGTTTCATGCGTAGGCTTCTATATATGCATTAACAGTGTTCTTAAACTAAAAATAAAAAATGAAACTTACCTCTTTAATGTGAAGTTGCCAAAATTTGAAATAATTTTTTAAATAAATTGTGATCTCCCAAGGAACCCCTAGTGACTTCTCGCGGAACCCAAGGGCTCCACAGAACCCTGGTTGAGAAACCCTGGTTTAATCACTACCAGAGCAAATTTCCCTCCTTGTATTCTATAAAGGCTTAGAATGGCTATGGTACTCTTCTGTGTCTTTGAAGCAGCACAGACAGTTTGAGCCTTTAATTTCCTATTGGTTTGGAAAACAAGCCTAGATTAACCTGTTCAATTGCGTTGTTATTAAATATCCATTTGTTTCTTTGAGTGCTGTTGGAAAACACTAAAATTTTGTGTGTTTTCTTTATGATCAAATGCTATTATATATAATTTATTATTGAGTAGCCATTAGGCCATATCAGAGTACAGGATATAAAACATAAATAAGACTGTGTGTAAAAATAGAATAAAAGGAACAAATAGATAAGAAAAGGAATAAAAATACAAATCATATTTCTGAATTACCCCTACAGTTTACCCTAACCAGGCTCACATATGCAGATCTCAACTGACCTGTTTTATTCAAATAAAGGGCCGTATTATATGTAATTTTTGGATTCTGTCCGCACGTGAAGTATGTTGTTTTAATATAAGGATCCCAATAGGCCATTTGTCTAATGTGCGGTCCTAGATACTGATCTCTCTCTTATACAATTGTCATTCAGATAATATGTGTGTTATGACTTGTACCTCTGGAGCTCTGCAAAAAAAAATTTTTTTTTTGAATTTATGATCAAATGTTCACTTTTATAAAAGGCTGCCAAAATTTCCAGTGCTTGTCTTGTGCCAATTTGCACTTGTGAAAGTACTGGTAGTCCTTAAGTTACAACCCTTCGCGACCATTTGAAGTTACAGCAGTGCTGAATGAAGGGACTTACGACCGGTCCCCGAAGTTACAGCTGTTGCAGTGCCCCAGCAGTCACATGATCAAAATTTGGGTGCTTAGCAGCCCACCCGCACTTACAACTGCAGGGGCGCTTCAACTCCCCCCACCCACCTATCTCTCCTCCATCTATGCCCCTTTGGCCCCCTGCACTACGTGGCCCCTGCGGCCCTAGCTGGCCTTCACCATCTTCTTGCTCCCGCTGCTGACCAAGCATGCCTGGCTCTTTTTGAGGCAGATGCTGCCTACATGAGCTTTCTTCTCAAGATTGCACACTGTGGTTTCCTTGCGAGACCTGAGGAAGATGGCCTCATGTGGCCAGTGGCTGCCTTGTGAAGGGCCATGGCGGGCACACCTTGTCAGTGGGAGCAAGAAGATGGCGAAGGTCAGCTGGGGCAGCAGAGTTCAGGGCAGCAGGGGCCTCAGAGTGCAGGGTGGCAAGGGTGATTGTGGCTGGGACTGGGCTGAGGTGGCTGAGGCTTCCAGAGTTGCTTCAGGTTGCTTCCCAGGGCTCTGTGCCTTTATGCCATGCTGCTGGGGTGGCTGAGGCTTCCAGGGGCAGCTGTGGTTTTGCGCTGCAGCTCAGGGGCTTCTTGCAGCCCCAGAGCCGTGGCCTTCCAAGAAGTTGAGCTGCAGCATGGCAAGCAGCCCCAGAGCCGCACAGTTCTGGGGCTGCTTGCCACCCTGCAAGGCAGAGTACAGGGCAGTCAAAAGGGCAGAAATGGGGAGAGATAGTAAGGTGGGGGGAGTTGAAGAGGAGGCAGTCCCTTACTTCATTGAGGCTTGTGGCTAGGAGGGACCAAATCCAGAATGGATTGGGGTAGGTCCTCGGCTAATGACTAGTGGAATTTGGTTGACAACAGCAACAGGGATTGCCAGGATTGCTGTCGCTAAGCGATGTGGTCATGTGACATCACACTTTATGACCAAATCACTTAGTGATGGAAATTCCAGTCCCAATTACCGTTGGACTTCCTGTAATGCCACATCATCATGGTTCACCCATGGTTCAGAGAGCCACATAAGAACCCCATTTCTGATTGAAAATCAGAACTCATAAGAACAATAGTACCTTAATATGTAATGCATAATAACATAACTAGAGCAGCATGATTCAGAGCAGAAAAATAGGTGGAGCACTTGACTTCTGCTGTGGCATTGCATTTGTTGATTCTGTTCTGTAACTATTCTTATATCACTGTGAAATGATTGTTCATGATAGAAAAGAGAAACTGAAGAAACTAAGGTAATGCTTTATAAGTCAGAGAGTGAAAAGAGGGAAAAGTCAGGAAGTTTATTCCAATATTATATAGTGAGTGAGAGAGAGAGAGAGATGGTAAATGTATTGTGGATTCAGTTGCTGTTAAAAGCACTTGAAAAGTAATAATGTAAAATAGCAGTCTAAAGATTTGCCTGATTTTACAAGATTGGTCATAGTACCACTTAGGCATCTAAACTTCCATTCTGTTTCTATAGTTAGGGAAACAGTAGCATTGTGCATCCTTCCTTAATAAAAAAAATTAAGTACATTACAAAAGAAAAGATAACTCTTAGTAAATAAAAGCAGTTTCCCTTGTTTCCTTATTTTTTCTTTCTGTGAGGTAGTCATTACTGCCTTCACTGACCACAATTTTTATATGATCTTGAAAAATGTGCAAGCTTTGTCGTTAATGGGGTCATCAGTCTCTATGCACTAAGGTTTGGGGAATGGAATGCTTTCTGGACACTTGCAGTGTATAGCTGAAGAAGTACATTTAAAAATACTTTCTTAGTAAAATTTCCTGTTTATAGTATCTGTTTTAAGCTATCATAGTAAATATTGTCAACATATTTTGCAGGGATTTCCTGCCCCGTGGATCTGGAATTGTTACCCGGCGACCTCTCATCCTTCAGCTTATCTTTTCTAAAACAGGTGTGTGGTCCTTACATTTATGCTTAAAAAAGTAATCCAAATTCTTCTTTGAATGATGTTATATTCATGTACAGTTCCTTCTTGGATTTTGAGTACTGTAAATATTCAGTCATGCCTTAGAAATTAGTAAGAATGATGAAGTATTTAGTATGGTTAAATTATAATAATAGATTATAATTCTTGAGTGAGCACTCAAAAATTTACCATAGGTTTGTATTTGAGCTTCACAAGAGGTATCTTCTCTCTTTCAGAATATGCAGAATTTTTGCACTGCAAGTCTAAGAAGTTTACAGATTTTGATGAAGTCCGGCAGGAGATTGAATCAGAGACTGATAGGGTGACAGGAACAAACAAAGGCATTTCTCCTATTCCTATTAATCTGAGGGTATATTCACCACATGGTAAGTGGTGTGTCTTTTGCCTCTGAGTAAACTTTGTAAAAGTTGGATATTATAGTCTTCTCAGTGCCTAGGAAAGAAGAGGGAGATTTGGAAAATATTGTTCAGAGAATCTACACATTCTTCCATTATCCTGAAAACAGATAACTAACTCTCCTATTCATTGAGGGGTTCTTACCAAAAGAATGAAGAAAGCTCCACCATAACTAAGTCAAGGATAAATTAGATCCCAAATATTGAAGGTATTCCATTGTTGAGATTTCTGTAACCTAATCTCTTTATCTTTTTAATGAAAAGAGGACTTTGTGAGAATCTTGTTTTTGGATGTAATTGGCTGTCTGACAGTGATAATTGTTGACATACATATACATCCACACATATACCTGAGGGTAGGGATGTATGAAATATTTCATTATGAAATGTTTTGAGCATGGAATTTTACAAAATGCTGCATTTTTAAGTGTGCAGTTGGCCATCTCAAGCAGTTTGAAAGTGCTTTGGTGATTTATGGATTTACTGATTAAAAAGAGTTGAATATGGGAAGAAGGGAATTACTTTTTTTTATCCCACCTTTATTATTTTTACAAATAACTCAAGATGGGGAACATAATGCCAAGTCAGTCAATAACAAGGCCCCCCTCATATTTGATCTGATCATGGAGGAGGGGGCAGACCTGGCGTGTATTACCGAGACCTGGCTGGGCCCGGGGGGGTGGAGTAGCTCTCTTAGAAATGTGTCCGGCCAGGTTTCAGGTGTGGCACCAGCCAAGACACTGGGGCAGGGCAGGTGGGGTAGCAGTTGCCATCCGAGTGTCTCTAGTGGCTTTCAGGGGCCCTGCTTCACAAGTGGCTGGTTGTGAGACCCTGTTCAAGTTGAGTTCCCAAGAACAGTTGGGAGTGTTGCTGCTGTACCAGCCTCCGTGCTGCATGGCAACCTCCCTGCCTGGGCTGCTGAAGGCCATCTCGGGGTTGGCAGTGGAGTTCCCCAGGCTTATGGTTCTGGGGGACTTCAACCTGCCATCCCTGGGGCATGCCTCAGAGGCAGCTCAGGAGTTCATGGCCACCATGGCAGCCATGGGCCTGTCCCAGATAATTCGGGACCCAACTCGAGACAGTGGTCACACCCCAGACTTGGTTTTCTTGTCAGAGCAGTGGCAATGTGATCTGAGGGGAGAGATAGATCTGTCCCCATTGTCATGGTCAGACCATACCCTGGTGGCCCTGAGATTCTCTTATGCCACCCCCCTCCGCAGGGAGATAGGGCCCATTCGATTGGTCCACCCCCGGCGACTGATGGACCCAGTAGGGTTTCAGAGGGAGCTGGGGGTTATACCTGAGGATCTACTGCATAGTCCAGTGGAGGTCCTAGCCGCAGCTTGGAATAGGGAGGCAGCCGGGGCCTTGGACAGGATTGTGCCTGTGCGATCTCTCTTACCTCATTCAGCCCGACGCTCCCCGTGGTTCACAGAGGGGTTGAGGGTTCTGAAGAAGGTTAAGAGCGCTTAACCTTAATCTGGAGCGCTGCTGGAGGAGGACGAAGACCGAATCTGACCGAACACAAGCTAGAGCTGCTATTAAGGCCTGCCTTGTGGCGATAAGAGTGGCGAAACGTCAATATTTCTCCGCTTTTATTGCGTCCGCAGATTGCCCCCCGGCGGCCCTGTTTAAGATCACTCGTTCCCTTTTGGGTAAGGTGGATTCAGTTACCCACCTACAGGGCCATGCGGAGGAGTTTTCTGGGCATCTGCAGGATAAAATTGCTCAGATCCGTTCCAAGTTGGACTCTATGCATGAAGCACAGTCTGGAGGAGATGCCGGGTTTTTTTGAGCAAAAAACAGATGTCCTGAGCTGAAGGCACTTTCATGCTTGAAATACTTCCAGAATGCTCAAAGAAGCCCACTTTGGACTTGAAACATCAGGGTTATACTCAAAGATGGGATGCTTTGGGAAATTTTGCACTTGAAATATTTAGAAATGAAATGGCTGCTTAATACTACTTAAAAGCTTCCAACTCCTGAAAGTGCATTTGAATAGAAATATCCAATTAAAATGCTATTTTAGGGGGGTGGCAATGTTTATTTGCAGCAAAAATCTGTATAGTTACCTCTGGGAAAATAATGACGGGAAAAATATGTACACATTATCTCAAGATGGAATACTTTTATAAGTCTTTGGAAATAATGTCATGACCTATGAGTACATAATTAAAAGTTGAGAGTATTTTGGTAATTATAAAACTGACTTTAATTGATTTTTTTATTTTTCATTTCCCTCTCTCTTTCATTTAAATGAGCCCTCTCTTGGCTTTAATAGTTTTTTTCCCCTCTTTTAGGTAAAAGGGCTTTGGAAAAATCTCTGAAGTCCAGAGCTGATCTTAAGACAAAAGAGCCTTTCTCAAGTGAAGTTCTTATTCTTTGCTGATTTTCTTTTCAGTGCTGAATCTGACTCTGATTGATCTTCCGGGTATCACTAAAGTGCCAGTGGGTGACCAACCCCAGGATATAGAGTACCAGATTAAAGATATGATTTTGCAGTTCATTAGCAGAGAGAGCAGCTTGATTCTTGCTGTGACTCCAGCCAATATGGATTTAGCCAACTCTGATGCGCTCAAACTGGCTAAAGAAGTTGACCCACAGGGTAAATTATGTTTTTCTGTTTACCTGCTGATGTAGCGAGTGTATACATTCTTCATCACAGACTAGTGTGAGATTCCAAAATAGCACTTCGTAATGATTTTTCCAGGTAGAATGCACCAGGACGCAGTTGCTGTTCTGTAGTAGCAATAGCCTAACTCTGATAAGATCTCAATCTTTAAAAGAAATCTTGTATTACTATTATTTATTATTTATTTAACTTTATTGGTTGCCCAACTCCAGAGGACTCTGGGTGGCATACAAAGCTAGAGAAAATATAAAAACAGCTAAAAACATTAAATCAAACAGACAGCCCAGACTAAAAAAAATCTAATAGACAACAAAATCAACAAAACAAAACAGGGGCCAATGAACAAATAATAAGCATTAACCCCAGGTCTGGGACCAAAGCCAGGTTTTCAAAGCTTTCTGGAACCCTAGGAGAGAGGGCGCCATCCTTATCTCTGGGGGGTGGGGGGATGCTGTTCTAGAGGGTGGGAGCTGCATGCTTCCTAGGGTTGGTGGTGTTTAATGGAGGGGACCTGGAGTGCACCCACTCTGCTGGAACGTAGTAGGTGGGCAGAAACCATTGGAGACAAGCAGTCTCTCAGATATCCAGGCCCTCTGCCATACAGGGCTTTATAGATAATAACCAGCACCTTGAATTGCACTCAGAAGCCAACTGGCAAGCCAATGCAGCTCACATAGCAGTGGTGACACATAGGTACACCGAGAGGCACCCATTACTGGTAGGCAATGGGAGCAGAGAAGATTAGATTAAAGCACCTTTTAGCTCAAAATGCAAATAAGAACAAAATTGAGTAATTTCTACCTTTTAGAGTAGTAACTTTTTAATTCTATGCTGCCTGACAAAGTAATAAAAAGATTCCAGAAGCTCTATAAAATAGATGGAACATGAGGCTAACCATTCTGAAATGTAGGACCCAAACAAACCAGCTCAACAAAGTATGTTGTTGTAATATATTATGTATATTTCAGCTAGTTTTATACTGTTTGTTATATATAGAATATCATTATTTTGCAAGGAAACATTATCCTGAGAAACTTATTTTAGAACTTGCTAAATTGATCACCACTTGATTACGACTCTCTTTTCTTTTTCAGGTTTAAGAACAATTGGAGTGATAACCAAGCTAGACCTGATGGATGAAGGCACTGATGCCAGAGATATCTTGGAGAATAAACTGTTGCCTCTGCGGAGAGGTAGAAAAGCATTCAGAATTACAGCTGATGGATATTCCTTTCAGTGAATTCCATCTTGGGTTGCTGATTAAATTCATAGGCAAAACAAGGAATGAAGACTCTGGGCTAATTATGGGCAGAGGAAAATATAGCAGAAGATAGGGAGCAGGCTGTACTCCAAGTGCCTTAAACTGGTTCTGCATACCAGCCAATGGTCTCTTACCCAATGCCAAGTCATCAGAACCTCAAGAGGCTTGGGCTTTCAACCACTTCTACTGACTGCCAGCTCAGCTTGTAATAAAGCTCCTCTCATCCATGACTTAGTTGTAGATGAGACAGCTGACCTGGTGTGTATTACTGAGACCTGGGTGGGCACAGAGGGAGATGTTGGCCTCTTAGAAATGTGCCCATCTAGATTTCGGGTGTGAGTTGAGACCCCAAGGCAGGGGTGGTGGGGTAGCTATTATCATCCAAGATTTTGAGGCTTTCAGAGGTGCTGCCCTGCAGATTATAGAACGTAAGACCCTGTTTGTACAGTTCAGATCTAGGGATCGGTTGGGATTGTTGCTGCTGTACCAACTTCCCTGCCATGTAGCAACTTCTCTGCTGTAGCTCCGTAGCCTGATTGGCAGTAGAGTTCTCCAGGCTTGTGCTCCTGAAGCACTTCAGTCTGCCTTCCTTGGATACAAATTCTGATAGGCCTTGGGAGTTCATTGCCATCATGGCAACCACTGACCTGATCTAGGTCACTGAGGACTAAACACATAGTGGTAGTCACATGTTGGATATTGTTTTTGTATTGGGGCAATGGCAATGTGATTGTATTTTGAGGGAGTCTACCATCACTCCATTGTCATGGACTGCTTTGGGGCTGCTCCCTGCTGCAGGGAGGCTGGACCTATTCAACTGATTCACTCCAGGCATCTGAGGGACCTGTCTGGGTTTCAGAGGGAGTTTGGGGTTGTTCCTGAAATCTGGTGCATGATTTGACTGAGGCCTTGCTTGCCATCTGGAATGAGAAGATTGCTGTGGTTTTGGATCGGATTGCATCTACGTGGCCTCTCCCTGTCTGTGGAACCTGGGGCTGTCCTGGTTTACAAAGGAGACAGAGTGATGAAATGGCAGAAGAGAAGCCTCGAGTGCTTCTGAAAGACAACAGAGAGCAAATTTGACCAGACATGGGACAGAGCCTGTATTCAGGACTATGTTACAGTGATAATGGTGACAAAACATGTATATATATTTCCAGCCTTATCTTGTCTGTAGATAGCTAACCAGTGCCCTTGTTTGGGGTGATTCAGTCCCTCCTAGGTAGAGTGGAGTCTGAATTGTACCTGCAGACCGTTGTGAGAAATATTCTAGGTATCTCTTGGATTAAATTGCTCAGTTTCTAAGTTGGATGCTGTCTCTGCAGCAGATCCTATGGAGTTGATCCATGTCTCTTATCCAAGCTTTTCCAGGAGATTATGTGTGGCTGGGTCCAGGCAGTGGTGAATTCATCCTTGAGGGAGGAGGTGGTTCCACCAATACTTAGGGAGGCAGTGGTCTGTCTCCTACTCAAGAGATCGTATTGGACAATTTTTGTCCTGTCTCTAACCTTCCCTTTTTAGGGAAGGTTGTTGAGAAGATGGTTGTGCTGCAGCTTCAAAGGGTCCTGGAGGAAGTGGATTATCTGGACTACTTTCAGTTGGTTTTCAGGCCTGGATATGGGACTGAAACAGCATTGACTGGATTTGTGGATGAGCTCAGGTGGGAGTGGTGTGGAGATGGTGCATCCATCCGTGCTTTCCTTGATCTCTTGGCATCTTTCAATACTGTTGATCATAGTATCCTTCTGGACTGGCTCCAGGGATAGGAGTGGGAGGCACAGTTCTGCACTGGTTCTCTTCTTCCAGGGCCAGTTCCAGTCTGTGTTGATTTGGCGGGCAAGGGGAATCTAGCTCATGGTCCCTTCTCTGTGGAGTTCCTCGGGGATTTTCTCTTCCAACACCCTTCCCCCCACAAGCAAGCCCACCATGCTTTGGCCAAATATATTTTTACTAGTTATTGTGAGATGCATGCTATCCACCATCTAAGTAACTTAGACCGTAACTGCACACACGATATATCTGTTAGTATAATTTGCATAACCACTCCCTAATTTGTAAGGGACGCGGTGGCGCTGCGGGTTAAACCGCTGAGCTGCCGATCGGAAGGTCGGCGGTTCGAAACCGCGCGGCGGGGTGAGCTCCCGTTGCTCGTCCCAGCTCCTGCACACCAAGCAGTTCGAAAACATGCAAATGTGAGTAGATTAATTGGTACCACTTCGGCGGGAAGGTAACGGCGTTCCGTGAGTCATGACCACGGACGGGTCCTTAGGGACAACGCCGGCTCCAAGGCTTAGAAACGGAGATGAGCACCGCCCCCTAGAGTCGGACACGACTGGACTTTACGTCAAGGGAAACCTTTACCTTTACTCCCTAATTTGCAGTATTTTTCTTTCCCTTTCTGATCCTCTTTCATGGATTGGAAGGACAGATAAGATCTGAGCATCCTTCTGAGTTGTTTTTAAGTCTTTGGTGATACAGTTGTAACTATTCTTTACAGCATCATTTGTCCCTAAATTGTTATCAGGAAGGTATAATTATCAACGGACTTGACAGGTCTTGAAAGTTGTTCTGTACATTTCATGCATTTAGTTAACATACTGCAAACATTGGAACAGTCAGGCATGTATGTGGTGCAAGACCGAACAGCATTGCATTCTGTTATACATAGGGTCGCCATGAGTCGTAAACAACTCGAGGGCAACTAACAACAACAACAGTTAACATACATTTGTTTCAGTTCATGATAGTAGTGAGTCACCAACTAACATTATGGCCAAGAGTACTTTAGTTAAAAATATAGTAACAGAGCAGGGAAGTTTATTATGTTTGCCTTTTTAAAGGTGTGATAACCTTAAATAAGGAATCCTCTTCCTTTCAGGTAAAATAATGAATTATCCTACCCCTTTGTCATCTGGAAGATTTCTAAAGCTCTGAAATTTGAAAAGCTAATACAGGCAGGCAGTTTCTTCCTATGCTGGACATCTTTTGGTATTAGGAGGCATCTGGTACATAAGTTGCTTGTAGCTTTCAATCTTTTCTCCTCTGGTAATAAGCATTAGATAGTTGGAACCATATATACTGTTTAGAATAGTTATTTAGAAACTAAGAAATGGTTCAGCGGAAAGTGCTTTAATATGCGTCATATGAGTTAGTTGACATATGAATGTTGATAAATATGAAATGAACAAATACACAGGTCAGATTAGTGTTATGCATTTCAGCAAAAATTGCTGAATAGGTTCTGGATGTCAAGGTTATGATTTCCTACTATTCCCCTTGTATGGCCATTAACTTGACAACTTTATCTAGTAACAGATAATTAGTAGAGGATTTGGTGATTACTCATTTCACAGACTAAGATCTTGATAATCCTTTTAATCCAATTCAGAATCACTTTTCTGCATCTAGAATAAAAATGCAAAATAAGCACATTCTCATGTGCATTCAGGTATTGCATTTTAGTTTTCTATACATTTCTTGATTCATTTTCTTATATTAAAGACGACCATTTGAGATCAATAGTATGATGGCATGATTGATAAGCAGACTATTCTGGGTGAAGAAAACCCAGCCACACCTGTAAAAAATCCCATCCTGTCTCTAGGCTGTTTCAAGTAAAGAAAAAATAACTGCATGTTCTCAGTTTTCAGAGTGGATTTCTGAACTTCACTGTAGAAGCTATATTCCCCCTATTATTGATACACTCTTATGTTTACCTGACTTTATGAAGTTGTTGCACTGTCTCATTCCAGCCCTCTTCTCAGAATTTTTTCTGGTCCCTGTACAAACTATAAGACAGAAACTAACATGTGGAGTTGTTCCCTTGTAGGCTACATTGGAGTTGTGAACCGGAGCCAGAAGGATATTGATGGTAAGAAGGACATCAGAGCAGCATTGGCAGCTGAGCGCAAGTTCTTCCTTTCCCATCCTGCTTACAGACACATGGCTGATCGCATGGGAACTCCCCATTTGCAGAAGGTTCTGAACCAGGTATGCTGTTCCTACAGCGATCTAACTATTTTTCTTGGCTCACTCTTACCAGCTTGCTTTCAGCTGAACATCACAGAGTGTATGTCTTATACTTTCTAATAGTAGTTATTATTGGAGAAGGTGTCTCTCTTACTTTAAAGCCACATGTAAGTTTTTCCCTCTGCGTCAGTGTCCATAAATCAATTAACTATGCTTCAGTTTAGAGCTAGTTTGGACATTGCAAAGAAACAGTAGTGGAAGTAAGATACCTTGGTTTCTGGTTTGTTTAGGTCTCTGTACCAGGCATAAAACCGCCTGAAGGAGTGCTAAATACTTCTCATAAACAGATTTCTCAATGGATGCATTTCTACTGAATATGAGCAAACCTTGTTGAAGCAACAGATGTTCTGTAGGTGGTATAGCGTAAGACAGTGCCTGCTGTGGAAGGACTCTGCGCTCTCTTTTAATCCGCAATAAGAACAGTAGAGTTTTATTGGGAAGAGAAAGGAATACAAGGATTCTTGAGTACTATTAGTATCTTCTGATTATTATATTCTGTATATTTGCTCCCGGCCTTCTGGAAGAAATTGAAGACCTGGTTCTGCTACCTTGCGTGGGATGGGGAGGGTAACAGCTCCACCGGGGGGCGGTTGGTGCCATAGCACCCCCTATTGATTGGGATTCCATCTCCTCTTGGATTTTGTATTTATTATCTTATTTATGTTTTTAAAGTGTAATGTCTTTATTATTGTTTTTATTGTAAGCTGCCCAGAGTCCCCCATTGGGGGAGATGGGTGGTAATATAAATTAAATAAACAAACAAACAAACTTTTCCGAACTTTCAGAGCAGGTTGTCCATCAGATGAGCACTCTTGTTTGAGAGCAAAATAGACTGGCAAGTACCTAAGGAAATAGTGCATGCCTCAGCCTCTCTGGCTTCAAAAGGGGGATGGCTTATTTTAGTAGCATGATGAAAGATGACAGGTCTCCTGTGCGTGTCTGACCCTTTGGGGGGACATCGCTTTCGTGATGTTTTCTTGGCAGACTATATCAGGGTGGTTTGCCATTGCCTTCCCCAGTCTTTCCCAGTTTTAGTAGTAAGAAACTTTATATACAGTAGTGATATTAATGTAAAATTATTGTTGCTTCCTGTCTTCTCTTCAGCAATTGACAAACCATATCCGGGACACTCTGCCATCCCTGCGTAGCAAACTTCAGAGTCAGCTGCTGTCACTTGAAAAGGAGGTGGAAGAATATAAGAATTTTCGTCCTGATGATCCTACACGGAAAACCAAAGCCTTGCTGCAGTAGGTCAACTCTATACTAAACTCTAGTTCTCATTTGAATAGCTTCCTGCTTTCTTTGCTGTGCTTTGAGAGGTGTGTGTACCATAGTCTTGTTACCTTTTTGTTGTTGTTGTAGTTATGGAGAAACATTTATGATATGGCAAACATCAGTTAGGGTTCCTTCATTCCCTTTATAGAGCAACTTTGATTTCTTTATATTTTACAGTTCCATAAGCAAAAAAATACCCTAAAGAATTGATTTTTTTTATTATGTATCATCAAGTCATTTTCGATTCCTAGTGACCTCATAGATAGATTTTCTCCATGATGATCTATCCCTAACCTGGTCTTTCAGATGTTCCAACGATACGCTCATCACCACTGTAACTGAGTCCATTCACCTTGCTGCTAGTTGTCCTCTTCTTCTCTTTCCTTCCACCGTTCCCATTATTAGAGCCTTTTCCAGAGAGCTAGGTCTTTGCATAATATGTCCAAAGTAGGATAATCTTAGCCTGGCCCTAAAAGATCCCTACCCCAAATTTCAACAGAGAGCAGGAGAGAGAGAAGGTAGCAAGAGATAAATGTTAGTTGAACGTTTGCAGCAGATAGGGCTGGGATTAAGGGATTATACAAAAAATGTGATGCAAAAAGTGATTTTGTAGAAGAAAGAGATGGTACCAGTGTTTGAAGTAAAAACATCCCTGATAAGAGGAAAGTCTTATTAAGAAGTATGTCTACAGACTCACGTATGATACAGTTTTTCTCTATTAGGGAAGCAACCTATGGTTGCTTTGCTTAGCATTATAAGATGCCGTGGGCCAAAAAGACCAGCATTCTCGAATGCTTCTAAAACTATAAACTCTCTGAACTGAACATAGAATAGCAGCAGTTCTTGATTTTCTGGCTCTGGTCAGAGAGGAAGTAGCTGGAATTAAGACGATTCTATTTCTAGTTTAGCTTCTCCAGTAGCCTTTTGGGGTGACAAAAAGAAACTCTTTGTTAGAGCAGAATTTATAAGAAACATTCCATCTTACTGTATGGTATCTGAACTCTCCAGGGTTAAACTATACCCATTTCATTAAGGAAAAAAGGTGTGTGTGTGTGCATATATACACATACTGTATAATATATTAGTTTTCAGTAAATGTCATAGAAAGTTGGTTTTTGATAGTGCATTAAAAAATTAGAGTACTTTCCCATATTGAGATGAACCTAAGAATTACTCTTTGAGTGAGATGGGCGGTGACTAAATTTGAAATATAAATAAATAAACTTAGTCATCAGTAGGAAGTTTTGCCACTTGCTAGAGATACTTTTTTATCTTTCTGGCAAAAATTTTCATAGATGCCAACAGAAATTGATTTAATACCTAAAAGCATTCCTCTCTGAGCATTCTTAATTGCTTAGTGAGATTTCCATGACTCAGCAGGTCTTGAAAAACTGTCATGACCCCATTTATCTTTCTGCAGAATGGTCCAACAGTTTGCGGTTGATTTTGAGAAGAGAATTGAAGGGTCTGGAGACCAGGTGGATACACTAGAACTCTCAGGTGGAGCCCGAATAAATCGCATTTTTCATGAGAGGTTCCCCTTTGAGTTGGTCAAGGTAAAAGTGCTAAAAACTATACTCTTTAGAGGAGTGTGTATCTGATTTTCAAATACGTTGTTCACCAAGACTGAAGCTGTGGGTTTCATGCTGTATAGCTTTAGCTAACCTTGGTAACCAAGTCCATTTCAATGTTTGCCAGAGCTCAGATGAGTTTCTCAAAGTCAAATGTTTTAGAGTACTGCCGTATTTTCAAGCAGTAGTAAAAATTACTGCTCTGAGTTCTTTGTTCCCTGCTAAGAGAGACAGAAACATTATATCAGCTTTCCTTGGATAGGCCAACACTAGCGTTTGGTTTCCTGGCTATGTACAAGATCCGGTCAGGTAAGGAGGGATTAGTTGTGCATCATACTTCTTAAAAATAAGAGACACCACAATCTTTAGTTTTCTTCTCTCCTGGCTTTCCTGAGCACAGAAAGAAGAAATTCCAAAGAAATGCTTTGGAAACATCCTGGCAGTGAGAACGTAAACAATATGTACGTTTGTCTTTCTGTTAAAGTATGAGAATGATGAAGAGGCATTTGTTTATATTAAGAGGTACATGAGTGGAAAGTATATACTCTCAGAAATACATTGTGTGTTAGGAAATTCAGATCCATTTAGCCAGTCTGTTATATATCTTACAGAAGGTTCTTTTTATATTGCTTTAAATAAGTATTATGAAAGGGATTTCTTGGATATGTCTAATTTTGGCTGATTAGTTAAGAATTTTCAGTTTTCATGTATCTGTATTACCAGAATCTGAAGACTTCTGGCAGTTTACAACAATAAAAATATAAAAAATACAGTTACAAACCCAGCTGGCTTTCATGCCTAAGGCAAGACTAGAACTCACAGTCACCTGGTTTCTAGCCTGGTGCCTTTGTTGGCAGATTGCTTGGAAAGCCTTTGGCCCAGGAGAGATCAGAAAAGTCACACACCAGGCATTTCTGTAAAAATAATTTTATTTACAAACATATTTACAGGCTCTCAGTGAGAGCTGCTTAACTCTCTACATGCCTACACAGAAGGGAAACTGAAACTAAAACAAGTCCAGGCAAGTTCTTTCCCCCAGGTGCAAAAATTAACATTCGAAAAGGGGACAGTTGAATTCAACCTCTTCACCCAGCCAAAATGATTAGTTACCATAGTAACCTTAATCTGTAGTAGAAAACATTAACAGCCTTAACCACTAGACCAAACTGGCTGTCTTTTTACTGCATGCTTTCCTTCCTGATAAAAATTTTATCAGTCATTCACGTAGTGAAGACTTTTGGTAGGCAATTGTAAGAAATTTTGCAAACTTCAGTAGCTTTTTCTAAAAATAGCACATATATGTATACATATAGTGTTTAAAAACATAGAATTAATACAGTGGCAATGCCAGACTAAGCTGTTCATCAAGAGCAGGAGTCGGCAAACTTTTTGTATAACCTTGCATCCTCCTCTGCATCCATGGGTGTGCCTGGCAGGTCTGCAAGCCATCAGATGGCACCAGCCTGCCAGCAAGGAGGCCCCTGATAGGCATGCCACAGCCTAGGACGTTCAGCCCCGCCCCTTGCCCCAGGAGGTTGGCTGGGGCATGGCGATCTGCCGCCCACCCATCTGTCCGTTCTTACGATTCTCATGAGCTGTACAAAAACAGATGGTGGGCCAGATTTGGCTCATAGGCTGTAATTTGTTGAGTGGAAATAGCAATAGTGCCCTTGCAAATTTTGGAGAGCTACAACTGCGCTAAATTATTTAATCTATATTTTATGTGTATTGGATCTAGCTATCACATTAGACTAGCTCTTGCTGAAATACGATTATGTTGGCTGTCACTAGTGTTAGTTATTAAATAGCTCAGTACTAACATAGCTAAAAGACTACTTTCCCATTTGAATCTTTTTACCCAGGTATTTTATTCTGGGAATCTTCTGTATGAAATGTCATATCGTTGGAACTTAAGCAGAGCTTCATCAATAAAATAATTCTTTGTTTAGATTATGTCCACCTGTCAAACTACATTCAAATTTTTAGGCAATTATTTGGGCTGTTACTGTTGCTTTCCTCCCTTAACTTACTAGCTTTTTATTGTGCTTACTTTTTCACTTTATTGATTTAGATATATTATTATGCTTACTGCATCTTTGGCAGATGAATAATTCATAAATCTTATTCTAGAATACTGCGGCTCATTTTCCTAACTGGATGCTAAGCTTTCTATTTGAGGATATATTTCTCCACACACCGGAAAAAAATGCTTATATTGGCTGATAGCGTTTACTTTTCTCAGTGGAAGGAGTTTATCCTGAACTTTTAAGTAGGTTTGAAATCTGGAGACTAATTATTAGTAAACAGCAGCATTGTTGCTACAACTTTAGCATTGACCAAAGGGTAGGGCATATAGGTGCTAGAGTATACAATGAAATTCAGTGGCCCTCCTCCTCCTAGATGGAGACAGAATTTGTCCCTGGGATTGGATGAGAGGAGCGATCTGTTTCAGGATGCTCTTCTTCCACTGATGATAGTGCGTATGGGTAAGTACCCTGCTCTTGCTTACTATATCCTCAGATCTTGGATCTTGACATAGGTTCACACTATAAAGTGGCTGGCAATCATGACTTCACAAAAATGCAGATATTTTTGGAAAAGGTTTAGACATGGAAGAAAAAGAGAAGTCTTTTGGTTATATATTAGTGATTTTCTTTTAGATGGAGTTTGATGAGAAAGATTTGCGACGGGAAATCAGCTATGCGATCAAAAACATCCATGGTATAAGGCAAGTATTCAGACTGGATTGAATTTACATGGCATAAAAATATATATCATGATAGTTATCAGCGGCATCCAAGGCAGTTGACAGTTTGGGAAGCCCTTGCTACTGAGAATGCTTCCTATTCTTTTGAAATTAAAAAGAAAAATGTTGATGAGATGTTGCAGGGAAACATAATGATTATCTTACCAGCGTGACTGGAGATTCACAAACCTAAATGACAGACGCCTTCCTGTTATTGAATGAATTTCAGCCAGAGGGGAGGGTGAAAAAAGCTTAGGGTAGGTTGTAAATCTACTGAGAAATTTTTGATTTCTGCTACCCAGGAGGGCAAGGGGAATGGCCCAGCACTTATGATGGTTCCCTCCCCTCTAGCAATTCTTTATTTTGTTTACGCTGCAAATGAAGATGTAGTTGAGAGAGACTCATTTTGATTTTGAGATAACATTGGTTTGTATTTGTGAACTGCTACTCTGGAATGATTTTTTAAAAACAATAAGCCAAAGTTGGGATGTATAGGCTAGGAGACTCTCCTGTCATTTTGCAAGAAAGAGAAGTTACTATTTCCTGTTATTCCTAGCTACTTTGGGGGCAGCAGCAAGCAAAATTCTTTGCCTCCAGAACAATCATTTTTTTCCTGACCCAGCAAAGTATCTGTTGTGATCTATTTTGTGGCTAGCTGCTTTTCATACTTCCCCATTCTAATCCTCAGATAACTAGTTAGTGCAGGAATTTTTTTCTCCTAAAATCCATAATGTTGGTGTTTCTTTTGCTATATACAAAGATATTAGAAAAGCATTATGAACGAGCATACCACACAATTCAGTTTGCAAAATGTCTTTAACAAAGATGAGTATTCTTCTTTTTATCTCTCTCCATAATAGTCTTCATTTTCTGAAGTCCTTGTTCCATCCCTAAGACTCTATTATTTAACTAACATCACTAGCAAAAGGAAGGGGCTTGTTGCAGTGGAAGAACTATCTGTTATGGGAGGGAATTGTGTACTAGATTGTTGCCCATCTTTAAACCTGTTCTCCCCCCTCTCCCCTTTTGTTTTTTCTTCTCTGCTGTTTCTGTGCTCTCCTATCCTCCTCCCTGTGCTAATATAGGACGGGGCTGTTCACACCCGACTTAGCATTTGAAGCCATTGTGAAAAAGCAGGTGGTGAAGCTGAAAGAGCCTTGTTTGAAGTGTGTCGACTTGGTTATTCAGGAGTTAATCAATACAGTTAGACAGTGTACCAGTAAGGTATTGAACTAGTTAGAGGCATTGTAGCTCTTACTTGACTGGGTTGGGAAAACCGAAAACTGTACTATTCTATTTTTCCCAACTTGCCTAACACAACCTCCAGGAATTGCTGCAAATGTCTTCTAAAATCCTGATTGGCTAATGTTGAGATTGTCTTGTTTCCTATATTTCTACAAAATGCTTAAATATGGCATTATGTGGTCTAGACAACGATCTTGGTATCACATTTCAGTTAGCAGAAGTGGTTTGTGCACTAGGCCTCTCCTGTTTTCATTCTCTGCTCTCAAACAGAAGCCTTTGTGAACTGTCTGGAGGTTGTTCAAACTAGCAAACAGATTTCTTCTTGGATCCTGGCCTTCTGTTAAGTGCATGGCTTCTTGATCTGCTATTTAAACCGCTCTCCCTAAAGTTTTTTCATAGCAACGTGGCCAATAACGCTAAAGTTGTTTTGGCAAGGTGACTTCAACTACATTGACTGAAATAATCTCCATTCTAAAAGCCTCCCTCAAATAGGCATTCCATTGTTCCAGTATAATTGGCTTCTCCATTTATTTAAAACCTGATTCGTCAAGAAACTGACTTCTCTCTGATTAAAATTTTTGGAATCAAAAGCAGGGTGTCCAAACCAAGATTTCAGGATCACATTGTCTGTTCACCTTCTTGGTGATATTTTTTATAATTAGCAAAGTAGTGAAGAACACTCTGTGAAGAGCGGTTTACATTGCTTGCCTCTTGCAGTGCTATATGTGATAGATTGAATCTGTTTCTGACAGAGGAATTGAGCTTTTGTTGATACAATGTGAAGAAGCCAGCACTTGCTCTCCAAGGTCCTTCAAGTCCACTTACTCAAATGCAGCAGGATCTCCTGTTATCTTTTACAGTAGTAGTTGACCAGTTGGCATGTACTGAGATAACAAAGGACTCATTACAGAAGTCCTTCCCCAGAAGTATAGTACAGGACATTTTAATCTGAGTGCGGAAGTAACTTGCTTATTATTGCATCTGAAAAGAGATACTGGCGAGGCGACAGGGGAAGAGATTGTAAGAATGATAAATAGGACTACATATAATAGCTATTGCAAACAAGGATTTGACTACTAATTCCATCTTTTGGTAGTGGCATTTCTTTCAGGCTAAATGGCCAAGAAAGCATTGTTGGACTTTGTTGTGGGCAAACCGTGGGCACTGAAATGCAGTTGAAGTGCTGATTTCTGAAAGAGGTCTCTTCCTTACTGATACACCCATCATGTATGTAAGGGCCTATACGTTGTACTGGAATCCTTCTTAATTCAAAACATTTCTTCTGCACATAGAAAACTAACTTGTTACACAGAAATATTTTCACTGACATGCTGGAGGAATATATGTCGATACGGAAGAGCAGTAAGTCATGTGAATAGTTCTCATGGTTCTCATGTCAGTCCAGACAAACCATATCTCAATTTCAAGCTCCAGTTATGGTGCTAATTATCTGTTGCAGAAGTGGAAAGTCAATATTTCTATTAATTAGAAGTGGCAACCATCACCAATGCCCTTCTTTTTCCCCCACCCTAGATGCCCTAGATGCCTGTTAGGTAAAAAGGCTTTCAGACAGTGGCAGCCAGCCACAAGTCTAACCTTGCGTATAAGGTGTTATTACTCTGTACACAGTCCTGTGCCTGAAGGAAGTTTGAGTCTAGTCTTTTGAGACTGAAAGCTGGTGCTAGCTCAGCCCTTCAGTGAGGTAGGACTTAAAAATCTGCTTCAGACATAGTCAGAAACCTTGAGGACTTTATGCTCTTTTCCAAGAGTTTGTAGCCCATGTGCCATAAGTTGGCTGTTTATGCTCTAAACCAACAGGCTAGCTATAGGCACAAGGAGAAGCAACCATAACTCCTTCCTTGCTGCTATAATAAGACAACTTTCATGGCTTTTGAGGGTAGCAAGTAAGAGGTGGACTTACATGCTTTTAGCCAAGGCCTCCTACCGATACATGGAATACTATACATGGATGAGCCAGTTAGATTATCCATCTGCTGCAGGATTTGAATCCTGTCTTGAGTCTGCTGAGGAGCATAACTCTCGAGAGATCCTAGGAGGGAATTTCTCATTTTGACAGTCCAAGAAGGATCTTCTTGAGGAGGTGCTGCTGCTTTTTCATTTTGCACAATACTAACCTTTTCAATCTCTTTTTCCCTCTCTGTCATTTTTCCCCTATTCTTCGGAATCTCTGCTTTGTGTTCATGCTTTCTGCATGGTGCAGGACGGGGCTCTTCACACCTGATATGGCTTTTGAAGCAATAGTGAAAAAACAGATTATAAAGCTCAAAGAGCCCAGTTTGAAGTGTGTTGATCTGGTGGTCTCAGAGCTGGCCATGGTCATTAAAAAGTGTTCAGAGAAGGTAATGGGTCTATACTCTTTTTTTCCACTTCCCTATCTCCCTAACTCTTGGTAACACCTGGAAAATGGCTTCTTGCAGTATCTCGCTAAAATAAAGCCTGAATGCATTCAATTGAGAAGCAATGGACACTACAGCAGGTTCCATTCTTCTGCCTGATTAATGGCTTAACCCTCTTCAGGAAACTTGACCCACATGACTCAGCTACCCATTTGACGCTTGGGATGTAAGATTGCCTTTCCTGTGGGTTCTTGCACTTAGATTGGCTACACAATAGGGTCCTGCAGTAATGCCATATCTTGGATCTTAGCAACTGTAGTTTTATTTGATTTGAAAAGGAACTAAAGGATAAGATAAGATAAACTTTTATTGTCATTTCACTATACAACAAAGTGTACATTAAAATGAAATTTTGTTGCAATTGGCTCAAGCAATAAAATAAGAATACTGTAATTATTACAATATGTAATATACATTCTTTACCCATTCCATTCCTCTAATCTTTATCCCTAATAAATATCAGTCCTACACCCAGCGTGTGTTCCCATGGAGTGAGAAGGGATTATTAAGAGTTCAGGAGTCTAATAGCCCAGGGGACAAAACTGTTGCCTAATCTGGCTGTTCTACATCGGATGCAGCGGAACCTTTTCCCAGAGGGCAACAAGGAGAACAAGCCATGATGGGGGTGGAAGGGAGCACTTCACATGACTTTCTTCGAGGTACTCCCTCTATATTAAACATGCATATCATGAAAGATACTCTGTAATGTATTTATAAGCATGCAGGCAATATATTATGAACAATTCTTTGTAATGAAAAAGAGAACAAGGAACTCTTATTTTCCCTGTGATACTAAGAAGCCAGTCTTCTGTGTGCTCCTTTCTTCTACTAAACCCCAGAAGGATCTTGGGCTATTTCCAGAAGATCATTGGAGGAGTATAAGGGATGCATTGTGCCAAAATAGATTAATACAATTAAAATGGATCTGTCCTAAATTGGTAAAAATAAATTTCTCTTAATTGGTAAATCAATCCCTCCCCAGTGATAAAACAGGGAGGCAGCCCAGCCCTTCCTTTTTCCATGTGCATCTGTGTGAATAGTGCTTAAGGCTGCAGAGATCTGATTATCTTATCCAACTGTCCTTAGCTTGGTTCCTATCCCAGGCTGCGAGAAGAGACAGAGAGAATTGTTACTACATACATCAGAGAACGTGAAGGAAAAACTAAGGACCAGGTGAGCAATCTGCTTCCTTGCCTGCCAGAGAACCTTTTGGACTGACCGAGAGTAGAAGGATCAGAATTGAAAAAGTGGTTCTTAATTACAACAAAATGAACTCTTCCTTGGCTTGACTTCTTTAGTATTTGTACTGATCTGAAAGTGCTGGGAGGCTAGTCCAGTGTTTCTCAATCTCAGCAACTTTGATGCGTGGACTTCAACTCCCCACCATGCTGAGGAACTGAGAAACACTGGACTAGGGTAATATAGTAGGATTTATAATACTTCTGTTTGAGGGCAGTGCAAATAGTACTGAACTCTCAGGTTTTGAAGCCACAACTTTAAAAAAATGATTGGTTGGACTAGACTAGCTCTCTGCATTTTCTCCTGTGGTCCTTTTATGAGCTGCAGTGGTATAGAAAAATGCAGGCTCAGACCAGCATCTTTTTAAAGTAAAGCAACTTTTTTCAGCAAGCAGATACAATGTTTGCAGGATGTATGACTGCTTGCCCTATTGGCAAGAACCAATGCTGCTCCTTCTGCATTGCTAGAGAGGGGCCAGGGAAGAGGGGCTGCAATTGCAAGTTATAGACAATGCATGAGCAGTAGAATATGTAGTCTGAGCAAAAGCTCTGCTGGCCATGGCTGCCAGCTGCTCTTCGAAGAGGAGTCTTGAGTCTAGGAGGACCCCCAGATTGTGCACCAATTCTGTGTGGGGTAGTATAACTGCATTCAGAACCAAAAGTGGAGAAACGCTGGGTCCAGGAGGCCCTAAAACCCACAACCACTCTGGCTTGTCAGGGTTGAGCTGTATCCTGTTCTTCTTCATCCAGATCCCCACAGCTTCCAGGCAATCACTCATGCCTTAGTCACCTCATGAATGGACTATTACAATGTGCTCTCCATGAGGCTGCCCCTGAAAGCCACTTAGAAGCTACAGCTGGTCCAGAATGTAGGAGCATGGGCAGTAATAGGCGTGCCCATGTGATTTCATTGCTCCACAAGCTGCATTAGTGCCAGCTGGCTTTTAGGTGCAATTCAAGGTGCTGGTTACTACTAATAAAGCCCTCCATGGCATATGGCCTGGTTGTTTGAGGGACCATCTATCTCTGATTGCCAGATCTTACAGGATGGGCAGAAACAATGTGGGTGCACTTCATGTGCCTTCAATTAAGCGATGTTATGTATTCGGGCCTTGGAGGCATGCCTTCTGTGTTACAGTGTCTGCCCTCTGGAATAATAATCTATCAGCCATATGTCCTCCACCATGTTAACATTGTGACAGGTACTGAAAAACTGGCTATTCTTCCAGACCTTGGGGCAGGGTGATGGGTGAATCCTGTAAGATTTTTATTCCTGTAAGGTCTGCTCAGTGTGTTTTTCTGTATGCATGTAGTCTGTTTATTTTATTGTTCTGGCTTTTATTCTGTTAAGTGCCCAATATCGACTGGAGTTGGGTGTTCTTTAAATTTATGTATGTATGTAAATAAATAAATCTACATAGATGATCTTCCCTGAATACAGAATGATAGACTAGATGGGGTAGTTTTTAAAACTATGTTGCCATAACACTGAGAAATTCTTGCCACTCTTTTTTTCAGATTCTCCTGTTGATTGACATAGAGCTGTCCTATATCAATACAAACCATGAAGACTTCATTGGATTTGCCAAGTGAGTGTTTGCTATCTAATAAAGATATAGAAAAGCATGTGGGCTACATAGTGTCTCTGTTCTTTACTAAAGAGCAGAGAGCATCATCTGTCTGAATATCTATTTTTCAGCTGGACTGAGTAGAAACTAAGAATGCTTGATTTTGTGTTGTACAGAAGCTTTGTGTGTTGACATTAGGACTGAGTTTAAGTGAAATTGATCAGAAAAAGCTTTATTACCCTTTGGTTTGGGTTCTAGTCTCTTCTGACATTTGAGGGCAATTTACCCAAATGTACACTTTTTAAAAAGTCCAGTAAAAATAGGAGTTAAAGTATTACAGTTTCACCATTTTACGGAATTTATTCAGATCTTAACTTTATTTTATTATTTAAGATTGTAAGCAGCACGCAAGAGGCCTTCCTGTCCGTATGTGCTACTTCCTCTGCAAGTAGGAGCTGCGAGGCCAGTAGGAACCCCAAGTTGTGAACCAATTCAGGGTGAGGGGACAGAGTCTCATCCAGAGCCAAATCTGGAATGTCCGGAACTGGGTGGCCTGAACCTGAACCTGAACCTGTTCCTTCCCATCCAGATTCAAATAACAGCTTCCAAACACCACACGAGTGCCTCAAGGACATCCTGACCCTGTATCTATAGATGACTTCCTGCACTGGCTTCATGCAGATATTAAATAGGTGTGAAGGAAGTGTCCACAAGAAAGGGCCATGAGACTCAACCTCTTCCCTGCTTCCTCTGTCTGGAACTGCTCCCTCCCCCCAATTTTCAAACAACATTTCAAAAAATATAGGTCTGAGTATCAAAAGCAGCCAAAATGCAACTTTAACACAGCTTTGGAAACCATGGCAATGTGCAAATGCAGTCATTTAGAATGTGTTTCCATATTTTGAGATGGATGGATTGTGATGATGTGCCTGATTAGCGTTAAGAACATCCTTAGTCAAGCCCTTGAGTAATGTTGAGATGGGTGAAAAAAGAATTGTTTATCAGTTCAGCATATAAAAAAAATCATTTTTTAAAAAAAATAAATTTTTTTTTTAGATTTTTTTATCCCGCCTTTATTATTTTTATAAATAACTCAAGGTAGTGAACATATCTAGTACTCCTCCTTCCTCCTATTTTTATAATAAATAAATATTTATGTTATCCTTTTAAGAGGCAAAACAAACAACAACAACAGACACCATAACTTCAGAGGGGTGATCAGTGTAAAATGGGTGTTGGAGTAAGGTGCTGGGGAGTTGAACAGTGTAGTTATGGTGTCAGCTGCTACTGCTTCTATGATTACATTTCTGAAGTCTGCTGTGAGCTTTGGAATTACGAATTCAAGAACAATAGTTGCCATATCTGAATGCGTGTGAAAAGGAAGCACTTTCCTCTCTATGGTTAAAATACTGATGGCTTGAAAGTGCAAGGGAGATTGCAACAGCTAATATAAGAGTACAGGTAGTCCTCATTTAGCAACCACAGTTGGGACTGGCAACTTGGTCATTAAGCCAAGCAGTTCCTAAGTGAAACCACATCTGTGCTTATGGTCTTACTTCAGCTTTCTTTTGTTTTACAAACCTGCAAAGGTTGTAAATGCAAGGATTGGTCGCGAAGTTATTTTTTCATTACTGTCGTAGCTGCAAACAGTTGCTATATAAGGCAGTTGCTAAACAAGGACTACCTGTACCTTATGGCTTGAAAAAGATATATTTTCTTTTTAAGTTATTATATATAGGTTATATATTTATTTTCTATATTTTCTATCAGAACCTGATAGAAAAAATTATAATCTTGAACAAGATTATAATTCTATCAGGTTCTGATTAAAAATTATAGCTTTTTTTAAAAAAAATAATCCTTTATCAGTTCTGATTATCAGGCTTTGGGAAAAAAATAATTGAGGGTAGGCATCTATCTGTTCAGAAAGATTAAAAGGGAATGAAGTGTCTGTTATTTCTTCAACTCTCCCTAATTCATTGTTACTCAAGAAGTGTACTAGCTCTGTAGCTAGGTTAATGGGGTTTTAGCAGAATACCTTTATATTAGTTACCCTGGATGTTTAATTTGCTTATCATGTGTTTCCTGGATGGCATCACTGGAAATTACCTTTGGTCCATCATAGTTTGGGTTCTCTTTTCCCTTTGATTTGAAAAATACTTTTTAAAAGCTTGATAGTCTCCTTAGATTTTTAATATCCTTTTGACAAGTTTGTTGCTTCTTTACTGGGTTCAATGTTGTGGCTCTTTGTGCAGACAGACTGCAAAAGGAAAGTATACTATTTCACTTTTGTGGCAGTCTGGTATATTCTCTGCGCATGTACACATATGCTCCAAGCAGCTGCATCAAACCGTTGACAAGGCACAGGGCTTAATCATGCCATACCATGTTTACATAGCCTTAATCATATTTATTATCTCCATTGTTTGCTGTGGGAATTTCTTAACCTTTTCTTATAATTAAACATCTTCCCCTCGATTCAGTTGTTCCTTACATTCCATGATAATAGCAGTTAGCTATTATAGGCCCACAAAGTAAAGAGGTAAGATACTCTTGAAATAGCCTGAGCTTTGTTCAGTTGGAACATATCTATTCAGAATGTTCTAATGAACTGTTTTGAGTGAACTGTACATTGAAGTTTGGAATTATTTTTTATCTTTGTGCGCACTTCTACTTCTGTGTTCAGTCTATTATTATTTACAACTGACCCAAGGCTTGCCTGCTGGTGTAGGACTGGCGGTTTCTTACTTCTTGAACATCTGCTCTATGTAACTTTGTCAATCTTTTCCTTTTCCTCCAACTCAGGCACTGTGCCTATAATTCCTCAGCACCTTGCTTGTATTGTGTGCATATACTGTACTCCCATAGCCTCTGAACTCAAGATAGGCGGCTGTAGTGCCAGCTGCAAAAGGCTGGAGTGTTCCTGTAACTTCTTTCATATGCTGTTACGTACCTGTGGCGAGTTTAGGTTCTTTAACAAAATCTACGTTCACTTTTTTGCAAGCTTATGAAATATGTTAATATAGTGCTTTTTTTCTCTGTATTAAAATACCAAGCAGTCTTTTGGCACAGGAGTCTGAAAGTTGTTTTTGGTAAAGGCAAAAGCTGCTACTTCTTAAATCAATGACTTCCATTAAAGAAGTCCCTGAATCCTTTTGATTTGTTTTCTTTTTATACTGTGATGTGACCCCAAGGACCTTTATAAGGTGGCTTACGGTTACTGCAAATAAAATATTTGCCATTAATGTGTCAAATGACCTGAGAGCGAGTTTCCTTCTATCATGTGTGCATTCATATCTCTTCTTTCCCACTTAATACAGAATGCCTTCTTTTCTTTAATCTGACTTGGTTTTTCTTTGAATTGTCTCACTTTTGCTTCTGGATGTCTTTGAAACTCTCCAAAACTTCCCAGCTGTTACACTGAGCAGCACATGGTGGCTGGGTGCGTATCTGCTTGCGAGAGTTTTTCCCTATTGTGGCAAGAATCCAAAGCGTCTAACCCCTTGGAACACTTGCTGAAAGTGTCTTGCAACTGGAATGAAGATTGGAATTGAACAGTAGAAATTACTTCTTAAAAGTCTTCACTCCAAAAACAAGCACTCCTAATTATCTGTCAAGTATAATGTGTCTAACATTGCAAGGATCCTTTCTTTGAAGGTCTTGTTTGTGCTGCAGATAAGAAAAGATAAAAATAGCATGGATTTTTTCTGATCAGCTGGAGCAATTCCTTCCCTCGCTTACATTCGTATATTTCAGTACAAATGAGAGAACTTTTCTCCTGCCAATGCTGAGAGGGACACAAAACTAGCTTTCATTTCCCAAATTCTGGGTTATTGAACTTTCCTGTTGCCAAGCATGTAAATGTTGCCTTCAAACTACTCTAACAGAGAGGAAGCAGGACCTTTACTTTCTGAATGGCTGCTTGCCTTTCTCTCTCAATAACTTACTTACCTTTTATTTCTCATTTGTGGAAACCTCTGGTACTGTGAACAAAAAGCCAGGTTTAAATTTAAAATGCAAACTGAGCTTGTTTATGCAAGGTAAACAAAACTGTGAGACGTGTCCATGATTACTCATTGAATGCTGGGCTTAAAACTCTATGCAGCATAGAAGAGGGAAATGCTTCGACTGTCTGCAGTATTATACGGCAGGTTAATAGGACACTCAGTAATCTGAAATGAGTGAGTTACATCCACCCAAGAAGATGGTGCCCCACAGTTGCTGTTCTTAGCTGTGAAAGATGGGAATCAGAAATTAGAATTAGTGTTGTAAATTATCTTCCTAATTTGAAGTTCTGTGGAATATCAAAACTTAGTGGCTGGGTATGTATATCACTCTGATCTGTGGTTTGTTCAAGCATGGTTTGTTAAATAGAATACAATTAATTATGTCACTGAGCATAAACCACCCCCAAATGGTATTATGTTTTAACATGATGTATAAAACCCACTAGTATGTTCAAAACCACAGTGAAGTGACAGCAACTGGCATATGCAAGAATTAACAGTGATATCTATGTCTTGGGAAGAGTATGATTTCCCTTTAGGGGACAGAATACATACAAGGAGGAATACCTATATATGAAGGTATTCTTTTTCCCTTGATAGCCCATTCAGTTCAGCTTCTCTGGAAATCATACATCAATGCAATAGGCTCAGAATTGAAGATCTACATTTATTTCAGAGCAGCCAATTATGAATGCGTGGGCCTTGAACTTAGCTGCACCTATGTGGACAAAATAATTCAGCATGTTATTTGAAAACTTGATTTATTGATTTATTTGATATTTGAAAGTTTAACACATTCATGCAAATGTTCTCTTGGAGAGTTTAGTTTAGAGCAGGAATTCTCACGCTGTGTGTCAGGACTCCCCCCAAGGGACGGGGCAGGTCACAATTTTTTTAAGGGTGATCAGACATGCAGGCGAAGCAGGAGCAGTGCCAAAGCTGGCTCTGGGCTTGGCTTCCAGCTCTGTCTGTGCAAATGTGCAATGGGTATCTCAGAGTTTGAGAACTTCTGGTGATATATACAGATTAAAATGTATTTATTGAAAATAGGTGGTATATTTATGTTTTGCCCAGTCCCAGTGAAACAATTTTATTTCTGGAGTGGGGGGGGGGTGTTACACAAGTTCATTGGTCATATTAGAAAACTTGTAATATTGTACAATTTGAGGAAACCCTTGATTAAAGTTTCCTTTCATTTACAACTCACATGTCAGTACATGGCACGATAGAGAGATCAGCAAGGTTTTCCGGTGGCATGCATCAGTGCATAATGTTGCAGGCACCGAAAGAAAAATACTGTAACAACAACAACAAAGATCAGAATCTTATATGAGGATAGCAAATCTCCAAATATCTCTATATTATAAAATGCTAACCATATTTAATTTTACAAAATTAAATTTAATTGTATATTAATTAAATTTAAGGTGAAATGTAATGTGAATGAGCATTATGTTTCTGTGTCTAAGCAGAGCAGAATGTACCAGAATGTGACTTTGGAGGACAGCTCAAAAAAACAAGGGCTTCCTATGAACTGTATCCCTTATAAACTGAGGCCAGTGTTTTTAGAATTGGGAGCAGAGCCATGTTCAGAGGTCTTTATATATGTATTTATTTAATCACATTTGTATAGCCACCCATCTCACATAGTGACTGGGCAGCATACATAGTAATAGTCAAGAATGTATAAAAACCATTAAAACAACCAATTTAAATTAAAATAAAAACAAATAAAAACAAAATGGCAGGAAAGCATACAGAGGGTGCATGCCATTAACTAACAGGCTCCACTCTATCATGCGATCCCCAGGCTAGTTGACAAAGCCATGTTTTAAGGGCCTTCCGGAAGGCCAACTGTAACGGTGCGTGGGAAAGACCTTGGGAGACAGGGCCAAGAGACGCTGCCTAGGAGATGGTCAGATAAGAGGCAGCACAGCCCACAGCTGAGTAGTGGACAGGCCAAGGGGCTCAGAAGGGACCCTCCCTAATTTCTTGGGCTGTAAAGGAGATGGGGGAGGGGGAGGAGAATTGTACTTCCGGACTTGCGAGATTGTTGTCAGCCTTGCTAGGTAGATAAAGCTGTTTTGCACCAGCTGAAGCTTCCGGGTGCTCTTCAAGGGCAGCCCCACGTAGGGTACGTTAACAGTAGTCTGTCTGGGGGGTGACTAGGGCATGAGTGACCGAGCGTAGAATCTTCTTTCTTATGGTCAGAGCTAACCCTTCGCAATACAACCGGTTTAAAGTGTTAGTGCTGGCATATCTTGTTGGAATTAAGACTGAAATCAGACAAATTAAAAAACAACTGGATTACCACCACCAACAAAACTTTTTAAAATGTACATCTGCTTTTTCATCTCTGGTATGCTTAAGGCAGTACTTTTTGTAATACAGAAAATAATGATGCAAAATAATACAAAACAAAAATCAGTTTTAAAAGACACCTAAAGTCATCAGTCCAGCGTACTAGTCCTGCTGTACTCGTCATCTCCTTGTCATCCAAACAGAGGGGTTTTCTGTTTATCCACTGAAAAATAAGTGCTCCAAAAGAGATTCAGTTTGGAAGTAGGCTAAGCACCTCTCATTTCTTTCCGAAAGCCAGTTTTTCACCTGCTTTTGCAGCAAGCAGGCAGTTATGGGCGTGAGGCTTAGTTTTTTCCTTACTAATTTAGACTTGAAGTGGAATATTTCAGAACCGCTCTGGCTGGGTAGTGTTCTGGTACTGGCAGAATCTGTTGTGTGGCTTATATCAGCTTAAACATGGGTGACGTTTTTCTTCAAGCACTGGCGCTTTCTCATTTGCATGTTTGTCGACTTCCCTTGAGTTGAACAGGGACGATTGTATTGTTGGCTTAGAGCATTGCTAACATCTAAGCTGGGGGATGGGGAATGACATGGAATATACATGTTTAGTGAAAAAGTATTTTTGTGTCTTTTCTTTCAGTGCACAGCAAAGGAACACCCAAGCAAATAAGAAGAGAGCAATTCCAAATCAGGTACTGATTCATTTCTCCTCCTTTCAGCAGATTGTGACTTAGTGACTGCACACACAGTCCAGTCTGATGGCCGTGTTATGCGTAGTTGCAGAAAGCTGGACAGGCTTGTGAGCATGGCACTGTGTAATGTGGGAGGTAATGCTCTTTCCTCATGTCATCTGAAAATAGGAAATGACATGGAAGTGCATCCAAATGACAGAAAGTACTGTAACGTATGATTTAGACTGAAACTGCTTCTGCAAATTGCATTTCCAGTTCCCTTGAGAAACGATCAGAAAACAGTGCTAATTATAAAGGAAATAATTGGGGAAAATAAATAGTGCAACCATCACAGAGAATTTGTCAGTCTCGAGAGACTTCCCATTTTTGATAGCCAGGAATTAGGCACAAGACTGGCAATTTAATTTGTTGCAGGATGGTTAGTCTATATACAATATACCAACTTATGTTGATTCTTGTTTGGAAAGACTGTAATGAAACATTAACACTGTACAATTATAATTAATAGCATGTAACTTTTTTTTCTTTTACTGTTTTTTCTACTTTTCCTTTTTTCCCCCTACCATTTTTATGCTTCTGCTTCCCTTCTCCCCTTCTACTCAATTTATTTGATTTTTTTCACTGTTTTGTCCCCTCATTCTGCTTTTCCTTATTTTACCTGCACAACTAATTTTGCCAACCTCTAAAGGGTGAGATATTGGTAAGTACCTGTATAATGTGCTAGTGACTGATACTTAAAACTTGGTGATGGAGGTTTTCTTTCGTAACAAAAGTAAAACTCCCAAAATAGGCCACCTCACTGCTGCAAACAATGTGCACTTAATTGTACAGAAAAGCAAGTGTCTCCAAAGGGTGTTCCAGGAGATCCAGACATGGGAACTGTAGCCTTAAGCCTAGCTCCTAGTGCTAAATTTGTGGGGTTCTCAATCTGGCAATGGATGTGGCTTTTGATAGACTTTTTCTATATGATGCCTGAGGTCATTTAACTCAGCTGAAAATAGAGTAGGGAAGTATACTTCTGGAAAAATCCCTCTTTCTGCCTGGTTTCAGTCTTTACCTCCTTCTGTTGTATGCTGTTGGTGTGATGGAATATCCACACATATGCTGGCCACTTCATCTGTGCTTCACCAGAGAAGGCGTCAAGTCTCAGTTCCTGAATGTCCCTGACATTCACTGGAACTTAAGGTGGGAGCAAAAAGTGAAACATAGTTCAGAGTGGAAACCGAGTGTGCCAGTGAATCTTGACTGGCACTTGCAGTGTTACAAACCTCTGTCAGATGGGCATTTTCTTTTGACATTCCTAGTTGCTACTTACATTTTCCTTCTTGAAAATACCTCTGAATCCTTGTTGTAATACATCGCCTAGACTGATTCAGCTGCTCTTTGAAGTCTTAACTTCAGGCAAACAGAGGGAATGGCTTAAGGAGTTGTGCAAGTGGATGAAGAAAATAACAAGTAACTCTGTGTGGTATGGTCCTTAAGGCTTAAGCTGATGAACTCTGTTGGTAGGATCATCTGGCTGATATTTGGGAAATGCACTGCATGAGACTTTTCTGTAAAAAGAGATCTGATAGTCTCAGTCTTCTATTCACAAGGCACTTGAATATTCTTTACACTTGCTTGGCTTACCATTTGAAGAAAAAGCTATGGTCTAGGTGGGTCTTCTGGTCAGAAGTATTGTTTCTGTATCCCCTGCTTCTGGAGTAATGACATTTCAGGTGAAATTAATGCATGTGGTTTGCTTACAGTGAAGATGGGCTCACAGGCATGCAGCAAATGCTATTCAGGAATGATGTCCCCTTTAGATCTAAAATTGGCTACTCAACTTTAATTGGTTAGCTTAGATATTTCATGAAGCATTACATCTACAGTGGTGCTTAAAAGTTTGTGAACCCTTTTGAATTGTCAATATTTCTGCATAAATATGACCTAGAGTGTGTTCTTCACACAAGTCCTAAAACTAGATAAAGAGAACCCAATTAAATAAATTAGTCGAAAACATTATACGTGTTTGTTTATTCATTGAAGAAAGTGATCCAAAGCTACATACTTGCATGTGGCAAAAATATGTAAACCTTTGCTTTCAGTAACTGGTGTGTTCCTCTTGGGCAGCAATAACTGCAACTAAATGTTTCCAATAACTTTTAACTAGTCCCGCATGTCAGATTGGAGGAATTTTAGCCATTCCTCCTTACAGAAAAGCTTCAACTCAGGGATGTTAGTGGGCTTCCTTGGATGAACTGCCTGCTCCTTCCACAACATTTCTATAGAATTAAGGTTAGGACTTTGGCTTGGCCATTCCAAAACGTAACTTTTTTCTGCTTTAACTATTCTTTGGTCACATGGCTTGTATGTATTTGGGTTGCTGTCCTGCTGCATGACCCACTATCTTGAGTTTCAGTTCATGGACAGTTACCCTGACATTTTCCTGTAGAATTTGCTGGTACAATTAGGATTTATAGTTCCATCAATGATGGCAAGCCATCCTGGTCCAGAAGCAGCAAAGCAGGCCCACACCATGATACTGCCACCACCATGTTTCACAGATGGGATAAGGTTCTTACGCTGGAGTGCAGTGCTTGCCTTTCGCCAAAGAGAATGCTTTTCATTTAAGCCCCAAAATTCTCTTTCGGTCTCATCCGTCCACAGAACATTCTTCCAGTAGCCTTCTGGCTTATCCATGTGGTCTTTCACAAACGGTAGACAGGCAGCAGTGTTCTTTTTGGAGCGTAGTGGCTTTCTCCGTGCAACCCTGCCATGGACACCATTGTTGTTCAGTGTTCTCCTGATGGTGGTCTCATGAATGCTGACATTTTGCAATGCAAGAGAGGCCTTTAGTTCCTTAGACATTGCCCTGGGGTTCTTTGAGACCTCCTGGAGTATTACACACCTTGCTCTTGGTGTGATCTTGGTTGATTGACCACTCCTGGGTAGCAGTGGTGTTGAATCGCCTCCATTTGTACACAGTCTGCCTGACAGTGGACTGGCGGAGTCCAAACTCTTTGGAAATAGTTTTGTGACCTTTTCCAGCCTGGTGAGCATCAACAACTGTTTTACTGAGGTCCTCAGAAGTCTCCTTTGTTCAAGCCATGACACATTTCCACATACCTGTGTTGTGAAGATCAGATTTTGATAGTGAATACCCAGAATTCTGTTCTTTAAGTAAGGCAGGACCTCCCACACTCACACCTGATTATCATCCCATTAATTGAAACACCTGACTCTAATTCCCCCTTCAAATGAATTGATAATCCTGGAGGGTCACATACTTTTGCCACACGCAAACATGTAGGTTTGGATCATTTTCCTCAATAAATAAGTATAATGTTTTTGATTGTTTTGTTTTGAATGTCTCAATATAATGTTTTTGTCTCATTTGTTTAACTGGGTTCTCTTAATCTAGTTTTAGGACTTGTGTGAAGAACACGTTTTAGGTTGTATTTATGCAGAAATATTGACAGTTCAAAATGGTTCACAAACTTTTAAGCACCGCTGTATTTGGCACTGTGGCTGTCTTACCACATAAGAGCTTCTGTCCTGAGGTGTACACATTTCCTGCCTAATGTATTGGCTGGTGTTGCCCGCTCTCATCCCTGAGAGAAAGAGGTATATACGCACCATTATTCCTCTGCATTCCTTTCCCTTGTCTGGTGAGACCAATGTCTCTCTGTGCTTTTCCTTTAAGTGCACTCGTTCAAAGAGATTTGGCTGAGTGGGTTTGGCTTTGATTAGACAATCTGTTACTGTTCTTTCAACTAAAAAGACACTGAAGAAAGTACTGTGGATGCTGGGCTCAGAGCTGAAAATCAAACGGGCTTATTTGATGGCTCTGTAAGAAAATGGAATTGCCGGAAACTTTGAGGGAATATCCTTTTAAGACGAGGAGCAGAGCAGCTCATCTACCTAGTTCTGTCCTGCAATAGTTGCTCTGGCAGAGATACTGTTACTTCATTAGGTAATACAGTCTTGGAGCACACATATGGCATGCACGCTAATTAATCCATTTTGAATGCTTATGCATTCATTCTGCTCAGATGTGAGGTATGGGAGATCTCTTCAAAGGGCTATTTTACCCCCCCTCCTCCCAGTTTTATATTTAGACTCAGTGGACTAGAATGTAATCTAGTATAAAGTATGTGACAAGTTTGCCTTTGGCCAGTTTTCTCTGGAAGTTAGGCAGGCTGTCAGGTATTCTAATCACTGGCTTATAAACTACTTGAAGAATCTGAAAGTTCTGACACTTCCATTTTCATGATATTCTACAGATATCTGTGCAAACCACAGAACAGTAATTTTTAAATACTGTATGAGGACTTATGAGTGTGCTGCAAGAAATTGGAGGTGTGTCTGAATCCACATCAGTAGAGGAGAATATTGCCTATTATTGTATGTGTATGAAATTGCTGTGGGCCTGCCAATTAAGCAGGAAATCCAATCGAAATAATAACTCACGCCTGAAAGAGAGTGGGTTTTCTTTGAGGGTGATTAATTTCTACTCTTATGTGCACATTCCTCCTTTCATGGTGTTTAAACATGCATCCAATTTTAATTTTGCAAAAAGATTGCCATCTATCAGAACTTTAGAAAACATATAACTCCAATTCCAATGCAATTCCTACTCTTCTGTTGCTGGCTGTGAGAATGTGGATTATGCTGCAGTAAGAGGAAGGTGGAAATCTGACTGGCTGGGCTGTGTTTGATTTTATATAAAGTCTGAAGGTGGGCTTGCTTCCTGAATTTCAGAAGAAGTAGGAACCTCTGAAAAATCTTTCTATACCTCTTTCTTTAGCTTCTTCCAAGTCTGGTTGTAGTATTGATGGTGAGAAAGGATCAGGAGGCTTCTCTTGATCCTTCTGTCCATTTTTTTCTATATTTGTCTTGCTTCTTCTGTTTTCTGGATCTGTAAATATGGCTAGCTTTTATCATGATAAAGCAAATGTCCTCTTTTCCTCCCCCAGATTGACAGCAGAAATGGTTTTCTTGAGGCTGGTGGCCTTTGGCTGTTCTCACTAATTTGCTGCCCAAGGATCTGTCTGAATCTGTTTCTTCTTCCACACAAGCATTTCTCTCCTTTGCTATCTTCAGTCTGTTTTCCTGCCTCCCTTCTTTAAACTACAGTTAGACTTAAAATGTAAATGATTCCTGTTTCTGAGTCTTTTGAAATTAAAAAAAAAATAAACAGAAAAAGTGTTGTGGCTTTCTCTCCAAGGTCTTGAATTCACAGCATTTTATCATTGCTTTGTTGAGCAATTGAATTAAAGCGAGTTTGCAACAGCCCATGCCCTCCAGTGCACCACTTCTTGCGTGTGAGCGTTTGTGTGCTTGTGTAACGTTATCTGGAAGTTTATGTTGGCAGTAATCTGAGCAGCTCTGGAAAGATGAAGATCCAATACAGTCCAGGCCTAACTCCTGGTCCTTTCCCATGGTTACTCAGAATTCTTGCCTATAACATTTATAGTTGTTGTAACCTAACTCCATTCATCCATAGCCATTAGGTTTGGTATGACTGTACTCAAACATCTGAACAAATGCCTCAAAATAGATTGCTCCTTTCCAGCTCATTACTAATCTGTGTGGTTGTGCTAATTTGGTAGAAAAAAAACTGTATTTAAGCTAAGTTGTACTAAACTTTGGCATTCCTTTTTCCTTTCCTACTCTAAAATGACTGGCAACACTGAGAATGGTCAGCATAAATTTGGTCAACTTTTCTTGAACATCTGAGGCTGGGCCCAGCTTTGTCTTGCCTAATTTAGTTGAAAGGTATTGAGTTTTTTGGGGTGTGGGTTGGGTTTTGCTGCTGTTGTGCTCCTTTTCTAAGTTTTCTAACAGCAATCAGAAGGTAGAATGTTGAGAGGGATTTTTTTTTTACTACAGAGGGTCATGAAAACGGAAGTTTTTGTGTTTTGTGAAGGTTTGTGAAGGTTTAGGCTTAAATGAAGCCAACTGAAATTGTATTTTTTTCAGGATTATCAGATGTTTTCAAGATTATCGGATGTTGTAGCTGCCCTGCCAGCCAGTGTAAAAAGTTAGATTCTTTTGACCATTTTGCAGTTCAGTTACCAACTGTTTTGTCCAGTTATTTGTTTGTAAGAAATTGTATTTTGTTTAAATGTACACAAGCTAAATATGTACACGTTGTTCCTTGGGGTGGGGAGTGATTAATCCTTCATATACATAGGAGCCTTATTTAAGAAATTATGGTAAAACTGGGGCATAAAAATCCTGGAATAAGCAAGACATCTTGGATGTTGGTTGGCTCATTCTTTCTTTAGAACTGCTATGCAGCAATTTTTTAAATTTATAATGGCATACTTCAAAAAAGGACATTACATTCTTCTAGTGGAAGAATGGCTTACTTGCCATATCTTTGTGATGGATACAAAATCCTTCTGAAATAGGAGATTTTCTAAGCAGGCTGTAGGTGCCTTCAGTACAAACCTGAATGTTACTTTCAGCTTATGTGTTGTATCCAGGTTTTGAAAATTTATGTTCAAATTCCTGCTTAAACATGGTGTTCAGGAAGCAAATCATGGCCTAAGCCCATACTACAGGATAGCTGCTGTTCTTGTTCCTTGGAATAATGGATTTCTTGGATTGGTTTCCATAGTATCTTAATTAAGGACCAACAGATACAGAATATTAGTAAAAGACATATTCCTAGAACATGTTTTTCTATGTAGTTTGTATGTTGCAGTTAGATGTTATAGGGAAGACTAGAGGTAGGTCACTCACCTATTATTGTTCACTTTTTCTTCCAAGGAACCCCCAAACTCCTTCAAACGTATTAAATTAAAATAATTTCATTTTGAGGGAGGTACAGTACAAATATAACAAATTAATATGAAGACTTATTTGCTACCTGATTTAAAAAGCAAGAACTCAGAGTTTCTTTCAGGATAAAAAAACATTTTGTAATCCTTAAGTGTATTTTCAGACAAATGAGAAGAAATTCCACCAAGAAGGGGAAAAAAGCATTATATTCATATTTCTGCTCATAGTTGTTGGGAGTCAGGCAGAATAACAACAACAATAACAACAGCAATAATAATATAATTCTAAGATTATGCTAATTTTCTTTTTAATTAGTAATTGAAATTGGGTTATTACTAAAAAAGAGACCAAGAGAGTGAAAGTGCTAAAACAATAGGAGGAAGGAAAGCTTTCTTGGTTTTGAACAAATTTTAATTGAATGTCAGGTTGGCTTCTGAGACAGTAAGATTGTCCTCCAAAGTGCTGACTTGTTCTTGAGAGAGTTGTTGGTAAGGTTGGTATAGTTTTATTGGACAGAGAGTTGTTTCTTCAGCCAGGTCAAATTTGTCTTACCAGCTACTAGTGCCAAATCAGCACAAATCAAATACTGAATATTCACTGGAAGTCTTTGATGGGAACAGAGTTTGCTAAAGTTCTGGAACCGGTGGACTGTAAGCAGGGAAACCAGCTCCTGCTCACTTTTTATTCATTGCAATATAGGCATCTGTTAGTGATTTTTAGGCTGCAAACTGGATACTTACATACTCCAACTAGGTTATTCTGTGTCTTGTGGATGAGCTTATCTTTCTGGATTGCCTGTTGCAGAGCCGTGGTCATGGCATATATCAGAGTCTGCTTCACAAACCTATCACTTTCTGGTTTCCTGTCGTTGACAACAGCATTAAAATTCCTCTAGATTCAGTTTTTGGTCAATTCAAATGCTAGTGCTTGCTTCCAGTCCAGTCTTATGGCACTATTTTACTTTCTCATTTAACATTGGTTTTAATTGTAAGTTTTGCTGTCATAAACCAGGCTGCTATGGACTAGTAGTTCAGAGTCAGCTATAAAGATTGGAATCATCAGTGGACTTCCATTACTTGCCAAGGCCATGGTGCTGTAAGCTGAGGTGCTTCATAGCCTGTTCTGTTTCATGTCCAGCTGCAGCTATGCTAGAACCTTAAGTCATTGTATCAAATCTTTTCAAGCAACTCCCTTCTTCTTTTGTTCTTGAAGATGGTCTGTAATCTGTTCAGTTTCTTCCCTTCTCATCTCCCACTTCTTGATTTTCTCCAGGTCATCCGGCGAGGCTGGCTGACCATCAACAACATTAGCATCATGAAAGGGGGCTCCAAGGAATATTGGTTCATCCTAACAGCAGAGAGTTTGTCTTGGTACAAGGATGAAGAGGTATGTAATATATATTTACTGCATGTCATGGGATGATTGTTCAATTGCTATCCTATTCCAGCAGAGTTCTGTTTTATTCTGCAATTAAAGTAAAGCCAAAAGCTGCATTTGTTTTTATGTAAAACATAGCTTAAATTAGCATTTTGTACACAACTTTGCCCAAACATATAGCATGTGTTCAAAGTTTCAGGTGATAAATATTTTGGAATGGATGCTAGTGTGATACAGGGATTAGATAGTTGGACTATGAGACAAGACTTAAGTTCAGACAGAACCATGGAAGTTCACTGGATGACTGGGCCTATGATCTCTCAGCCCAGTCTAACTCATATGACTGCTGTGGAAATAGCATTGGAGGAGACAATACTATATTGAACCCATAGAGCAAACGTGGGTTATATTTATATCCAATGAATATTAATAGCAATAGCACGCTCTGTGAATTATATCTGTTTATGCCATTATGGGTTTAGTTTTGGAGGATCTCACTTTAAAGTAACTGTATCTGATTTTTTCCAACATTCCAAGCCTTGGCATGATGCTAGAATACATATGATTTGTCAGCAACTGAGCCCCTCAGTAAAACCTTTCCCAATCAAGATATTATTTAAGCCCATTTTAACCCAGAGTTCTGTTTCTCATCGCGACCAGCCAGGTGCCCCTGAGGTGCTCTTGAGCAGGAAGTGGAGACATCACCCTACCCTGTTGTTGTTCCCTGCAACTAGTACTTAGAAGCACACTGCCTCCAAACTGGAGGTAACATTGAGTCTTCAAGACTGATGGCTTAGTGGACTTGTCATCCATAACTTTAGAAAAGCTGGGAGGAGGGTATTCGGAAGACAATTTCTTATAAAAACTCATATTGCTTGGTCAAGTTCATTCAGCAGTAGGTGCCTCTTTAGTTTACCAGATTCCTTTGAGTTGTGATTTTATTCTTGTAAACTCCTTTGAGAGTTTTTGCCCTTTAAAATGGCCTAGAAATATGTTAAATATTTTAAATAAATAAGCTTCAAGATGTGTTCTATGTACCATTAAGCCCTGTTAGAAGCTTTGATGTATTTTGGACTAAGTGAGGTTCCTAAGAAATCTCTAAGAATATAATGCTCTTCACAGTTTAAGATGAAGGTTTTCAGGATATAGCTAGCTGTTTTTGTCCAGGAAGAGGCTGCTGCTAGTAGGGCTAGCTGTTTTTATTTTGTTCTGTTTTTAATAAACATTTCACTGAAGGGATATCTTCAATGAAATTCTGATGATAGTTTACATAACAATGGTAAATTAGGAAAAAAATAGAAAAAGGGTCTTGGTAAAATGCCACAATGAATAAAAGAGGCAGATCTCTAAAAAAAATCTTTAAAAATACCATAATACTTCAAAATAAATTTAATCTGAAAAAGCATGAAAGAACAAAAATATGGGGTTTTTTTAAAGTAATAAAGTAATAATTACATAAATGCTAAGCAAGAGGAGTTTTGAAATGAGTAAGTGGCAATTGACATACTGAATGACATTGCGGAAATAGCTAGAATTCTTCCTTCTCCCCCTGTACCCCTACTGCTTCTTATATATACCAGTCGGTTGTCACCCCTTTAAATAGTATTTCTAGATCTCATTTTAGAGAACATTCTCTATGGGAACTCTCAACTTTCAGATTTTATATGATCAAGGTTTTTCACTGTGACAGTACTAGCTGGAGCTTGTAATGTCTTAAAGCTCTAATTCTGAATTTTGAAGAGTTTTGCTTAATGCTTAACTTACACATCAATGCATTAAAATGCAGAAAAACTGAATTATTTATCTCTCCCCCCCTCCCCACAACAGTTGAGCTGCTATTGAGTCATTCAGGTTAAGTTAATTTTACAACAAACAAGGACTAATATAGTTCAGAGTATTTTCCTTACAGAGAAGAAAGTTATGACAACTTAAATTGTGAGTGGTCAGAACAGAATCAGAGATACATGTGTAATTCATTCCTGAGAAGATGTATGTTCTCTTATTTGAAATTGGGAATTGTGGGGTGAAGGAAAGAAGCGTAACGACATTCTTTCCATGCATGCCATACATAACAACGCCTTGCCCCTTGGCTGGTGGCTGTTCCATGATTAAAAGCGCTGAGCCACAGAAGAGAAGGCAGCATGTTGTCTGTCGGGTGGGTGGCCTCTGTCCCCTGAGAGGAGACTCCTGTTTCAGCCAAGTGGCTCCTACTGTTTTTGTCGAGTGCTCCCTGGGTACAGTTGGAGCCAGGTTCAGGTAAAGAACAATATGGGTTGAAAGGAGGGGTTGAGGGTATTTGGAACAAGACTGAGGCAATGGATTCTATGCTGTGGGTAGTATGTATGTATGTATGTATGTATGTATTTTTTATCCTGCCTTTATTATTTTTATAAGTAACTCCAGGCAGTGAACATAGTTAATACTCCTTCCTCCTCCCGTTTTATTAAATTATATTAATTTTATATTTTTTATATTTTATATAAATATATTTATGTTATATTTGTTTGATACATTTATATAAATATATTTGTTTTATATATTTATATATACAGTATATAAATTATATAATTATAATTTTATAATTATATAAATTATATATTAAACCAGTATGGCTTAATAAAGGAATGAATACTTCATTGTATGGTTGAGCTACTGCCAGAGACTAGCTACTTATAGCAGGGCTTGGCTAGTTTTTTGTGTTCAGTTCTGTTATGTGATTTGCAGGATGCTGCAAATGTCTCCCTTTTTAAAAACTTCTTGAATTCTGTGCAGTCCTGATGATTTCACCCCCAAAACTTGAGAATATCTCACAAGGATACACTTTCTCATTTGATTTTGGTGTCCTCCAAATTGCCCAAACTTCACAAAATATTGGCTATGTTCTTTAAAAATAGTGATTTAAAAATACACAATTTTAGACTGTGTAGACATCATTTAAGGTTGTTGTGGATGTCCTGAACTTGCAGAAACCATGCTACCCATCTCTGTATTAAAGCAAATTCTCCCTAGTTTGTAGATTCTAGGTACACTGAGGAAGGAAATAAATATTATTAGAATTGTTTAAATTTGGATAATTGCCACATTTCACCCAGCTATTTCTCATGCACATTTCCTGTGCACTATTGGCTGCAAACCTTTTAGAAGCCACGTGGTTTAAACCGATTTGGTTAGCAATGAGGTTATTTATAAAACAATTTCTTCTTCTTGTCGTCTTCTCTGCCTCCCAACACAAATGCCTGATTTGGTGATATAGTTTTGTTTTCTGTACTCATACAATTTTGAATGGTGTTCTTGGTGTTTATATGTGCTTTTATGGCTAGAAAATTCCTAATCACAGGCTATACATCCATTTAAAAATCTTTAATGATTACTTAATAGAAGATTAAACAGCCAATTTTTGAGCATCTGTCAGAGGCAATTGCAGCAGATGGCAGCCTCTAGCTGCCCATGGTTGATCCTAAAAAAACTGAAGTTAGACCTGGTTACTACTTGAACGAGAGATTAAGAGTAAATAGCAGACTGTAAACTAGATTGGGGAGTTGGGGGAAAAAGAAGGACAAACCATGTCCATATTGTTGCCAAAGAAAGCTACATGGACATGTCCATATTGCCACCAGGAGTTGGGTTTTATTTGGTTATTTGAAGGACCGCCTTTCCCCAGTTACATCTACCTGGCCCACCAGAGTGGGGAAGCAAGGTATGCTGCGGGTCCCATTTATGAGGGAAGTACATCTAATGCAGCCTTTCTCAACCTTTTGACCCTGGAGGAACCCCTGAAATATTTTTCAGGCCTCAGGGAACCCTTTCACATTCAGGTTCAAATATAGGCCACAACTTACAAAGTTATTATATTCTTCTCATGGGTAGGCCTGTATATATGCATTAACAATGTTCTTAAATGAAAAATAAAGAATGAAACTTACCTCTTTAACGTGAAGTTTCCCGAATTTGAAATAATTTTTTAAATAAATTGTGATCTCCCAGGGAACCCCTAGGGTTCCATGCAACCCTGGTTGAGGAACCCTGATCTAATGGGACCAGAAAAAAGGACCTTCACCGTGGTGGCTCCCTCTCTATGGAGGGAGATGAGATTGGCTCCCACCTTGATACTTTTTCAGAAGGCCCTGAAGACATGGTTCTCTTGGGGGCCTTAGGACCCCAGGTTGATATGGAGCCGATCAAGTGGCTGATTTGATTATGTTTGTAGCCACCGTGTGGGGTGGGGGTTGACGGGTTTTTGTATTGTGGATTTTCTGTAAGCCGCCCAGCGTCACCGTGTATGAATTGGGCGGCCATATAAATTCGTTGCATGAATGAATGAATGAATAAATAATGAATAAAGTAAGTCTACATACAGAAGGAGCGCAAATATGAAGGAACAAGAAAGTTGCTGAAACTAACAGAGTCATTTAAATCATGATTGTGCGGGTTAGCCATGTTAATCTGTAAATAGATCACTCCTCTACTTCCAAATAGTAATACATCTGGCAGTCTTGCCTATTACGTTTGTACCTACATTTATTTTTGTTGTTTTAGCCCCAATCCTCTTCTTCTTCCTCTGCAGGTTGAGGGAACATTAGAGATGGGCTCAGTGGTATGGCAATCACGTGCTTGTACGTTCTAAATTTTTAATTCCAGTTGCCAGCCTCTGTGCTCTGAAGCTTGAGGTAAATTTGGCAAATGTTATGCATGTTTAGCCAACATAAAACCAGCAAAATGGGGTTTAACCTTGTCCTTTTGCTTGCTGAATTGTGCTCCCCCGAGATAAAAATACTTGTCCCACGTAGGTGACTAGTTTATAATGCCCTTCTCTATACCTTCCTTGTATCCCTTCCCCTTCCCCTTTGGCAGCCCATAGCTAATGGTGTGCCCCCGTCTCACTATATATTCCCAAGCATGCTTGAGCACAATGGTTTGGTTTGTAATGGGACCATTCTTTTGAGTACAGGCTGCCTGCTTTGGGTGATAGCATGCCCTTTTGGAAGCAGGCATATGATCAGATTGGATCTTCTCATAATTTGCTTATCTGATTGGTCTATTCTTGTTTTCCTCAACCTGCTCCTCTGTTGCAGCTGTTGTGGAACTCAGGTGCCTACAGCAGCCTCCATCCCTTTTTTGTTTTTAATACCTGAAACCAATTTATCAGACCAGCTAGCTGGCATTACCTTGCTGACCTTGGCCGATGTCCGAAAAGCTAAATATGATTGGACCTGGGTAAGTACTTGGATAGGAGACTGCCAGGAACTTCCAGAGCTATAGGCTAGATTTAGAAGTTGAAAAGAATACAGTAGAAGAAAGCATTGCCAACACTTCTGTATTATTGCCAAGAAAAGTTGCATTCAGGGCCGCAACTAGGGTGGGGCAAGCAGGGCATGTGCTCCGGGTGCCACGCTGGGGGGGGGCGCCAAAATGGGTGCGGAATCCATTTTTGCCCCAGGTGACACAGACCCTGGTTGCATGGACTAGGAACTGGGCTTAACTTGAGAGAATCTTTATTTTTGTTCACTAATTTGTCCCCTTTCCCCACCCAACTGGGTGTTGAGATAACAGTTTGTTTTAGTTCTGTGACCAGCAAAGATCCTTCCTGGGAAGAGAGGGCTTAATCCAGGTGAGTGATAATTTGTATGCAAATTGGTCTGGCATTTGGCCAATGATTTATTGGGATGTTCTCTTATCAGTCCTGTGTTCCGTCCATTTCCCCCCATGTACAACCCATCACAACTAAGGTGCTTTATTCTAGCCTATATGCAACTGAAATAAGAAATACAATCAGTGGATTTGGCCCTGTGGTACCCTGAGCTTCAGTGTTCCTTTAACCTGCAGAGGAAGAGGCTGAAAACAGTGGGAAGTGTGGATGCATGGCAGCCAAGAAAGTACCTTCTAATTATGACTGTGGCAGATACGTTCAAGTTTTATTGGTGGTGCTTAACTTACCATTTTGTTGCATGGATCATTTTATAGGCATTTTTTTCTCTTAAATTGTTTTTAAAATATCCTAGTACAAATTTTGCTTCATCATTTCTGGTCCTGGATAGATCATGTAGAGTATGTAAGTTTTACATATTTCATCATATTGCCACTGAAAATCTGAAAGTTTTCATTTACATATTATAAATACAAATTGTGATTAATAAGTATTCTAGGGAAAAGGTTTCTTAAAATTTGTGTTCCACCTCTTCCAATGGATTAAGGCTCTTTTATAGACTACAGTAAATACCACTGACTTCAATCATGTACAAAGATTGGTTTTAAGCAATGACAGGAAAAAATAAGCTAATTTCGGAATGGGAGAAAGATAGGATTTGCAGGCATCTATTTTCATTTGATTAATTTCATTTGTTTAATTAATAGATCAAATGAATCTATAATTAATTTGTTCTATTTTCATTTGATTAACATTTGACTTCCTTCCTGTAACAAATACAATTAAGGTAGCTCACAAACATACTAACTCAGCCACAGTAGAGCAGAATAAAATAAGAGAAATTACTAAAAGAAACATGGCTGTAAAATGAATTACACTATCTACCAAAAGGCAAATATTGCAGAAACAAGCCAATCTTTCCAAGTAACCTACCCCATAGTCTAGGATAGGAATGGGCTTTCTGGACAACTTTCTGATGGCTGGGGGCCAAATGTAACTGGGGTCTGGGGGGTGGCACAGTACAATGATAATGCAAAATGGGGAGAAATATTTTAGACATTTGGGTATTGCTGGGATTTGGGGTTTGAGGGGTGTGGGTATATGAAACAGTCTCCATGTGTTTCTCACTCAAAACATTAAGAAGCCATACTGTTGTTGTTAGGCAGTCATGCTGTTCCCGGTCAGTGGCACATCAGCTGGAGCCTCAGAGGTTACCAAAAAAGGAGGTAGGGAGATTGCAGGTTACCAACCTCTGGTCTGCAAGCCACACTCTAAAATACTCTCTTTCTCATGCCCTCCTGCACATCTTAGATGGTAGAGTAATATATGAAGTAATAATGCCTTAGCCCTGAAAAACTGGCTGGATGACTTTGGGCCAGTAGCCCTCTCTCAGCCCAACTCACCTCACAGGGTTGTTGTTGTGGGGAAAATAGGAGGAGGGAGGAGTATTAGGTATGTTCGCCGCCTTGACTTATTTATAAAAATAATAAAGGCAGGATAAAAAATCTAAAAAAATGTATATGGAAGAAAGTGTGTATAAAACAACAGTTTTCTGTCTGAAGTTTTTAAAAACATTGAAAAGATGAATAATCGAGTACTTGTAAGAAGTGGATATTGCTATATCATTAAGTTATATTCTATGGCATAATAAATGTAGGAACAGAAGTAGAAGAACAATTGTTGCTTTTTACCTTAAAAGATAGACAGAGAAACGAGTAATTGCAAATATGACAAGTGTCTTATTATACCCCCCTCCCTTCCTGCATGTATGAGTAAAATTGAATTCATACATGCTGAAAATGTTGAAGCAGTCAGATGTTGATACTGGGCCCAGCACCCTCTATAGTGTACAGTTGAAAAGTGGTGAAGTAAGTAGAAGAAGAGTAAAGTAAAATAGAGGTCATTGACAGGCTGTTTATGTTTTATTGACAGAATCTACTTATTGAAATGCCTTTTTCCAGAAAGCTTGCCTAGGTCTATATGATTTTCCCCACTTATAGCATGGACTGTCTTATGAACACCTTACAAGGAGCACGTGGCTCTTTTTATAAGGTGATCATCCTGGCTTTCCTTTGACTAGCCAGCTTCCTTTACTGAGTAGCTGTCATGAGTACTGATGGCGAGCTGGAAGGGGCCTCTATCCAGGGGGGAAAACGCATGTGTAGTACTGAGGAATTAAGCAGACATTCAAAGAGACACAGATCAGACCCGCCTTAACTTTTGGGGTTTATCTGTCTGGGTTTTTCCCACGCTTCTTCAGTTTGTTAGGATTCTGTACCGCCCCCTAGAGTCGGATTCGACTGGACTTTACGTCAAGGGAAACCTTTACCTTTACTTAATAAACACTAGAGACCTACTCCTCGTCTCAGCGTGATTTCTGACTGTTGGGACAGTAGTACAGTCATTCACGTTTTCAGATTTGACGTTTAGTTTCCAGAAACAACTCATAGTGCAATTTATTCTCCTCTGATACATCTCCTAACTCCTAAACTTGGAAATGTGCATGCATTTCTTAAATTGTTTAGCCCGCAAGATGCCTTCCAAATTAGCTAGGCCCAGATTTCTTCTATCTTCCTGCCAAGACTGTGCAGACATCTCCCTTACTAAGGATGCTGCATAGCTAGGGGGTTCGTATTAAAGGAAATGGAAGCTTATTGAGCTAGTACAAATATTTTTCTTTTCCTTAATCCCATCTCGCAGGCAACCCTTTTCCTCAGAGCGAGGAGCCTCTTTTGGGGAGGAGGGGGCTGCTTGTCAGTAAGATAACGACAGGCTCTTTTCAGGAGCAGCAGAGCCTAGATGAAAATGAATTGCTGTCTTTATTGAATTTGCAAGTGTTCATTCCCCCAGAATTGCATCTTATGTACACATTTCTACAATACACAAGATTAAGAAGTATGTTTTTTTTAACATAAAATTAAATATTTAATACCAGATTTTACTGTGAAGTCACTCCTGTTCTTAAAGTGAAAGAAGGGCATAAATAATTACCTGCCTTCTTATTAAAGAATTAAGTTCTGGGTACCCATAAAACTTGGAATAAAATTATTTCCCCCCAAGAAAGGGGTAGAACCTTACCTGAGCAGCCAGCACCTCTGAAATGATGCTTATCTAAACCCAATCTAACCAATGTGCAGACTACTGTACACCTTTGTAGTTTCCTGAACAGGTAGTCTGAACACTGGGCAGGTGGGCCCAGACTCCAAAAAGTTTCCTTTCCATTTTGTTCTCCTTTCTTAGGGTTGTAGGTAGAGGAGTTCTGTGGAAAAAAATCCACTTTTTTTCCTTTGACGTGGCAAAGTCGGCAGCTGAATCCAGTCTGGAAAATAGTTGGGGCCTTTCAGGAAATCATGGTGGGGAGGCGGGTATATGGTTTGTTGGCTCCATACAAAAGAATACGTCACTTTTTGGACTCTGTGTGATCATGCAATGTAGAAGGGAGGGAGGCAGCATCTGGAGCTATAAATGCTTCCAGATGTGGGGTTTTTGCAGGGGCTGTTCGCTGTGATTCATAGGATGATGGGAGCTCTCACTTGCTAGGCTGCATCTTATTAAAGAAAACTGTTCTTCCATTCCCAAGTCCATTGTTTCTACATTCCACCCACCAATTTTTTAAGTTGTTACAGACATCCATTGGCAAAACCTTTACCTTTTTCTTCCCGGTTTCCAAGTCAGGGGTACAAAAAGCCTGACAGTTTTTTACAGCCCATAGAACTCCTCCAAAGTTGCCAAGTCTATCCAAAAAATTACTCTTTTGTGTGTTTTGGGAGGGTTGGGATTTGTTTATGCAATGGGCCTTGTAAAGGGCATGAGGGATCCATTTCATCATCAAAATACCTAATCATTTACGTCTGAGGACCTTGGTTTCAAAAACTGTGCATAAAATTATTAAAATCTGAATGACTTTCACCAGATATTATAGGGGGAAAAAACTAAGTTAGGAAATTTAAAATGCTTGGCATTTCAATGCAGCATATTTGCAAAAGTAAACTCTCTTTCAGATTATGTAGTCTATGAAAAGGAAAGCCCTGGGTGATATTTTGATCTCAGTTTAAGAGACTCGATGTAGGCATGGCTAGAACTCTGGTTTTGCCAATCTAGAACTGGGATTAGTTTACCATTAAACAACTTCTTTCTTTTCTTTTTCTTCATTTTAGCAAAGATCCTTCCTATTGGAATATTGCATAACAAAAAATCACATGTAACTTTGTGGATATTTTCCATCTCTTACAGGAGAAAGAGAAGAAATATATGCTGCCTCTGGACAACCTAAAAATAAGAGATGTGGAGAAAGGCTTCATGTCCAACAAGCATGTCTTTGCCATTTTTAACACAGAACAAAGGTAAAAGTAAACCTCCTGTTCATTCCAGATCTTTATAAGAAGCTGTTTGAATTCCATGGCTCAATTCACATGGATGACCTTGCCAGAAAACCAAAATGACAGAGACTTGCAGATTGGCGTTTGCGGCTGTCTGACTTTCTCTGTGTGAGATCCTCACTTAAACAATGGCAACTGGGACTGCCAGAATTGCTGTCACTAAGTGATGCAGTCACATGATGTTGTGCTTTATGATGCATCACTTAGCAATGGAAATTCCGGTCCCGATTGCCGTTGTAACCCAAGACTACCTGTACTCAACTCTCATTTCCACTTAAAAAAGTGGATGAAGTGCACACTTTATACTCAGCTATTTTTGCTTCTCTCAACCACAACAGATATTACCCATTATCTTTCTATCAGTATTAGCATATCTTAAAATTTCTCCATATGTTTTTCCATTTTCCCCATCAACCTTCAGTGCATTCATTTTCAGATCCTTATTCTTCGTGGCATATGTAACATTCACTTAAATCATTTGGGTTCTGAACCAGTCACAGAGGTCATCTGCATAGAAATGTACACAAACGATCTTATTGTTTAATTAGCATTAGACAATCTCATTCCCCCACCAGCATGTCATTACAGTCAAATCAAAACTTACTGGCTATATTTAGAAAATTCAGATCTGTATGGTATTTCTGCATGATGTGGACGTTTTCCCTCATTTAATTAGATGTGTAATTCTTTGTTCTCCTGTATTCCTACTCTAGAAATGTATACAAAGATCTGCGTCAGATTGAACTTGCCTGCGATTCTCAGGAAGACGTGGACAGCTGGAAGGCCTCCTTCCTTCGTGCTGGTGTTTATCCTGAGAAAGACCAGGTAAATACTGCTTAGATTTTCAGCTGAAAGGGAGGGAGGGAATTGCTAAAGGATTTCCTATCAGTTGTTGCCACTGTCTGGAAGCCTCTCATGCCTTAAAGGTGGGCAACCTTTTTCATGCTGGGGGACACAATGCAACAACTGATAGAAGATTGCAGGGAGCCCTTTGGGTGTGGTGCTATCACTGAAGATGTTGAGGTCTGACATTTTCAGCCAACTTGTTGTGTTTTTGAAAATTGTGAAGGTGTTTGAAGATAAGGAACAGATAGGTTTTGCCTCACAGAAGCCTATTTCTCTTGTTTTTATTCTGTCATTTTTGTGCCAAAAATTCAACCTTGAAAATCTGAAAATGTCAGATTTCAACAACATTCTCTTAAGTGGTTTAAGTGCTGCCAGGAGGAGTCAGGTACAGGTAGTCCTCACTTAATGATCCTAATTGGGACTGGAATTTCCATTGCTAAGTGAAGCAGTTGGTAGGCAAAATACCACATGACTGCACTGCTTAGCAAAGGCAGTTCCAGTAGTCCTGGTTGTGGTTGCTAGGTGAGGGCCACACTGTTGTTAGGCAAGGACCTCACACTTCTCCTGCCCTGCTGCGTTCGCCTACTTCAACTTCCCCTACCCACCTATCTCCCCCTCATCTCTACTTTTTGCCGCCTTGCACTCCACTGTCCCACACTCCACTGACCCTGGCTGACCTTCACCATCTTCTTCCTCCCGCAGCTGACAATGTGTGCTGGGCCGAGGTAGCTGCTGGCCATTCACGAGGCCTCATGTGGCCTTGCGAAGGGCCAGCAGCTGCCTTGCCCAGGCACAACTTGTCAGCAGGAGGAGGAAGACAGTGAAGGTCAGCTGGGGGTGGAAGGGGTGACAGAGTGCAGGGCAGCCCAAAAGGGGGAGAGATAAGCAGGTGGGGGAATTGAAGTACATGCTGTGGTCATAAATGCGGGTGGGCTGCCAAGCACCTGAATTTTGATCACATGACTGCAGGGACACTGCAACAGCTATAACTTTGAGGACCGGTTGTAACTACCATTCTTCAGCACTGTCATAACTTCAAACAGTTGCTGAATGAATGGTTATCAAGCGAGGACTACCTGCATGTATATTTATGTGGATTATCCACTTTCTTTTTAATTTCAAGTGGAAACAAGCTAATTCTTCAGGGCTAATGTGGTAATTGTTCAGTATACAAATCAGTAGGTTTGCTTGCTGGGCATTATAGTCTGAATAATGCAGATCATGTTCCAACATTTTTATAGTATTTCATTAAGACTTTTTTTTGGAAGAAGTGAGGAAGTTGGAAGAAATTCTCCATCACGATCTACTGAAATTAAGTGACAGTGTAGATGCAAAATTATAGGTAGTCCTCATTTAGCAACTGCCTCATCAAGTGACCATTCACAAATACAGTGGTAATAAACAGTAGTAAAAAAAATAATTTTCTGACCAATCAAATTTAATGCGCCTGAAAACAGTGCACGCTGGAGTGAGAGTAATGCTGGCATAGCTGTACAAGAGAACTTTATCTAAATGAGGTAGCAGCAACCAGCAATCTTTGCAGTCTCTCTCTCTCTGTCACATGGTTCGCTTAGCGATCGTGTCGCTTAGCAGCCATTTCACCAGAACCAGATGCGGTTGCTAAACAAGGACTACCTGTAGTCTTGATATGAATAAAGAAGAATTCAAGAGCCGGAAATAATGACAAAGCAGATATTCCTTTGAGACAATCCAGAAATCCAGTCTTTATCATCACAAAGAAGTGAGTGAAATGTGAAGCATGCCCAGCTGAGATAAAAGAAAACTTATTTTGCATAAAAGTAGAGTTTCTTAGTCAAATGTGCAGGAGAGTTCTAAGAGTCAAGGAGATGATCAGCCTAAGTTTTGATTCATCCAATGTCATTTACGTATATAAGAATTGTGTAGTTTTTCTAAACCTATCTGGTCCACTGTCACCTTCTAATAATTTTTAGACATATGTTTTATTTTATTAAGTATTCTACCCATCTAGGTGATGGTGAATGCTATATATAGCTTTGACAGGATAGGGTTACCTTGTAGAAAATGAATTTACAGAAGCAGAATATATTTTAAGAGGAATAATAAGATGCAAATGCAGTTCAATGTATGATATTTAATTCAACAAGAAGATAGAGAATGGGATTTGTACATTACCAGTCTTGTGCATTGACATTATAACCTGCCAGCTTAGTTAACCTTTTTGTAAGTTGTGCAGCAGATCTGAGTTATTATGAAATGAACTGTGGTTTTGATTGCTGGAGGCATTAAAAAGATGATGTAAAATGCTTTTAGACATTTAATTCTGTCCCTGAACAGGCTATGTGACAGTGTCCATTTTTCCTACATGCAGGTAGAAAATGAAGAGGGGGTTCAGGAAAATACCTTTTCCATGGATCCTCAACTGGAACGCCAAGTAGAAACTATCCGCAATCTTGTTGATTCGTATGTTGGGATCATCAACAAATCCATCCGAGATCTTATGCCAAAGACAATAATGCACTTAATGATAAATAATGTAAGTATGGGTTGATAATTTATTTTGCCTGGGTAGCAGAGGGATAAAGCTGGAAGTTGTTCTTAGGCCCAACAGATCATCTCTCACTCTCAAAATGGCAGTTGTAAATTACTTTTTAAATAATAAAAATTTCTGTTCTCATGAGATCCTAATGTTCTGGCAAGAGATTTCAGAAAGAATAAGAGATTTTGTAATGATTTGCCTTAGAATTTATACTTGAAGAGGTTGTTGGACCAAAGATAAAGGAATGGCAAAATGCTTTGCATTGAATAATGCTTTGGCCTTGGGTCAACATGAATTTTAAATATTGTATTAATTTAACTGCAATCAATCAATTTTAGTTCAGTCATAGCCCAGCATAGAGCTAATAACATAACAATTTCTCTAAAATAGAAATAAAAATAAAAAATCGTATTGATAGAATTAAGTAAGGTAAAGATAAAATTATTAACTTAAAATTACATAGTACAGGAATTAAAACGTGAGAGAATCCTATAAAATTACAATTAATTTTACAATGAATAATCTAAAGGCTATATAAATAACTGGGATAGATAACTATAAAAGGACATGAGTAATACTAGAATTTATAAAATACAAGAGAATGTAAAGCTGTGCTAGCTCTGATGAGAACTGGGCTACATTGTCTGAAATCCCTGCCACCTGGTCAGCTAGCAAGAGACTAAGCCTCTGGCCTGCCCGAGTATTGTGTTATACATGGGGAAATATATGTATCTCGTAGAGTTCTATAACAAAGGCAGCACAGCAACACACAACCCATAGTTTCAATTTCCCCCCTCACCACAAGGACAGAGCTGCAGCTTTTTTAGTATGTTATAGAACTTTCCCTCCAAGAGGGTGGAGGGGAGGACATTACGGTGAGCGAGAGCGAAAGCTCTTCCGGTGTTTTGGAGGACAGTATTGTAGAGGTAATGTGCAGGAGCAACACTTTTTTGTGGGTTCACTGAATTAATATATGGTGGAGCCTGGCTAAGATCATTTGCAGGGCCATGTCTCTGGCACGTTGCTTGAAATATGCTTTTGCCTGACCAAATCCCACTGGAATCAATACATCCGGGGAGAATCCACAATGGCTTAGGGTGGGACCAAGTAATTTTTGCCAGGAAGTCTGGAATTTGTCTTGAAGAGTCAAAAAAGCCAGACAACCTGGACTGAAAATTAATTAGAGCCAGTAGCCAACATGTGTTATGTGGGCATGAATTTTAATTGGAACCATTCCAGCTTCAGCCCAAAGGGTTGAGTTAGGAACACAAGGAACCAAAAACAGGTTCCTTAGGAAGCTTGATTGTACAGCTTCTAATGGTTCTAGGTTTTTATATGCACATATTTGGAACCCGTAGGACAGCTGTGATTTTACTTTGGCCTCAGATGCTTTGAGTCCACCAGGAATATAATTACCTCCTATCATGCATGTGGAAGAGCAGGCTACTTAGCAAAATTTCAGGCACTTGGCTGCCTTCTTCCCTCCCATTTGAGCCTTCTCCCCAACGTCAGCATGGCAGAGCTGCCAATAAAGCTTCAACCTTGACACAGGTGTGGAAGAATGGAGGAGATGCATGCTTTGGAGTTCTGCAGCCACCAGCAAACAGAGTACAGCAGCCAAATGAAAGAAGGCATTTTTCCTTCAGAAGGAGTGGACAGTCCAAAAGAGAGGAAAAGAAATATAGCACAGCAGGACAAAGCACAATGTAAACAAGGTTCAAGAGCTCTACATGCTGGCCATTAACAGAAAAAGAAGAAGAAATCTCAGAGAAAGGGGACTTAAGACAGAACAGGCTTAGGAAAGAAACATTGATGCATACTAGTAATAGTATAGAGTATAGAATATAGAATATAGGTAGAGCCTCGTGTGGTGCAGAGTGGCAGGCGGCAGCATTGCAACCAAAACTCTCCCCACGACTCGGGTTCGATCCCAGTGGTACCTGGATTCTTGGGTAGCCGGCTCAGGTCGACTCAGCCTTCCATCCTTCCAAGGTCAGTAAAATGAGTACCCAGCTTGCTGGGGAAGGTGACGACTGGGGAAGGCAATGGCAAACCACCCCGCTATAGTCTGCCAAGGAAACGTGAAAGCGGCGTCCCCCCAAAGGGTCAGACATGACTTGGTGCTTGCACAGAGGACCTTTCACTCTCTCAACAGAGTAATAGGTAATAGTAATTGGATAGTAATAGTATATAGTATAAACATTGTCATAGTATATTGTAATAGTAATTATCACAATAATAGTATAGAGATAGCAATAGAATAGAATATAGGAAGCGCTCGCATATCACTTTTATGTGTTTGTTTTTACAAAATAAAACATTTCCCCAACCTTTATATGAAAGTGAAAGGTGAAAGGCCCCCTGTGCAAGCACCGAGTCATGTCTGATAGGGAGATATAAAGAAACTACCTGTCTAGGGTCCAGTGTTTTTGTGTCTCTTGAGTCTGGGTCAATCTAATTGGGTACAGTTTAAAAAAGCACTCATGACAGTGTGAAAAAATCTTAGCATGGCAGCTACACTTAACTTGATTTTCCAACAAAAATTGTTCAGCATTGTCAAGTACACTGCTCAGAGGCCCAAAATATAAGTGTTTTTTAAAAAAAAATATGACCCTCTGCCATTAAAAGGCTATCTGTCCTTGTTTTAAGCCTTAATGTGGTTTGTTTCATTTAGACTTAATGTATCATGTGAATTCAACCACTGTGGTTTTTAAACCTTGTTTATCAGTGTGTTATACTGTATGAACTCAGACAACCATACGATCTATGGGAACTTAATGCAGTAGATGTGTGAGGCCAGGCTAGTCTTCTTCGCAAGCACAGAGTGCAGCATCCCATGTGGCTGTGGGGGAAGTGCCCTTCCCTGTCACTACTTCCAATGAACAGATGGCCAGAGTTAAGATCTAAACCAGCCTCTTGATGTTACTCCACTCTTGATGTATCCAACCCAGCCTATTGTATCTGAAAAGGATTACAATTTCTATGTGCCCAATATTACCTATCCCTCACAGACCAAGGATTTCATCCACTCGGAGCTGCTGGCCTACCTGTACTCCTCTGCAGACCAAAACAGCTTGATGGAGGAATCAGCAGACCAGGCACAGCGCAGGGATGACATGTTGCGAATGTACCATGCCCTGAAGGAAGCGTTGAACATAATTGGAGACATCACTACCAGTACAGTTTCCACACCAGTTCCTCCTCCTGTGGATGACACATGGCTGCAGTCAGGGAGCAGTGGGCATAGGTGAGTTAGTATAGTAGTTAGTTGGTTCTGTTATGCTGTTAGGGTGGGGGATGAAAATATGGGACCTTGTACTGCTTGTATTGCTTTTGAAATAAACTCTTTACATGTTGTTGCTGGGTGCTTTGCCTGAAAACGATTATTTGGAGTTCTGTTATCTTAAATTATGCTAACTGGATCTGTTTTGATGGGTCCTTTTAATTTGCTTTACAGCCCAACATCTCAGCGCAGGCCTCCTTCTACTGTGTTGCCTCCAGGGAGACCTCCAGCTGTGAGGGGCCCCATGCCTGGCCCTCCCTTGATTCCAGTGCCAGTAGCAGGCTCGTCCTCTTTTGTGGCACCACCCATTCCTTCACGCCCTGGACCGCAAAGTGCATTTATTGCTAATAATGACCCTTTCTCGGCCCCACCTCAAATTCCCTCACGACCGGCACGTATTCCACCTGGTATCCCTCCAGGCGTACCCAGGTAAGGGCCAGTTTAGATTTTCCTCAGCTCGTTTTTCCTTTGACTTGGAGGGGTATGGCGTAAGTCTGGAGCTTATAGAATAGCCACGGTCTTTGTCCCTGCATAAACTTATCAATGTTGAATAGATATAGAAGATATCTGTGTTTAGATACTCTCTAGAAAACTAGGAAATAGTTTTATTCAGCATCTTGGTATGGTGTAGCTTTTCTATAACGGCTGAAAGATCTGTGGGAAGAATCAGGTGTAAACTTTAAAAGCCTCCTTCCTTTCACATCCAAAGAGGTCATTTTTGCCTTGCCTTTTTCCTCAAAAGTTGAAATGATGGGGAAGGAGGAAGAGACAGGGTCTATTTAATCTTAGGCTGTCCAGAGGATAAACAATAGTTCTGTAACATTTGCTTGCTGTCTAGCTGAATCCAAAGGCATACCGGGGGGGCAGGGGGTGCGTTGCTGCGCATGGCATAGGAGTGTTAGAATTTTTTATCTTTCCTTATCAGGTTCATTTCTGAGCTGGGACCAAAGACACAGGCAGTTGCATGAAATTAAGTTCTTTATTCTTCACCCAAGAGCAAAAGCAATGACAGCGAGCTGTTAGGTGGGCAGCCGCGCAGGACCCCCTTCTTACAGCACGTTACATACATTCCACTCCACTCCTTCTTTAGAATACCACCCCTTACTCAGTTACCCATACTTCACCTTAACCTCATTCCATATTAGGAACTTCCTTCCTTCTCTCTATCATCATTCCATATAAGGGGCTTCCTTCCATCCTTGCTAGGGTGCCTTGACCGTTATTAAACAATGCCTTTCCTCTAGAGAAGCTATCCTTGGAATGTACACCTTATCTTGTTTCTATGGGCATAGCTATCTATCAAGGCCTGCTAGAAAGGAAGAGTAAGAAAGTCAACAAAATTCTTCTAGGAAATACAACACAGCTTCAGGGCCATAGTACAAGTGCAAAGGTCTCTAATATATGAACACTACATACAAAATATATGAAAATGAAATATATTCACATTTAAGTTCTATATTTGTAAAATCTTCTATCAGGAGTTCAGAAGCAGGCAAGTAGAATGAGCAGGTAGGTTGGGGCACTTATGCCTTGGCAATGTCTGTCCAATTTCCACCTTCTTTTTCTCTGTTTGTTTTCTCTGCAGCAGAAGACCGCCTGCAGCACCGAACCGGCCCACCATTATCAGACCAACTGAGCCCTCCTTGTTAGATTAACCATGATCACTACCCAGAGGGGAAGGCAATATTGCTTGTTAACTATCTTGTGGAGAGAACTCATGCTTAATCTTTTGTGTAAAAGAGCTCTTTGTAACTGGTCAGTTATAGCCAAGGCCCATTTCCCCTGTTTCTCCTCCTCCCTTCCCTTCCCATGATAACACAACCACAGCAACAGATGTCAAGGAATAGGTGCTGCTGGTTGATTACTTGTAAATAGCTCTGAGAGGCCAAGCATTCCTGTAGTATTTCTCTCTCTATCCCTGGGTCTTGGCTAGGGAAGGATTTGGTGACCAGAGTCTTCCCTTCTGGGAAGAGGGGGATTGATTTCGTTGCGATTTTTCATGGTGGCCATACCAGGCCCATTCCACATGGGAACATGGAGGATTCTGTTTTGTGGAATTGTTTTGCACTTTGTTGGAAATACAGAAACAACCCCTACTTGAGTGATTGTGATGAGAGTGCCTGTGAATGTGTAAAAGTGGAGAGTTCGTATTTCCACTAACACTTGTTAGAATCTCCTTCTGCCATTAATGTTGATTGGATATGTCTATCTTCCCCTCCACCCTTTAATTTCTTTGTGTTATAATATATATGAAATCTCCTTCTTAGGCTGCTTTACCTTTCCACCATGACATATTAGTACAACATTGATCAATTTATTTCTATATAGATCTGAAAAATAATGGAACTGCAAATAAAAAATGGCTAATAAATTCAATTTATGAAACTGGAGCAAGATTTTACCAAACAGAATAATTGGAAAGAGGAAGGCACCAAGTTGTTTTTGAGCCTCAGGTATAGTGCTGACTTCTATGCCATGCTACCCTTTGCACAACCAGTGATTATGCTTCAATGGAAGCGGCGATCTTAGGTTGCCAGCTACAGCCTGGGATGAGCTTGATGTAATACCAGGGAAGACCAATGGCCAGTTGCAGGGGATGTCTTAGTCATGTTAGGACTGTCACTTTACTATAAGATTGGCCAGGATGATTGCTCAGCCTCCTATGGAGAAGTGGTAAGGGAGAGGCAGGATTTCAAAAACTTAGCAAGATTGTGATCTTTTGCAGAGATTACTACTGTGGAAAGACTTTCCTTTCCTACCTGCCTCATGCAGGAGATTTGTTTATCCTTCAGTTCAGCTGGACTGTGTTTGCTTCTAGGGTGAGGCAGATTCTTTATGGCAAACACTGTCGCAAAATATATTTCATGGCACCAGTGATTAAAGTTCCCTCTGTCCCACAGGAACTCATGTAGGAGTCTGTGGTCTCTGAAAAGCATTTTTTTTCATGTTGGCTACTCCATCTTTAGAATCATTATTATTCCAAGAGTTTATGGAGCAAGACTGGAGCTTCGTCAACAGACTAGTAAAGCACTCTGCCCTTCCTGGGCTGTGGTTGTATATATTTCTTCATAAAACAGACTGTATTGATATTTGTATGATTCTAGATTTTTTAAAAGAAGACCATCAGTTGCCCCCACCCCACTCTCACTTATACAAGTGTGTCAGGGATACCTTTGCCCTTCCTAAGTTAAGACATATGGAACAGCAATACAAAAACACATACCATCTGCCTTAATGCTTCCTTCCAATGACCTCTCCCTTTTTATCTGACCTGGAACAGAAGTTGCTTGCCTCATGTCCTAGAGTATATGACTTTTCCAGAGACAGTGCTAACTTTGTGCCTTTATTATTGCTTAAATTCTATGCCATCTGCCTGAATAACCAGCACTGCCTTTCTGTAACTGTCCCTCTATTGCCAAAGTCATTACCAAGGGCTTTGAACCTCTTGTGCAGTACACTTCTCCAGAAACTGGTGCTTGCCTGGTAGCATGGACTTCTACCTTAATTCATTTGTTCTGATTTGTTGTCTCTTGACTCTTTGTTACCATGTGTGAAGGGGTTATTATATCTTCTCTCCATCTTTAGAAGAAAAAAATTCCCAGCAGTTTGAGATAAGTGCCTCCATTATGTATTCAATTAATAAACTAAAATAAAGGGAAATTCTGCTGGTGGAAGGTCTCTACCAATTTGTGGTGTTGACTTTTTATACATTTTTTATTCTATTAGTTATCAGCATATCTTTACTTAAGGACTATTGGGCTTGGAGTGAATAGAAAAATGTAAGTTCACGTTTCTTTTAACTAACTTCTGTCCAAATAGCAATAGGCTGAGTAATATCTGATTTCTTGAGCCTGCTTTGTTATGATTTCTGACCTGGAGGCAAGTAGTATCTTACCTAGTAAAAGCAACTGAATTTACAAAGTACAGACTTAATGACACTAATGCAGCTAACACCTTTATCCTACCTTTTGTATGGATGTTTACAAGTACTCTTCCCCTTACTCGTCATCTCACAATTAAAGGATAGTGATTAAACAAGTATTTAAAAAGTGGCTTTTGTAGGATCTAGTGGGACGTTTGGAGCAGGTTCACCTTGTATTGCAGAACTTGACCAGCCTTTATAGCAGGAAGACCATTAATACAGAGAGAGGCCTCTCTCAAAGGAAATCCCCATATAGTGTGGCAGACATAGAAGACCCTCCAGTAAGTAGTGAGGAATTAATTCAGTTGCTCATATTGAAGGGTACATATAATATCTCTTAAGTTACCCACATTTATAGTTATAGTTTCATGTATTTTATGCAAATAATAATCATGAAAAATAGTAAATTTCAGACACATATTTTCTAATATATTTTTGTAACATTCAATTTATTATGTTAAATTTATCTCTTACAAATACATAGAATGGACTGAGCAAACAGGGAAAAAAAAGTTTTCCAATCCAAAGTTATATCCCAAACTAGCACATTTTGCCCAATGTGTCACTGTTATTTCTTCATGCATTATTTTGCTGAAGTATTGCAGCTCTTACATACTTTCCAATAGATTATGTCTATGTATAGTCTCATTGTCCCAATCTATTGTATGCCACATCCAATGACATGTTGTTATACATGTTTTAGATTTCATTTTTATGGCAGTTTACATTTTTGCTTTTAAAAATGTAGTTGATCTTTTTTTAATTGCCTATAATGTGTAGTACATTCAGGTTGTGGAATAAAACATTGGGTTCCATCCATGGCTAATTGGTTTAATAGATAGGTCTCTTAAAGGGTGACATTGGTTAGATCCACAAATTAGTTACGATTAATGATTTCTCCTTCCCCAAATACTTAACATCGTTGCAGTCTTTCCAAAATATAGATGAAATTGGGTCTGTCAGTTACATCTCTAACCATTTGTATTATAATTGGAATGGAGTGTTTACATGATTACTTAAATTGATGTAAAAGATTCTTAAATGGTTGTTCCCAGTTATTTGGACAAGAGATTTTAAAAAGTTTATTTTTAATACTTCTAAAAAAGGCTACCTTGTATGTTTTACTCTTATTTTATTTGAGAGTTAAAAGGAAGCATTCTAAAATGAAATCTGCATTATTTAAAAATTAAACTGTGGTCCACAAAAATTGTTGTATCCTCCTATAATTGTATGCATGTTCAATTGAGATGACACCCTCAGAAGGATTTTAAAATCCATTTTCCTTCATTTTCCTCTTTCAAAAATTAAACCCACTAATACAATATTTTGTAGTGCTTCTCTTTGAAATGTACAGACTGAAATGCAGTTTAAACTTTTTTAAAAAATATTTTCATCCATATGGTTTTTAGATGTCTTTAACCTCATATTAGTCAACATATCAGATACTAATCAGTTGTCTCCTATATGATCCTATGATTAAAGAGTAAGAATAGGAGTAAATGGACAGTTTTACATTGGAGGGATGAATTACAGAATGGTTTATTGGAACAGTTGCTTCTTTTTTATAAATTACCTGAGTTAGGAATATACAATTAGATTTCAAAATTTACATTAAATGAAAGCTCCCCCTCTTCCGGACTGGATGAATAGCCCATAAAAAGGCAAGTAATACATTATTGATTCCAAAAATCCCAACTTCTTGTACATCGTAATGGGGTCTGTGCTGAAAATGACTAATCAGGAAAGTGACCTTGGGGAGCCCTGGTGAATAACTAAATGTTAGTGCAGTAACTATGAAAAAGGAACGGGGCGGGGGGAGAGACTTCTGTGTTTGGGATCATTATGAACATAAAATGGTTGGCAGTCCTTCAGGTTCAAAGACATGCTGTTGTGCAGTTCATCTGTGGACATTGAGGTGGCTCTGCAGTCCCAGTCTGGAAGCGCAGAGTCTCACACAATGGGGGCACTGGAAGTCCATTGTAGTAGTAATGGTGGGTGTTATTCTGTGATGCCACTCACAGTTTTCTATCAGTTTTTGGTGGTGCCTGTCTTCAAAGCTAGTGGAGGCTTCATAGCACAGGGCTCGCCAGCGGGTTCTGTCAGTAGCCCCAGCTTCTAGTTACCTTGGCTGGATGTCACAGTGGCATTGGGTTTCTTTCACAGTGTCTTTATAGCACTTGCGTGGTCAACCTCGAGGTCTCTTTCTAGACTCCAGTACGCTATAGAGCAATCGGCAAGGCTTACGGTGGTCATCCATTCAGATGACGTGTCCCACCTACCACATCTGGGCTCTGATAATCAGGGACTCAATGCTCGCAACCCTGCATGATCCAAGACCTCCAGAATGGAGACACGGTCTTGCCAGCGAATGCCAAGGATGGAGCAGAGAGCGCATACGAAATTTCTCCAGTTGTTTGATGTGCCTTCAGTACAGAGTCCAGAACTCACATCCATTTAGGAGAGAAGGGATAACCACAGCTCTGTAGACTTTCAGCTTTGTGGAGGTAATGGATATTGTGTTGATTGAGCACTCTAGTATGCAGCGGCCGCAGTGCCTAGCTGGCCTGCTGATCCTGGAGTCAGTTTCTTTGTCCAAAGACCCATTGTTCAAGATGATGCTTCCCAAGTATTTGAAGCTATTTACATTTGTCAGCTGGGTGTCATTGACAGTGCTTTTTGGTTCTACGGGGTTGGTGTTTGGCACGGGCTGGTAAAGTACTTCAGGCTTGTTCAGCCTTATAGTCAGGCTGAAGAGCATAGCAGCGTCTAAGAATTTGTTCAGCATCAACTGTAGATCACTGTTTTTGTGCACTAAGATGTCCTAGTCATCCACTGCAGCAGGAGAGGTCTCCAGCCATAACGGTTCTCTGTGCCACTGGATTAAGGTCTCTTATGCTGAGAGTGTGGGACTGCCCCTGTGCCACAGCTGTTCCACTTAAAACTCTATCACTCACAGATTTCTGTTGTGTAATTCATCTTCATCTACAACTCATCTGCAAATCGTCTCAGTCCAAACCTAACTCGTTGAGCCCTGAGGCAATGGGGGAGTGGCGAAGCAACAGGTCGAGATGACTACCGGTAGTTGTAATCACAAACCTGCACGTGGGCGGCCTTGGACCAGTGGTGGTTCGTCTTACTACACAAGGAAGCAGAGATGTCTGGCAGCTTCCAGGACAACTGGGCAGCCCTTCTAGGATAGCACTGCCCACCCTCGCATGAGGGAGGGGGTTAGAAAAGGTACCCTAAACAGTGCCTGCCCCACAACGTCTGTCTGGCAGATCCTTGGTGGTCAAGCATCAAGAAAAATTAATCAAAACCCATTTTCGGACCCTGGAATGTCTGTACCTTGCTCTTCAGCCTGAACAAGGCGGCAAGGCCTGAAAAACAAACAGCACTCATAGCAGCTGAACTTGGCCATTCTAGCATTGACATTGCTGCACTCAGTGAGACCAGGCTGGCAGATGAGGGTTCATTACAGAAAGCAGCGAGTGGATACACGTTCTTTTGGAAAGGGAAACAGACCGACAACAGGACTCACAGTGTAGGTTTTGCAATCAAACCTCTCTGCTGAAGACACCTCTACTCTACCCATTGGAATTAATGAACACATTATGAAGTTCTGCTTTCCTTTCAGCAAGTCCCAGTATATCACCATTGTCAGCGCCTACCCACCAACTCTCACGAGGCCAGATGAAGATAAGGACGGTTTCTACAAGAACCTGGACCAGATTATTTGAACCACCTCTGCCAGCAACAAATTCGTCATTCTGGGCAATTTCAACGCTAGGATGGGGACAGACAGTGACAACTTGGATGGTGTCCTTGGGAGACATGGGGTGGGAAAACTAAATAGCCACAGCCTGCTGCTTCTGAGCAAATGCGCCCAGCACAACTTGTGCGTCACTAACATGATGTTCAGACTTGCAAACAAGTACAAAACTACCTGGATGCATCCCAGGCCTAAACACTGGCACCTACTTGATGATGTCATAGAGCATCAGTGCAACCTTAAAGACGTCACCATCACCCACGCCATGTGAGGTGCTGAGTGCTGGACAGATCACAGGCTAGTCCAGTCAGTCCTCAACCTGCACATAGCCCCTTTACATCATAAGCAACCAAGGACTGTCAGAAAGTTATTCAACATCAGCCGACTGCAAGACCCAGGCCAAGTCCAACGTTTTCAAGATGTACTTAATGAAAACCTCTCTGGCAATTTACTTGTACAAACCTGTTCTGAAAATGGGATGCAGTTTAAAGATGTCATCACACAGACTGCAACAACTGTACTTGGACTGAAACTCCTGGTGCATCAAGACTGATTTGATGAAAACCACAAGACCATTGCAGCAGCCTTTCAGGCCAAGAACAAGGCCTACACAGACTAGCAGAACAATCCATCATCTGTCTCAAAAAAAAAAAAAGTTTAAGCATCTGCAGTCCAAAGTACAGACAGAACTGCTAGAAATGCAGGACGAGTGGTAGCAGAAGAAGGCTGAGCTGGTGGAGCACTATACAGACATGCATGCCACCAGAGTTCGTCTGCACCATAAAATCAGTTTATGGTCCTTCTAAATCAGGATGCTCCCCCTTGCTGTCATCTGATGGGTCAAGCCTGATCAAAGACCAGGAAGGACTGAAAAACCTCTGGGCTGCACTTTTCCAACCTACTCAATAGGCCATCCACAGTTGATCATGATGTTTTATAGCAGATTCCTCAGCTGCCAGTCCTGGATGCCCTAGACCTGCCTCCATTGCAAGCAAGATCTTTGCCCACATTCTCCTGAACAGACTTGTCACTGTCTCGGAAAGGAACCTCCCAGAGGTGCAGTATGGCTTTCAGTCAGAATGGAGTACAGCAAACATGGTATTTGCCATGAGGCAAGTCCAGGAGAAGTGCATCAAGCAGAACAAGCCTCTTTACTCTGTCTTCATTGACCGGACAAAGGCATTTGACACTGTAAACAGGGAGGCTCTCTGGATCATCCTCACATATAACGGATGCCCAAGGAAATTTGTGAAGTTGATTCAGCTTCTCCACGATGGAATGACAGGGCAGGTTCTTTACAACAGTGATATATCAGCTGCATTTGCCATTTCCAATGGGGTAAAACAGGGTTGTGTGCTAGCCCCAGTCCTGTTCAGTCTGTTCTTTGCTTGCATGTTGTCACACGTTGTAAAGGGTCTGAAGGAGGGAATGTTCATCATATACTGACTGGATGGCACTCTCTTTGACCTTTGCCACTTGAATGCATGGAGGAAGTGGCACTCCATGCCTTAGCACTCCACAACGCTTGCTGGGCCTGCCTTCTTGACCGTTGAACCGTTGATCAGTCTCCTCCGCTCAATCTGCCAGGGCCAGACTTAACATGCTGGGATAGACAAATCCCCAATCTCACCGAGAGCTGAAGACCCGTTGGCTACCCTTACCAGGCTTGGCCCATCTGTTGAGATGGTTTACTGGGGCGTGGCCGCTGTCATGTTGGAGCTACTGGGAGCCACAGTAACAGCTGAGTGCCAGGTGGGGACCAAAAGTGAATGGGTAGCCCTAAAAAGGGCACAGCAGGCCCCACCACCAGAGGTGCTACCCCTCCCTGGACACCCCATACACCCCAAAATGAAAATAAAACAAATGAAAATAAAATAAAACTGCTAATAGAACCGTGCCATCTATATAAATCTTTAATGAAATCCCACTTGGAAAATTGTGTGCAGTATGATCACTAGATCTCAAAAACAAAATATTGGTAGAACTGGAAAAGGGCAATCAAAACGTTTAGTGGAATAGAGCTCCCTTATGAGGAAAGACAAAACATTTGGAGCTTTCTAGTTTAGAGTGAGATTGATAAGGGAAGCTTATAGAAGGTGATATTATAGAAAATGATGCATCGTGTGGAAATGTGGCCAGAAGAAAATGTATCTCTCTCAATCTTAAAACCCAAGATCATCCATTAAGACTAACGGAAGGATTTTATATACCACTTAGTTCAATTATATCTATCATATCCATTCTGCAATTTACTCAGTTTACCCTTTTTAAGCCATTACCATATCTAATAATTACCTATTTTGTTTCTGATTTATCAAGCATAGTTTATTCTCAACGTTTCATTCCCCCCTTTCAACCTACTATTTTTATTTTTAAAAAAACAGGCTATAGTCCACTAAACTTTAAAAATATTAAATATTATTTAAAAATAATATAGTGGCTTAGATTCTAGGCCTTTGCTCACAAGAGAGGGAAGTGATTCTTGCTGACTGACTTCTGTCTGCCGTTTCTTCTCATACAATGGCCCTTTGACCTAGAAGTTGGTTTTGGAGAGGCTGCCCCTTGTGTGAATATAAATGTTTTTAGGAAGATTAGAATTCATACTAGCTAGAAGACTTCATGACCAGCCTTGATTTCCTTTAGTAGAACTCAGATTGTAGTGCATAGAAAAGGCAAGTTTAAACTCACCCACTCTAAGTGATCCTATTCTGTATTTTTTAGCTTGACCTATTAAGATCCCTTGTAGCAGATAATGATTATTTTGAATTCTCAGAGCCTTATATAAGTCACTTGATTTCCTCTATGAATATTATAGAAAACAGGAATAGATCAAATTCCAGTTTCTTTTAAATATGCATATTGTTGCTATTGACCAGGTTCAGAATCATCCAGGAACTGAGAATTCAACAAGACTGAGTTCTCATTTTCTGTACATTTGTATGGAGATTACCAGTACACACACACACAAACAGATAAATGGGGTAAGTTGTATGGTGCTCTATATTATAGAATCATGTAGAACTTTGACCACAGAGATTAAGCATTAAACATACTGATGAACTAGATACAGAGATTGATCTGTATGCCTCTAACTATCTACTATCCGAAAGTATAGTATAGAAAGTGCAGCAAGTATAGCTCAGTTTAATTTCCCGAAAACCATAATGATACACAACTGGCTATCAATACCTGTGCTAAATGAGGGGAAGAGAAGAACCAAAATAAAGATTGGCTCTTAGCAATGATCTTTGCAATTTTACTATTAGGCTCCTCGTATTGTTTATCTTGGGATATATACCTCATACGATATATGCTAACGTACCTGGCCATTTGGGTTCCAAAGGTCACCATGGTGACTGTATAATAAAATCAAGAATGGAGTATATCACTGATAAAATAATATGCCTGTGTGTAAGACAAACGTCAAAAACTAAAAAATCAATACTAAAAATACAGAAATGGGTCTAATTCAGGTTACTGCCTCTCACTGATCATCCTTTGCCCCAAAAGAACATACATAGATGTACTCCATAGGTTTTTGCCTAAGCTGATCCACAGCATATATGAGCTCCCTGCCAGTTCTTCAGTTAGTTTGACTTTATTAAGCACTGCAAGTTTAGTTTTCCTATAGCATAGGGAAGAGTATTATTTTTCAAGGAAAGATTTTGTCAATGTATATTACAAAATAGTGGATGCTATTAAGAAATTAAACCAGTACTATACACTTTATGATGTTCATTCATATGTTCTAGTCTTCCTGATCTTCCAGCACATAGTCTGTTTTGCATTATTGGATAGGAACTCATGAAGCTAAATATATGCCAATTAGCCCATAGGTACTTGGCCATAGTAGTGTGGCAGATAGACATATGCAGTAAGAGCTTTGCAAAGTAGGTTGACACAAGTGAAACATCTCTCCATGAAATGTTAAAAAAACCGTGTCCTCCCTTTCAAGGCTATTCCTGGTCGTCTCTGTATGCATGTGCCAGCATAGCCATTTCACTTCGTTGGTCGTCCCAGTCAAATGTGGTTTGTGCATGCAGAGACAACTGGGGAAAGCCTGCAAAGTAGTCCAGCCTTCCAGAAAACTTGGCTCCTTTAATGTTTCATGCAAGGGCTCTGTGCACCAAAACACTTTGAAAAGCACCTTTTCTGCTCTACACAGGCGTAGTGCGTGATTTTAGTTTGCATGACAATAATGGCAGAAAGTGAAGTGGAACTAAAGAGCCTCTGGATGAGGGTGAAAGAGGAGAGTGCAAAAGCTGGCTTGAAACTCAACATTAAAAAAAAACTAAGATCATGGCATTTGGTTCCATCACTTCCTGGCAAATAGAAGGGGAAGAAATGGAAGCAGTGACAGATTTTATTTTCTTGGGCTCCAAGATCACCACAGACGGTGACTGCAGCCATGAAATTAAAAGGTGCCTGCTCCTTGGGAGGAAGGCTATGGCAAACCTAGACAGCGTATTAAAAAGCAGAGTCATCACCTTGCTGACAAAGGTCCGTATAATCAAAGCTATGGTTTTCCCAGTAGTAATGTATGGCTGTGAGAGTTGGACCATAAGGATGGCTGAGTGCCAAAGAATTGATCCTTTCAAGCTGTTGTGCTGAAGAAGATGCTTGAGAGTCCCTTGGACTGCAAAGATGTCAAATCAGTCAATCCTACAAGAAATCAACCCTGACTGTTCATTGGAAGGACAGATACTGAAGCTGAAGCTCAAATACTTCGGCCACCTAATGCGAAGTGAGGACTCACTGGAAAAGACCCTGATGCTGGGAAAGACTGAAGGCAGGAGGAGGAGGGAAGGGCAGAGGATGAGATGGTTAGAGAGCATCACCGATGCAACGAACATGAATTTGAGTAAACTCCGGGAGACAGTGGAGAACAGGAAGGCCTGGCGTGCTGTGGTCCATGGGGTCACAAAGGGTCGGACATGACTAACGACTGAATAACAACGAACAACAAACAGAGGCTTCCTCAGGTGGAACTAAAAGATATTTGAGGAGTTTTGAAGTCTTTCTTGTTGACATAAACATGGCACCTTCAGATCCTGAAAAGTATTTCCTCTGAAGTTTTGAGGAAATGAAAGCATGAGATCTTTGCTTGATTTTGCAATAACTTTTGATAATTGGACACTTAATTGTAATTTATATTAGAATTATAAACCCTTTCTAGATCTACCATTTGCAGAGTGAAGTCGGGGTTTTTTTTTTTTTTTGTAATTTCAAGAGTTAGCACTTGCAAAATATTATGGCCCAAACCTACCTATATGGGCTGGGATCTTAGTCCCATGTAAATTAACTTCCACCCCAACAAACTTACCATGTTCATCAGCCAATACAAGTTCTGGTTTTAGTTGGGGATTAATATACAAAACAACTCCATTTCATTTCTTTGTTCCTGCTGAAATAAATACTTCACCCAATTTTTTATAAATCAAGTATTTTATGTCCTTTTTTCTAGTATCTGTCTCTTGTAGGCAAATTATATCTCATTTTAATTTTTTCAAATATGATTTTTTTCTCTTTTAAGGAGCATTTGCTCCACTTATATTCCACATTAAGCATTTGTAATCTATAATCAAGCCAAAAATTTAGAAAAATCTATACCTATAGAGCCTAGTTCAGTATCATCCCTTTCAATTTCCTGTTGCACCTGTTGGAGTTTTTGCGTGGTCTCCTTTGACACCTCCATCTGAACCTCCTCCAATTCTTCTTTGAATTTTTCTAGAAATTCTCTTGCCTTCTGGGCAGAATTCAGTCAAAACCTCTGCTGTTTAAAAGTAAAAATCACACCTTCCAGTTTGTCCCATTGAAATGGGATATTTTTCTTCTTTAACCTTTCAGTCAAAAAAGAATACTCTTTTCCCTTACATAAATTTCTGATAGGAATTTAAGGACAATTATTTATTTTCAATCCCGCCTTTATTTTTTTTATAAATCTGTATTATAAATCTTGAGTCTTGTATTAAAATGCTGCTGCAAAACTTGATCTTGTCTTCTTCCTGACAAGGTGATCTTGAAATACGATAGGACATTATTATTCCCATAACAATTCAAGATCAGTGAGTGATTCAGGAGACTGCAAGATCCAACATCAAAGACCATTTATTGAACCTCAAGATGCTGACCTACAGATGTTTGGCTCTGTTTGGAAAGGGCAGTGTTAGCCACCAGATATGTCTGATCTTTCTGTAAGAAAGAGGAAAAAAACGTAACAAAGCCTTGAATGTTTGTTTAAACATTTTTCATACTATCAAGAATCAGCCGGATACTGTAGTCTGAGAAGCAGCTACTAACACTTGGCAGTATCCCATCCTGAAGACTTCCATGGATCTCCAGCTCAAGCTACGCCACTGCAATTTTCAAGTACAGTTTAGCATTCTGTGGACTGAAAGGGGAAAATAAAATACAAGTGAAGATTTGGGGCCAGGCATCCACTGCTATTGAACATTCACCACTTAAAGGGGCAGCAACGGAGCCAAGGTCCAAACTACAGGGTATCTGCCAATGATAAACTATGTAAGGTGAGGATGGAGGCAAAGGAAGCTGCTGAAGGGATGCTAAATCTTCCCTCCTCGCAGCTCTTTTCCAGGTGCTCTTCTCCAAGCCCTGCTCAATTCTGCAATGGGAATCAAATTGGTGTAAAGAGGATCTTGGGCAATGGTCTGCTGGAAAAGCACCATGACAGTTTAACATTGTACCACCACACACTTTAAACATGTGTAAATACATGAATCCATTGTTATTATCTGTAGCTGAAGACCAATTCAGTACATTTGAAACACCTTATATGCTGAGGCCCAGTAAAGTATTCCAAGTTGCTAAAATCTTAACCAGAAGACACGAGTAATAAATGCAACCAGACTGCTTTAATTAGTCCTGGACGCTGGAACAGGGCTCTGCAGCACCTCCAACAGTGAAACATACTTTAAAAAACTGCTTGTGGAAAAGCAATCTTTCTCCCAGTCTCGCAATTGGCTTTTGATGGTAATTAAAATCCTGAAATAGGCTATACCATTTACAAATGGGTACAAATATTGGCTCTTTCCAAGGTAACAAATCGTTTGCACACTGCACAGTCTCTTTAGTAGTGACAGATGCTCCATATGCAGCCATGCTTGGAGAAAACAGAGCCCATCCGTGGAGTGCAAAGATAACCAAAGCTAGCGTTGGTTCTATTTGTGCCCTGTAGTAGTTTAAAACTTCTTAGGGCAAGGACATTTATCAGAGACAGTAAAGAATAGGTCATTTTGCAGTTGAAGTGAAAATAGCTAATTTTGGCCACGCTTCCTATTAAGGCACACAAAAATATCCAAGATTAAGGCCATGAGCAAGCCCTGCTGCACGCTGTCTTTGGGGAGGCACTTTCCTTCCCTGTAAACAAAAGACCCATTGAAAGATATGTGACACTAAGGTTGCCTTCTGTTTGTTAGCTGTCCGGTGCTTAACTCTTCCATTTCTACTTCTTGTAGTCCTTTAAGAACAAGCTATGCTCTCCTTGATACCACCACACAACATGTGGATATGAAATTGCTACACCTTCACCCCTCCTTTAACTTGTTTGCATGTTTTAACTCCTCTTGTCGGGAGATGACGAAAGAAATGGCAGCTGATTTACATGGTACTTGAGCTTCAGCAACATGGTACCCCCCCCCACCAAAACAGGCAGAAGCGTGGAGAAGTCCATTTTTCCTCCTGCTACGTCCAAACTCTCCTCTTGTCCTCAAAGAGGCTTTTCAACATATACACCTGGAGAAATGACACCACCAGTAGCACGCTAAGGTTGACGGCTGACCAAAAATTGACCCGACTGAGACTGCTTTCCTGTAAGTTGCGGTCTCGGGCTTCAAAGGCTCGCAGAAGGGCCTGCACATGAATGCTTCTTTCCAGGCGGCTCTTCATGGTTTCAAAAGATTCCTGCAATAGAGAAAGCAAGATCTACTCAGGCTTATCAGCTTTCTTAAAGGGAAAGAAGTCAGTTACACTGAGGGATGAGGAAGCAGCAAATCATCAAAGGCCTTAGGAGTGACTAGGTGTGATGACTGATAAATTAAAACTGATAAATTAAAAATAAATGAATCCCCAGAACCAGATGAAACCTACCTAAGAGTTTTAAAATAAAAATAACAATCCTCAGTGTTTCACAAAATAGCCATTCTTTAATATTGGAATCTCTTCCTGCAGACTAGAAAATACCAAAGTGATCTCAATTTTAAAAAAAATCAAATCTGGGGGGTGGTGGAAGAAACTACAGATGAGTTAGTTTAACATCTTTTAAGGGCGGGGATGGCTGAAAGTATTATTAAAGAAAAAACAACATACAAATTAAAATGGACTGTCCTAAAAAGGAACAACACAAGTTTCCAAGGTAAATTTTGTTTCCATAGCTCCTAGACTTCTTTTTTTTTTGATGATGTCAACATGTAGACAAGGGTGATACAATAGATATTGAGTATCTGAATTTCCAAAAATGTCTTTGAGAAAGATGTAAATATTGCACATTAAAAATGCTTGTTGGCGCCCCTATAACTTGATCTAATGGTTTCACCTTGCGCATGTTTCAGAGCATGTTTCTCTTCCCTATCTACTGTCTATGTTAAAAACTTCAATCTGCCAAACTCTGTGTGTGACATCACCCAGCAATACTCATTTCCTTGACCCTCTTTGCTCACCTTAATGACTCCTATCTTAATGTCCAGCATCTCTTCTGGTTCTGCCACTTCTCCCCAGTGGTTCAAGTCCTCATCTTCCTGGGGGCTATCGAAGATGAGCTCAAAGAACACCAACTTCTCTGAAATGGTGCTAAAGGAGTTGTCAAAGCACAGCTTGTAATCACCCCCCTCTGTAGGCTCAATGCTGCAGGTATACAAAAGGAAAGAAATCAAAGAACTGCTGGACTAGCCCAAATTAATTTATTTAAAAAAATTAAAAGATGAAAAAAAAGCTCTGCTCTCATTCCAGCTTCTTGTAAAGATCTGCAAACATAGGCAAGTTGTGGGCTTCTAATATCGCTTTCATTGCTTCTTTTAATACAGAAGTAGAAAAACTAAGCCCTGCTCCAAATCATGTTGAATTCCACCAGCCAATATGGCAAAGGTGCAAGATAACTGACATCCGGAAGACCATATATTTCCCAGATTTGTTTTAAAATTACATTTATTCCACATTAATTTTGTTGATGCCAGTGTCTCATTCTTCTCTATGTCACATCCAATTCTGGACAATGCGTTTTAGGAAAGGCATTGATAAAATGGAACAAAATGTCCTAAGTACAGCAATCAAAATGATTAGCGCTTGGAAGGAAAATCTTAGGAGAAACGGTTGATGTTTATTTATCTTATTTATTTTTATCCCGCCTTTATTCTTTTGATAAATAAGGTGGTGAAGATACCTAATACTCCTTCCTCCTCCTGTTTTCCCCACCACCACCACCACCACCACCCTGTGAGGTGAGTTGGGCTGAGAGAGAGGGACTGGCCCAAGATCACCCAGCCGGCTTTCAGGCCTAAGGCGGAACTAGAACTCACAGCCTCCTGGTTTCTAGCCCAGCACCTTAACCACTAGACCAAACTGGATATGTTTACCCCTGGAGGAGAGAAGACTGCTGACAAACATGGCAACTGTCTTCAAATATTTGAAGGACTGTCATGTAGGAGACAGGGAAAATTATTCAGCGTTGTTCTAGAAAACAGGACAAGGAACAATGGATTTAAATTATGATGCAGATTTCAGTAAAACTTAAGGATAAATTTCCTAACAGACTGCCTCAGGAAGCAGTGGCCTCTCAGAGGCTTGGATGGCTCTCTGTCAGGAATGCTGTAATGGTGAATTTCTGCACTGGGCAGAAGGTTTGATTGGATGGTCTCTAAGGTCTCCTCCAACCCCTGGATTTTATAAACATGATTACAATTACTATCCTCATTCCACACTTTAGTGCAGATCCTTTTGCCCTTTTAATGGAAATCTTTCACATTATCCTTTAGGTCTGTGAGAATGTGTTGCTTTATGTGAACAGAAAGGTACTGTTCACATAGAGCAACATATTCTCACAAACCTAATAGAAAAAGTTCTCAAGATTTTTGGCACTGCAACCCAATAATAAAAATGCTACAAATACTAATAAAAGAATATGTAAAGAATAACAAATGGTTATGCAATGGGGATAATAGAGGAAAAAAGAGGGAAATAATTTTTCTGTAGAATGCATAAATATTATTCATGCAAACTTAAGCAGGATCAGGTCATCTCAACTACTTTGGCCATTCCGCCTCCCAAATGATCCCCATGCATCGCCCAGTTAAAAGCTTGCTTGGAAACTCATCAGGATTAGCTACATATTTCTTTTTAACCCGACTCTTAATATTCCCTGGTCCTGCTAGTCTTTTATGTATCCTCCTCCTCCTCCTGGAAATTTGTTGGAATAAGCAGTGGAGAAATTACTGCAACAAAGAAAAAGCCAGCAAACCCAGAACCTCTTAGTTCAGAAACACTTTGCTCTCAGATTCACCTTATTGCTACTCCAATCAGAATGTGCCCTTCCAAGCAATTCAGGTGGAGTATGGGCATTCATGCATGTGAAACAACCCTGGAGCATGGGGCATGAATGCACACAGCCTCATCCTTGGCCTGAAGTGGGTTCAAGCTTTCCTATGAACCTTTTCTGAGTGACACTGCCAAGGCCAATTTTAGCCCAGTTTGGTTGAGGAGGAGCAAGGAGGCATAAGCCACAGCTGCTGGAGAAACCCAGCACCATCTCTGTAGGCATAGGAGAGAGGACAGCCCCCCAGCCAAGAGATTGAAGGAAGACAAAGGGTATTGGTACAGACAGGTAAACTGCCTCAAATACTGGAAGGACTATGCATCCATTATGATTTGTAGCTCTTGATAGATCTATTCTTTATAAATTTAAATTCCTTTGAAAGGCATCCATCATTACAATTATCTTCTGCTAGAAAGTTCCACAGTTTTATACAGCTTCCGTGTCACATATTTCCTGCTGCCTGTCCCGAATTGTCTATCATTTGTTGGATGAATCAAGGGTCTAGTATTATAAAAGAAAGAGATGGCATGCATGTTACACCCCTGTACTATGTTCCTGTTCTCCAAGTTAACCCCCCCCCCCATTTTGTAGCCTTTCCTCACAGGAGTTATTCCAGCTCTCTTGATCATCATGGTTGAACATTTCTACATATTTTCCAGTTCTATAATATCCTAATTAAAGTGAAGTGCCCAGAACTTAATATTCCAGCCCTCCCTGACACCATCAGATCAGCTGGGACTGCAACTCCCAGAATTCCCCAGGCATCATATCCCAGCAAATGTTCATCAAGCTATTAATTACAATCCCAAAATGCCTTTTATGGTTACATATCTCCAGTTCAGAGCCCACTGACCCTTCTATCCAAAGTTCTACTTTATTTCCTTACTTACAAGGGATTCTCTTGTTCTCTGTTCTCCCTTGTAATATAAACATGTAAATAGATGCTACAAGCAAGCTTGTCCACTTCACTGTTCACTACTAATTTCAGGTCAATATAAAAGAACCATCTCCACCACCAATCTTCCTGGGACCCCTCTGCTAACATAATTAAGAGAGTTGTCAATTTTACTCTTTGCTTCCTATGTGTTAACTACTTACCCAACGCAACTGCTAACTTTTATCAGGCATCTATGCTGAAGAACTATAGCAAAAGTCTTCTGAAAGTATATCCACTGCTGCCATCCCTCATTTAAAGCCCAGTGCCTGGTATGGCCATGTTGGGTCGAGATGATGGGAGTTGTCATCTAAAACCACGTTGGGGAAAGTTTAAACCTTATTCATGCACATAGTTTACCAGTATTTTTTGCCAGAATTAATTCTACCAATTAATTCTACCAATGGTATGTAAGAGATCCACTCTTATCCTTATCTTAACTTCCAACTGTTTGAAAGTAGGTGTCCAGTAACACCTGATGCCAGTTTTCTAAAGTTAAGCGGGTAAACACACAGGATGAAAAGCTAACAACTCATTTAAGAGTAGAATGCAAATGTGATAATTTTGTTTTTAAAAAGACATCCTTGTGTAAATATATTACCATTAAAAACATGATGTAAAGAAAAATAAATCAACATTGTGCCAAGAAGCAAAAAAAAATTAGAAAAAATTCTCTAATGGAGATCATGCTTATCTATATAGATACGCACAGGAATAGAGAGACATCTGGATTTCTTTTCGGTGTCCTCAGGGACAACTCTTCTCTCTCCTTACAGATCCTGGGACAAGAGAACAAAGCAACCTTACTCACCCGTGTAGCCCATCTGATCTCCGATACTCATCCACTAGCAAGGCGCCTGAAGGACTCACTAAGGAGAAGTCAACATCGAGGCCAGCGCCGCCAATAACCTGAAAGACACAACAAAGTATACGGGTTGGAGGAAACCTGGTCCAAAAACTCTCAGTTAAGTGCAAGGGAAGTAAGAAACGGGAATAAACTTTGGTAGGAGTATGAAAGGCGCTGGGGCGAAGGGCCAACCTGACTTGCTTTGCGGGACTGTTGTGAAAAGGATAAATTTCCTTTGCTCCACGAAGGAAGGGCGAGATATCAAAGGTACAAAAAAGAACAAGCAGCGACTGGCTTAGCCACAGCCCAGCCAAGTTCGCGGGCTACCCAACGCTTCCCAAGAGAAAAAACAAGCGCCCCGAGCACCGCCTCGCATTTCCCTCCGAGAAACTGGCTCGGCCTGCCCTCGCCTTGGTGGGATCGGGACCCCACCTGGTACTCGATCTCCATAGAGCCATTGGCGGGCGCGACCTGATAGAAGCACTCCCTCCGCCCGGCGGGCAGCAGGAAGGTGAACTCGGCATCGTGCGGAGGCGGCGGCGGCGGCTGGGCCGTCGCGCGGGGGATCCTGCGCGGCGCCTCCCAAAGCAGCAGCAGCAGCAGCAGGCACAGCCGAAGCCCTGGGGCGGAAGGCACCGCCATCCTGCTGCAAGTCCCCGCTTCACCCGGAAGAAGAAAGACGTCGGGCGAGGGCCGGGAAAAGGAAGCCGTCCCCGCTCCCTGGGCGCGGAAGTGGGGCCGGCGCGCGACCCGGCGGCAGGAGCGCCACGCTTTTCCCGGGGGGTGGAGGAAGCCGCGCCTGTTTTGTCCCGTGGAGCCTTTGGCTCTAAGGCAGCCTTTCGCAGCCTGGCTGCCCTCCAGCGGGGTTGGGTGACTCCTGCTATTCCCAGCTGAGGGATTGGAGGCGCCTCGCTTCGGGAAGCTTGACCGAAAGCATAATGTTAGCCCAATGCTCCTGTGTTGCGCAAAAAGCTGTGCTAAATGCAGTCGTCAGACATGCAAGATGGACAGGAAACTGACTAGAGGGGGTTAGCACTATACTTTACTGAGACTGGCTATAGTAACAGAATTTGTCAAGTCTGGCGGCGTTTTCCCTCCCTTTCCTCTTACACCCCAGGGAGTTGGAGGGGGAGCCAGTCCTCAACTCTTTCTAATACCTTCCCCACCACCACCACCTTTAACCCATGCTTCTTCTGCATCTGTTGTCTGACGGCTTCTGGTTGCCTTCTCCAAGGTCATATCCATGGCTTTCTGCAATAGCCTTGGTTAGTGTGGTAAAATACAGTGCAGTAGTAAACAGGAGGAGCCAGTTTGATATGGTAGTTAAGGCATCAGGCTAGAAACTGGGAGACCATGAGTTCTAGTCCACAAAGTCAGCTGGGTGACCTTGGGCCAGTCACTCTCTCTCAGCCCTGGGAAGGAGACAAGGGCAAACCACTTCCGAAAAACCTTGCCAAGAAGACTGCAGGGACTAGTCAAGGCAGTTGCCAGGAGTCAACACTGACTGGAAGGCACAAAAAATGGAAATAGGCCCTACCACATTAACTGACAGGCACATCCCACATTTGCTTGGCTCCTCTCAGACTTGAGTATCTACATTTGCACAAGGGACAGTACCATGCCCTGGGTCATGTACAAAGCTATTCATCCCCCAACCCACCTCTTTCCATTCTGTTCTAGAGAGAAAAACCTTGGGAAAAGCTACAGAGAGATTTTTGAGAAAGAGGGCAAGTTATAACAGAGGATGGAACAACCCCTCCCCCTCTCTCCCAAAAATAGCTGACTGGATTCCTTCAGGATCTAGAGGGGAGTCTTGGGAGAATTGGTACAGAAGAGTTCATGGGTTGGCTAATCTTAGAAGAATATGAAAGATAAAATTGTACTAATTTTTAATTGCTTTGGTTCTGTGTGTGTTTAAGGTTAATTTCTTATCTCTGATCACTAGTGCTTCAGCAAAGGATCGTTACCTTGTTGTGGTGCTGGAGCTTGAGCACCTCAATGATGCCATGAGCTAAACCGTGAAGGGCCACCCAAGACGGGAAGGTCATGACAGAGAGGGCAGACTAAATGCGATCCCTGGGGAAGGTAATGGCAACCCACCCCAGTATTCTTGCCGTGAAAACTAAATGGATCAGTACAACCAGAGATATGTCGGTATACCATCGGAAGATGAGACCCCCAGGTTGGAAGATGGTCAAAATGCTACTGGGGAGGAACAGAGGATGAGCTCAACTAGCCCCAGACGTGATGACGCAGCTAGCTCAAAGCCGAAAGGACGGCTAGGGGCCGACGGTGCTGGTGGTGAACGGCGAATCCGATGTTCTAAGGATCAACACACCATTGGAACCTGGAATGTAAGATCTATGAGCCAGGGCAAATTGGATGTGGTTATTGGTGAGATGTCAAGATTAAAGATAGACATTTTGGGCGTCAGTGAACTGAAATGGACTGGAATGGGCCACTTCACATCAAATGACCACCAGATCTACTACTGTGGACAAGAGGACCACAGAAGAAATGGAGTAGCCTTCATAATTAATAGTAAAGTAGCTAAAGCAGTGCTTGGATACAACCCAAAAAACGACAGAATGATCTCAGTTCGAATTCAGGGCAAGCCATCTAACATCACAGTGATCCAAATATACGTCCCAACCACAAATGCTGAAGAAGCTGAAGTAGAGCAGTTCTATGAGGATCTGCAGCACCTACTGGACAACACGCCTAAAAGAGATGTTATTTTCATCACAGGAGACTGGAATGCTAAGGTGGGCAGTCAAATGACACTTCGAATTACAGGTAAGTATGGCCTGGGAGAACAAAATGAAGCAGGACATAGGCTGATAGAATTTTGCCAAGACAATTCACTCTGCATAACAAACACTCTCTTCCAACAACCTAAGAGACGGCTTTATACATGGACTTCACCAGATGGACAACACCGAAATCAGATTGATTACATCCTTTGCAGTCAAAGGTGGCGGACATCTGTACAGTCGGTAAAAACAAGGCCTGGAGCTGACTGTAGTTCAGATCACGAACTTCTTGCACAATTTAGGATCAGACTAAAGAGATTAGGGAAGACCCACAGATCAGCTAGATATGAGCTCACTAATATTCCTAAGGAATATGCAGTGGAGGTGAAGAATAGATTTCAGGGACTGGACTTAGTAGATAGGGTCCCGGAAGAACTCTGGACAGAAGTTGGCAGCATTGTTCAGGAGGCGGCAACAAAATACATCCCAAAGAAAGAGAAAACCAAGAAGGCAAAATGGCTGTCTGTTGAGACACTAGAAGTAGCCCAAGAAAGAAGGAAAGCAAAAGGCAACAGTGATAGGGGGAGATATGCCCAATTAAATGCAAAATTCCAGAGGTTAGCCAGAAGAGAGAAGGAATTATTTTTAAACAAGCAATGCGCGGAAGTGGAAGAAGACAATAGAATAGGAAGGACAAGAGATCTCTTCCAGAAAATTAGAAACATTGGAGGTAAATTCCAGGCCAAAATGGGTATGATCAAAAACAAAGATGGCAAGGACCTAACAGAAGAAGAAGAGATCAAGAAAAGGTGGCAAGAATATACAGAAGACCTGTATAGGAAGGATAACAATATCGGGGATAGCTTTGACGGTGTAGTCAGTGAGCTAGAGCCAGACATCCTGAAGAGTGAGGTTGAGTGGGCCTTAAGAAGCATTGCTAATAACAAGGCAACAGGAGACGATGGCATCCCAGCTGAACTGTTCAAAATCTTGCGAGATGATGCTGTCAAGGTAATGCATGCTATATGCCAGCAAATTTGGAAAACACAAGAATGGCCATCAGATTGGAAAAAATCAACTTATATCCCCATACCAAAAAAGGGAAACACTAAAGAATGTTCAAACTATCGAACAGTGGCACTCATTTCACATGCCAGTAAGGTAATGCTCAAGATCCTGCAAGGTAGACTTCAGCAGTTCATGGAGCGAGAATTGCCAGATGTACAAGCTGGCTTTAGAAAAGGCAGAGGAACTAGAGACCAAATTGCCAATATCCGCTGGATAATGGAAAAAGCCAGGGAGTTTCAGAAAAACATCTATTTCTGTTTTATTGACTATTCTAAAGCCTTTGACTGTGTGGACCATAACAAATTGTGGCAAGTTCTTAGCGGTATGGGGATACCAAGTCATCTTGTCTGCCTCCTGAAGAATCTGTATAACGACCAAGTAGCAACAGTAAGAACAGACCACGGAACAACGGACTGGTTTAAGATTGGGAAAGGAGTACGGCAGGGCTGTATACTCTCACCCTACCTATTCAACTTGTATGCAGAACACATCATGTGACAAGCTGGGCTTGAGGAATCCAAGGCTGGAGTTAAAATCTCTGGAAGAAACATTAACAATCTCAGATATGCAGATGATACCACTTTGATGGCTGAAAGCGAAGAGGAACTGAGGAGCCTTATGATGAAGGTGAAAGAAGAAAGTGCAAAAGCTGGCTTGCAGCTAAACCTCAAAAAAACCAAGATTATGGCAACCAGCTTGATTGATAACTGGCAAATAGAGGGAGAAAATGTAGAAGCAGTGAAAGACTTTGTATTTCTAGGTGCAAAGATTACTGCAGATGCTGACTGCAGTCAGGAAATCAGAAGACGCTTAATCCTTGGAAGAAGAGCAATGACAAATCTCGATAAAATAGTTAAGAGCAGAGACATCACACTGACAACAAAGGCCCGCATAGTTAAAGCAATGGTGTTCCCTGTAGTAACATATGGCTGCGAGAGCTGGACCATAAGGAAGGCTGAGCGAAGGAAGATCGATGCTTTTGAACTGTGGTGTTGGAGGAAAATTCTGAGAGTGCCTTGGACTGCAAGAAGATCCAACCAGTCCATCCTCCAGGAAATAAAGCCAGACTGCTCACTTGAGGAAATGATATTAAAGGCAAAACTGAAATACTTTGGCCACATAATGAGAAGACAGGACACCCTGGAGAAGATGCTGATGCTAGGGAGAGTGGAGGGCAAAAGGAAGAGGGGCCGACCAAGGGCAAGATGGATGGATGACATTCTGGAGGTGACGGACTCGTCCCTGGGGGTGCTGGGGGTGTTGACGACCGACAGGAAGCTCTGGCATGGGCTGGTCCATGAAGTCACGAAGAGTCGGAAGTGACTAAACGAATAAACAACAACAACGATCACTAGTGTCTCTATATATGCACAGTCTGTTTGATGTAAATTGGCATCTCCATCAGTGTTGAGAGCTGGGTTGGTGTAGTGGTTAATGCATCAAGCTAAAAACCAGGAGACGGAGAGTTCTAGTCCTACCTTAGGCACAAAACCAGCTGGGTGATCTTGGGCCATTCTCAGCCCTGGGAAGGAGGCCAGAGCAAACCACTTCTGAAATCTTGCTAAGAAAACTGCAGGGACTGGTCCAGGGAGTTGCCAAGAGTCAGTGCTGACTCGAAGGCATTTTTTGTTTTTTTCCATCAGGGTTGCTTCTATTATATTTGCAGATCTTACAACTTACAAATGTATTTTTCTGTGGGACACTCCTCCATAGTGCTATTCATAGTTTTAGTAGCACTGTATTTCTATTTCCTCCCATTTATAGTTTTTTCCATGTAACTACCAAAAGTCATAAAGGGAATTTTATGTCTCCTTTTTTCTTAATGATTAAAAAAAAAGCTTGAGATTTTGGTCCAACTCCTCAGAGGAGAGGGTTGTTTTCATTAGTCTCATGTTAGTCACAGCTACAAGGGCTAGGAAGTGACACTACAGAATTTGTTTTTTATCTTTTTTTCTTCTATTTGTCAGAAGACAAAGAGGCTGTGGGATCCCTATCTATCTTACATGCTGGAATTAGAAAGAAATTGTTTCATACTGTGTATCTCCATATGTACTTAAAAAATTAAGACTGGAATTTTAGAATTTAAAATACTCCATTAAGTGGTGAAAATGAAATATTTCTAGCTTACGGAATTTATTGTAATTTAATTTGCTTTAAAAGAAAGGACGTTTTCCAGTAAATTAGCCACTGCTATACTTAACACAGAGAGGTTCTTTTTATGTTAAATGAAAAAAGCACAGAGAGGAAGATAGACATGATGCGTGAAGTAAAGTTCAAAATGGCAGAGTATTTCAGGTTCTTTTTTCTTCTTCAGTAAAAGACTGCCAGTGAACAGCATGTAACGATTGCCTAAACCCAAATACTCAGTCTCACAAGCTCGGGCTTAAAGATAACTGATTTATTAAAGGAATAGTATGCAAATACAGAGAAAGCTGAGAATGAGCAAAAGCGCGCCAAATACAAACTAAATACCCTCGCTTCAAACCCAATCCCGCCCCTCGCCCCACCATAGCAACCACCCCCTCCCAGGTGTTGGCAACCGTCACACATCGGCCTGGGAAAGTAACCTTGAAGACATGTCATAACCCAAACATACATTCCTGCAGAACAGCAAGGAGATTACCGCCTGGCACGGCTGAAATTCCCCTCCCCGCAAATGACAGACACGGAACAGGAGAGTGACATGTGAAACGTTACGATGTATTCCAGACATTAGAATGAGAACATGACATATTGCCCCCCCAAAAGAAATTAAACTAAGCAGCAAGTTCATGCGGCCAGGCAGAATAAAGACGGGCGAAGTGATTTTACAGTGTGGGACACGCATCAGCACCTATACATAGGAAGACACGCATCAAAGAATCCACATGTGAAATGCTCCCATTCATCTCTACACAAGATCTAAGCATTGGCATGAAAATATTAGCGATGCAGATATTAGCATTGAACATTGCGATCATGACAAAACGCAAGGAACAGGTTACAGTGGTTAAACAGCATATAAATGCAAAAGGCTAAACAGCATGAGAATGCTAAAGCAAACCACAGAGCCCCGCCCCTCCACTCAGTCTGGAGGGACATGCTTCCAGCAAACAAAGCCCTGAAACCCACCCCTATCTCGCCCGAAATCCAGGATTTCTCGCTGATCGCCAGCCTCGCTCGGTGGGTCCACCTCCTCCGCCCTCAGTGCGATGAATGCGTCGCCTTCTTCCTCGGGCCCCAAGGCGGGCTGTCTCATCTCGGCCTCTCTGCTGCATCCCGCCCGGCCGCCGCCGCTCTCCACGCAGCCCAGGCCCCTCGAGGCCGCACCCTTCTTGGCGCTGACGCAGGCAGGAACGATGGCTCTCTCCCGCCGCGCTTGCATCCCGTGGAGCAGTGCCATCTCCAGCCACAGGAAGTTCCTCATCCAGTCCCGCTGCGCCTCTGAGCGCTCGCACCGCAGCTCGGCTTCGGTCAGCAGGAACACCCACCACTCCAACGAAAATGCCGATGTGCCGCCCTCCTTCGCCGGAACCATGCAGCCACGCCGCGTCCCAGCCAGGGCCATTAAGGATGCCAGCCACTCCGGGGACCACACCGGGGCGCCGCTCTCCACCTCCAAACCCATCCCCGACTCCGGAACATCGCTACCGGCCACCGCGCTGAGGTCGCTCCCCCGCGACTCTGCCCGTTGCGGCCTGACCCGCCGATCAGCGAATTCCACCTCCAGAAACGTGGGGTATTGGGGTCTCCAGGTGGCATGAGCTAGCCCCGACCGAGCCTCCGCCACGCCGTCCCCGCTGGAGCGCTGTTGGGCCCCGATTCCTCCATCCATTGTTAAAGTCATCGCTAGCTCTCCCCTTCACCAAAGGCTTGGATGGGGGCTAGCGGAAAATTTCATTATGATTCTCAGCTTTATGTAACGATTGCCTAAACCCAAATACTCAGTCTCACAAGCTCGGGCTTAAAGATAACTGATTTATTAAAGGAATAGTATGCAAATACAGAGAAAGCTGAGAATGAGCAAAAGCGCGCCAAATACAAACTAAATACCCTCGCTTCAAACCCAATCCCGCCCCTCGCCCCACCATAGCAACCACCCCCTCCCAGGTGTTGGCAACCGTCACACATCGGCCTGGGAAAGTAACCTTGAAGACATGTCATAACCCAAACATACATTCCTGCAGAACAGCAAGGAGATTACCGCCTGGCACGGCTGAAATTCCCCTCCCCGCAAATGACAGACACGGAACAGGAGAGTGACATGTGAAACGTTACGATGTATTCCAGACATTAGAATGAGAACATGACACAGCAGCAGTGAAGGTGAGAAGTAGGAAGATAGGTAGTGCTCCGTGCGCTGAAGACATTTCCCCCCCACATTTACAAGAGGAAAATGATTGAAATGCTGTTAGCTGGGCAAAAGTCTCTCTTAGGCAATTAACATTGAAACAAAGGGTTGGACAGAAAATTTATTTAGACCATCAAACAGTAAGTCAAGCCAAGTAATCACTGTACAGTAGGCACAAGAAAAAAACTCAAATATTGTTAAATTTAAATCTAAAAAGAGACTTGCCTACCCAACAGCATTTTAATCCTCATTGCTGAGTCCGCTGGCATATGTCATCTCATGTGTTCAATAACCATTTCATGGCCATAAATACTTCTGCCTGCCTCCACTCCCTTGGGCATCTCTTCCCAGAAAAATTAATCTTTAGAAAGTTTGCCTCACTATCACGATAGGGTCTCACCTACTTGGACAGTCTACATCTAGCAACTTTCTGCCATCAAGCCAACTCATGTAGATTCAGTCAAAACTCAGGGACACGTTTTAATCTGCATAGCATTGCCCTCTGGCTGCATGTGCTCTTCATGCTGCTTTTCCTGTAAAGGAAGCTCATTTCCTTCTGAAAACTAGCATATCTTTAAAGGGGTATCTGAAACTATACCTGACAGCATGTCCAATTTTTTGCTTGTTGGTTTGTTTTAAGAGTATAAAAATTGAAGAATTTTGAATTGAAATGTGTCCTAGGGTGAGATACTTATAATTAGAGTATAAACACTCAGACTTTAACTTTTTTTAGAACTCTGTTTTGAAAGACATGTATGGAGAATTAAAGAATTTCAAGTCTTGGAATTCGTTCAGACTGCCCAAACTGAATGGGGCTCATGGTCTTTACACACAGTAATCCATTCAGGTTATCTCCTCCATGGTTTGGTGCGACCACAGATTTGAGAGGGAATCCATAAAGCAGGAAGTAGAAGTGCCTTGTCACACAAGAGACAAAGTGCAATTTCCTCAAATGGCAAAACTCCTCATTAGGCAAGCATGTTCTCTTTTTTGTTATTTCAATCTTGCAAAACTTCGTCTTAGGTTAATGGTGTTTCCCATGTCTGTCTGCAAAAGATACAGGATGATCCATAATGTGGAGCTGAACATTCTGTTTCTTCTAACTGGTATGTTTTCCCTTTTCTTCTACCTTCTATCCAATTCTGAATGCTATCATAAAGAAAAGGAAAGTGGAGGGCGTATAATTAGCATGGTTATCGTAGGAAAGCTCTTACTGTTTTACCAAGATTTGAACTCTTAGAGGAGACAGTGTGAATGGAAGGTTCAAGGGAGGGGTTTCCAGGAAGAACCATTGTGATGGAGGGGATGGGGGGTAGCGGCTAACAATGAGATGTATGTTGAAATCCTAATGTTAGAATCCAAAGCTCCCTGTCCTCAGGTGATGAGTTTACTTTGAACTTAGGTTCAAGCAAGGATGGTTATCGAGATGGTTGGCACTGATTTCTTCATAACAGAAAGTTGACTTGTTTATGACATTTTGAGATAGGCTAATATTAAGCCTAATACATATCTCATTTCTAGAAGCCCCTGTTTAAAATATGCAAATGATGTCTACTTTAAATTTATCCTGGGCAACAATTCAAAATCTATAAAACCTATCTTATGAAACCAAATAAATTATTCATAATTTAATACTTTATGATTAATTTATTTGGTTTCCCAAGGTAGGTTTTATAGATTTTGAATTGTTGCCCAGGATAAATTTAAAGTAGATATCATTTGCAGTTTGACATATAGACCAGCCTTCTGTGACATAGTAATGCTGAGAAATAAATTGAAATCAATTGAAACAGAAATATGTACCTACTGTAATTATGGAATCAGAAAACCTCAGGAAAAAAAGCTGCCATTACTTGGAACAGTGCCCCAAGGCTGCCAATTTTTTGTTTTACTATCAGCATGTTAAGTATTCCCCCTAAAGATACGGTTGAGGCAGAATAATGGAATTGTACAATCGTTTTACATAAGGCAAATGGCTTTTTATTTTCCTTGAAATTTGGAAAATTTCTTTGGCCAGATCTAAACCGGCCAAAGAAAAAGGTGTATCATTTCAGGGGGGAAGGGATTACCTCAGACCTCTTGGCTTCAATATAAGTAAAAGTGGAACCATAGAAGAAGTGTAATAGAAGCATGAGATCTGACCAAATGAACAGAATTTTCTATCCCAAGAAAATGAGAGAAAGAAAACATATTTTTAGTAAAGATTGTGGGAGGGGGAAGGTTAAAGAACACTAAGCATTTTTTAGAAGATTACATGTATTATCGCAAGCCATTTTTACATAGAAGATTCAGAGAGCATTATAAGATGAAACTGAAACAGTTTTGTAAAATAAACACTGATGAAATAAAATGTATTTTGAAAAAGGACAAGAGAAGCTAAAACCTAACAGCAGCAACTAGAAAAAGGTGTTTGTGGCACTTCTACCACATGGCTAGGACCATCTGAATATCCATTCTGGCTCTGTCTGATATTGCAATACCATTGAAATGATTTATTTCTGGCTCTGCAATGGTGCCTTTATAGACATTGTTGAGAAGGGATCGCCCCATTACCAACCACTGCGGAAACCTGAACCATAAACGCAGCTGTTAGGGAAAAAATGCTGACATCACCTTCAGCTTTAACACATTAACAATAAACACAGTTTTTAGGGGAAAAAAAGTGCTGACATCAACTTCACAGCTTGTAACAGGCTTTTTAAGAAGAGGAATGGTAGTTTAGTAGCCAGGAAGCTTTTATGTTTTCTGTTTGGTATTGTTTGGTAGACAATCAGAGAAATGCACACAACAATTATTACTGATTATTTAAATTTAATTGTTAACTATACTTAATTGAGTTTATTTGGCAGGTGTTTAATAACCTTCCTCTTCTAACACATTAAAAAAAAAATTATGGGTTGGCAATGAATTTTGGAGGTTTCTAGGACCACCCCCAAGGGGACGCGGTGGCGCTGCGGGTTAAACCGCTGAGCTGTCAATCGGAAGGTCGGCGGTTCGAAACCGCGCGGCGGGGTGAGCTCCCGTTGCTAGTCCCAGCTCCTGCACACCAAGCAGTTCGAAAACATGCAAATGTGAGTAGATTAATTGGTACCGCTTCGGCGGGAAGGTAATGGCGTTCCGTGAGTCATGCTGGCCACATGACCCGGAAGTGTCTATGACAACGCCGGCTCCAAGGCTTAGAAACGGAGATGAGCACCGCCCCCTAGAGTCGGACACGACTGGACTTTACGTCAAGGGAAACCTTTACCTTTACCTTAGGACCACCCCCAAGATTTTGTGGGGCTGTACTTTGCCAAAAACAAATGGCTTCCTAACTACCACACTTGTTTCTTTAAAAACACAATTCTGATTTATTTTATTTTTTATTTATTATTCACATTTCTATCACCGCCCATCTCCCCCTAAAAGGGGGACTCTGGGCAGTTTACAATAAAATTCACCTTAAAACCTCAACATCATAAAATCACCAAGTCAACACCTACAATACTAAAATACTAAATAAATATAAATATTGAATCCAAGTGGGAGATTTCCATTCGGTAGGGAGAACTCTACATTACCAGCCACACCCAAGAAGAGCTATTGCCCTTCCCATCCCAGGCGAGGCGGCAGAACCAGGTCTTCAAACCCTTCCGGAAGGTCGGGAGTGAAGGGGCCTGCCTCACCTTGGGGGGTAGAATGTTCCACAGGGCAGGCGCCACTGTAGAGAAGGCCCACCTCCTGGACTCCACCAGGTAGAATTCCCTTACCAGCAGGGTTCACAGCATGCCCTCTCTGCATGTCCAGGTAGGATGGGTCAATGTTAAGGGGATGAGACGGTCCCTCAGGTAGCCTGGTCCCATGCCATGTAGGGCTTTAAAGGTGATAACCAACATCTTGAATTGGACCCAGAAGCAAACTGGAACCCAATGCAGCTCACTCAGTAAAGGTGTTACATGTGCTGATCTTGGAGTACTCATCACTGTTCGCGCAGCCGCATTTTGGACCAACTGAAGCTTCCAGATACTCTTCAAGGGTAGCCCCATGTAGAGTGCATTGCAGTAGTCTATATGGGATTTGCTGAAAATACTGACAAGGCTGATTAACACCTTTTCATAAACTGAGACCTTGCCAAAATAGCAAGAGTTGATGCCCGTAAATATGTTGTTTTCCAAGGTTTTAATGCAATGTTTATGAACCTTAGTCCTTCACATCTTGTTTTGTGCTGTTTTAGGCTGTGTGGCAGCTTTCAGCCGATTTCCCTCTCCACTTATTCTCCTGGATGTTCTTTCTGATGATGTGACTGAAGGAGATTCTTTCAAGATAGCATGTTTTGCACCCAGGAAATATGTGGATGCTTGGTTTTTTTTGTTCAAGGAGAACGAATCGAAGGCACTGAAGAGTTTGCCTGCTGCAGAGGCTCAGCATGCTGTTACCTTCCTTCTGGAGAATGTCAAGACTAGTGATGGGGGCAGGTATAGATGCCAGTACGGGTTCTACAATGGGAGCCAGTTGCAGGAGTCTGAATTTAGCCACATCCTGGAGATTACAGTGAAGGGTAAGCATTTCTCAAACTAGATGAGCAAACATTTGAGAGGCAGGATGGGCAAGAGTTGTACTTGCTCTGTTTGGAAATCTTTACTCCCATTTTTAATGTACAGTGAAACTTTGATATAACAAACCCTCAGTTAACAGGCATTGGATGGAACACCACAAATTTGCATTCACACTGAACTCCTGAAATAATGGACAAGTCTGTTGTTTCTGAAGTTTGTCCAGAAAACAGAGGGGTTTTTATTATTATATATGTGAGTGTACATCTTTACATAATTATTCAACTGATATTTTATTTCATTTGTGTCAATTTGTATATTTGCATAAAAACGTCAATTATGTAATTACACCAATGGTGTAAATTACATTAATTACATCAGTTTGGATTTAACAAACATTTGGATTTAATGGACACCCTTTTACCCCAAATGATCTGTTAAATTGAAGTTTTACTGTAAATTATTGATGGCAAGAATAGTTAATGTTTTCTCACCTGGGAGCTGCATTTCCTTTTTTTTTTGTCCTGCTTGAAGGCCACAATGCTTCTGTTCTGAGGCTGACTTTTTCAGACCTTTGGGGGGATTGGGAAAATGTAAGGGGCAACATGGATATACCCCCAAACACAAAACAGGAAAATGATCTGATTTCAAGAATAGCTGCCCCATAAGCCTTCTCAGCCCAAAAACCCAAATGGAAAAAAGATGCTGGGGATCTTGCATAGTCTGTGGGCCATGAATTGCCTGGAAGCATGGAATCATGAAGGATTTCCTCATAGCTACCGCACATAAGCTTCATTTCCCTGATAACGGTTTATTTTTCATTTTTAGGAATAGGAAATGATTTAAAGATTCCCTCATGCTTTAAGATGAGCTGGGAAATTTGTAGGCCACATGTAAACCAAGTGCCCCATTTGCAGCCCACAAAGTGCCTTAAAACCCCCAGCCAAACGGGGCTGATCTACAAGGGTTGTTGTTGTTTATTCATTCAGTCGCTTCTGACTCTTTGTGACTTCATGGACCAGCCCACGCCAGAACTTCCTGTCGGTCGTCAACACCCCCAGCTCCCCCAGGGACGAGTCCGTCACCTCTAGAATATCATCCATCCACCTTGCCCTTGGTCGGCCCCTCTTCCTTTTGCCCTCCACTCTCCCTAGCATCAGCATCTTCTCCAGGGTGTCCTGTCTTCTCATTGTGTGGCCAAAGTATTTCAGTTTTGCCTTTAATATCATTCCCGCAAGTGAGCAGTCTGGCTTTATTTCCTGGAGGATGGACTGGTTGGATCTTCTTGCAGTCCAAGGCACTCTCAGAATTTTCCTCCAACACCACAGTTCAAAAGCATTGATCTTCCTTCTCTCAGCCTTCCTTATGGTCCAGCTCTCGCAGCCATATGTTACTAATCATATTACCATATGATCTACAAGGGTAAGGGCCCCAATTTCTTCCCTTAAACTTTTCACAAATATAAAACGTGGTCCAAATACAAAAAAAAGTGCAAACCCACATTTTCTTTTACATGGGTATATCCTTTTCCAAGGGTGGGGGGAGGTATCTAGTCATCTCTTCTTGCATTTCAGCATTGCCTGCCTGCCTGCCTGCCTGCCTGCCTGCCTTCCTTCCTTCCTTCCTTCCTTCCTTCCTTCCTTCCTTCCTTCCTTCCTTCCTTCCTTCCTTCCTTCCTTCCTTCCTTCCTTCCTTCCTTCTTTTTTGAATTTATTCATCACCTCCTCCCCATCTGATCCTCCAAAATATAACTCCAAAGGTAAATGCTGCAGCAGAGGCTTTCCCTGTCAAGAGTAGCTTTCCCTACCACAGGGCTTCCAGGCATGTTCCCTCTGCAACCTTCATTCCTACCCAGCAGGAACAACAGAGGTGTCCAGCTTGGTAAGAGTACCCTCTCTGAAAAGTGACCAACAAGGGTTTGAGAAGCAGATTTGAGGGCAAGCCATGCTGGGCTCCCTGCTTGTAGCTTGGCAGAAGCTATCCAGACCTTGGACATTTCCCCCCCGCTTTCCTGTGGTTTAAAGGACATCTATCCTTGTTTTTTCAGCTCTGGAAGTAGGCAGCTGTTGGTTATTAATACAACCAATGTTTCTGACCCAGGAAACTCCAGCTCCCAATGTAATTCCCACAAGCAGGACCACTGTGGGGAAGATGGAGCTTATTAAAATGCATAGGGGCAAATTTCTGCATCTGGGGCAGAATGGGGGTTGGGAGATGCGGAGGGTGACTGGGAAAAGAAAGAGAACTGTCTGCTTTCACCTATAGGAAAGGAAAGATAAGGATAAGGAGGCCCTCCTGACTTACTACCTTCTTTAACTATATCTGACCTTTCCTCCATTTCCAGGTGCAGTCTGGATTCTCCCCACTGCCCTTTGTGTCTCTGGAGTGCTGCTTTTGGTTCTGATCCTGTTTGCAGTTGTGGGAACAATTAGATACCGTAGGTGGAATGCAGGGACTGGGTGGCTGTTTCAGAATGAACTCTGACTAAAACAGATGCTGCCTAAGATGGAGACTTCTGGGACATTCTTCTTTCATGTTTAACCTTTTGACATATACTTGGAGAACAATTCAGCCAAAGCAGCTGTTCTCTGTGACTGCACACCCTACAGGCTTTGTCATCCAATGCACAGCAAAGCTATGCACTTGGACAAAAGGCTATCATGTTTGGCAAACTTTTCGGCTGTTGTGTTCAGAAAAAAAAAAGAGCCATATGTATTAACATATAGCCAGTTGTTACTAGTTTCTGCTGTGTGTGAGCATGGATGCGTATAGGGGATGTTTTTGTTCTAAAATTATAAAGTGAAGACATATTTTTCTCTCTTAATTTTTATCTTAATGGCATCAATGTATGCAATGTAAGAAAAAGAAAAGAATGAATGTTCCCCCTCTGTGGCTGCCAACTTTAAAAAACTGAATATTAATCTTCTTTTTGCCTTCCAGCCTTTCAGCAGGAATGGCCATCCATTTTTTTAAATGGAGACTTTGGGTAACCATACTGTCAGTCCATTGCAGAGAAGTGTTTTCTGTATTACTTTCCCATGCCTTGATTTTTTTTTTACTGTTCATAATAAAAAGCAATTACAGTGGCAGCCCATCCAGTGTGGACTGGCAGGAAGATAATTGTATGTTCTAGAATTAATTATTTCCTGTTTATTACTAATTATTCAGATAGTTTCATCTGTGAGAAAAGAGGAAGTTTTAATTATTCAATTCTCTTTTTACAGCCAGATAAATAATTATTTATGTGTAATTTACTTTAATTAGTATGATTTGATTGTACTACAAATATGATTTAAAATAAAGGAACAGATTAATAAAATACAGCACAGAAATAGGCTGCAAACTTATCTAGAGGGCAAATACCGATGTATTTGATATGTACAAGGGCCAAGCCAGGAATTCTGAAGGGGATAAAAGATTGAAAGACAAATTTGTGTGTGCCTGGGGGAGCTGAGGCAAGGGGGCGTGGATAGAGATGTGGTAGAGGTAGATGGTCTCCTCATGAATGGGGCAGCATTCTGGAGTCATCGTGGAAGCAAAGGAATATCAGGAGTAGGCACAAAAGAAAGCTTTAAATAGACACATTCAGAGCACATTGCTCTTTGATCTACCATTAAGACTGCACTCCTCAGATGGATGTGCCAAACTTTTACCTCGTAGTATTTATAATGCTGCTTCCTGATACATCCCCATTTTCCTTTTTCTACTAGTTAAAAGAAGAAGAAAGAAGAAAAGGTGAGAGAAGCTTACCCTCAATTATGGAGCTCAAAAGTTGTGGTGGGGTCAAGTGGCCAGACCTCTGCTTGGCTAGAGCAATGATGAGTCCTCCCTTGCGGGATGCTTCCCATGAAGTACTGGCTTTGAAGAACATGTTCCCCAGCAAATTGGTACAAATTAGTGAAGGGCTGCCAGGGGGGATTGCTGCCTGCTCCCAATAGCTGTGGCCCACCCATTTCTATTTAGTTTTTACAGACCATGAGTCTTACTTTGGTGCTTGACACAGGCAGGTTTTCTTCTTCCCCTGTACCGAACGTCCCCCTTCCACTGCCCCATTCAAAGTCCCCCAGCAGCTTCCTTCAGAGCCAGTGAGGCATTGTGGGATGGCCAAATATGCTCATTGGTTGATACTGCACTTTGTTTGCTTAGGGAGCTGGAGTCCTGCTGGGCAGAAACAAGCTATCCCACCACAGGTACCGTAAAATGAAGCTGTGCTTCCTATCAAAGCTCGGCGGGAGGGGAGGTGGGCTATCAGCAGAGAAGGCCAGAAGTCACAAATCTTGGCTTGGAATGAGTCCCAGTTGGAGTTCAGAGGTGCCCCTTCCTTAGTTCCCAAATAGGGTTCTGTGACTTTGATCTTGACTGACATGTAAAGGAAGTGAGCCCTCTCAAGGAGCATAACGACACAAGATTTTGCAAATCTTGGCTTATTTTAACTGTCAGTGTAATATTTAGGTTAGAAATATTTGCGAAGAAACACATATGAGATGAACAAGACTCAGCAGAAGCAGGCTGTTCAGGTATTGGAAAGAAAGAACTAGGTATGAAGCTGGTGGCTTAATTTAAATTTAAAGAGAGCCTGCACTCTGTGTCCTGTTCCCCACAACAGAAAGGGAACATGAGCAACATCTCTGTCTGGTCATATCCCATGACCCAGCTAATTACGTGAGGGTGATAGTGGCTGCTAATGGACTGGCAGCCTCAGAGGAAAGTTTGTGAAGGAAAAGAAACCCCCAGCAATGAGGCAGTTTCTCAGCAGAATATTCAAGAAACTGATTGTAAGAGAAAACAGCAAACTTGATAGCCTAGTTTTGGATAAAAGTCTCTGGAATCACTATCCCAGACTGGAGAGCAGAAGGTCTCTGGCACTGCTCAAAAGTAACCCTCTTCCCTGCCTAAACCCTTCTCTCATTCCACTGTGCCTTCTGTCTTTTGTTAGCTGTCTTCCCACAGCCATAAGAAGATGCAGATTGTGTTTAGAGAGAACCAAATATGTTCATTTTTATTGAGATTATGAAAAAGCATAATTTGTAAAATTATGCAAAAATCAGTAAAAGAAATTAAGCTGATGTCATAATGAGCAATAATCCTACTGCCATGTGTCATAAGATGTAATAACTTCCTTGAAAATATATCTGTTGAGGTTAAGATGTTTGTATGATTGAATTCTTGAATTCCCAGTAACGTTATTCACGTTGCTTCTTCTCACAGAGACATCCTTTGACAACTCTATGTTCACCGTTTCAGAGGTAAGCTATCAAATGAAGATTTGGTGGGTGGGACACTTTTCACTTTCAGCAGTGGAAGTGGAAGGGCTGTTTTGAACAAGTAGCTCCATACCTTGCTTAAGATGTATGTATGTAACCTCACCAGTGCAAGTGAGATTTAGTTGTACCTGTCCTCATGCTTTTATCCACCGCTCACCCTTTTTTGGACTCTTTTACTTTCTCATCTTTTGATCTTTTTATCCCACAAGAAATCAAACCAGGAAATCAAACCAGCAGTAGAAAACCCAGGTGCTTCAATCTCCTCAGCCACGGGCCCAAGACTTGTATCCAGAATCGCCCTGGAAAAGCCAGATTTCTCCACATTCAGAGCTTCAGAATGAAATCCCAATACTTTTGTACCAGTGCCAGCGACATCATTCCTCTCCTCTTCCAGTATAAATGGAAACAAAATTGGGTGTTTCTCTCCAGAGGCTCTTTGTCATGAAATCTGTACATACTGCTTCTCATCAGTCACACCCTCTGTTTCAGACTGTTGGGTTTCCTAAGTTGGAAGGAATAGGACAATTGAGGATGCTTATAGCTCCAGGTTTCTACAGCTCTGGAAGTAAATGCTGATGAGACTGGGAGAAGGGAAAATGTAAACAGAAAACACATTGTTGAGTTTTCATTCACTAAATGCTGTTGCTTTCCACAGTTGCATGTCTAAGGATATATCATGAGAGCCAGTATGATGTAGTGGTTAAAAACAAGGAATGGGAAGACCCAGATTTTAGTCCTCCCTTATGAACAGAAGTCAGATGGGTGATTTAGGACCAGTTACTCTCTCTCAGTCCTAGAAAACATCTATCATCAACCCACACTGGATCAGTGTGGTATATTACGGTCTATAACCTTCAGTGAAGAGATCTTCATCCTGTAATGGATTGAAAATACACACACATGGTCATTTTTCCTGAAAACGTATCAGATAGTCTTAGTATAAAAGTATAAAAGGAATTAGATATCCTTCTACACCAGATGTTTTGCTCAATTTTTCGAAGCAGAGGGAAGGAGAGGCACCTGCAGCTAGTCACATTGATGCCAAAATGTGGGTTAAAATGTCAGGATGAAAATTCTGCTGACAAATACAAAAGGAGTGGAGTTTGAATTGGAATATTGAGATGCATGTTTCATTGTTTGTCCCCTGTGGACAGACATGGTGGGAAGTTCAGAATTTCTTGGATCAAAAGCAATAAAGGTCTGTGACACCTTAAAGACTAACATATTTATTAAGGATGAGCTTTAAAGCCCACCTCATCAGATGCATGCCTATCCTCATTAATAGGTAGAAGGAAAAATGGTAAACAGGGAAAACCACATGTCTAACTGGAACAAATTAAAAATATTAAATGCATAAAACTGCTGGTTTAAAATGTATCATCAGACTTAATTCAATCAGACTCAATTCTAGTTTGTGGGGTGTTTTTTTTTATCAAAAATTGAATTCATTGCTAATGTGACTGAATAATTCCTACAATTTCCTGTAAATAATTGGCTTGTATCGAAAATGCAATTGTTAACTTTTACGTTTCAGAGACATTTGCCTCCAAGTGTTACTGTTAATTCCTGTATTGGGGTGTATGTGAATCCAGTCTGAAGAAGTGATGCAAGTCTTACTTTGTTTTAAACTTAGTTTGTTGAATGAGCCACAGTAGATGGGTTCATACAGTATGCTAAATCAAAATCCAATAAAGCATGTTATTGCTTGGCATGGTGTGTGGACTCAGCTAACGAGACCACAGCCCTGGACCAACCCAAAGCCTGCCCCATTCTTGGCTTCTTGTTTTCAGCAGGTGGCCTTAAAGCGATCATCTAAGAGGAAACTGGAATCTGCAGTCATTTCCATCTATGCATCTGATTGGAGAGACAACCTGACTTACTGGGCAAGCTTCTGTGGTCCAGATAGGTTCTTTGCTTGAACATTTAAAAGCTAATCTATTTGCTGTCTTGCACTGACAGCAGAAGAAGCAATGTTTTATTGTCAGTAATACTGTAACCCAGTTCAACAGTCTTTGCCCACCCCCATATTCCTCTGCTGTTTTTGAACGATTTCTTAATTTGTGGCAAAGATGTTTAAATGTTCCTGCTCTTCTTCCATGTCCTCCGAAGACTAAAAATACAACTCATTCTTTTGCATACGTTCTGTGAATTGCAGCTATGTTTCCCTCCACTATCTCTAGGCTCTCAGTGTCCCTGACAATTATGGGATATATCCCTCCTTCCAGCTTTCATGCCCCATTGAGACAGGTGGTGTCAACTGGGGCTATGACAACACTCTGGGAATTCCAGTTCTTGAAACATTTCACCATAATGTGTGTGACAAGACATGGGGGCAGGAAATGACAAAATCTGCATTACGGTACAAACCACATGACTTACGTGTGTTCAACATTAGGATGGAAGGCCAGGGGTTATGTTGTAATGTCAGCTTCTAGCTGTAATCCAAACTCTGGCTGTCACCTTTAAAGCCCTATGTGGCTCCAGATCTGAAGGACTGCCTTCTCCTGTACTCCTTTGCTCATCCAATCAGATCCAATAAGGTCAGCTTCCTCAGGTCCTGTCCCTCCAGGGTGGTCACCTGATGGGACCCTGGAGGTCACTGCTCTCGGAAGCAGTCCCCACTCTTTGGAACTCCCACAGGGGCAAATTCCATCTACCTCATTCCTCCTAGACTTCAGGAAAGTCCTACCTGTTCCATCTTGCAGAGGAGGACATGGATATGGGGGAGTCCTTGGGCATTTTATATGTGTATATTGTTCACTGTATATATTGTTCAGGGCCAGTAGAAATGGGCAGCATGCAAGCAGTGTAAATAAGCAAACAAACTGCAAGAAACCACCACTTCTCTGGAGGTTTGAGAATTCTAACTGAAAGGAATGTAAGGAGTGGAGAGATATGTCTGGCTCTGTGTTTTTTTATCACATGCACAACTCTTTCAATCAATTGCCTCCCCCGGGACAGGAGGGCATCCTAGCAGAAAACTCCCGTCAGTCCATTAAGGGTGTAGTAGATCTGATTTGTTGAATGGCACCATTCAGAGGCAGGGAGACAAACAATTCTCTTGCGATTGGGATTTTATTATAAACAAAAGTTCCATTTCTCTTTTCTTACTCTCTATTCACTATCTTACCCCTATGTCTCCTGGTTATGCTAGCACCTCAGCTGCCTTTCCAGTGAATGCATGCTCCTGGCCCTCCAGTTTGCCTCCGCTGTCTTGGGAAAGGTTTGGCTGATGTTGTCTCTTGTTATGAAAGCAGCTGCTCACGTCCTCCTCTTCTCGTCCTTGGAGATTTGGTACTTCCCCAGATGCTGCCAAGGCGGCCATCTCAACCCCACTTTTCACCATCATTCTGGGCCCTTTGGCTTTCTCAGTGCCTTCTGCTTTTTTCTGGTCCTCCTTTTTCTTCTCTTCTTCTACCTTCCATCTTCTCTCCACTGTTTTGCTCTAACTTTCTTCCTTGCTGTTTTTTTCATGCCACCAAGCCACCCTCTTCAGCTGGATTCTTTTTCAAAGGGTTGGTGCTCTGTATATGGTAAGGACAGGCCTTTAAAAACAATTGCAGGGGAAAACAGGAAGAAGGGGCATGGATGTTTGAATTGCATCACAAAGCAAACCCAGAAAGCACTCTCTGCTGTAATAGTATATGGTATTAAGATTATCACCAACCAGAAAAAATTGCACAACATATTTACCTTGACACTAAATTTAATCGTAGACCTCAGTGTAGCTTATGTGTAATCCTACCTTCACCCTATTACCCATGCAAATATTTATCCTAACCCAAACTCTTGCAGTCACTCCCAAGGTACCCTAAGTTTAATCCTCACAATCACCACTAGAGGCTGCTCTTGTATTGCATTGTGGGGAATATTGAGCACTCTTGTTATTCCTAGTAAAATAACCAATAAAACAACTAGGTATTCTTGGGAGCTAACTGCTGCCTCTATGCACATCTTACCAGAATTTTTAAACTGTTTCGTTTTTGAAGCTTATCAATTTTCACCTAAACTGAATTTGCTTTGGCAGGATATTCAAATAGCTTTCTGTTTATAGATTGCATCACAACCAGTAACTCAGAATTACCTCAGAGATAGCAATATTTGGAGTTAAAATTACTCTTTCTTAAGCAGCACAAGCAGCAGAAAGTAAATCAGCTGGAGATATCTCAGTACTGTGCTTTCAGTAGCGTTGGTAATTACCCCAGATAAATCTGCTTCACGTTTGCCTCACTTAATTTTTTTTTCTGAAAGTATCAGAGACTATGTAGGAGGGAGTTAAAGAAAGTTACTTTTTATGTTGAAGAATTATTCCTCCTGCAAACTTCAAAACTTAATCCAAAATGGTGTACATAAGATTTCACTTGCCAATTAATTAATTAATCAGGCAGGCCAATAGGTTCAATATAAAAAGATTCCAAGACAGAGTTGTTTTGGACTTCTGGCTAAGACATATTAGCTGCAGCTCATGGAATTTCCCGCTAACTAGAATAACTGTCTAGCAGAATGAGTAGATGCCATTCTGAGTTCTGGAGGGAAGATACTCATAAAGTGGAAGACCCTGCAGAGTAGTACCACTTCTGGGTAGGAAGGTAGTCACCACCACTCTAGAGAACCGCCACATGGAAAGCTGTCAGTTCTTGTAACTCAACATCTCCTGGATGAGTGAACTGGACAAGCTGATTCTACCTAGAGGAGGCCGCTACCTGGGATCCAAGCCATTTGGGATTTCAACAACTAAAACCAACACTTTGGATTGTATCTGGAAGCTGACTGGGAGCTGATGCAATGTCTGCAATATAGGTGTCACATGGCTGCAACAGCTCTCATCTGCCTAATATGCAGGCAGCTGCATTCTGCATCAACTGCAGTTTCTGAGCATCTTCAAAGGTGATCCCATCTACAGTGCATTGCAGTAATCAGCTAGTTTGGTCTACTGGTTAAGGTGCTGGGCTAGAAACCAGGAGACTGAGAGTTCTAGTCCCACCTTAGGGATGAAAGCTGGCTTGGGCCAGTCACTCTCACTCAGCCCAACTCACCTGACAGGGTTGCTGTTGTGGAGAAAATAGGAGCAGGAAGGAGTATTAGGCATGTTCGCTGCCTTGAGTTATTTATAAAAATAATAAAGGCAGGATAAAAATTAAATAAATAAATCTATCTTGGTGATGATGGAGGCATGAATTATTCTTACTGAGTTGTCCTGCACATCAGCAAAAACTAGATGAAGGTGCCCCTTGCCATGGCCTCCACCTGCCCTTCCAGAAGCTGCCATGAATCCAGGGAGATGCCCAAATCACAAACCTGCCATTTCATTTCAGGGGGAGTGCCAACTCATCCAGAGTACCCAGAAGAGCCAGATGGTCTCTGGTCAAGCAGCAGCTCTGCCTCAGCTTGTTTTGCCCCATCTGGGCCAGCTCTGCCTCAGCTTGTTTGCCCCCATCCAGAACTGGAAGCACTGTGTCAAGGCTTTCAGTTTCTCTGACACTCTGACTCTGAAAGTGCAGCCATGCAGAATCTCTTATTAGCAGAAGTGGGGAATCTGTAGTACACTCACTGGCAACAGAACCAGCTAAACACAGCTGGCAAAACCCAACTCTCTTGGCTAATTCAAATTGTCCCACTGTTCAGCAAAGCACTACTCCAGTTTATTGAACATGTCTGGCATCGTTCAAAGGAGCAATAAGCCAGGTGTTTAAGAAGCCCTGACAAATACTTCAGAATGCTTCAGTAGAGCAATAGTGCATGCTTCTGCAGAAGCCAGATGTCTGATCTCTCCTGCAGCTAAACCAGAATGAACCATGGACAACAGTGCCCAATGTCATGTGCGCCGTTTCAATGTATTTGATGCATCGTAACGTTTCGCATGTCATTAATTGGATGCGTGTTTCATTTGTCTAGGGAGGATGGGAACGATTATATTTTGGCTATGCTTTGGAATGTATTTGTGTTATCTACTGCGCTCAAGGTTACTTTCCCAGGCTAGCAACTCTGACGATTGCTGGCACCTGTGCCGGGCGGGGCTGTTACGAGGGAGGCGGGATACGTTTGAAGCAAGGGTTTAAGTTTGTATTTGGCGCGCTTTTGCTCATTCTCAGCTTTCTCTGTATTTGTCTTTAGTACTCTAATAAATCAGATTTCATTTAGCATCCTCTTGTGAGTCTGAGTATTTGGGGCTAGGGCAATCATTACATAAAGCTGAGAATCTCAGTTCCTAACTCCGCTGGCCCCTGTCCAGGAAAGACAAGCGTCTAACCTGTGAGGGAGAGAGCCCGCGATGACCGAACCCGACATCGTGATGATGGAGGAAGGGGAACCGGACTCGACCGTGAGGCCGTCCGGCCGACCGTCCCAAGGTGGGGAGCTGTCCGCCATCAGAGAGGAGGCGAGCTCCGGGTCGGAGAGCGAAGCCGGGGGGCTGAAAACGGCCCCGGAGACCACCGTGAATTCTCCGGGCGAGCTGCTCACCTGGGATGAGACCCGAGGAGATGCCACAGCAGCGGGGGGCCCATCCTGGAGGCAGAGATACCCCTTATCCCCCAACGTGGTGCAGGTGCAACCAACGGAGGGCTCACCCACTCCGGATCGGATCCGAGTGCTGGAGTCGAAAATGGATTCGTTGGAGGCTATCCTGAAACAGCTGAGCTTGGATGTAACCTCGATGCGAGAGGTCCGGGAAGAATCAAGCCAGAGGCATTCAACCCCTTCTTCCCAGGGGCTGACCCCGGAACGGCGACGGGTGGTGCGGAGGCGCGAAGGGGACCAGTCGGTCCAGATGGAAATCGCAGCATCGCCCGGGCGATCGCCCCGGGGCCCCGTGCCGCCCCGAGTCAGGGAAGCACCAGCCGCAGCAGCCCCGGTGGTGGGGCGCAGCCCGGCGGGAGGCGGCATGCGAGACTTCCCTGTCAAGTTTGATGGGGACCCGACCAAACTCTCGTTCTTCCTGACGAATGCGAAAGCCTATATGGAGGAATGGGGGGCGGTTTTCCAATCGGAGAAGGCAAGAATCATCACCATTGCCACCAAACTGAAGGGGAGGGCGGCAGACTGGTATGTCCAGATGTGCCAGTCGGAAGCGCCTGAACTGGAAAATCTCGAGGAGTTCCTCTGGGCGTTGAAGCAACACTTCGAGGACCCCTTAGCAAAGGAGAGAGCAAAGCGAGCCCTGAAGGAACTCAAGCAGGGGTCCCGATCAGTGGCCGATTATGCTTTGGAGTTTAAAGCACTAGCTGGGAAGGTGGATGACTGGTCCCAAGCAACCATTATCGAGCTCTTCAAAGATGGCTTGAATACAGAGGTGCTGCGCTGGTCCCTGGGGAGGGACGACCCATACACGCTGTATGAGTGGATCCTGCTGGCAGGAAGGGCTGAACATGCCCAAGAGATCTTTGCCCAGCGGAAGACCGCCAAGTCGGGGCGGGAGGTGAAGCCCAGCCGCCCATCGACCACCGGGGGGAAACCGGGACAACGACCCTGGGACGAGGAGCGGGAGAAGCGGTATGCAAAAGGCTTGTGTCTGAGATGTGGTAAGGAGGGGCATCGAGTGGCAGCATGCCCGAAGGCAAAGGTAGAGGAACGGCCCGGAAAACCGCCGGCGAAGTCCCCTGCGTTGCCGAGGAAACAGAAAGCTGCGGTGGCTGAGACCGAGGGAGACGATGTGATGTTCTACGAAATTGAAGGGGAGACCGAAATCCCGCAGCCGGCGGGAAACGCCAGCCACCTGCTCTAAAGGGCGCCGCTGGGCAGGTGGTAGAGGACGGGCGCGAGCCTCCATCGGTGAGTGGCACTTACCGCATACTCATGGTGAAATTGAAATTGGGTTCCCAAGTCAAGACGGTGGAAGTATGGGCCATGATTGATTCGGGGTGTTCCCGGTGTCTGATGCACCCCGACGTGGTGGCAGCTTTGGAGCTCCCCACTTTCCCTCTACAAAGACCCATCGCATTTACTCAATTGGATGGGTCCATGGCAGGGGGCAAACCGGTCACCCATTTTACAGGGCGGGTAGCCTTGCAACTGGGCAGTCACCAGGAAGGGTTGTCTTTTGTCGTGGCTCCCGTAGGGGGGCCATTGGTGGTGTTAGGGGTACCATGGTTGGTGCAGCAAAACCCCCAAATAAACTGGGTTTACCGGACCATCACATTTAGGGATGGGTTTTATCAAGCGGCAGAGGGGAAGGGTGCCCCAGAGGAGATGGTGGGGGTTGCGGCAGCTGCGACTCCGCCTTACCCGGCCTCTCCTCTGGAAGGCTTGCCGGCCGAGTACAGGATGTTTGCTGATGTATTCGGTGAAAAGGAAGCTGACCAGTTGCCCCCCCATCGAAAGACGGACTGTGCCATAGAACTGCTGCCCAACACTCAATTGCCTAAACCAAAAATTTATTCCATGACGCAAAAGGAACTGACTCTGTTGAGGGAATTTGTGGACAAAAATTTGGCGCGCGGATTCATTGAGCCGGCGAATTCACCCGTGGGGGCGCCGGTTCTTTTTCGCCCAAAAAAGGATGGGACATTGAGACTTTGTACGGATTTCCGCGGATTAAATGCCGTCTCAATTTCCAACAAATATCCCTTGCCATTGATAAAGGACATGTTGTCACATCTGGCCAAAGGCAAGATCTTCTCTAAACTGGATTTAAGAGAAGCCTACTATCGTGTACGAATCAAGGAGGGTGATGAGTGGAAAACTGCATTCAATTGCCCGTTGGGAGCCTTCCAGTATAAGGTGTTGCCGTTTGGGTTGGCTGGGGCCCCTGGGGTATTTATGCAATTAATCAATGAAGTTTTGCATGAACATCTGTTTAAAGGTGTACTGGTGTATTTGGATGATGTGTTGATTTATACGGAAACCATGAAAGAGCATGTAGCTCTGGTAAAGAAAGTCTTGTGTAAACTCAGATCTGCTGAATTGTATGCAAAGCTATCGAAATGTGCCTTTCATCAGACCCAAATTGACTACTTGGGGTATAGGATTTCTGATAAAGGTATAGAAATGGACCCTGCCAAGGTGCAGGCTGTCATGGACTGGGAGAGTCCCCGTACCCGCAGGCAACTTCAAAGTTTCCTGGGGTTCAGCAACTACTACAGATTATTCATAAGGGGGTTCGCTGAGATTGCCTTGCCCCTAACGGACCTGCTTCGAACAAAAGGGGTGGGAGATACTAGGAGAGTCAAGAATCCCGGAGCGCTGTTGAGGTGGACGCCTGCTTGTCAAACGGCGTTTGAGCGGCTGAAAGCAGCTTTCGTCAAAGAGCCCATTTTACAACACCCTGATCCCTCAAAGCCTTTTGTTGTACAGGCAGATGCCTCCGATTATTCTATTGGCGCATTGTTGATGCAAAAAGACGAGGCAGGATGCCTCAAGCCCTGTGCCTATCTATCCCGCAAGTTCTCTGAGACTGAGAGGCGTTGGCATGTTTGGGAAAAGGAGGCATTTGCAGTAAAAGCTGCATTAGAAGCTTGGCGGCATCTGTTGGAAGGGGCAAATCATCCCTTTGAGGTATGGACTGATCATAAAAACTTGGAGGCACTTAGTACCCCTCGAAAACTGAGCCCTAAACAGGTTCGTTGGGCTCAATTTTTCAATCGATTCAATTTTCAGTTCAAATTTATTCCAGGGAAAAAGAACTTCTTGGCTGATGCCTTGTCAAGGCAACCTCAAGACTCTGGGGCGGCGCCAGATGTGGTAAGCACCCTATGGTCGGCGCCCCAATTGGGCATGCAGGCTGTGACGCGAAGCCAAACGCGCGCGCAGCAACCGCCCACCACAAGCGCTGCTCAGCCAAGCACTTTGTCAATTCCCTCCCAGTTGCAACAAAAGTTTTTAAAAGAACTAAAAACGGATACTTGGTTGCTTGCAAATAAAGACAATGTTACTTTTGACAGAGGCTTCGCTTGGAAATCCGACCGCCTCTACGTTCCTGAAAACCTCAGAAAAGATGTGTTAACACGTTCACACGATGACAAACTCGCAGGCCACTTCGGGTTTGTAAAAACCTTGCACCTCGTTCGGAGGCAATTCTGGTGGCCCACATTACGTAAAGATGTCAAAGACTACATTGCTTCCTGCACTGTCTGTGCAATGTCCAAGCGCAAGGTGGGCAAGCCCCAAGGGCTGCTGCAGCCGGTAGCAGCCCCCTCTTCCCCTTGGGAAGAAATCTCCATGGATTTTATTGTAGAGCTACCACCCAGCCAACGCAAAACGGTCATTTGGGTGGTCAAGGATTATTTCTCCAAACAAGCTCACTTTATCCCTTGCGTGTCCATTCCGTCAGCGCGTCAATTGGCCCGCCTATTCCTTGTACACGTGTACAGGCTACACGGATGTCCCTCCCGCTTGATTTCGGACAGAGGTACACAATTTACCTCGCAGTTTTGGCGGGCGTTTCTCAAGCTGTTAGGCACGAAGCAAGCCCTGTCCACGGCTTGGCATCCTCAGACGGATGGGGCCACTGAGGCGGTTAACTCTACTCTAGAGCAGTACCTTCGCGCTTTTGTGAATTATCAGCAGGACAATTGGGTAGACCTCCTCCCATTTGCTGAAGTGGCTTACAACAATGCAGTGCATCAAAGCACTGGGCAAACCCCGTTTCGGGTGGCTCAGGGTAAAGACTTTGTACCTATCACTGATCTCCCACAACCTCCTGCAGGTGCAGTCACTACAGATGATTGGTCAACACAACTGGCTGACTCTTGGCCAATGATTCAAAAGGCATTGGCTGATGCACAGGCAGATTATAAACTGTATGCTGATCGGAAGCGAGCCCCACAACCTGCGTTCCATGTTGGGGACTCGGTATACCTTTCTACCAAGTTTATCAAGTCTGCACAACCTTCAAAGAAACTGGCGCCTAAATTTGTGGGTCCTTTCCCAATTGTCGCTCAAATTAACCCTGTGACTTTTAAACTTGACTTGCCTCATAACCTTAAACGCTTACACCCTGTTTTTCATTGCAGCTTACTCAAACCGACTATTCCTTCTGATCGCTGGCATCGGCAACCTCCACCTCCCACCCCCATCATGATTGATGGTCAGCAACACTTTGAAGTTAAAGAAATTTTGGACTCTAGACGCCTTCGCAATACTTTGCAATATTTAGTTCGTTGGAAGCATTTCCCTCATCCTGAGTGGGTCGCTGCACCGGATGTGGCTTCCCCGGTTCTGGTGGCCCGTTTTCACTCCGCTTATCCCTCGAAACCAGGTCCCTAGGGGTATTTTAGGAGGGCGGTATGTCATGTGCGCCGTTTCAATGTATTTGATGCATCGTAACATTTCGCATGTCATTAATTGGATGCGTGTTTCATTTGTCTAGGGAGGATGGGAACGATTATATTTTGGCTATGCTTTGGAATGTATTTGTGTTATCTACTGCGCTCAAGGTTACTTTCCCAGGCTAGCAACTCTGACGATTGCTGGCACCTGTGCCGGGCGGGGCTGTTACGAGGGAGGCGGGATACGTTTGAAGCAAGGGTTTAAGTTTGTATTTGGCGCGCTTTTGCTCATTCTCAGCTTTCTCTGTATTTGTCTTTAGTACTCTAATAAATCAGATTTCATTTAGCATCCTCTTGTGAGTCTGAGTATTTGGGGCTAGGGCAATCATTACACCCAACAACTGAAGGAGAGGGTGTAATGAACGCCTATTCTAAAACACTATCAGACTCATGAGCAGGAATGCAAAGATATCTGATTTATTAAAGAATAGTATGCAGGATCACAGAGAAAGCTGAGAATGATAAAAGCGCGCCAAATGCAAACTAAAAACCCTCGGTGCAAACAAGATCCCTCCCCCCGTAGAATCTTCCCAGGCTCACAATCCCAGGTGCTCCTAATGGCTTCTGATGGTCTGTGGGAAAAGGCCTTGAACAGAGCACATAACCCAAACACATTCCACTGTAATGAACACAGATACAGACCTTGGTACAAGGTTTCACAGCAGCTCTCTCCCAAACAGAAACGCGCGTCAGCGCCATGGCATGTGAAACGTTACGATGTATACTGTACATTGAAACAGTGAACATGACAGAGGGGAAGAAACATGCTTGCATCAGCCTCAGGTGCCCAGCCATTGACCCTGTAATCAATTACTATATATTGCTGATGAAGCATCATAGACCATGTTCACAGAAAAAATTGTGTTGAAGAAGAGGGGGGAAATACTTGAAAACTGGAACATCTAATGATGTCTTTAAGCTACTTACTTGACTGGGGATGAGAGGAAGGCAATGTCACAAGGACTTGTTTTTTAAAAACAGCATATTCGTACCATGATTAGGACACAAGGATAAGCCCAGTAATTCCAAGAACCTTTTCACAAGTATGCTTATGAAGCAGGTATCCTCTATTGGGCACTCCTGTGTTTTGTGTTCCTTAATTCATAGCTTTGCATTTGCCTCTGTTATTTTAAGGCTATAACTATAATCATCAAGATTATTCTGAATGTTGTATGCATCTTTTGTATTAACTATTGTACATATTTCTGTGTTATTTTTGAATTTCATAAGCATTCCCTATGCCTCTGCATCCAAAGAAACACATTAGGGAATACAGGCATTTCATTCACCACCTCCTCCAGCATGTTGAGAAACCATCGATAAGACCCTTTAAGTACAGTTTTGTATTGTCGTTTTTCAAAACAACAATAGAGATCCACCAGAAAAATCACGTGGATGGAAGGAAAGCAGCTTTGCTCCATCTGTTGTTGCTAACGGGGCTCAAAGGGTTGCATGGCCCCTGCAGAAGCTTCAGAGTTCTATCCTGCATGCTAATCAGTGCAGAGATATTCAGGGCCTCTAAGACTACAAGCCACCCAGTCACAGAACGACTGTTTGAACACTCTCCCCGTATGCATTTTCTAGCTATATGGCATCAGGTTTTAACCCACCATGGTAAGAGAGGGCTCTGAGGGTTGCAGGTTACTTTATCCCTGCAATAAAGCATTGTTAATAAAGTTCTGATTTAGTGTGATTGTGTCCGCCTGCAAAACTGTCTCTTTCTTTCCATGGATATAATTAGCTGATGTGCTAACAATGAATACAGTAAGTAAATACTTTTTCTTTGGTTGACCCTCTGCTCTTCCAACCCTAGAGTCTATCATGACTGGAGTGCAAAGCTCCAGGCATTTGTGGGGTGGCAGCAAAGAGATAAGGGGAAAGAACTCTTGCCTGCCATCTAGTGGCCGCCGGGATTTTGCAGCCCAGGTTCTTATTCCAACTTAACTGGAAACTGACAGTGAATACTGGTCCTCCTTCCTCCTGCTCCCATCTCCTGAACCCCTGAGGCTGCCATCCTTTCGCTGGGCAGCAGCTCGCCTTCCCACGCCCAGGGGCCGTCGGCCGCCCCGCTCTGCAGCGGCCGCCCCTTCCTTCGCTCCGCCGGCCGGTCGAGGGCGCCATGCGCTCCCGGCCCCGTCCAGACTGGCGGCGCTCGGAAGGCGCGGCTTCCGGCCGCTCCTTCTCTGACGCCTTCCTCCCAGCCGCCTTCGGGCTTTGCCTACGGCCGCCGCCGCCGCCGCGGAGCGGGCCTGGGATGCCAAGATGGCGGCGGCGGTGGTGTCGGTCTTCCCGGGTGTGCGGCTCCTGACCATCGGCGATGCCAACGGCGAAATCCAGCGGCACCAAGAGCAGCAGGCGCTGCGTCTCGAGGCCCGCACCGGGCCTGACGCCGCTTGCCTCGCTCTGTATAGCCGTGAGTGGTGAAATGGGGCTGGGCGGGCGGGCCGGCTCGCTGACAAGCGGGCCGGTGGGGGCCTAGCCGCGTGACAAGGGAGGGCCGGATGAATGAATGAATGAATGGACGGACGGACGCCTGGTCAGCGGATGCGGAGGGGCAGCCAGGTTACTTCTCTGAGCTGCTTTCTTGCCATCGCTTCTTGGGGTTGCGAGGGAGGGCGGTCGCCGCCGCCAGTGTTTAGGCCAAGGGTTTCTGAACATGTGGAAAGAGTAGTTCACAGTTCAGGAAGGAGACCAAGTTCCACCCATGAGCACTTCAGGGAAAACTGGTGAGAGTCGCGACCTCCTCCGGAGTTTTTTGACATTTCGGTGCTAAGGAAGGACAGCTTTCCTGGGAGGGCAGCCCTAGCCCATTTATTTTCGTTTGCAGGCAAATAAAGGATAATGCCTCTTGGCTTTTTATGTTTTAGCCAAGTAAATGCTCCATGACTGTTGCCCCAAACTCGTAATAATTTTGCACCAGTCTGATGAGAAATCCCACGATTTAAAACACGGAATTGCTAACACTGCAGCGCAAAGATTAATCTGACATATTTTAAACTAAGCTGTCAAAAATTGATCTCCATCCCATGTAGTCCCAAAAGTCACATTAATAATTAAAGACTAGAAGGCCATACTGTCAAAGATGTATGTATCGTGATACCAGAACAGGGAAAAGCAAATTAGAATGAAGTGGATTTGTAAGTCATTAAAAAAAAACAGATTAGGCTTTAAATGGGATTGAGACTGGAAAAGTGCACTGTTTACACTGGCAAATTGAGAGAAAATCTTCCAAATTTATTTATAGGTTGAGTGGTCAATTGGATAATTGTCTGAATGCTTTTTTTGAATATCAGTACTCTAAAAGCAGTTTGTAGAAAACAGGAGGAGCACATGTAAAGAGACTTATTTGTTCTGGGCACAAAACACCTTTTTAAGAACACAGTCTTACTAACAATAACTCCTGGAACTGTTATGTAAATACTTTCACAACTGTAATAACCATTCTGAACTACTCTTTAGTATTTTTATTCCTGTAATCCTTGTGACAATTTGGCCAGTATTACTATTACATGTTGGTGGGAGGAGGATGTAAGTCTAAACTGACTCATGTGTTTATCTCTTCAGTGGGATCCAAATTGGATCTGTAGTTTGTACTTGTCCACCTGGTGTCCTGTTGGTAGATTCAACAATTATTCTAACAGTCTGATCCTGTATATGTTTAGTAGATTTTGATCAATTTTAAAAGGGATTTTATTGCACCTTGGGCTGACATAATTAAGGGAGCATCAGGTGGCTACATTGAGTGTGCATCCCATAGGTGGTTGCCTTCAATATTGGTGTCTGTTAGAAACAGGTGCTTTGCAATGAATGAACATAGTTGCTGTTCAGTATGAGCCAATAACTAGTTTTACAGAGAGTACTGTGTATACTTGTATTTGTGGTTTTTGCTTGATGAAGGTTGTTGTTTAGAGAGTTCATAGTGTTACAGGCTATACTAGATGTGAAATATGAATACTGCAGTGTATGTGGTCTTCTGCACTGTGACTTAATCACTATAATTCAGTCACTATAATACCATAACTTGAACATGTTAGGTGGATTCAAAATACTTTGTATACTGATTTCTGTATTGCTTGACAATCTTTTTGATATTATGCCATGAGAGGTGGAGACTTCCATACAAAGCATTTTAGTGGCAAGGTATTTGAATGACAGAAACTCAACTTTTTTGGTACTACAATAACTCTGTTTTGAAATCTACTCTCTCTTGGATGCCAGCAATTATTTTCAAACTTTCTCACATGAATACAGAAAGTATATCTAACTATAATGGTGTCTGGGATAGCAAGGAGGTCACTTTTCAATCTGGGTGACTTGGTCTAAGGAGTGAATGTGGGTATGATGGGGAAACCTTTACATACATATTGGCTATTCAGAACTGGTGTGAGACAGCAGCCATGTCTATTCACTAACTGCCTTCAGCTTTTGGAGCTAATGAGAAAACAGTTGAAGCCATAAAGTAAGTGGCAATCTTACAACAGATAAAGAACAAAATTACTAAACTAGCATGTAAAGCAGGTTGAATAAGCATGCCTGTGCTAGGGAAATTTGTGGATGCCAGATTGCAGACGAACTGACTGTATCTTTCAAAAAGTCCTGGGTTTTTTATATGTTAGTTAGACTTTGAAATCTTCCTTCACGAGACTGTCCAAAGGGAATGTCTTTTCTTGTAGGGTAGAGTCCCTGAACATGTTCAGTTTTACTTACTTCTTTAGTAGACTACTCAGACCATTAGAAAGAAGAAGTATACTGTAATTCCTCTGAGGAAATCCAGTAGAACGAACTAAAGTTGAGAATTTATAGAAGTTCTTTTTTTTATAGAGTGGCTGCTAGATAGGTTAAATTTGAGCAGAACAGGTAAGTTCTGCTTCCCTCGGGATCATTCCAAACCTCTTCCTGTATGATGCCATTTTGAAGGCAGATAAAGTTTTGTCTGGAACCTGATGTCTGAAGCATGACAGTCTCATGCTAAACCACTTTGGTTCCATTGAATCACCTCTGGAGTGGCATAGTCTACGAGAAAGTTTGGCATGGTCCATTGGAAACAGAACCATTCTACATTCCATTCCCAGTTAGCCATCCATAGAGCAGAAGATTATAAGTTCAGCTATTAAGTGTTACTGTAACTGAAATCAGGGGAAGAGAAACTCTGATCCTCCAGTTGTTGCTCAGCTACAACTCTCAGCCATATTAGGCAGCTTAGATAGCAATGAGTTGTAAGTCAACAATTCTTGGAGAGTTACAGATTTTTTTAATCCCTGACCTAATTGTAATAATTATTCTGCAGAACCCTTATGCATGAAATATTTGAAAATTGCCAGAGTCAGTCTTTCCCAGTGCTAGGTGAAGTATAATTTTTAGTTTTCCTTCTAACCTTGTTTTTGTTGTCCACATTGCCAACTTGAACTTTACTATCATTATCAACAGAACATTAATCATTGTAGAAATAGGGCTACTTTTTGGTTGGGTCAGTCTAAAATGGAAGAAACTTTAATTACAAAAGATGTTTTCCCTTGTAAGTCCTGCTGCCTAGTTTACAGGTTTTCTACTTTTGTTTTTTTTTACATCTAGAGAGAGTGGAGTACAAAACCCAAGCATTTTTGAAAATATTTTTATTATATATGCTAAAACAGGAAAAAAGGAAGAAGGTCCCCTCAACACAAAAGTATGCATTTCCCATTCATTAAATAAAACTAGTTGTTCATTTATATTAGTATCTTGCTATGTAAATAAATCATTAATATTTGTCAATTTACTATAGGAAAAATGGGAAATTAAATGTTGAAATTAGTGTATGAAGTCTAAATCTCTAAGTAGTCCTACAATTGGTTCTTTTGGCAGTAAATGCATATTTGAATGTAGAAAAATGTGCATAATTCAGAAGAGCACGGACATCTATAACAGCCCCAAAATCTTCCAAAACAAAATTATTCTGTGAAACAACTTTTCTCCAAAATAGAGGTGCTATAACCAAACCACTTCTTATGAACCAGTGTTGCATTTCAGCACTTTCAATTGCCAACAGTTAGCTGAACCATCAGTTTCTTCCTGGAAAGATAAGTGTCCAAGGGTTTCTAATAATGTTAGATAATTAATTAACAACAGTAACAATTGTTGTTAATCAGCTGTTAATTTTAAATCTATAGAAGTGTGATATTTAGGTACCAGAAATTTATTCTTTTGTTGTTTAGTACCAGATATTCCAATTCATTATTCCATGCCTTCCTGTATTTTTGAACTTTTTGGGTATCCTAACAACCATTTATAAATTGTTACTCTAGGTTTGTTATTTTGTTTATTAGTAGGGCTGTGGAAAGCAGCAAAGCGCAGTCTCCTCTCTAAGAGCCTCCCTGCATTTTCTGACATTGTGGGCTAGGATTGTTGCCAAAGCAGCTCCTCAAATTTATCACTGAATCCTATTAACTGAGCTAAATACACGCGCAAACTGCATCCAAATATTCCAGGGAAAGCATTATCATGCAATGTTTGTGTTTGGAATCTCTATAATGTTAATTTAGCTTGATCAGAAGGCTCAGAGTAGCCTCCATAGTAGTTAATATAGGAGGACCAGTTACATACTTTCCTGGAGTCTTCTATTCTGCACAGTCCCAGTGAAGCCAGTGCAGTTGTTGGAGTCTAACACCCTCCAACTGATTAAATGTGTCAAATATGCTGATTTCAAGATGGCCCCCAAGGCCCAATTTCAAATCACAAAACTTGCTTTTTGTTAACCAAGATTGAAGATATGTCTTTTTAAAATCTGAACAATTAAAACCTCTGAGAATTCAGGCTTCCTGAGTGAAGAATGAGGGGAAGAATTTCTCCAGATAAACTTCTGAAATAGTCCATTAGATTTCTGAAAATATGTTTTAGGAATATACAGAGGAATATCATATATAACATAAACTTCCCATGGAAATCATTTTTATATTATTAATTTTATCTCAGATACTGAATTTGAGCCCATATATTTTAGTCTTTTGGTATTTTTATGAATAGTCTGTAACCTATCTTTAAATATTCTCAGTCCAAAATAAGTTATTGCCTATGAGTCCCCTTGAAATGATTTAGAGAGAACTGAATTTAACACCCTAGTAACATCTAAGGACATCAAATTAGATCCAATTAGTATTATATTAAGAAAAAGATCCAAAACCACCAATTAATTTTGTTAATTTTGTTATGGAAGATTCAGATTTATTCGTGAATACTACCTGGAAACAGGATTACAATAAAACCTTGATTTAAAGACTAATTTGGGGGGTGTCCATTATTTCTGAATGTCTGTTGTATTCCCAAAGTATGTCATTCACATCAACTTAAGTCATTTGGAAGAGCCAGTGTTGTTTAGTGGTTAAGGCAGCAAGCTAGAAACTGGGAGACTGGGAGTTCCAGTCCTGCCTTAGGCACAAAGCCAGCTGGGTGACCTTGGGCTAGTCACTTTCTCCCAGCCCTAGGAAGGAGGCAATGGCAAACCACTTCTGAAAAACCTGCCAAGAAAACTGCAGGGACTTGTCCAGGCAGTCTCCAAGAATTGGACACGATTGAATAGATAAAAAAAAAAGTCATTTGGAACTGAGACAGTTTGCATCTTTTGCAAAATAATGTCATTATGCACATGACATAAATTGCTGTGGATGTTGTAAAATTAAAATAAAATTAATGTGAATGTAACTACCTTGTCCAGACTACATTGAATGCAGGTCATTATTTTGGGGGGATGTCTGAACAGAATTTTGTCTGTGGCATCTGAAGTTTGTTACATGGGGGTCTGCTAAAAACTAGGAGACTGTGAGTTCTAGTCCTGCCTTAGGCATGAAAGCCGGCTGGGTGACCTTGGGCCAGTCACTCTATCTCAGTCCAACTCACCTCAACGGGTTGCTGTTGTGGGGAAAAGAGGAGGAGGGAGGAGGATTAGGTATGTTTGCCACTTTGAGTTATTTATAAAATTAATAAAAGCGGGACAGAGAATAAATAAATAAATAAATATTTCTTCTCTGCATGCATCAAAGTTTGAATCGCAGAAGTTCCAGATGCAAATCAGACAATAAAGAGGAGGAGGAATAACTTTCTCCCATTAAAAAGGGTTTAGACAAAGTCCCATCATTTCTCATTGTTTCTCATTGTTTCTCTGGAGAAGAATACAGAATTGTAATTAATTTTATTTCACAAGGAAAAGAAAAATTTGAAAATATAAAAATAGTATTGTCTATACTTGTTATTAAAAGCTGACTTTGTGTGCAGTGAAATCATTGCAAGAGGATTTGATTTAATAATACTTGAAGCTAAGGAAGTTGTTTATTCTAGATACCTCTAAGTTGAATTGTGATTAATTTTTGTAATAATTGCAGTTTGCTGGATGGAAACTTTTCAAACATGTCTGTTTCTATAATTGCATTTAGATCTTATCTGTTCTGGGAGAAAAGAATGTGCAAGGTAATGAAATAAATGCAGTTTCTTAGTTCTCAGCTCAGGTGTGCTGAAACAGTGGCCATCTTTGCAAAAATAATGGACTATATTTTCAGACTTATTGTTCATGAGCTGGCATGCTGGTGCCTCTATTGTACTGCTTCTTTTAGGAGTAGTATCAGTCATCTGGAACTTGCTAGAAGAGCTTAGTATACAGTCCAGGGGATGGTTACTATTTTATGGTTCCCCTAATAAACTAGAGTCTGAAACCAGAACTTGAAACTGATTTTGGATTCCTGGCTTGATTGGGAGTGACAAGCTTTTTACAGTTATAAAAAATGAAATCTTCTAGTCTTTATTTCGGTCAAAGACCAGCATAAAACAAGAATCAGGCAAAGACAGAAAGCACCAGACCAATGTGACTTCTTAAATGTAAGTTGAGTATAATATGAAAAAACATTATTAACATTAAAACTTTAAGGGTGTTAAAGTAATGTTATATACTTTGGGTAAATTTTTATTTACCTAACCTGGCGTATGGGGAAAAAAAGACTTAGAACCCATAGCATGGAGAGTGAACGTCCACTTCAGCTCCACTTACACTGAGGAAAGAGAAAAGACTATGTATCAGATAAAGACTTTTATCCACGACACAGAGATGAGGAGCCTGTAGCCTTTCAGATACTGTTGAGTTTAACTTCTTTCAGCTACAATGAGCATTAAGGGCTACCTTCCCCCCCCCCCCCCCCCGTTTCTATGCCATACCAATTAGCTGGAATAATCATCTTCCTTAATTACCATGAGTAAAATATCTTTAATTTTTTATCTTAGGAATCCTTGACTAATTGAGTCTACATATATAATGTGCTGATGTCTCCTGTTAAAAGGTAAATCTCTAAGTAGAAGTCTTGACATTTGTAAATGAAATTTGTCTTATATAAGTTTAAAATACCTGATAAATTGATCAGAAATTGTCATACCTCTAAATATCTCAAGTGCTATTGCAGTCGGATTGTAATAAGGTGCAAAGTAAGTTTTCTCATTTCTAAATTATGGGAAGGCAAGTTAATGCTCTCTAAATATTTGAGGCTTTGACAGCAGCAGGACCAACAATATGGGATGGAAGGCACTGCAGCCCAAAACATACGGTGGAGAACATCAGTTCTATACTACTATCAACTTCCAATAATAATTTTTTGCAAAAATATGTCTGTGATTGAAGGGTTTAACAGATTTTGCGACTTATAACCCTGGGTAATTCAAACATACAATGACTATTTTAAAGACGTGTGTATGCCTATTGCAAAATCATCATCAACATCATCATCAGAGCAGGGAGCGCTATCTCCTACCCTGACAAATATAAGTAGGTGTCTTGATGCAATTAAAAAGTTAGTCTGTTATGTTCAAACAATAACCTGACCAATAACCAAGAAGTTGTCAATTGATCCGTATCTGATATTATTGCTTGCTTTCATTGGCAGAGTGTTTTTTGTCATACTGCCTGGTTCTGTATTGCAAAATCAAGCCACTGAAGAGAAACTCTTCTGTATCACAGCCACCAAATACTTGTGTAAACTTAACTGCAGTTCCAAAATGGTGTGCATTTTAAACAAAAGCATTTTAAAAAGAGTAATGTGGTGGGGAAAACATCTCTTCAGCTCATAAATCCAGGTCTGATGTGACAGTTCTCTGGCAGCCTTTTTGAATCCCTTGATTTTACCAGGCATTCAACCCTTTTGTGTGGTGTGTATGGAAGCCCAAGGGCACATCTGCTATCCCCTTTATTGCTCACAAAGAACATAGAGAGGCCCAGCTTGACAGCCTAATTAATGTGCATGGGAGACATTTGCATTGAATAACTTCCAAAGGCAGTATCTTGAAAAGGCAGGGCTCTCTTTTCTAGGACCTGAATTGTGTTCTTTACATGCCACACAAATGCTTTTGGACTTTTTTCTCTCTCCTGGTCTTGAGCTAACCCTTGCTTTTCTAATCAATTGCAGTCTGAGGCATTGTTTATGTCCTGCCTTGGTTACTTATGCTTTCCAGAGACAAAGCTTCATTGTGTTAATGCTCTGTAATAAAAGGATTCCTGCTGAGTTTGTAAGCCTTGTCTCTGACCCTTCATTGAATTGGCAGTTCTCTTGGAGCAGGAAAATTGTTTGGTGGAATTCTTGATCTTCTCAATCCTGCCCTCTAGATCCTTGTGCCCTGCATAAGGTGCCTAACTGGAGATTAGGAATGTTTGAATAATAAAACTTCAACATTGCTACCTCTGTCTGGTAGCTTTCATGTAAAAGTTGCAGAATATTTTTATGTTGAATTAATTTTTGTATTTGTGTTATACAAAAGCTGAGCAGAATACTGTATTACTTGAGGGAACTGAAATCTGGAAACCATACAGTTTTTTGCTTATGTTTTGCATGCTTGTATAGTGAGAGCTATCAGGGCAATGTGGGATTGTGAGTGCTTGTAGATTGATTGTATGCATATGTGTAACTCCTGTAGCACAAGCACAATTCCAGCAAAACAAACAGATACTCCTTTTCAGTAGGTATTCTGTATTTAGCCTATGAAATACATAAAAGTATTATAGTCCCAAAATCAGAATATTTAGAGTCCTGAACAGTGGGAATCTTGTGTGGGAGAGTGGCAGAGATTGTAATTGATCTTGTCCTCATGACTCTCCTTAACTGGTAGGAGGTAGGCTTCTTCCCATATACTTCAGGGTGGAATTATGGACCTTTAGGTTGTATCAACTGAGACCCTGAATTCAGAGTGAGCAATAACAGTGGGTTGAAATCTGGCTTACATTAAGCAAAGCAGCAAAAAAATATCCTTGGTTTTACCTTTGCCCTTCTTCTCAAAATAAAAGAGAAAAGATGCAAAACTGAGTTTGTAACCTCCTTTGAAGGCCAAGACACACTAATGTTTATTTTAGAGGTTCTGAACATCATGTAGCATCATAGCCCTGAGCCTCTCCCCCAACCCTGTTTTGTAATCAACTTGCCAGGATTTTCTTGGGGTTTTGATGGAGCATGTCAGAATAAACTAATGAGGCAGGATCTAAGGAAGGTCCAAAGATCTCCTACACCTTATCCCCTGTTATGCTGTGTGTTTTTAAGTAGATTCAGGAACTACTTCCCACACCTACACACGAGGGTGTGACAGACCTGGTAGAGTCCTTATCACATTGCTTTGCTCAAGCTGGTAAAGGAAGATCAGAAGCATTATCTTAATGATTCAAAGTGCTAGCCTATGTGAGGCCATTAAATTAAGGTTTGGCTGGCAAGTATTTTTATCCTGTTATTTTAATGGCCCTCTCTTTTTTTAAAAATGTGACAGATTAATCTTTATTTCCAGTCAGTTGAAAGCCTTATAAACCTTTCCTCATTTGGTTGTGTATCTGCTTATTTTGCTGAAAAAGTGGAGTTTAATGTGTGTGGGTGCATTTAGTTATTTATTTCCTCTACAGGATTAGAAAGTATATCTTTCTCCATGCTGCCTTTTAATTGGGGAAGAAACAGTATTGTTTGAAATCAAGGGAGAATCCAAAAGTCTTGGCTCTTAGCAGTATTGGAGGAAGGAATATATAGAATCTGTCTCATTCAAATGTAGATTCTATATATAGATTCTATATAATCTGATATTCTATATATCCTTAGATATCCCTTCCTGCAACACTATTGAATGCCAGGACCTGGATAGCTCCTAAAGCTAATGCACTGTATGGAGTCACCTGAAGTGCAAAGGTCCATGAGTTCAGTTCCCAGTAGAAGGTATGAACCTTATAGAATAACATCTGGCTACCTATGTCTGACAAGCACCAAATAGGACAAAATAAATCACGTAGTGTCTTATGGTGGTTATCGTAACTAAAAACACCACAAAGGATGTATACTGTATAAAAATAGAGAAAATCATACCCTGCTCCCAAGAGGGGTGTGGTGTGAAAGTCCTGTGAAACCCCACCCATGGGGACCTGACATAATGTAACATCTGTATCTCTCTTCTGTGAGAGCTTATGGGAAGGTGGATGGTATATATCATTCTGAAAGAATATATCTACAAGGCTTCTTCTGGTATTTCTTACTGAAAGTTGGCTATATAATTTTTATTCTAAGAGTTTGTTTCTGTAAGCATTTTGTAAGGTTCCTGCCAGAGCTGGTAAAATGAATGTCAGAACACTCATAGTTATTGTCTATTAAAAATAGCTTGGTTTAAACTTATATCTGAATATATATTTAAATAAAACTATTGAATCATACATGTATTATCTAAAATTGAATCTTTTATTTAATGCTAATGTCAAGTTCAATTTTCTCTAAAAACAAGTCAAAGCAGATTGTGTCTTTTGAAGTTGTGTTTATAGTTCCATATGTATCATAAATTGATTATTATGCTAGAGTTTGTCAACTAAAGAGTTTGTTAACTAAGTATCATGAACTTTTACTTTCCAAGTCATGAAGAATTATTGTCCTGCTTAGTAACTTTTAATCCTTCATTCTGAATAGCTAGCTGTCAAGGAATATTGCTATCCTTAAACTTGGCTTTAGAACTAAATACAAATTCTTGACTTTATGATTCTTATCTAAATTATGAACTGCATAACCAGTGGCTTTAGGTTTTATTTCAGATTGATGTGAAGGCTCTGTTTAGTTTAGATAAATGTTTAGTTATATCCAATTTGTGTGCATGCCTCAAACCTGATGAATGATTTAATTAATCCATTCTGGGTTCTGCGGTATATGACCATGAGAGATCTCTTACGTTTTTCAGAAGGTTAGAAAGACCATCCTTATACCGCAACCTGTGGAGTCAGTTGTCTGAAGTTGATGGGAGGCCCAAGTCACAAGGCAGGGTTGCAAGACCCAGTGAGTAATTGGCCAAAGATAGCACATTGCCCTGCTGCAGTGCAGGATTTCCAAAACAGCAGTGGAGTAAACACTGATTAGATTGGATCCATATCTGGGCTTGCCTTGCTGCAAATTGCACTAAGCAGAAACCTTAAGTTGTCAGGCTGTAATGACTTTCAGTAACAAGGGAGCAGTTGCTGGGTTCTCATTGATCCAAATCCAAGATCCACTACTTAAGGCAGAGAATGGAGAGTTTGTAGGAAGGTCGGTTGTAGTTTGAAAGTGATACTTGTAAACTGTAATATAACCGGATGTGTCATGATGAGCTGTATCTAACTTATTGTGTAAAAACTGCTTTCCATTAAACGATAGCTGAAACCTGCAGTTGAGCTCTAGAAGCCCCATAGTACGCTGCAGATGTAGACTGTTCCTTGTGTCCAAAAAACATTGCAATTTATTCTTGGAAGATTCTGGACATGACTGACAACGTATTTCAAGGAGCTTACACAAAATTAATTTTCACATGGTTTAATGGTACCCACAAGTAAGTCAGTCCTTATGAAGGCTACCATATCTGGGCTGCAAAAATCAAGATGATTAGTAGATGGCAGCAACTGGCTGCTACCATCTAGGATTGTCTGGATTTTTGCTTACCCAGTCATGATGGATAATGGAAAGTATGTCTTCAAGGAGTACTAGAACCACAGTATCTGTTGATAAGTGTTTAGGTTCATATCCTTTCTTGTTTCTGCTTCTTTTTTTTCCTGTGACACACTTGTGGTTCTTTTACAGGATCTGGTCTACTCTGGCACAGGGATTCATTGGAAATTCCTCTGTCGATAGGTCTATAGGGCTGCCATTCCTGGCATAGTGGACAAAAATGCATTTGGCTTTGCTTATAACTGTTAATAGAAAGAAGCTCTATTTCAAAGGCCCTTTTTAAACCCAAAGGGACGCGGTGGCGCTGCGGGTTAAACCGCTGAGCTGCCGATCGGAAGGTCGGCGGTTCGAAACCGCGCGGCGGGGTGAGCTCCCGTTGCTCGTCCCAGCTCCTGCGCACCAAGCAGTTCGAAAACATGCAAATGTGAGTAGATTAATTGGTACCGCTTCGGCGGGAAGGTAACGGCGTTCCGTGAGTCATGCTGGCCACATGACCCGGAAGTGTCTATGACAACGCCGGCTCCAAGGCTTAGAAACGGAGATGAGCACCGCCCCCTAGAGTCGGATTCGACTGGACTTTACGTCAAGGGAAACCTTTACCTTTACCTTTTAAACCCAAACTTTAAGTGTGTCAGAGCCATTTTTTTTACTGAGAATAGGGCTGCATAGTTGTCCTTGTAAAACCAAAATAGAAGTCGGTAACGAACAAGACAGTAGGAGCCAAGCAGTGAGATAGAAGAAAAGATGGCATGTTGCTTTGTTTAGGTGGCTATAAATGCACAGTGATGCTGCCCCTCAGTTTCAAGCAGGCTTCAGACTGGAGAATCTTTTTCTTCACCTCCTGGTTCTGGCACATTGTGGGGAATTAAACTTTATGATACATGGTGTTTCTGATTGTGTCTTAGGCACGAACAAATAAATGGCTTGGACTTTTCTTGAGTATTGGAACTGGAAATATTTGGAAGCTAGGCACAGGATTTGTAGTGGCAATAGCATGTTTCTCAGATTGTGCTAAGCCGTGGCTTATTGAACAAGCTGTAGTGGTCTAGCTCATATTCAGCCTAAGCCATAGAAGCATAGTTTATTATAAACCACAACAGCTGGTTTGCAAAACTGTGCAGATTATATTTTGGTTCAGCATGATGTGTTGAACCTAGTTTGTGTAAACTGTTATCTTGAATACTGTAATATTGAGCCGATAGTCGATTAAGATTGGAGGAGAGGCTGAGAGAAGAAAACTATTTTATGGTGCCACCCACAGATTTTAGATGCAAGGTGAAGTAGGCAACATGAGCTGTACAGGTTGGTTTGCTCTGACCAAATAGAAGGGTGTCTGCTCACGTTTGTGGAGACTGCCAATAGGAATTTCTTGGCAGATATAGGGATTAAGAAGCTAAAGAAATTGGCAGATTCTCAGTTCTACAGAAGAGCTATAGGTAACTTTAAAATAATCTATAGGGATCTACTGATCATGATCATATACTTCCTCCACAAGCAGGCCTAACATGCCTCTGAATATCAATTGATGAGGTACAGGAGAAAGTGAAGGAGATGATCTGCTCCTGTTCTATTTGTGGACTTCGCATCTGGTAGTGTGGAAAGTAGAAATGGTCCTTTCTCCATCTTGAAAAAAGCAAAATGTCTAAGTGTTGATGAATAATTTTTTTCTCTTTCCTTTCCTAGAAGATGATGTTTGTGTGTTCAAGTGTTCTGTATCGAAGGAGACAGAATGCAGTCGAGTGGGAAAACAGTCCTTCATTATCACGCTGGGATGTAATAGTGTCCTTATACAATTTGCAACGCCAAGTGGTATGTTCTAGCAATTTTGAATTGTGGTGTTTGCAGTTTTGGGAAACTATAATATTGCATTGGCAAATACAGATACCCTGTGCCCTGCCAACATGTAGCATTTTCATGGTGGATAACATCCATCCTGTTAAAATAATTACTATCCTAGGACATCACCTATTCTGATTATTCTCCTTAAAAGATGTTTTGTGCCATGAAGTGGCAAAGGCCTGTAATGTTTAGCCCAACTCTGTCTAGATTGTAATTTTAAACCTTTGCTACTTACGCTGTGTTCAGTGGATATGCTGGGCAGTTGCAGTTGCTCCTCAGCCTTTGATTCATAGAGCTACAGGAGATGATGCAGGGTATAAAGCTAAAAATATGGAACATTTGGAAAAGTGAAGATATAAGAGAAGGGATATTTGTGGGAAGACTAAATAACCAAAATTTTGTTTATCATTCTAAAAACAACATTTTTCAGGACAGTTATCTATACTGAATTTAAGTGAAACTTAAACATGAACATAGGATTTTGCTGCATGTACTATTCTGCTCTATTTGTTACATAAAAGACATACATTCTACCTTTTTGTGTCCAAAAAATAACCCAAAATATATTCAGTATTAGAGAAGAAATTTCAAGCAGTTCTTCCATTTGTAAGCATGAACAGAAGCTAGTGTTGAAAACTTTAAATACTGAAATTGTGATTTACAGAAAGATCCACAGTTTAAAAGTGCTGCTTGATCCTCAGCTGTCACTGGATTCACAGGTGATGACTCTGGCCTGGAGCACATTGGCACCGTTGTGGCTGGGGTGCCAGCTGTGATCTTTGCGGAGTTGATTAAATGTAGTCATAGTTATCTGTGCCTTGGTTACATCCTGTACTTAACTACTGCAACATGCTGTATGTTAGCCTACCCTTGAGAAGCATCTGAGAACTGCAGTTGGGCCAAAATGTGTTCCTTAAGCAGCGCAAAGTTTAGGAACGGTATGATGCCTGTTTGGAAAGGTATCTGCTACTTGCCGGTTGCCTGCTGGACATAATTGAGATGTTGATGTTGACCTTTAAAGCCCCAAACAGCTTAAGGTCTGACTCTCTGAGGGGCCACGTCTTTTACTATGAATCTGCCTGATGGTTGAAATCAGCAGGACAGGACTTTTTAAAGATGCCCTGCTGATAGTGGCTTGTTTTTCTCATCTCTTGTGTGGCTCCAGACTATGGATGCTCTCCCTAGAGAGGAAAATTTAGTGCAGTGGAGGACACATCTCTTCTGCATTAGCTGACTCTTAATTTATTGATCTGACTGATATATTTAAACTTAGCATTTTTTATTTGAAATGTTCTAACTGCCTTGAGTAAATGAAAAGGCAGGGTATAAATCCAGTAAATAAACCAAGTGGTTTAGCCTTAGAAATAATTACCACATAAACTGATTAAATGTTCCTACAGAAAAGTCCTGGGCAAGTGTTCCTGAGTCAGGTACCAGCAGGTACTGGACTACATCTCCAGCCAGAATGTTTGTACCCTTTCTGGATGGGGTTGGAGCAATGTCATTTGAGTTCTGAAGAAGCAATGTTTGGCTTTACCTTTAGACTTCTGCTCATTTTATAATATCTTGAAAAACTGCCGAGGCCACAACGTGGAGCAGTCAGTGTTCAGTGAGCGCACAGAGGAATCGTCTGCTGTGCAGTACTTCCAGGTAGGTGACTTCAAACGTTGGTGCTTTTTTCTGGTGGTGGGGAGGGAGGAACCATGTCAGCTCCTTGGGTCCTCTGCCCAGGATACGTTGCTTGCACGTCCCTGAAAACAGACTGTGAAAGGGCTGGCTAATCAGGGGAGGCAGCGGACTTTTCCTGCTGGAACATCATGTTGATTCTTGACATGCTTTAACACCAGGTAAATGGCCACGCTATTCACAGTTCAGGGGCCTGAACAGGAACGTTGCAGATTCTTAGGTGCCAGGCATCTCAGAGGCATTACGGGCCCAAGATTACCAGGGCTTGGGCATTGGAAACGTCAGTGAGAATTTTCTAAAATTATGCCAGAATTGTAGCTTTCCTTTCTGTGAGCGAGCTCATTGGTTTTAGTACAGGCTTTTTGTTTCCTCTTTCAGTTTTATGGATATTTATCCCAACAGCAAAATATGATGCAGGATTATGTCCGAACAGGCACTTATCAGAGAGCAATCCTGCAAAACCACAGTGACTTCAAAGATAAGGTAAGGCTAAGATTTAATTATGCCTTATGAATCTGTCCTATATTTGTGAGACAAATGAGTGCAACCAATGTAGGTTCCTTCTGAGTATTGCATAGTTTGTAAAAGGAAAGGCTGAATTTACATATTGTAAATATGTATTTGGGTATCATATCTAGGTCACATTTCTCTTTGGGTGTAAAACATTTTATTTGGTCTATCTGAAAATTATGGAACCTTGAAGAGTTTGAAAAAGAAGGACATGGAGTGATTTAGTAACAAATGGATCGTACAATAAATGAGGGACAACCCCCCCCCCCAAGTTTCTCTCAATAAAGTATTGTGAACTGGAAAATCTTGATGGTGGCCTGCATCCAGTCCTGGATGAGGCTGTATAGCCTGAAAGGGCAGGTAGTTCGGAATTTCCCTGAATCCATTGCTGTGGACTGAATTGCTGGCGGGGCTGGTGGCCAGGGGGCAGGCATCTTCAGTTTGTTCATCAACTGCACTGTTTTCTAGAGAAGAATTTGCTTAAATTATTAATGCCCTGATTACATATATCACATGTATCTTGGATTGCTGCAGCTCTCCTTACCTGGCGTCCTGTCCAGTTAGGTAAAGGTAAAGGTTTCCCTTGACGTAAAGTCCAGTCGAGTCCGACTCTAGGGGGCGGTGCTCATCTCCGTTTCTAAGCCTTAGAGCTGGCGTTGTCATAGACACTTCCGGGTCATGTGGCCAGCATGACTCACGGAACGCCTGTCTAGTTAGTTGGACATTAATTCCCAAGAGGTCGTGCATGAGCATTCAAGCTGTATGTACATCTTCAAAGCAGTTTTTCTGCTTTGGATCCAAATAGCTGCATATCTTTAATAAATACACAATAAACAAATTTAGAACTCTGACCACTGGAACTGAAGCTTGGGCAGAGGATCCATTCTTCCAAATGTTGTAGCTGCCAGTAAGGATGGCTTAGTTTTAACTTACATGTTTAGTATTTAATAAATATTCAATAAATTGTAAGGCTGTATTTTGCAGGAAAGATTTTGCTGGTATTTAGTTTTTGTGCTTTTGTTGGTTCAATTTTTCCTCCAGATTGTATTAGATGTCGGCTGTGGTTCTGGCATCCTGTCATTTTTTGCAGCACAAGCAGGAGCAAGAAAAATTTATGCAGTGGAAGCCAGCACAATGGCTCAACATGCAGAGGTTAGTGAAGCTGCTGAGCTTATGGAAAGGCCTTTGGAGTCTCTCTTCTTGCCTCCTTACTTTGTGGGTGATGAAGTTCCTTAGCTGTTGTTCTTTATGCTGCTGTCTCAGAAAAATATGCTACTGATTTAGCTATTAAGAATTAGGCTTCAGTGCACAGATGGAATTAACAACTACTCCCCAAACCATTCTTTTCTGTATGTGAATTGTGTCTAATATTCTGACCCAAGCCGCCCCTAATGTCTAGGACAGGATTAAATCTAATGTATGAAAAGAATGCTGGGTCTCTGAAGATCACTTTGGACCCATTATTCATTCTCAGCCTAACCTCTAGTCAAGAAAGTGGGATGGCCAGAAAACGGATGGAGAAAAATGTGATCAAGCATGGCAGAGAGTTCATTATCTGTTTTTGTTTGCCCCCAAACACTTTTCTTGCTGCCTCCACTGCACCTTCACAGTGGAATCCAGTGGAACATTTTCATGTGGGAAAGGCCTGTTGCAGAGAGATGGCTGTAATATGCTATGATCAGTTTGCAAAACATCCATCCCAGTTTTGACAATATACCTGATATAATTCCAATATTGGAAGAGTCTAGGGCATTGCCTGGCTCATTTGAGTTAGATGATTTTCAGTTTTTGAGGCTTGTAAATGTTGACAAGGTATTCAATCAGCCATTTGCATGCTCCACTCTTGCCCTTCTTGTTTTGTCACATCTGATGGGGGGGAGTGCTGGCTGAATCCAGGAGGTTGTGAATACCTCCTTGAGAGAGGGAGTAATGCCTGCTTTTCAAAAAGAGGCAGTGATTATGCCTGGGGAAATTTACCAGGTTCTAGAAGATGAAGGTCACTGTAGGCCAGTTGCTGTTACTTCTTTCCTAAGAAAGGTGCTTGAGTGGGTAGGTTGCTGGTCATCTCCCAGCACACACACCCAGCACACAGAAACTACCTTGGTCACTTTGTGGGATGACCAGTCCAGACAAGAGATTGAGAATGCAACCCTACCATTTCCCTTGGGTCTTAATGGCTTTCAGTAGCATTGAGCATGGTATCTTTCTAGATAGACTGCCTTGAGTTCTTTGCAGGCGCATGCTTTAGAACAGTTTTAACCTGCCTTAGCCAGTTGCAGAGTTGGAGTCGGGTGCCCTGTCATTATCACTTTGCCCTGTGGCAATTATGCTACGAAGTTTATTTATTTATTTATCATTTTTTACCACTGCCCATCTCCCCCCCAAAGGAGGGACTCTAGGCAGCTTACAATAAAACAAAAGTTCCTTCGGGCTTTGCTTTATTCCTTATCCTTCTTTACATTGACACGAATCTGTGGGGACAATTTATCAGGGGATGTGGGCTGATACACTATTTGTGTTTCATTCTTCTGTTTATCTATTATAGATGAGACAGTCGATCATCTATACTTGCACAGAACAATGAATGGATGAAGGAAGCAGAAAAATTGTTTGGTTGGAAGCTTAGAACAAAGCAGCCCCTCTCAGAATGTTGTAAATGACTTTTTAGTGGAATGTGCTCTTGCAGAATAAAACTCGAACCATTTTAGGTGTCCTGCCATAGGGCCCACCCTCCCACAGCAGTCGCCCACCGGCCTGCTTGCCTAGAACTCCGGTCACGTGAGGTCCTCTCTTAATGACCCGCGTGGTCTCTGGGTTACAACAGCAACTGGGACTGCCAGGATTGCTGTCGCTAAGCAATGCAGTCACATGACATCTCGCTTTACAACCGCATCTCTTAGTGACAGAAATTTCAGTCCCAATTGCTATTGTAACCCAAGAACTACCTGTAGCTAGTCTGGTCAACACAGTCACATTATGCTAGTGCTTTTCCATCTGGATTAGTTGCCAGTCTGTTTCCGAGCCGAGTGCAAATTGCTGGTTATTGCCTACGTAGCCTGGCTCCAAGGTTATTCAGGGACCCTTTGAAAGAGTATCTTCCATACTTAACTGTCAGGACCCAAAAGCTTTATCTGCAGCCCTTCTCCCGATGAAGTCAGGCAGGCGATTGCAAGAAAAAGAGCTTTCCATGGAGAAGCTCCCCTGATGTGTATATTAGGGTCTTTTCAGCATATGAGGATTTTTTTAAAAAATAATTTCCTACAAGTCTCACTTCGGTATTTTAGAACTTAGTGTTTTGTTGCTGTTTTGTTGTTATAATATACAGTACAAATTGCCATTATTACTGGTTTTTTAAATGTTTTTATTGCCTTTTTTTAACTGTGTTTACAGTGTCTGATCGTGTGCTACCTGGGGAATCCCTGTTACAGTACTAATATAAAAAATAAATAAATAAAACCCCTTTTCCAATTCAACTGAGTTACCTTGTACTGTGCGTAATGCCCATGAAGAAAATTGTGTCCTTTCTGCTTGATGTGGACGGCAACGTCATCACTGTACTGCTAGCAGAAGCTAGTGAAGCTTCTGATTGGCCTGGCCTCTCATTTATATGTATTAATAGGCATTTGAGGTGAATTGCTGTGCCCCTGTACCCAAAGCATGTTTCTCTTGTCTGAAGACCAAATTCTTGTAAACAGCTGTGGGCTGATTGCTTTCTGATTTTTCCCCCTTTCTGGCCAGGTTTTAGTGAAGAGTAATAATCTTACTGATCGGATTGTGGTCATTCCTGGGAAGGTGGAGGAAGTCTCACTTCCAGAACAGGTGGACATCATTATTTCTGAGCCAATGGGCTACATGCTTTTCAATGAACGAATGCTGGAGAGTTACCTGCATGCCAAGAAGTATTTAAAACCTAGTGGTAAGTGAGTTCTACTTTCAACGACAGCGAAAAAGAGGAAGGAGGAAAAGGAGCTCTGTTCTGGCATATTAGCTCAGCATGGTGTTGAGAATTCTGATATTAGGCATTCTTCAATTAGGTAACATAGGATAGTCGCCACAAATCTATTATTGACTGTTTGGGCTGCCTCTGCAGTGGGGAAATAGGAGTCACTCCTTACCTTTTCTCTGCATTCTAGGTTTTATGGGCTCAATATCATTACTGGGACTGGTCTGGTTTCTTTTCTTGTATCTGAATGGTCTGTTTGGGCCAGAGGGGGTAAGGCTTATCACAAGTCAGGAGCTTGGATAAAATGCTGCTAGCTGGTTGCCATCTTGGCTCCTCCAAGGATAGTATTTATCAGATGAGCATTATATATGGCAGTAATGCTGGTTATACTCTGATCATTCACTCACTGCCCTCCTGCTTTATTAGTATTGACCATTTGTTTTTGGTTTTTTTATGGTGAATCACATCTGGTGTGTTATTGAACAGTGGGTTTTAGTCATGCATTTGTTCACTGGTATGGTAGTTATTTCTTCTAAGATCTATTGCTATTTGATTCTACCAAGATGACATTTAGGGAATTTGTATACCAGATTTTATAAAACCCAATTTGGAGTGACCCCCTCCCCCCACCCGAATTAAGAGATCTGTTACAAATTCATGCGCTTAGAACTACAAAACTTTTAGGTTAAGGTATCTGCCTTCAATTTTGTAGCATGAAAACTGCAAACATGCTGCAAAGCAGCCTCTGACAGTCTAAGTCCTAATATGTCTTTGATTTCACCTCTTAACACCCCTTAGAGAATTGGAAGTGATGATTAGGGTTGAGAGCAGTTACTGTGCAACGTATCTGGAGGGCACCAGATTGGGGAAAGGCTGCACAGTCCCTCATGTTGTTCTTACTTACAACTAACTTCCAGATACCCAACTTTTCCTTTCTTTTTTAAGCCCTTACCCTCTCCTTCAGTCAGCTAGGGCAACACTAAAGCTGAGATCAGTGGTATATCAGTCTTTATGGTTTTGGTGAAAGGCATGAAAAAATCCCAAAATTTTAAATCTGCTAACCATCATTTTCTGTATCTTCCCATAAACTGCCAGGCCAGTTATCTTTGTGCTTAATAAAAAGTTATTTTTTGAAGATTCTAAAGCTTTTTAGATTTCTGACAATAAAACATTCACGCAGCTTCTTGCTTGAGGAGGGGCATTTGGTTTTGATGGTGTGTAATGGTGCACTTCCACCAAACCAAATTTCCTCCACTTTATCCCAGCAGATTGAAGAGAAGCAAATAGAAGGCTTTACTAAGCCAGTGCAGCTCTTCCCTCTCTAACTAGGCTTCAGAGACTGATGGATCATGCAGAAAATTAGTTAGCCACCCTCCTCCTCCTCCTCCTCTCTCTCTTTTTTATAGTTTTTATTAAAGGTTTTCACAGAAGTAAAAGAAAACATGAAATAATATAGGGTAAAATTAAGGAAAAAGAAATAAAATGGTATAAAATGCTTCTTGTGCTGAAACCAGCAAGGGCATTTTTGGGCACAGCTTGGGTTTATATCTATTCCATATTCTTAATATGGCACTTCTAACATAATGATTTTTAAAGACTACATTAACCTTAATTTTATCGTACCATAAAAAGCCATGCCATCCAAACCTCAGATTGTGTTCCTCTAATTCTAACATTCTTTTATTTCTCAACAGCACCCACTCTTTCATCCAACCAAACAGCAGGCTGCAAAATATAATTTAAAATCAGACACCCCTCCTCTTTCTTTTGCATCTTGAGGAATTTTATATTTAACCCTTGGTTTCTTCCCTTGCCATATAAATCTGGATATATCTTTTTGCCATTGCTTAAAAGGTGCATCATTTGTCACGACACGTATTGTTTGGAATAAAAACATTCTAGGTAATACGTTCATTTTTACCACAGAAATTCTCCCCAACAGTGATAATTGTAACTTTTCCCACCTTAATATATCCTTCTTAATTTCCTTCCATACCTTAATGTACTTAGTTTGAAATAACATACAATTCATATTAGTCATGGTAATACCTAGATATTTTACTCTTTTCTCAATCTGAAAATCAGTTTTTGCAATCAGTTCTTTTTTATCTCCATCTTTTTTTTATTGTTAATTTTAAATCCAGCTACCATGCCAAATTCCTTTAACTTTTCCATTAATAACTCTATTCCTTCCATAGGGTTTTCCAGAATTAAAACCAAATCATCTGCAAATGCCCTTAGTTTATATACTTATGTTCTGGTTGTTTGAAAAAAGTCTTCACTATGAAGAATTCATTGGAGTGATAGAAATTAATAAGTCAGTCTCCTGCTTCATTTCAGTTTCCTAAGCCATAGAGCCCAACTACATTTTTCTCTTTCAAGTTTCCAACTTTGGCATTCCAGTCACAAAGCAGCACAGCTTGCTTGCATGTTCTGTCAATTTCAAATTGATAATAAAGCTCATCAACCTCCCCCTCTTCTGCATCAGTGTTTGGCAGTGGGGGGGCAGTGTTTGGCAACTCTAATAATACTTTTAATCTTTTCTTCTCTGTTTTAACTTGCTTTTATTTTGCTGTCTTGAAAATCTCTGGTACCTTATCGGTCTTGACAATTGGCCTCCTATTTTGTTTGGTTTTTGATCAGTTCATATTTGATTTAACTTCAGAGACTTTATTGAAATTGAAAAATGAAATAAAATGTTTCTATTTTAAAAAACTAAATAAAACTATAAATATCTGTTATCTTCTGCTCCATTTCAGGAAATATGTTTCCAACCATTGGTGATGTCCATCTAGCTCCATTTACAGATGAGCAGCTGTACATGGAACAGTTCACAAAAGCTAACTTTTGGTGAGTCTTTTCTCCCACGAATTCCAATTTTTGCCACTGTAGTTTATCCCACAGAACTGCTCTTGTGCCTCAGCCTTCCCCGCCTGGGTCTCCCCAGGTGTATAAGATCTGACACACATGAAGAGGAACTCTGGCATTTGAAACGCAGCCAGGTTGGGAGAGGCTTTGAACTACACCAAAGAAACAGGTTTCATTTGAACTGAGTGCTGCCCTGCTCGTCCTGCTCCAGTTAAGAGCAGGCAGGTTCTTCAGGGTGCTCTGCGGTGCCACAGCTACCTTCCAGAATGAGTTTTTTTAGATGAGGCTGATGTATGCGAGACAAGTTTTTCTTTTCAAACCTTGCATCAGTTTCCCCTTGGATTTCTTCTCTTAAGTGTTGCCTCATGTTATCCAACTGGTGGTATCTTATCTTGCAGGTATCAGCCATCTTTTCATGGAGTAGATTTGTCAGCCCTTCGGGGTGCAGCAGTAGATGAATATTTCAGACAGCCTGTTGTGGTAAGTTGCATTGTTCCTATAACTCTTCTGAGGTTTGGCAGTAGTTGAAATGGTTAACCTGTGATGGCATACTGAGCATAGACGTTGTGCCAACACGTCTTCAAGGCTATGTTGATGTGAATATTGCCCATGGTGGCTTCAGTTGTTTGATTACCGTACAGTTTCCTCATCTTGGCCCATGTTCAAGAAATAGCCCCCTTCCCACACACAGAATAACTAAATTCACTAGTATTTGTCCTTTTATCACTAAGCAAAAGTTGGCTGGGAATTCTTCAGGCAAAGCTTCACCACTTTATGATTTTTAACACATTCGCTAGAAATCTTGGAAGCTCTTTGAGAAGAACTTGGTGTGACTCATACAGAAGCTTGATACAACCCCACCCCACCTTAAAGTTTTACAAAGAAGCAGACAATGTGAGCAGGCCTTGAGGTGTAGAGAGATCTTTTTTCCTGCTAAGGGCTCCATGCCCTTTGGTTCAGTGTTTACAGACCCACCATTAGCACGTCCTGTTTCTCCTCTCGAAAAGAAGCCTATATAGAATGAGAATTCTGAATGCAAACGCTGTGGTTCCATTAGGTTAACCTGTGTGTTACAAATTAACGGATGGCTGGTTTTCCTCCATTTAAAGATTTTTGGAATTAATTGTGATCAAAACATTGGCGGGCAAGAAAGCACAGGGCAGTTTGTTCCATTGTCCACCGTCTGGCTCTGCTTCTGATTCAGTGTGCCTGAGAGCAGAGAAGAAAAGTGTAGCATAATAGGACTGGGCAGTGCTTCAGATCTGAAGCGGCTGTGTTTTTTCCCAGGATTGTGCAGCTGCCCTCCACAATACCAGCACAGTCCCAGAAAAACGTGTGCTTGGCTTAAGGAGTTGCAGACAAGTACTATGTGTGTGTACCGACAGACACCTTTTGGCCTTTGGCTGTGAAATGTTCACAACCCTGTAAAATAGTGCAGCTTTCTCCATTCTGGTGAGCTCCAGATGAGTTGGAAGAGGAATCAGCTGAAAGATTGATTTTTCCCAGACCTTTTCCAGCCCATACAGCAGTGTGTTGTCATCCTTCCTTTTAATTGGGAGCCAAGGTTTAACCAGAATTTTTCATTGATTTGTTGCTTGTTCCTAGGATACCTTTGATATTAGGATTCTAATGGCCAAATCTGTTAAATACACCGTGAACTTCTTAGATGCCAAAGAAGCAGATTTGCACAGGTAATTTTTTTCTTCAAAAAAATCAAGACTCTGATCCCACTGTGATTTGATGTATAAGTGGGAGAACTTATATTTTGTTTAGAAAAGTTATGTTCCTTTACAATAGTAAGAGTCGTGTTTGTAACTGGATGCCAAAGTATCAACCATCATAATTATTGTCAATGTTCTGTGGCACATTGGCAATCTTTTGCTAATATCCTTTGGTCCCACTCAGTGGTATAATCCTCCCCACTCCAAGTCTATACAGGTGAGCCAGAATGGGCTTAGGGTTTGGGAAACATCTTTGGGGGATGTTCATCCATTACTTTGGAGTTGGTAGAACTTTTCCCAGAAAGTTTTTCAGTGGGGACCCAGAACCAACCCAGGATAGGCCTTGCTTCTGGTTAGCCTCTTTGCTCACTTACACTGGGGGTGGATCTTGCACTGGTGAAGGAGCAAAGCTCTCGTAGTGTCTATATCAAGCATACTTTGCTTGTGGGAAGCCAAGACTCAGTTGCTCAGTATCTTGGGGAAATAAGTTTTGAGTACTGAAAAAGTCATCTTGCCTGATTGTCTGAAGAGCTGCTTTGGATCAGGTGATGGTGGGGTCACTTTTCAATGCTTGCCTGCTGATTTTTGTCAGTTCCTAGAAAGTCTAAAAAAAAAAAAGCCCATCCCCAAAGAAGACCCATATCATTTAGCTAATTCCTGCCCACGTTCCAGGTAGGTTTCTTTCTGGAACAAAGTTGGAGCTTTCTTTGGCTTGTTAAAACTGAAACCCAGCTGATACTTCTGAACTATCAGTATGTGTAAACATTTAATCTAGAATTATTGCATATAATATTTGTTTCAAGATCTTTTTATCTTGAAATGTGAATGTGCAAATTTAAATTGAAATAGGAATTTGGAATCAGTCTTTTAAAAAAGAAAGCCTATCATTTCTTTGACCAAATGACTTTTCAGAGAAAATTGTCACCCTCTTCTTCAAAATGTCAGTACTTAAGCCATTCTGAGTCTCTGAAATGTACAGTGAGGATCCTTTAGTGTTGAAAAAGGTCTGAATACAATTCTCAGCATTGCTCCAGATGGTAATGTTTGACTTGAGTTATTGTGTCTTATATAAAGGGGTTATTTTATCTTCCCAGCTATATAATGTGCACTGTATGCTGTCTGTCTATATAGAGCATTGTGACCACCAGGAGAAATTAGCTTTCTATGGCTGACTGCGACTTTTATTTTCCAGGATAGAAATTCCATTCAAATTCCACATGCTACATTCAGGACTAGTCCATGGGTTGGCTTTCTGGTTTGATGTAGCCTTCATTGGTTCCGTGTAAGTGATGACAAAAATGTCCTTTCCTCCCATCAGGTCTTAGATCTTGTACAACATTGATTTGAACATGCCAGATTACAGTAGCAACTATAAATGGCAATTATCTTTTGATTTGTGTCTTGTGGCTGAATATGTGAAAAGTAATTCTGAAAGGAAATATCCTTCTGCATTAATTTTCTTCCTTAAACAAAAATTGTTCTTAACTGGAAATGAAGTTTGCCCAATCTAACATTATTTATTTCTAGACCCGTTGAAGAGAATAGTTGATTCTAAAGTCTGTGTTATTTGACCCTGAATCTGTGCATCTAATAAGCTACATATGAACATTTAATGTATGCTGTATTGGCTTGTACAAACCAACTGTGCAATTGAATCTTTTTTTTAACTATATCTTTCAAGGGTAGACTATGCATTCATGAAGTTTCTACCCCTGGCTCTTCTGCCTCTTTCCTTCTATTAGGATGACTGTTTGGCTGTCGACTGCTCCCACTGAGCCTCTTACCCACTGGTACCAGGTTCGGTGCCTCTTTCAGTCTCCGCTTTTTGCTAAGGCTGGTGACACCCTCTCAGGGACATGCCTCCTCATTGCCAACAAAAGGTAGGATGGGAGGAATCATCTGGAGTAGATGGGGAACTGTTGTCAAAGCAGCTTAGCAAAGTTTGCTGTGAATGGGGGTCTGATGGATTCACTACTGAACTTGAGTCTGGCAAAAATCATTTGAAACATCGTTTGTGAGTTGATTGTTACTTCACAGTTCCAGAATCAGTTCCAGAGTACCGTTTGATAGAACCTGGAGTCTGACTAATAAATTTTCAAAACTATTTTTTTCAAGTAAACATTTTGCAATTAGTATTTTATTGTTAACTTGTCTTTATTATCTCTGTTACTGATTTTTTTCAATATGGTACATTCGGAGAACAGTTCTTGAAAAACAGCAAGCTATACTTTTGCATTCATGAAATAAACGAAATAAGTTAGGCCTCCATAAGATTAGCTATTTATTTATTACATTTATTGCCCTTTTCTGGATTAAATAGCATAGCAGAAGGGGGAACTGGCTGTTGTCCTTTGGCCTTTTTGGTAATACTTTAGAAGAGAAGCGGCTGAAATTGGTTCTGGTGCCTCTTATATTTCCATTTTAAATCAAGTTCACAGTTGCTTTCTCTTACCTTCCAATTCAGTTGGGGGCTCCATGAGCTTGAACTGGTCTTGCCTAATTGGATAGATAGATGTCTATTCACCAATACCTCTTACTCTTCTTTTTCAGACAGAGTTATGACATAAGTATTGTTGCTCAAGTGGATCAAACAGGCTCTAAATCCAGCAACCTCCTTGACCTGAAAAACCCCTTTTTCAGGTATCTCAGTGTGAATTCTTATATGTAGCTCTGCCTCTCTCTCTCTCTATGCGTTTGTGTGTGTGTGTGTGTGTATGTGTGAGAGTGTAGATCTGTAATCTGAGAATGCTGTGTCTGAAAGGAGAGACTAATACATTATCAAGCAGAAAGAACCAAAGTACAAATTTAGCTATATATCTAACAAGCATATTTACAGGCAGTAATTAAAAAAAACACTTTCATACTATACTTGATCTTAGCCAAACGGCCAAGAAGCAATTAAACCGTTTGGTTTTAGGTGAGAATATTAATATCATTCCAATTTTTACTAATGCTTCAAAACCCAGGAAACTGAACTCTAATATTAGAGTCTGACTCTGTTCAGTTTTATATGCTGTGAGGGATTAGTAAGCCACAGTTTACATTAGTCTTCAGGTCCACTGTGGGCCAGAGAGGGTCAAGTCCAGGCAGACACTGAAGAGATGAAGCTTTTCCAGTCTGATCAGAAAAAGATCCAGTCAGATAAAGATGCAATTGGATGGATTAGCTCAAACCTCTTTCCAATTGCACAGGATTCAAAGGTCTTGAAATGCTTAAACTGATGCTGGCAAGAACATGTAACAGAGACAAAGGGGAAATGGGAAAGTTGTGATTAGAGTTGTGGGCTGCTTTTTAATGTCAGGGCTATGGTGCCTTTAGCAAATATATGAAAAGCAAAAGGATATTGAATTGGGATTCAAAGGCACTCCCTTGTCTCTCATATTGTGTGAATACACCCACCAGTTATGTTTTGTTAACCCAGTTATTTTGTGTGTTGTGTGAACCCAGCCATAGTGTTTTGAATGTTAGTCTGGATCCCTGAGAAGCTTGAAAGGCTAAGTGAGGGGCCAGAAGATGCAACAGCAGGCGGCCAGGGGTGAAGGGGCAGTTTTGTTTTGTTTTGTTCTGCTGCTGTGAAAGGAGGACCAGATCAGGCAGTGGCTAGAATTTAGGCTGGAGTCCTCTTGCTTCAAAGAGGGAAAAACATCAAAAACACCTTTTTTTAAAGAAAAAATTAAAGGAAAATGATATCCCTCCACTGATACTGATCAGCAATGGGGAAGGAGGACCACCTAGTGGTAGCTGATTTGCATTGGGGTGATTGGCATCTTCAGTGGAAAATGAGAGGGGTAAGAAGGGTGAAGGAATCTCTATGCACCTTCTGCTGCCACTCTCTGGAGTGAAGAGAAGCAGGTCTCTCACTAGGCAGATTGCAGAGGGAGGCAGGGTTTGAGGAAACGGGATCAGGAAGGCTTGTGCAGGTAGGCTCCCTTCTCTCTTCCCTCCTCCCTCCAGCTGGGCTTGTTCTGGGAAAGGACTGTGAGCATAGAATTATGTTTCTGGCAAAGGGGGTGAAACGGAGAGCTGTGCAGAAGCTGGAATGGTCAGGTTGGCTGGCTGGCTGGCTGGTTGGTTGGTTATGAGTGAGTGAGAGAATGAATGAATGAATGAATGAATGAATGAATGAATGAATGAATGAATGAATGAATGAATGAATGAATGAATGGAATATAAGGAAAAGTTGTGAGCAGAAAAATACATTTTCTTCACCAGATGAGTTCCTTGAAGTGAAACCTTCTAAAAGTATTAAGGAATGAATTCATAAGCCACCTGGCACAAAAACATAGCCTCTTTGAGAAAATAAGGTCTCTTCTGGATAAAGTCACTTAATCCAGTCTCTTGCTTCCCACACCAGACAACTGGAATTCTGGATCATTTACTGTTGTTCACAAACATGGCCATTCCCCTCTTGAACTTTTATTTCATTACAGTATCACGTTACAAAAAAAAAAATCAACAGAACAATTTTAAATGCTTACAAAATGTTGATTGCAATTATCAGCTATCAATGACTAGTGAGTTTATATTATGATCTCTAAGTATGTACATGAAGAGCCAGTTTGGTGTAGTGGTTAAGGCTCCAGGCTAGAAACCAGGAGACAGAGAGTTCTAGTCCTGTCATAGGCACGAAGCCAGCCAGGCTACCTTAGGCCAGTCACTCTCTCTGAGCCCTAGGAGGTAGGCAATGGCAAACCACTTCTGAAAAATGTTGCCAAGAAAATGGCAGGGGGCAGTCAAAAATAACTTGAAAGAACAACTTTCTAGTTTCTGTATTTTGATTAAGAAATATGTAAACATTTTAACCTGTCACTATTACATGCATTTGCAATTTAGTAATATACTCTATTTTGGTGCACAAATTTTTACTTGGGAACAGCTACACAAAATGATTTCAGAAATTAGAGGGAACGCTGGTGTGGATTTTTACCAGGGCCTTGCCATCTGTAGAATCTGAACTAGAATATGCATCGCAGGTTCAGTTTCTACCTGCCGCTGCGCTACTGTGGAATAGTAATATTAGAATCCACTATATTTTTCCTTATTGCAAATTCCTTCATCAGTCACTCCCACATAACATTGTTTTTGGTCAAACAGTAGTAGGAGACAGCGTATTTGTTCTTAGTGATTTGTTCAGGAGCTCACAGCAAAGAATGCCTGTATAAATTCTTCAAACTAAAAAATGTAAACAGTAAAATAATAGTAAAAAAGTCAGCTGTTGCCAGCAATGGCTTACCACAAGTTATGTGCTAAGGTCTACCTGACAAGGGATATAAATGCCATATTTCAGAAAAGCTCAGTGGCACTCTGTATATTGATAGATATATTGAGATAGAAAGTTTTCCCAGTTGGTTTGTCTGCCCACAACATACTTTTAGTTTGTAGAATCTACCTTTTATTCTGAGCAACTAGATCCTGGTACAGAGGACATAAAGAGAGAGAATAAGAATTTAGACTTTAGAAATTTATTTTGAAAAGCAGAAATGAGAGAATCTTTAGTCTCTCCACACAAAAAACAACATTCCTCTCATTTTGTTGTTGCTGTTAAATAGCTATTTCAGAAACCCTTTCTAGTTTACTATAATTTTTGTAATAAATAATATAACTATTTTTGTTAATTTGGGGGTTGGCTCATTTGCTTGAGTGATCTGCACAATGCATTTTCCAGATTTCTGCCTCTTGCAGTCTTTTGTTTCCCACATTAGAAACCTCTGTCTCAACTTCAGTCTCCAGAGATTGGAGTTGGAGCTAATGCTGGCTAGAACATTGAAACTGAAGCTAAAAATGAGAAAAAGGATGGAAATAATAAAATGGCCTCTCTTACAAGGTTAACACATAACTAAGACAATAGGGCGGTATAAATCATCTTTAAAAAACTTTCAGTTTAAGAGGGGGTGGAGTTTGCATGAATGAATTGTAAGCAAGCATATGTGAGACAGAGTAATATGCTTACTTAGTTGCATGCAACATTTAGATACCCTGATCAAATGGTACATTTCATTGAATCTCTGAGTGGATGGAAGGCAGCACAGCCTCTGCATGGTAAACCTGATGTCTTTCCGCGAAGGAGTCTTTAAGGCTCTCGTACTAGATCTTTCACGTTAGAAAGGCTAATGGGCACTTTATCCAAGTCGTGGCTTAGTGCGGGAGAGGAGGTTGTACTGAATTTGTTGCTGGTGGTTGAGTGAATATGTCTGTGTCTGCCTTCCAGGTACACAGGTACAACTCCTTCACCACCACCAGGTTCACACTATACATCTCCTTCAGAGAACATGTGGAACACGGGTGGTGCCTACAACATGAACACAGGGATGGCCGTTGCTGGTACTGTATTTCTTGTTTGTCACTTCTGGGCTAAGATCCTGTTTTACATCCCATCTCCTGGTTGTTTTGGGGCTTGGACGTGAGCAGTCAGGACATCAGCTAGGATCCTGAAAGCCACAAGACCTCAACTTTGGAGGGTTTGTCTGTGCAGCATTCCACTGAAGTGAAAGGATGGCCCTAAAGAGCTCAGTTCTTCTGAAAGGATAGGCTCGGCGTTTTAGGGTTCCTTTTTTAAAAATTCTCCTTTATTATTATTATTAATTGTTCAAGATATAATTAAGACACATAATGCATAATATAACACTGACAGAATACACGTCTAAAAAAGAAACACAAAAGGCTAAAACGGTGCAGGAATAAGCAAAAAGCGTATCAGACCAGTGGCTTCTGACCTTTTCCACACAGGTATAAAGTATTTAAGAGTTAATCTCTTACTATTAATTAAACATTTAGTAACATTGTATCTCTAAAATCAAACCATTCGATCATCAAAACCTAAAATCAAGACTTCTTTCTTTTGTGTTACAAGCAAATAGTCCAAGAGTGGCTTCCAGATGGAAACGAATCTAGTTACAGGGGTTTCTCTTATCAGTGCTGTCAGTTTAGCCATTTGCTCCAATTCCATCAACTTAATCATCCAGTCCTCCATGGAGGGGATTTGTGCATCCTTCCATCTTTGAGCATAAAAGAGTCTTGCTGTTGTTATCATGTATAAGAACAGAGTTCCATGTTGCTTCTCAAACTGTTGGTCCATCAGACCCAAGAGCAACAGCTCCGGTTTCAGCTGTAAGTCCACCTTAAGCATCTTTTGAATAGTACTTCATATTTGGTTCCAGAATTTCTGAGTTTTCCCACAAGTCCACCATAAATGATAGAAAGTTCCTTCCCCCTGTGAGCATTTCCAACAGACATTTGATATCCCATTATACATTTTAGACAGGTTATCAGGAGTTAAATACCACTGGTACAGCATTTTATAAAAATTCTCTTTCAGATTATAGTTCAAAGTGAATTTCAGACCTTTGTTCCATATATTTTCCCACTGTTCTATCGTAATATTGTACCCAAAATTCTTAGCCCATTTAATCATACACTCTTTAACATATTCATCCTCTTTGCCCCTATTAAGCCTTAAAAAAAATCAAACCAACTTTGAATCATTATGGAAAAATAGATTCATACAGCCTTGAAATCAGTCCACATACTTATTCTTAATTTCTTATCCCACCTCATAATAAACCGAAACATTTATTTGTCTCCATATTATACACAGGACATTTTTTATAAATGAATCAAGGAGCCGGAGTGCCCCCCTTAGAAAGTCCGCAAAAGACTTCCCACATAACAGAGCTATCTCATTCTCGAAACAAACCCTGAGACAAACAGACCAGTCGTTATCTTGCAAGTCGTTATCTTGCAGCTCCTTCATGAGCAGCACATATTCATCAGCTAGCATTTCTTCACATTCTGGATTCTCACAATCGGGAAAAATGCCTCCTTCTTGATAAATCTCTTCCTCTCCAGAAGGTCCTCAGCCAATTGATACATTTTAAAAATAATATCCCTAACATCTTGCAAAATAGCTTGAGTAGTTTCATGGAGCATTTGCTTGAAATCCCCACGCAGCTTGGCACAAAGTCCTGAAACGGTCCACTTAAGGTCTTCCATACTCCAATAAGTAAAATCTAGCTCCCTATGAAAGACTTCCAGAAGCTATTGAATGATGTTGACAAAACAAAAAGTATGCAAACCGGCAGATACAGCGTCCAAGGAAAGTGAGCAGAAAGCTGAAAACTCAAAACATCAAATTAAATGTGTAGGAAAAAGTTACATCCTTCAAGTCAGATACAAAAATAGTAGCGGAGAGGTGCTTATTTTTCCCTCAGTCCACCTTAAATTTTACATGGGAAGTAAGCCAGGAGTTAAAGGAAGATTTTAAGAGTAATCCAGCAACATCAGCATTTAACAGCAAGAGCTTTGTTTCTTCTTGCTGTGGAGAGTTTCTCTTGAGGTACAAACCTTAAAAATATATAAATTGGGTGGTGTAGGAATGAGAAAGGTTCGACCTAGTGTCCCAAAGGGGCTGCAGCATGGTCTGGAAAATGGTGGTATCCCCCGTCTCCCCTTACTGGATTAGCGCCAACGCTGTTGACAATCCTCAGGCTACGAGGTGACGTTCCGAAGTACAAGTGGGGTGATTCTGAGTGTCTTCTATCCATGAAAGCACTCTAGGGCAACAGGAAAAGCCTGCCTGCGCCCCCCAAAAGAGTCGCTCACTGCCAGGTCTGCCGGCTGAGCTTGTGGGCAGTCTGTTCAGTCGGCCGCCTTGGGTTATCGCAGCGTTTTAGGGTTCCTTTGCAGGAAGAGCAATGGTGCTTGGGATTCGGCAGCCGCTTTTCCCTCTGGGTGGGCAGGTGCAAGCTTGACACAAGTATGTTCCATTGGCATCATCGCCGTTCCTGGAAGAGCCTTGCAGTGTTAATCTATTATATTACGGTAGTGGTTACGTAGTACATCACATTTGGATCCTCCATTGAGGATAATGCCCAGAGCAGGTGAAAAACTGGTTGCTCTTACCAAACGTACATGTGAAGTTGCTTTTCCTCATGGGATCGGCATCGCCTTTCCTCCTCCGGTTTCCAATTAACATTGGCTGCTACTCCTGTTCTCCTGACTGGGAACTTGAGTCTAAAGAGTCCTTGTCCACTAATGCTGTCAGCCATGTTTTCTGTTATCTGTGTTTGTGTTACCGTTTGCCTGTCATGCTTCTCCATACTGGAATCTGATTCAGCGTAGTCACTTCTTTTATTGGAACTGCCCTTTCTAGAATACCACTAAGGTGGTTCCCATGCCTTCCCCACCCAGCAGAAATTCTTGAGTACACTGCAGCTATTTGTGGCTTGAGCAAACCAAACTGTAGTATGAAGTGTTTCCAAAGCAAGCTCCACATTTTCCACCATTCTGGTAGATGTCACAAGAGAAACTGGTTAGAGTTATAGGTCTGCCAACTGCTTAGATGCCCCTTCCCTGCTTTCCAGGTGTGTTGGATTTCAGCTTCCAGAATTCTCTAAGCATGTATGTGTAACTGTAACACCAGTGGCTAGGAAGCAGGGAGTTGAAGTCCAGTGCATCTGGAAGTTGCTAGACTGGGGAAGGCTAGTTTAACTTCCCTGGGACTTCAGTCTGTCATGAACTTTTAAAAAGCAATTTGCTTTTTTAAAAGGCAGGAAGGCACTAAGTCTTTCATTGACCCTGACAGTGCAGCAGGGTGGTGCAACCTGGATATCAGACACTCTGTGATCTATCTAATTAGATACCTTGCCAAGTCCTGGTTAAGGACATGTCCTCCTGTTATGCTTGTTCAGCTTTAATTAGAGAACATTAATATTTCCTTCCCTGCTGGGGGGAGCAGAAAAGAGAGTACTTGATAGCAGACATAAATACTCACATTTTCTTTATCTTAGAGACACCTGCATCTATATACTTAAATGGATAGGAAAACTTCCAGATGGGGCAGGAACAGATACCCCATCTGGGTGTGGCTTGTCGAGAGAGGGTAGGCCCTATGTCTATAGTGCCTTTTAAGTATCCAAGTGTTCTTTCCTACCCTAAAAGGCTGGGCAGGGTCCTTGAAGGTCTGTATCTTGGATGGCACCTTCCTTACCCCTGACTCTCTTCCATTCTACTCTGTGCTGCAGGAATGCCGACAGCTTATGACCTCAGCAGTGTGATTGCCGGTGGCACTAATGTTGGCCATAACAACCTTATTCCTCTCGGTGAGTCTGTTTGCATTGTGCAGTAGATTCTGGCTTAAAGGGAGAGTCCTAGGAAGCAGTCTCAGTGGCAGAACTGAAGGCCCCAGATCATCATCGCCACCTCAGTATTGAGCCTTCGGGGCCATACAGCTGGCTCAGCACTTGGGTAAGCCCTTTGGAAGGCTAGCATATCCTGCTTCATCTAAGTACTGTCTTCTGAATGCCCGGTAGAGTATGTTGGCCCTTGGCCACAGAGTTATCTTTCCATTTTTTGACCCTGTGTTATACCTCTGTTATATCCTCTTGTGAGAAAGACGTACTCTACTGGCTTAGACCTCAAAATGGGTTTAGTTCCAGAGTGCTGTTATTTTATAATTTTGTGCTTCAGAAAATAAGTTGTAAAATGGTTTAGTTTTAAGTAATTTGTTTCCTTATGGTGTAAACAAAAGTAACTGCAATGTATTTAATTTGCATTAGTATCACAACCCTGAGAACCTGTAGCACAATTGACAGTTTATGTAATAGATAGATAAAATTATGATGGCCAGAAGCCTGCAAATGTAATAGAGTTAATCTCATTACCCGTTTTTTAGCCCTTGTGGTCTGTGTGTGTGAATACCTGGGTATCTAGCAAGCTGACTTCCCTGAATAGAAGAATAGAATTTTTATTACAGTCACAGACCAGAATTACAGATAGAAGCACATTAAAAAATAAAAATAAATAAAAACAAAACAGGATAAAAAAACAATACAATTGGCGGTGGGTTCGTCACTGGGCAATCAACGTCTGCCTAATTTTACAAGCAGTATAAGCTGACTTCCCTGATGGGTGACGATGCCCTCTTGAAAACAGGATCTGCGGAACAAACCTGTCACACCTGGGCGCTACATGTTTAAATACTTAAAGGGATTATGTTTTCACATAAATGAACGGTGCAGACTACGCAACATCACTGTGGAGCTCAGTGGCTTAAGACAAAGTAGAAGAACTATCAGTTCCTCTAGTGGAGTGGCCTTTGTTGGAACAGACTGTTCACCTACTGGATATCAGAGGAGAATAGCCTATGGATACAAATCTAATAATACATAAATAAAAATTGTAGCCCCTGAAGGGATGAAAAGTAGTGACCCAGGACTGTTTCCTAGCAGAAAGGAAATCTCAGAACTTTCCAGGCACCCGGTGCACTCATGCTTTGCTCACATTAATCTCGAGAAGTGAAACTCCAGCACAACCTTGAGAAAAAAGGGGTTATGTAAGGGATAGGTGGACATTACACAGCCTGAATTTGTGTAGTGGAGTTGTAGTAAGAACTTCCCCTGTCTGAGTGTTAGAAGGTTTTGTTAATGAACCTTGTCAGCAAAGTGGGTTTGAATCACTTTCTTCCATTTGTATCTGTTCTGGAGATCCTTTAATAGAAATGAGAATCAGAGTCACGGCATCTGGCAGAGCGAGTGAATCAAGTGTGCTTCTTCTCTTGGTGTTTGCGATAAACTGCTTCCAACAGTGCTAGTCATTTGGTTTGTCAGATACAGCTGTGGTGGTCAGCTCCCAAGTCATCAGAGCATTAAAGATGTGCTGCCTAAGTTTGCCGTGGGCATGTAGAAAAGAACTGTAAGAAACAATGTACTGTATGGGGGACTATGCCCTTGCAAACCTGAAAGATTAGTTTCCTGCGTGAAAATACGTTTGCTCATAGGGAGGAGACTCATTCAGCAACAGCCAAGAGAGAGCTGAATTTCAAGCCATTCCTTGCAGCATGGGTAGTTAGATCAAATATTAATGCTGCGAGGAGGAGGTAAGCACCAGTTTTAGAACCCACATGAGTCAACGCATCAAGAGAACAAAAGAAATCTGCTGCTTCTCTGTTTTCAAAGCTGATGAGAAAGAGTGCGTAACTACTCCCACAAGTCCTTTTGCACATACCTCAGTTTGAAGAGGGCTGAATCTCTTCATCTGCTTGCCCATTTATGGAAAATTTGGGAAAGTGCTCCCAAATATCTCCTGGACACATTCAGGGCCGAGGTATCTTGGATGAGAAAGGCTTAGGGTTGCTGGTCACAGGGTGGAAACATGAGAAGATTTGCATGTGACTCAAAGAAACTTACTGGCACTAGGTTTGTACAAGGTAACATGAAATGGTTCTTTAAAAAAGAAAAGGAAACTTTATATATGAGCTAATTTCCCATGAGATACCGATTGTTGATCCTTACAGCCATCTTACTCATAGAGTTCCACTTATGTACTTTCTCAGGAACAAATTGTAACTCTTACTTTTAGAGTCAAAACAAGTAAAGTGCTATATTCTGGAACACCTTGGGACAGGACACTTCTGCTCCCCCCATCCCCCGAAATCAAATCTGCTTCCTCCTGCATAGCTCTATCAAGACTGTTTCCTTTGTCACGCTAAAACTTCAGTAGGTTGTAACAGTGCAAGTATGTCTAAGCAGTAGCTTCTTATGCCAAGCTGGAAGACTACTGCATCCAGGGAGGCTAGGAACAGATGAGTGTCAGTCACATTCAGCCCAACTTTAGATTTCTAAAATTTTGAATTCCAGTTGCCCCCTCCCCTTTATCCTCTGAGAAATGGCTTGTGCTTGGCCCTCAGGTAAATGCAGGAGACAGAACTACCAATCCCCAAATGCCATTCCCCTGTTTATGATGACTCTCTGAGTTGTTAATCAGATGCAGAGTAAGAGAGTAGACCTTTTGCACGTGGCCTGCTTTTGGGCTAGAGATGGGTGAGGCATCTGTAATGTGTTCTTGCAGATGGTAGAGAGATGTTAACGGTGAAGTAGCCCAGTGCAGAGATTAGGCCTGTCTGAGTATTTTTCTTTTTTCCCAAGCAGCCAACACTGGGATTGTCAATCACACCCATTCCCGGATGGGATCCATCATGAGCACAGGGATTGTCCAAGGTAAACCTGCCCTTGGGCTTTTTTGGAACTGAGGGGAAAGCGGGCCTGTGGGCTCTCTTCTCCTCCGTAGGAATTTGAACACTTCGGCTGAGAAAAGTAGCAGGCAGCATGTTGGGTTTGAGAAGGGGCAAATACTTCTACAGTACATTTTGAACCTGACATTATCCCTGAAATTGAAATTAAGCTAGATAAAATTCCATGGAGTAAATGCCAATAGCTCATTTTGGTATCAGACCAGTTTGCATCAAGGCAGGTTTGGGGACACTGTGGTTATTGACTGGTTTATTCTGGCTTGAGTTTTTAGGGCAAGAGCCTGCTGTCTTTGGTGCATAACATGGGCCAGAACTGAGCAGTCAAGCCCGTCTGCATTTTTTCAGCCCTCTTCATGCATCAAAGGCAGCAAGCTCTTCCTTACAGACTGGCCTCTGAGACGCCACAGGACTGTCTCCCCGTTTCTATTTCTCACCCCCACCCCCATGGCATTAAAACTACATCTTGCCAATTATACTACAAAATGTGAGGTTTTGATTTTAAATTGAAACTTGCCAGTTCAGAAATGGACCTGGATCAACTTTTTAGAAAATAGGTGCTAGTTGTGCTTAGACTTTTTTTTTTTTTTTTGCTGAGAACGAGAATTCCTTCTGCTATATCGAGCTGAAGCTGCTTTTCTCTCCTGCTACAGGCTCATCTAGCGGTCAGAGTGGAGGAACATCGACTGCTCATTACCCGGTCAACAGTCAATTCACTATGGGGGGGCCAGCCATTTCTATGGCGTCCCCCATGTCTATCACCACCAACACAATGCATTATGGGAGCTAAGAGACCCTCATCCCTGAACTGACAGCACCAGGAAACCAAATGAAGAAAAAGTTCCACCTCCCTGCCCACCTGCCCACTGTACCTCAACAGCCGGCAGTCAATTCTCTGGATCTCTTCTACCCTCCAATAGATTCCCCAGAGATGCTCTAATCCTTGTACAATAGAAGACAACCCCATTGGCTCTTTGATAGCGGACTTGCATACTTTTTTTATGAAATGTTGGAAACTTCAACTTGCTCAACCATGACTGAGTTCCTGTGCTTACTGTGTCTTACAACCAATCATGTCACTATTAGTAACGCTCTTCAGTCTGCCATGACTGATTGGCATTAGGCACAGGCTGTAGAGCAGAACTGCCACAGGGCTTCTAGCATGCTGTAGGCAGCCCACCAACAGCAGTAATGAGCATTTATCACTACTCCCAGTATTTTAAATGAAGGGGCTGCAGCTGGCTGTAGAACAGGTACAGGTAAGAATCCAGCAGCACATCCATGTTGATTTCTTAGGCATCCCAGTCTCTGGGCTAGTGTTTCTTGCATTATTAAGACTTAGGAGGAATGTCTCCTGCTGTGAGGGAAAGGCAAAGACCTGTCCCCCTCCTGGCTGTCAGAAAAGCTCCAGCATCTTACTGCTGTAAGTCTTGGGCCATGTGCAGAACATCTGAGGAGAGAAGACTGTTTTATGTGCCACAAGCATCTTATCAGCAGGTCTGATGATTGCCTGTTTCTTGGGAATTTTGATGTAGCATCAAAGGGTTAAAAAAAAAAAGTAAAACACGAATGTACCAAAAAAAAACCCACCACCCCACATTGCTGGCTGAAAATGGATGTTTGTGTATCAATTTCCTGTTGTTCATCTTAACCTTAATCCCAGTGTGGCAGCTGCTGACTAGCCCCTCCCCTCCCCTGGGCAGAAGTGGGTGCCAAGTGGTTTAGTATGTAGACTTGTCTGCTTCCTGAGGTAGCCACCAGGGGCTCTAGAATAGATTGGCATCTGTTATGGGGTCCCTTTGTAGTACTTTTATGTGTAATTTGTAACCATTTCTTTTTTCCTTCTGAAGAGCCTCAAGCCGGCATTACTGAAAGGACTTGACAAGGAACTATTTTATGAAGGAGAGAAGTGGTTTACTTAAGGCAATGTCCTTTGGCTCCCAATACTGGCTGAACTGGGGCGGGGGGGACCTTTCTGGAGAACCTTCATAGTGGCTGGATTGTGGGTCTATACAGCCAATTGTTGGGTCTGGCTGATCAATAATTTTGTGACTATCGAATAAAACTGGGAGGGTTTTGAAGATCTGTTTGTAAGTGGCTGGTTTCCCAATCCCAGGTTTAGATGGAACAGCTTAAAAATTTATTTGCATTTACATGCACACTGGACAATCTGGTTTGGAAGTGCAGTTGAGAGAGCTGAATTCCTGGCAAAAGTGTCCTCAAATGACTTGACTTTCTTACATTGCTAAACAGCTACCCATTTCTCTCTTCTGGTCACAGTTAAGCCCAGGAGGGACCTTCGGAAATCAGTTGCTCATTTTCCGCTCAGCTTCTTGCAGCTACTTTTGACGTGATCACACATCATGCTCACAGATAAGTCTTGGATACAGCAGAAGTACCGGCTTTCTAACAGACACTACTGCAGAGCTCTAATCTGTAGGACGTTAAGGAAAAACTAGCGTACTTTCCAAAGATGATAGTTTAATTCAAATTAGCCTTGCATACCAAACAAATCAAATGGTTAAATTAATCTTTAAGTGATCTTTTGCTGCCTTATACGAGAACCTTACCCACAAAGAAATTGTGAAAGGAATGCACCCATTTAGCTAAATTTTCCTCATTTTTTTCCTACTGACCCAGGATTTAGCTGAAAGAGATGTAACAGACAAACCCTTCTTCTGCCCTCTTGTGACAGGCCACCCTGCTGCAACAGAGCAAATGGCAGCTGCATCAACCAAAGCCGCTCTGGATGCGTAGAACTGCCAGGCTGCCCAAATGGCTTCTAATCTGAGCTGTTTTCCAAATCAAGCCAACTGCTGGTGTGCTCTGGCTGGCAGTAGTGAAACAATGAGTCTTGAAATGGTGCTGTATGACCTTGCTTGGCCCACTGGGGAGGATCCTCTTCCAGGTCAGGGTTTTCATGTCTCTTGGGTAGATTACTTCAGTAGTGTGCTTCTCTCCTCCTCGAGACTGGATATTCATGATCAGTGTCTGTAAAAGAAGAGATTCAGTAGGGTGGATATTGGGGAGAGATCCAAAGGTCAAACCTGTTCCAACACTCCTGTGATTCTGCACTTCCATTAATATGGGTGGGCATGGGGATAGTAATGTTTGGACTAAAATATCTGGTGCCCCAGCAGATTTTTCAAAGTCTAGTGCAGGCTCTTACCAGATTCCTCTTCTCACCGCTGCATTGCTGGAGGAGGTAGCCAGATGAGGGTGTATGCTTTTGCTCTGCTGAGCTGCTGTTGTATAAGCAATAGGAGTAGGAGATGTGATGTTTGGTTTCTGAAAGAAATAGAGCTTTAAAAAGACAAGATTAAATTGGTGGAAGCAGGGACCAAATAGGACTCCCCCTCCCTCTTACTCCCAACGGATAATCTGGATTTGATCATGACGACTGTCCTTATCCAATTACTTAGAAAGCTCGAAGGAGCAAAACAGAAGTTTTTTTTATTCTAGACCCTGGCTTCACAGATACTACTCAGTCTCCCTCCCTCCCCCTTCAGGATAGTCCCATGAGTAACATAATGCTCAATAATGTTCAGTGCTCTAACATCCTACATTCTGCAACCTGCTTATTGCTAGAACTACAAACCTTAAAAGCATTTTAACCTTTACCTTCTATTTAGAGGCATGCATTACAGGTATTGCATTTGTCCCAATTAAGAAGACTCTGAATTTAAAACAACCCACAGAAAAAAGGGAGATTAGGCAGAAAAAGAGTTATAAACCCCAAGGGAAACACATACAAGTCAGACCATTTTACAAAATATGAACAGTAGTCTGGCCTCAAAAAGCAAAACCCTAAACATGCTTATTTTATTCTGCAGTTCCGTAGTTGTTTCTCCTAGCAACTGAAATACATTACTGCAGTGCAGAAGATACATACCTTGCAACCAATAGCTAGGAGGATATGAAGAGAAACAATAATGGCCATTATGGCACAAGCAACTGGCTTGGTGTCTGAGCGGACAACTGGCCAGAAGGTAAGGACCAGAACTGAGCCTGACAACCCCATTGCAAGTATGATCAGGAGCCACTGTAGCCACGGTACAGGGATTAGCCACAGAACCTATGAACAAAGGTGACACTGAATCAGTATTCTGCTGAAATTCTTACAGTTGTCTTGATGAAGAATTCATCCTCCTCAAAAAGTGGCAACTCTTTGCAAGCATATATTCTGCAGAGAACGAATGTGATGAATCTGCCAAACAACCTGCCAACTCACCGCAGTAGGGATGTACACAAAGAGCGAGTAGCCGTAAATGCACACCATTTCCAGGAAGGTGTACGCATCGGTGGTGACATGGGCTCCCTTTCGCCACTGTAGATAGCCCCACAGACCCAAGGGTACCAGCCAGGCATAGCAGTAGATAACTATGCCTGCAATAGTCACTGTGCAAGAAGAAAACTATTAAATGCATGATTCACTACAGCCCTAGCAAGAACTGAAATTAAAACATCAGTCATAGCCTTCAATTGTTTCTAGAAAGAGAGAGGAGTGGGAATTCCTAGAATAAGCTAACCGTAATGTATAATCATCTTATAAAATAGCCCTCTATTTATTACTATTATATTTTCATCCTGCCCTTTTTTCATATACAACTCAAGGGGGCGAACATACCACATACGCCTTCCTCCTCCTATTTACCCCACAACAGCAACCCTGTGAGGTGAGTTGGGCTGAGAGAGACTGGCTGGCCCAAGGTCGCCCAGCTGGCTTCCATGCCTAAGGCAGACTTACGGTTTCCTGGTTTCCAGGCCAGTACCTTAACCACTACACCAAACTGGTAAGTAAACAAGACATGTGTTTGTCCCAATTCTAAGGGGAGTAAAGAAAAGCTGGGAGCAAGGATTTCTGCATTTTTAATATCGCCTCTCCATCTTGCACATTTTAGGTACAAGAGAAAAGGATATTTCTCTACTTTCTCCTCATGGCCATACCAGAGACATTCATCAGTATGCCTCAAAATACTCAGCAGGCAACATATATTCTTTTTTCTGCATATTTATCTTGCCTGTTCTTGATGTGGCCACACCACTGCCAACCATATACAGAAAAATTATTAGAATTATTAAACCAGTAGTATACTGTCCTCAGAACTCAGGTTCTAGGCAGTATTCTCATGTCAAAGTCTCACCTTTGTGGAACTGAGGGCTGTAGTGGAAGGAGGAGCTGCCTCTTTTTTCCAGGAAGTTAGATAAGTTGCCACTGATGGCCAGTGTAAACACCAGGGTGGCACAGATCCAGAAGGGTCCTGTGAGGGGCAAAAAAGCAACACCAAAGAAAAGAACAAGCATTTTCATAAGAAGACAGGCCTCCTGTTTCAGCAGAGAGCACAGAATGGAAACAGGAAAGCCCATTTTTTATAATACCTCCAACAACAACAACAACAAAAGAATTGGTTACCGAGAGGTTTTGCCACCTTCCTTAATCTCACTCTTCATACTGCATGAGGAAGATAGGGTTTGAGGAGAGAGAGGACAACAGTGCCAAAACTCCTACATTTCCATGATCAGGGACAAGGATAAGGAGAAAATAGCACTTTAGGAAAAGTTTAAAACTTGGCAGCACTTTAAGAATGAGGCAAGAATCTCAGCACAGAATTGGAGGTCATCTGGGAAACAACCATCCTGGAATGCAAAAAGTCACCATACCGCCAAGGCAGTTACTTTGCTTCAGTCTACTATATCTACTTGTGACTGCCAGAAATCCTCCATGGCCTTTCCCAGCTCCGCCCTAATGGGCTGAAAACCAAGGACTGCTACATGCCTTGTATGCATCTGACAGACTGAGTAAGTGGAAAATTAGCAAGATTTGAGGCCTTTTGCAGATGTCTTGCATCTGTGAAGGTCAAGCAAGAAGCAACCTTTGTTCTAGGTCTCTGTTTCTACGTTTGAGGTAAAGGAGAATATGCTACTGGAGTAAGAACTTCTCTGGACTCACCATATAGGTCAGGATTGTTCTGCAAGTGATGCCATACAAAGTTTTTCCCTGGTAATGGAAGCAGGGAGGCTTTTATTCTGTCCAGCACCTGATAAATAGGAAAAGACCATGCCTCAGCAATTTAACTCGTGAATGCTCTGTACCTGTTGGGTTGGCCACACTGTTGGTGCCAGTATGCTTACAAGAACTTCCCACAGCAACTACATGCTTGCTTCCTGCCTTGATATTTTTATATTAAAAATGGCAAGTTGCAAATCAAAGGGCCAGCTTTCAGCAGCATATTTATTTCATCAAATGGGCCCCACAATGCTTGCTTGGGGGTGTGTGTGGAAAGCATTGCTGCAGCCCAATACTCTAGAAGTATGTCCACCTGCCTGGAAAAAGAACAAAGGCAAGCAAGGATAGTAGGGAGGATTCTACATGGAGGGAGAGCAGCGGAAATGGCAGGCTGCATGCTGGTAAACTGGGATTTATTTAGTGGATGCATCTCCTGTAACAGCTGACTGGTGTATGGGCACACACCCTACAGCAGCCAACTTTCAAGAGCTCCCTCAAGATGTTCTCAAATGTTTTTACAGCCCCCAAAGGATGGAGTCCCTGCTAAGTTTAATAGGTATCCAGAGTTCTATCAGGTGACAAAAGAACTACTGGAGTGTGAACACACAGCGCCAGGCCTTATACCAGATACCATTGTTTTGGAATGGAAATGAGACCCATAAAAGTCTCATTCAGGGCAAATGCACAGTGGGTGGGTGACAGAAAGTATCAATTTTCCAATTAAACCTCATATTGATGCTATAGTTGCAGGGCAAGTTCACGTATACTCATTTTAAGACAATTTTGATAATCTACATTGAGTATCTCAACTGAATTTCAGCTACTGAAAATATTAAAAGGAAAACTCCTGTGTTGAATTAATGAGAGCGCAATGGCGATTCTGTTTTCACAAGCTGATCTTGAAACCAAACCAGATTCTCAGCTCAAGACAGACAGTTGAGTTGTGGGACTCTGCTTCTGACCAGGAAATCAAAAAATCAGAGTGAAAAGAATCTGATTACCAAGTCCTTGTTTTTACTTAGTACATTCCACTTGTGTATCCTGTCCCACCCAGTACCCTAACAGGCTTTAGCAGTTTCCATTATTATACCTCTTTGTTCCCAGGTAAGACAACAAAAGAGAAGGCAATAAATGAACAGGGGAAAGAGATTTTGGTACCAATTCTTTTTTCATGCCTAGGGCATTTTAGGAAACAAAAAATTTAAGGGAAAATCTAAAATGAATTAACACTGACACATGGTAAGTTCAGCTCTACTGTGTTTGTAATATAAGTATATTTTCACAACGGTCATTCTTGTATGATAGGAAAAGATGGATGTGGAACAAAACTTCAGAAGAGAAATGGCTTTTAAAATACAAGAGTTTATTTTCAACTGTTTACATGAAGAGACCTGAGATGTAAGTTCCATGGAGGCTTAAATATAAATTCCACTATAAGGACTGAGCCATGAGGGATTAGTCATGAGTAAATGAGAACATCGCTATCACAGTATTTTCTCTGAGCATACTGGTACTTTCTACGTATACTGCAATATTTTAGATTCAGAACAGGTAAGACTAACGAGACCCTTTCAATTCAGTTTGATTCAGTAATGAGAAAGTTAAGGTGTTCACTCTTGTAGGCTGCTAGTAAGAGGAAGTGGGAAGTCATGGCTGCCTCCTCTTTTGCCGAATTTAATTAATAGTTTCTAATAATTTGGGTTTCTATGAGAGTTCAGATCTCACACAAAAGGTTCTGTTTATAACAAAGTATTTTGCTTCCAATTAAAAGCCCATTTTGTGTGTAGAACATTTTTTTTTGCTCATGAACAGCTTTGGTCCATGGAACTTGTCCCTTGGAGTTAGCAAGGGAACCATATGAAACAAATCGGGGGAGGGGAGAAGAAGGTCCTGTTACTTAAACAGACTTCAGAAGCATAGGGAACAACCATTTGTTCAAGCTCCAGACATCACAGGATGGTCTAATTCCTCCTTCCCTCCACCCCGTCCCACATACTGAGCATGAGGACATAATCTTGTAGTGCTTATTCAGTATTTTATTTTTTTAGTGTCGAGCAATAAAAACCTCTGGACCAGATTTTGCTCAAAAATCACTAGGTTAAGGAATTGTTTAATTAAAAGAATATTTAAATGATTGTTATTTTTAAATTCTATTTCCTGCATTTTAGGGTTTGGGTTACTCTAAACAAAAAAAATTCAAGAGGCTTTAATCCTGGCACATATTAGAACTGTTTTCATAATTTACTTCTTGGGTTTGCCTTCAAAACCATGGACCACAAGGATTCTAGTACCTGGTATGTGTCAACATTGAAGAAGGCCTGATAATATTCAAACGTCCAGAAACTGGATTGCTTCTTCTGGAAGCTCAAGAGCTGCAAGAATGAGAATGGAAATTACTGCTTTGGTCAGGAGAGAAAAGGGATGTGTTTTATATTGGCATTAAGAATTATAAAGGTAAAGTACAGTGCTAATATACTTGCAATATGAAACAGTCAAACATAAGCAGTTATTTCGGTATGGGAATGACAGGGTCAGGTGGCAGGTCAGCACAGCTTGCACCCACTGAAGTTTCCCAAAGCATTTCAAGTACAGCTCCACTGCAGAGCTCAAGGTGTGATTTAGTGAACATAGAGGTAACTAACCAGGAACCAGCAGTGCCTTGTAATTGGCAAACATCCCGCTAGCCTCTGCCATAACCAGACAGTGCAGGGCCTAAGGATGAATCCCAGGTCATGAAACCTAATCTCTCGGTGGCTCCTCAGACTGGAGAACCATTAAGTACGGTGTTGCACAAATCAGCCCTGGGTCCTCTACTCTTCAATACTTCTTTTCACAACTTGGATGAACAGAATATTGGCCAAAAGTGCAGATCCCACAAAATTGGGTGAGGTAAATTAATACTTCGCAATACTATGAGTCTGTAAATGAATGTGCATTTTTAAAAAACTTGGTACAACACACAACCCTCATTCACTCCCTTCATTTGAGTTGTACACACAACATTCAAAAGAAATTCTTGATTTACATACATTCGTAAAATGATAAAACATCCACATTGTAAATATGTAGCTGTACCAACAGAAAAGGAATGCCTATGAACCTCCACCCTGCCTCATCCCATGAAAATGGAAGACCATAAGCAAGTTCTCCCAGCATATCTGATTTCAAGAGTTGAAACTGGTCGGAAAAGGCAGTCTTGCAGTTCCAGGCCACGTTGAATTTTAAAGGTCAAAACCAGCACTTTGAATTGCACTGGAAGCTAACAGAGAAGCCAGTGTAGGGCCCAGAGCACAGATGTAGTGTGTTCATGTTGGTGAGTACCTGCCAATAAGTGGGCTACTGCATTTTAAACCAACTGAAGCTGCCAGGTATTCTACAACGCATGTCCACACAGAAAGCCTTGCAGTAATGCAAACAAAAGATGAGGGCAAGAGTTACAGTCAGGAGATCCTCAAGCTACAGATATGGTCACAAATGAACCAGCTAAATCCCCCCCACCCCCGGGCTACAGCCTTTGCTTGTCCATCCAGTAATAGCCATGAATTCAGGAGGACTCTTAAATCATGGGTCTGCCCCTTCAGAGGCAGTGCCATCCTGTCAAGATATTGACTGCATCTCCTGTACAGCCTGAGATAGTGATCTACAGCTGGGTAATATCAGAATGATGATGATACCATACCCCTAACCAACAGATGATCTCCCATAGCAGTTTTATGTAAATGTTAAAAAGCAAAGCAGAAAGAATTAAAGCCTGTGGCACCCCAAAAGTGAGCAACAGTTGGGATCCCCCACAAACCATCCACTGAGAAAGGAGCAGAGCCACTGTAAACCAATGCCTCCAATCCCCAGACCCTGCAGGCATCTAGAAATATATAATATAGATGTAGGAAGCTGCTGAGAGGTCCAAAAAGACTAGGAAGATGCACTAACCCCATCCAGGACATGACAAAAGTCAATCCACAGTGGCAGCCAGTGCTGTCTCTTGTTTCATGCCTATATATGAATCCTGATTGAAAATGGTCCAGATAATCTGCATCTTGTAGGGTGCTCCATAGTTGTATCCCAAATATGGTATTGCTAACCATCCCCCCAACGGGGAGGTTACAGACAAGGTGAGAGCTGCCATAGAGCTTTTTAGGAAGGGCATCTTTAGGAGGGAACAAAGCACAACTTCTGCCAAAGCTACTGGCATTACATCTGCTAAGGTGAGGCACTGTCTACCCCCCAGATCTAATCTGTCAGGCTCCCTCCAAACATCCAAAAGTACAGAAGTAGCTGTGGACAGCTGACAGAGCACCCTATTCTATTAAAGTCCACAGGACAGAAGGAGTTCCATTAAAAATGGCAAGACATTGCTCCAGTCACCACAATGGAGTCTGAGCAACTTTATCAGCAAAATGCTGCGCAAACCAGTTATGACAGACAGGTGGGAAATGTACCTGTTGTCCTTTCTCTAAAAGGGAATTGGTCCAGAGCGTGGCTGCCTGCATTTGTTGGGCCTGAGACTACAAGTATTGTGGCAGAAGACTCAGTCTTATCTCAATACTGTTCTACATTTTCATTATTATCTTGGATGAAAGGATTAGAGAAGGGGGGGGCTAGCTAACAGAAGCACCTATTTGGATTACCTACTCAAAGCACCTTCATGATTCAGCATAGTTGGTTAATGTCTCCCTTTGGAACATGCTTGGGCACACTTAGAAATTATCCCGATAGAAGTCTCTTCTATCAGGATAACTGGTAAAGAGAAATTACATCATACAATTGTAAGAAAAGTTCTAATATATTCTGTAGTGGTCAGACTTCAAGTAATCTATCCAATTCTGGAAACAATATTTTTAAAAAGGTATTTATAAAATATTTATTTTAAAGATATTTACAGAAGTTTGAAGAATGCCAGGTACACCTTTCTTTTCCCCCCTCCTTTTATTTTGTGTAATTATTATGATTAATGTTGATATTGTGCCTGGGCAAAGAGAATTATTCTATGTAGATGGGAAAAAAATTCATACTCCTGGAGTAGATTCAAGAGGTATGTTCCCCATCAATTTTTGAAATGTCTTTATATTGTAAAAATGAGAAGATGGAAAAATATGATCCTATATGATCTAGATTTAACAAAACGTTAAAGGGATAAGCTAGTTCTATTACATGGATCTTTGTTTCCCTCAGTTTTTTCACCTTAATTACTTTTATATATTCATCTCTTTTTTTGACTGAATCATCACTTGTGTATTATTTTTTTCTGCTTATTATACTTCATTATATTTCACAAAATACATTCATAAAATAAACAACAATATCTACTACTATAACATTAATGTACACTGAAAGCGAGAAAAAATCAGTAAGGATGATCAGGAATGGGAAACGAAGTATGGTGAGAACAGATTGAGGGAAATGAAAAATCCATGGGGAAATGGGGAATCCATGGCTGCCCCAACCCTTTGGAATAGCCTCCCCACTGAGATAGCTCCACCCTATTGACCTTCTGAAGGGCTGTGAAGACCTGGCTTTTACCCAGGCATTGGGCTAGGAGAGAAGTGAGCCAAGCAAATGTAGAGAGGCTGGAACATCAGCGGGTAACCTGCAGGATGTGTGGAACAGCCCCCTCCCCAAAATTCCGCTGCTAAAATTCAGCCCCCAAACACTTGCATTTTGAGGGTATACATTTTTTTAACTCACACCCTTAAACACCTTAACTTCTCCCCAAAGAGCCAAAAATTGGGCTTGCCTCCATTCTCACCCTTAAAACCCTTCCAGAACCCTAAGACTCTTTCCAAATTGGTAATTACAAGCATCTTTGGGGGGTTAGAGGTTATTATATGACCTCTTGAGGTCTGATCCCACAAACACTGCCCACCTGGCTAGTTTCAGAGGCTGGGGCCTCGGTTGGGACAATAAATAAGGTCCACCGTTGTTACATTGATCCCTGTATTGTGAGTTTGTGGCTGAGTTTGTGGCTCATCCCTGTGAGTTTGTGGCTCATCCCTGTGGCTGTTTGCTAACTTCTCTATTCTTTTTAAGTTGAATGATTGTTTCTCCCCCACTCATGTGAGCATGCTAACAGAGCTAGTTCTGCTCCCCACAATTTGATACATGAATTTCAAATTAACCAATTCCTTCTTGGAGCTTTAATGTGAATTTGTCAAGAAACACTACAGCCAAAGTAGAAAGGCTCCCTTGCATACTGGTCTCAGAAATGTGTGTTGATTTATACTTAAACACAGAGAGCTTGTGAGATCACGCTTCTCAAAGACATCGTATTTTTTGCACATATTGTTCATAGTCTGGTGCTCCACTAAACTGGTTAGCAACCTATAGTCTTCTCATCAGTTTCTGAAGGCTCATCAAGGTCAGTACTGAGAAGTTAAGCTGTGAATCTTTCTTCTCCCCAAGATATTATTTGGAGTAAGGTTCACAGTTGAGTACACTTATAAATCTTAAATGCATATAAATGTTGGGTGTATTCTTTATCAACTTTGTTTTCTTTAGCTAAAGAAAAACTCACTAGCTAGTTAACTAGTTCTATTCACTAGACAGACTGATCCCAAATAATAAATCCCTCCAATCTGTGGTAGCAAAGGTGATGTGAGAAAGGTTGCACCAAAACCTCAAAGGACCCACAGACTATACACACTTTCTGTAAGGGAAGAGGCATCCCAGAGGATTAAGAATGGCCATGTGGGCATAATCAAATATTATAAGCAGCTGAATATAAATCATCAGTTATGGTGAAAAAGTAGTGCAGTGACAGAAATTAAGCTGCAAATTTTCCAGCTCCTCTTCTTCCACACTGGGGTCAAATGGTTGTCATATCAAATGTAAATCAAGTATTGAGGTCAAATTCCATAGTGGTCAGGTCAGGTAAGATATTACCTGAGTTTGTTGCTGTAACCACAATTCACAGCAATGTAGCATAGCCAGTGGTTAAAGTGTTGGGCTAGAGCCTGGAGGTCCCAGTTCAAGTCCACCCTCAGTTATGGAAGCACAACAAATGACTTTGGACAGTCATCTTTCAGCCCAACTTTACATACTGTACAGGAATGTTAGTGCACAGAAAATTAAATTCTGCAGACATCACCTTAAACTCTTGGGAGAAAATACAAATATAAATTTAACAGATATATAAAACAAATACATTTCTAAATTCCTCTGATACATGTTGCAAAAAAATATTTTCTGCAGTAAATACATACATACCTCTTCCACTCTCTGCTAATCAAAACCCTTACTTGATGTCCTATTATCTATTTTTCTCATGGTTGCACTATCTCCAATTCTATGTGAAAACATCTCCAGACTACGTTCATGCATCTTCCCCAGCTTCCCCAAAACTCACCTCAGTTTTATCATCCTCTTCATCTGGCTCATGTTCCTCATTATAGCTGGAAGACATGTTGAGAGTTGTGTGGCTTTGCCTCTCACTAATGCTAGGAGTAGCAGCATCAGCATTCTCAGCCAGCAAATCCATAGCTTCATTAAATTCTACAGAGAAAAGATCAGTCAATCACATCTGATTGGCTCAAGTCCAACTTCATTCTGGAGTTCAAGGGCCAACTGCAATAGTATTTTCTAAACTTAGGAAAGGGTCTCTGCTAGTGCTGCATTAAATTAAAAATTATTTTAAAGAATTTTAAAAGTCCTTCTGCTTCCTGCAACTTGCTAAGCATCTTTTGGGTGGAAGAAAAATGCTTTTCATCATTTGCTAATGAGAAGCAAAGAGCCGAACAAAATCCTTTTGGAACTTTGCTAGGATCTAGCAGCCACTGTGTAAAACTGCTCTCCCCCAATGCTTAAGCTGCTCCCCACAAAGAAAGTTAAAAAAAAATCTGAATACTTTGCTTTTTATATACTTTTAACTTGGAATTAGTATACAAATACAAAAGGTATCCTGATACTGGGTTTAATTAAGAACAGTGAAATTTGTTTAAAGTGGCTATAGGAATTCAGGGCTTGACCAACAGATTTTGTTTTAATTTGGACTTTGGCATGGAGCAGGGAGCGAACTTGTCAGGCTAAGTGCCCCTTTCAAATTCTATGATTCTAACCAAGTATGCAAAATAAATGGACTTCCCATAATATGGCTTTTAAGAAATGTATGACCTAAGGCAAAAAAAGAACTAGAGCTTTTGCAGAGAACTTGGGTTTTCTGGAAAAAAGCAGGATATTAGAAGACCTTTCCTCAGAGACTGTTGGAGGAATTCACTCAAAAATGTTAAGAGATGCCCAAAGAAGAAAGAAAAATCTATCCACAAAGCTTTGGGTTTCTTTCTTCTGTCTAAGTCTAAGACTTGGAAGTTACAATCCTCTCCAAACACACACACATACATGTACGGCTCAGTATCTGTCAAACCTAGTGAAGGAAAAGGGGCTGAATTTACATTTTGTAAGCTGCCCAGAGTCAGTGTGTGTGAGATGGGCAGCCGTATACATTTGCTTAATAAATAAATAAATTTACAGTGACAGGACCATTTTATCCATGTGTACCATCCACAAGAGTTATACTTACCTTTAAGTCCCACTAAGTTCAATATTGTATACATCCAGATAAATCAGAATATATTGCAGCTGAAGAATATTACATGGAAAATACCCAATCACGATACACTAACAGTTGTTCTCTAAAGTATTCCATATTCATTCAGAGAATTCTCTTCAATAGGTTTTAAGATTGCAGCTTTCCCAACAGAATTGGCTGTATTTTTAGTCCCACTGAATTCTGTAGTTATACAGAAGCTCCTTTTGCTGCTTCAGTCCTTAATGCAGTGTTTCTCAACCTTAGCAATTTTAAGATGTGTGGACTTCAACTCCCAGAATTCCCATGCTGGCCGAGGCAGGTCCTCGAAGCTAGGCAAAAAAACCCTGACTGGACGCTGTGGGATGACTGGGGGCTTCTAGGGCAGACACAGAAACCTATATGACACAACCAAGGCATTCTCACAAACACAAAACATATCAAAAGGGGAAACACTGCTTGACCGGGTGTTCAAATCCGCTTAAACACAGACTTCGGAGAAAAAACTCACCGTGAAACTTGAGCTCATCAGGGGCAGCCATGGTGCGGCCAGAGTATCCTAGAAAAGGAAGGAAACAGCTGTTCAGAAAACGTGACTATGAAAGGCAGCTTGGTGGATGGGCAGGAGAGACTCTCTCAGCCCGGCGGTCTTTTCCTCCATCCAAAGTAACGCCGAACGGCTCTCTCAAGGGCTCCCATTACTAGCCCAGCTTGCCCTGCCCTTCCCTGCCCTAATCGCTTGGGAGAAGGGGAAGGATGGGCGGAGGAAATTAGGCGCCGCTCACCGACTGTGGAAGGCACTCTGCAGATGCTCAGAAACACCGAAGGCAGCGGCCGGCCGGGAGAACTGCTGCCACACCCTGGCAACCCGTCACCGTTCGCCTGCGAAACCGCCCCGCTTGTTCCACGCGTCCAGGCTGTTGATAGGACTTCCTCAACCGTCCCTACGTGGGGGGAGGAGGGGAAAGGCCTATCAACGACGAGGACGATCCGGCGCCGCCACTCGAGCACCCGAGTCTCCTCCTCTACCGGCTGTGCTGGGAGGCCGCCGCAGTTTCGTCACGGGGCCGCTGGATCATCCTTCCCCTGCCCCAGATGTGGCCATTGGAAACGGGGAAAAGCGGGCCTCCCTAGAAGACGCCGAAGCCTTGCATGCCGCGGCCGCTTCTTTCGTGGCAGAATATATTCCGGTTTACGAACATTTACAAATAGCCGCGAACGTAAATCAGTGTCGAAGCCGCTCCCTCGCCCCTTTTCCAGCGGAGAGAGGGGCCTTCGACGACCCCGGGCAGCGAGGGTCTCCTCTTGGAGGCTGGCTCTTCCAGCCGCCCTTCCCGCCTTCCTCTCCCCCAAAAGAAAGCACCCCCAGGGGTTGCCCCGTAGGGCCTCCCGCAAAGCGTCCGGGCGCCAAGAGCGGCCTTCTCCGTCGGGAAGCGGCGCAGGGAGACGAGCGCCAGAGGCCACGCCTCGCTCTCTCTTCCTCCCGCCCCTGACTTCCTCTTGGTTACCGCAGCGGCGGTCCGGCCGCGTTTGGTGTCCGGCCGCATCTCAGGACGAGCGGGCATGACGGGCCCTCCGAGCCCCGGAGAGGCGGGGGAGAAGAAACCGAGCCTCTGGGGGCGCCTCCGCGCCAGCCGCCTAGGTGAGCCGAGGCCGCTTTGCCCCCCGCAGGCCCGGGAGGGAGGCTCTTTGGGGCGCGCCCGGGCCCCGCCCTCTTTCTCTCCCGCTCTCCATAACGTTGTCTTTTCTCCCTCCCCAGCCTCGTGGTGGAAGAGCCTCCTGCATGACTATGCTGAAGCCTGCCAAGAGGTCGCCCGAGGCATCCGGCAGCGGCCGGGGAAAGCCGGGCTCTACCTCTCGCTGCTGGCTGGAGCGGCGGGCTGCAGCCTCCGCAACCCCGGCGAAGCCTCCTTCGACTCCAGCCTCCTGGAAGCCTCGGGGACCCTCCTCCTCCTCTCGCCCTGGACGCGTAGCAGTAGCTCGGAAAAGTACATCCAGCGGTTGATGGTGCTCCGAAACCGGGGCCAGCTGCGCTTCCAGAGCCTCGTGTTTTTCTCCCTCCTCTACGAGGCGCCTTATGATGCCGGAACAGACCTCTATCAAGCGCACTGCAAGTATCTGAAACCACGGTGGACGGACTTTCCCAGCCAGGTCCTCGATATGGGCTTCTGGGGGCGCTGGTGGGTGTTGCACTCCAAAATGCAGGATTCAGACATTAACCATGAAGAGTTTCAGTACCTGCCAGAGCATCTCAGGACCATTTCTTTTAATGACTTGCACTCAGAAACCAACGAGAAACTTTTTGATGAGAAGTACAAAGCTGTGATTCTGACAGAGGAGCAAATCCAACAAGCTGACAGGGAAGATCAAGGGAAACTGCACTCTTAAAGTAATTGAGTGACTGCAATATATCAATAGAAAACAAAATAAAACAGACACTTCATTAATGTGGCTTTCTGTTTTCTTCTAGGGCTCAAATGTTCACTGTGCTATATCCTTGGTAGGCTTAGCAAGATGGGAGAATAAATGCTATCTAAAACTGAGGAGGTGCTTGATGTGTAATTCTTAGTGCTACCTTAGGTGATTGAGTAATTGACAGTTGTCTCTTTCTTGGTAGTAATGTTTGCTCTAAATTGGATGTAAAACCTTGTGCAAAAATAGATCACTCCAACACCCTTTCCTCAATTCACACACAGCCTTTACTGCTGATCTCATAATCTCTTCCCACATCACTAAAAATAGTAAGGAAGGTCCCGTGCTATTTGTTCTTTATCAGAAATGCAGCTCAGCTTCACTTTGGTTTCTGTTTGGATTCAGTTAAAAGGCAGGGCAGTATGGCTTCCAAGCTCCAATACTTTTCTGAGAAACCAGCACAGCATTAGCTTTAAATGTTTTTTTAAAAAACTGATCTTAGTTCAGTTTTAATGTAAAATTAAAGCTTGATGCAGACTGCTTCATCTTCAAAAGATACATTTCTATAAATGATTTGATTCCAAGCCTTTTCCTTTCCAAATGCATTTGCATTCTCTTGTATGTATTTGTCCAAGAGAGAAGTAACATCAAAATTCTGCATTCTTTGTAAATTTTCTATACATCAATGAATGTGTTTTCCAAAATCCCAGAGGTCTCTGGAAGGCAAAGGCTGCTGAAATTCAACTATTTTGCTCCCTAATTTCAGTGGTACAACCTTGGATGTTGGGGGCTGCACTTCTTAGCACAATATATGGATCTGTTTATATCTAAAAATGTCATGTGGTTTCTTTAACATGTTGACATGGCATTCATGGCTTGTTCGAGTGGGATGATCTGTAGATCACCCCATGTGGTTTGCTGATCTGTTTTCAGAACTGCCATAGTGCATTGATCTGCATTGTTTGGTTAATGGTTTAAGTATGATTAAAAATGTAAATGGGGAAAATAATGTTTTAGAGTGAAGAGTATGTTAGAAAATCAATTTTAAGAGGCTTGTTTGCCAAAATAAATTCAAAACACATTATTTAAAAATTAAAGAAAAAGGGACATGAAATAATAACATTCCAATTCTACATTGTAAAAGTGAAAAGTATCCTCTTAAGATTGTATCTTATTTACTGTATATGATTTTAAATTGATTTGTAGGCAAGCTGCTTGTTTTTTCTGCCAGCTGGGGACTTATATTTCTCTACCAATTAGTTTTTTTAAAATAGCTGCACCTTCCTTTAATCCTCCAGCATATAAATTACTGACATTGAACATACTATGTCAGCTAAAATATTTTAAACATTTAGACTGGGTTCATAAATCATGCTAAGCAATTAAATATTTAATCATAATTTCTTGAATAAGCCATAATTGGCTGCATAACATGCTAAATCATTATGCATAACATACTGAACTAAAACAAAATCATATTGTGGCTTAGAAAAAATTCTAAAGCTGGTCTCAGAAAGCCAATATATAAGATAATGTTTTTATGACATCAGAATTTTGAAAACAGCGGAACCCCACCAAAACCCTGCAGAGAGCTGCAAACTGTATTTAAAATGTGATATTTAAACTGATGGAAAGTAGATGCAGATTAAGGCAGAGGATTGATGACATCTTGGCTATATCTAATAATGGAATGAAAACGGGATTCATCTTATAGCCTTCACATCCTCCTGATTCTACTCCAGAAGGTAGGAGGATCCATTTTTCTACTAATTAAAGATACACATTGCTGATCGACACAATTTTCCCAAATGATTTAAGCAAAAGGACTCTCAATTATCAAGTTATTACCAAAAGTTAGAACGCCAAGATTCCAACAAAGATTTCTGGAAGTGAAGAAATATAGCAAGAGAACTAGCAGCAGTAAACCAACAAGCAAAAGTACAAGCTATAGCCTAATGTAGTCCATTAGGCTGATTATCCATCATGGTCTGTAGTAGAGGTAAGCCTGCGAAGAAGTTATGCAGTTAGTCCTCATGTAGCAACTACAATTAGGACCTGCAACTCCTGTCACTAAGTGCTGCAGTTGCTAAGAAAGACATCATGTGACTGTGACAGGCTTATGACCTCACTTCCCCTTCGGTCATTAAGCAAAACATCATGTGACCACAACTTAAGATTTTCCTTCCGCTTTCTCTATTAACTCTGCTTGTTGCAAGCCAGTTGTGACGCACACAAATGGTGATCACGCACAATGATCATGCACAAATGGTGATCATGTGACTGTGGGATGCTGCAACCATCGTAAATGCAAGATTGGTTGCAAAGCTTTTTTTTTACATTGTTGTAACTCTGCATGGTTGTTAAATGAGGCAGTCAGTAAGTGAGGACTACCTGTGTTCCATTCAAACACAGATTGATTCAGCTAGCTTTTGGCTTCTGCCCCTTTGAACATCCTTCCAGCAGTAACAAGAAACTCCACTGGTCATAACAAAATATTTTCTATGTTGATTAATGTTGTTATAATGTAATCATTTTTAGTTTAAAACACAGCTAAAATTATCAAATATTTGGATATTTTTAACACCCTGGTCTCACCTATCACTTCAGTTTCCCCACAGTTTGTAACAACTCAGCTTCATAACTATTCCCATCTTTTGACTTCCCAACTATTAAAAGTATCATTCCACAACAGTGAGTGTCAAGCACTCAAACCTGGGGTAGCTGATCCTGTACGTCAGTGGGGTAGAGGTGAGACAGAGCTACCCACCCATTCCAGTTGTCTCCTGAAGTGATCTATTTTTATTATTTATTGAGAATTTTACATATAGTAAAAGACAAATCTAAAGACAAGGAAAGGAAAGGAAAGAAGGAAAGGAAAGGAAAGGAAAGGAAAGGAAAGGAAAGATGCAAGAAGAGAAAAAAGAACGAAAAGAAACTAAAGTTATGAAATATTACTTCTGACCTGCTCTTCAACAGATTACTATCATAATGCCTCCTCCCTTCAGCCCCACACTTAATCCATATTTTTTAAAGTCTTCAAACCCATAAATTATTGTATCATTTTTTCTCCTTTCGGCAAAAAGTCCATATAAGGTTTCTAGTCTTTCAGAAAAGTCTTTGCTGTTTTTTCTCTGACCAAGCAGGTGAGCTTTGCCTTCTCAGCAAATTCTGACATTTTCACAACCCATTCTTCCACTGTGGGAATTTCATTATTCTTCCATCGTTGTGCATACAATAATCTTGCTGCAGTTACCATATATAAAATCAATTCTACTATGAGTCTTTTCTAATTCATTGTCCATAAGTCCCAATAAAAAAAGATCTGGTTTCTTCCTAATATTTATCTTTAAAATCTTTTGCATCACTGTATTAATTTGTATCCAAAATTCCTTGGCTTTTTCACAAGTCCACTATGCATGATAAAAATGTCGTCTTGTGTCTTCCACATTTCCAACACTGGTTTAAAATCCCTTTGTACATTTTTGATAATTAATTTTTTAATATGTTTCTTTTTTTTCTTTACTATATTCTTATTTTTTTTCTTTTCTATTTTTCTTTCTATTTTTAGTTTTAATTTTTATTGTTGTAATTGTAATTTTTAATAAAATTACTATGATTTTTTTTTCAAAATCCACAAAAAAAATTCACAATGGAAAAAACAAAACAGAGCCTTCCCTTCCCTGGGTGTCCTCATCAGAAAGCAACTGCAGCAACTAATCACTAGTGTCTACAAAAAGTCAACTCACATTGACCTACACTTCAACTGCCACCCAAACTACCCCAAAAGAACCATCATCTGGATAGTATTGGGCACAAAGCTAAGATCAGATATGACATGCACCAAGTGAAGAAGAGAAGAGAAGAGAGGAGAAAAGAGAAAAGAAAAAGAAAAAAGAAATAGCCTTCAAGGACAATGTAGCAGGGAATGAAAATGGCAACTGCCCCTTCCCCCACAAAATGTGACCACCATTTCACTATAGAAGGGGATATGTCTGGAAAAGATATGGGCAATTTGCCAAAAGCACAAAATTTGCCTCCTCAGGACAGTAATACAGTGCAATTATCACACAAACAAAGTAGCACCCAATTGGCTGAAGGAATTAGAACTGTCATTTTGGGGATTCCCACATGCCTGCAAGACAGTATCCATAGGAGAAACACCATGGGCACTGAGATCCAGGTTAGTAGAACTCTGGAATGAATTTAAAAAGTCAAAGTTCTGAAAAAAGGGCAATTCACTGCATGAAGACCATGCTGGGAAAACACATCAATCATGTGCAAAACCAAGATTTGAAAAGCAGCTGAAATGGAAATAGCCAAGCTAAAAACCTTTGCAGAGAAGAACTGAACTTGGAAGGAATGTTACACAGAATTCCTTTAACAATTAAAAAAAACCACTGTGTAGTTTACTGGTCACTGTTTGTACTTGCATGATGAAGACAAAATAGTTTATTGCTAAAATGTTGCATTTCTTAACATTATTTACAACTGTGTTATGCATTAAAAAACACAAATTCCTACATGGCTGAAAACGGCCAATGAAGCAGATTGAAATAATATTAAGCAAAAGTCACAATCTACTAATTCTTGTTGAACATTTTTTAATCATAGAAGAATTACAGAGGATTGAGTTTTTAAAAAGACACCTCACAGGAAAAAAGGTGGGGGCTACTTTTCTGAGTGGACTTTTGGTGCCTGGCTGACACCTTTAGTTCTCAGGAACTAAAGGTTATATCCTTATAAGGTTAAGAAGCTCCTGATTGGTTGATGTACATAGGACAGAATATATTAATGATGTACACCAGCTTCTTGCTGGTTAGTCTCTGGTCAGTCTCTCTAAGTCTTTGTTGTTAGTTAGATAGCCGGTTAATCTGCTTATTGTTTTACTTCTAAGTAATGTTTTTTATTTAATACAATCTTTTATAAAGAAATGCCTGGTCTCTCATTCTTATTTACTTCTGCTGCATTAAAACAATCTGCTAACAATTCTTGTTGGAAGTTCTAGCAAATCCAGCATGCCTCATTTGCATGTGAATTAACATGTAAATTAGGTTGTCCCACAATGCAACTCTGAGGAAGCTGTTTGTTACCACTCCCACTCCCTCTTTCTCTCTTCCTTCTTCTCCACCAGAAACAAGCACATGGGTGTGTGCTGCTCTCCTCCATTCTGGGCACCATGTGGTGGGCCTGGAATTCCCCTTTCTTCCACACAGCTCTTGGCAGCTGTAGGGCTGAGAGTTTAGGGCAAAACTAAGTATTTAGAAAGAAAAGAGGAACAAAGGAACTTTATCTTTTCTACCAAGATGGATGTTACAGAACAACAAAGAATAAAGTCAGTAAGCTTCCTTTTATTTCTTAACCTAATATGTCTAAGCATGTGATTCTTTATGCTTGGGAGGGCTGAATATGTAGGATCAATAACCTGTGTTTCTCTGGCATGCTCATTGAGACCCTAACCCTAAGATACTTTTCTTTTTCTGTGCCGGTTCAAAGCTGTGTTACAAGCTCTGCTCCATTTTTGTGGTTCTAGCAGGCCACTAAATTGGCTTCATCAGGTTATGGGCCCAGGCTTTTTCAGAAAGAGAAATTTTCTTTTTGGACTTGTTTTGTTTTTTGCATGAGCATTGTTGTTTTTGAGAGAATACTCAGTCTAGTTACTGAGGGGTTATCTTACACAAAAGAAAAAGCCTTAAGCATAAAGTGAATAAATGTTTCCTTTTGGAGTGATTTTTAAATCCTTTTGCTTAGACAAGATGGCCAGTGTACTGCCTTACAATCCAGTGATTTTTAAACTCAAACCAGGAAAGTTTTATCCCTGGAGAATTTGGGTGGAGAGGCAGGCAAAGATTCTGAATCTGTATAATGTTTTGAAGGAAGATCCTCCTAGTCCAGATTCAGAGTGTTATGCAAACTGGGTGGCCAGTGACCTGAAACTGCAAGGACTAATTATGAGTTCCTTGGATGGACCAATGTTGGTGCAGATCCAGCACAGAAAGACTGCAAAAGGAATGATGGAGGAATTGTTTAAACTCTTTGGGGAAGGAGGAGACTCCCAAGTTGTTAATTTGGCAAGAGAGTTATCCAACATAAAGCTGCAACCAGATGGAGATATTGATAAGCATATTTCCAGAGTACAGTCATTATTACACAAGCTTGCTTGTAATGATGTGATTTTGGAGAATAGAATTCAAGTTGGGTTTTTATTAGGATCTCTCCCCCAAAGCTATTCAAGCTTTGCTGCAAGTTACAGAAATTCTACCCAGCCTCTCTCAAATTTAATTCAAGAATTGAAATCTGAATATTCCAGGCAGACTTTCTATTCAAATGCAAAACAGACCCATCAAGAGGCAAGCTATTTTTCAAAGCCTCAGGACAAAGATGGTGGTCAGAAGCAGAAAAGTGCTTCAAAGACAAAGAAAGCCATCAAGTGCCATTTTTGTGGAAAGAGAGAGCACTTAAATCAAAATTGTTGGGCCAGGAAGGCAGATCAGAAAACCAACAGAGAAAAGGCTCCAGAAACAACTTTTGTTGCATTTTCAGCCATTAATAAAAGTTGCTCTTCTTTTATTATAGACAGTGGATGAAGTATGCACATGATTAATGATCCTTCTTTCTTTATTGAATTGAACCCAATTTCAAAGGAAGAAATCAGTTTGGCTGATGGAAGAACAATCCCAGTGAAGGGGAAGGGACACACCCCTCCTAAGGTGTGGAAATGGAACCACACAGAGAAATATAATGGCAACTAACATTTTGTATGTTCCAGGATTGAGAATGAACCTGATTAGCACATCTGCCCTCATGAAGAAGGGGCATACCCTTCAATTTAAGGGTGACAGATGCGAAATAATGGATCAAAAAGGTGTCTTTTTAACATGATTCCTAGATCAAGGTTTGATTTTTCTCAATTGTGAGAGGCCAGACATGGCATGCGTGGCTAGTCACTGAGGAAGGGAGGACAACAGCACCACTTTCTGGGACAGACGATTTGAATGTAGAGATTCAAATGCAGTTCTTCAGATGAAGAAAAATGGATTGGCAAGCAAGGACTGTGGTAAGACTGGTGCAAGGCACAAAGTCTGCATGCAGGGAAAGGCCACAAGGCCTGCAATTTCAAAACAAAGCACCAGGCGCTCCAAGCAGCCCCTGGAGCAGATCCACACCAAGCTATATGGGCCAATTCAGGCATCTGTAGGGGGTAACAGATGGGGGGAAGTAGCAATGACAGTTACTTACATACAAAATAGATTACCAACAAAAGCAACAGATGAAACAGAGCCAATAAGAGTCCTCTAACCAATAGCACTGCAGAAAAGGTAGGTGATAATGACTTGTTCAAAGTACCTTACCCAGGATTTCCAGATGCAGCAAGCAGGCAAGCCCAGAGAGAGGATATCAAGATGGAGATTCTGCCTGAGTCAGATGATGAGGAACCAGAAGGAACAGAAGGGGCAGAGATGCAGTATCATCCAGACCTGAGTCCTGTTCCGGACCTGAGGTGCTCATTGCAACCCAACAAGGGAGTTCCAGTCAAGTGACTGTCCTACCTCACAGGTGTGTTGCCGAAAGAGCCTGCATCATGGAAGGAAGTGCAACAGCTCCCGCCAGCTGAAGCAAGTAAGTGGAGGAAAGCAGCTCAAGAAGAGTTTAAGGCTCTGCAACATAATACTTGGACACTCACAAAGTTACCTGTTGACAAAAAGGCAGTTGGTTGCAAATGGGTCTTTAAGGCCAAACAGAATGAAAAGGGAGAAGTCCAAAGGTTTTAGTGTGTAGGCTTCATAAGGAGATCTATGGGCTGAAATAAGCAGCAAGGGCCTGAAATGTGAAATTTAACCAGATGCTAATAAAGCAAGGTTTCACTCAAGGCAAAGCTGATCCCTGCCTTTACACATGACACAAGAATGGCAGAGACGTGTTCATTCTGACATTTGTGGGTGATTTGATTCTCTGTTATGAGGATCAAAGGGACATTGATGAAATTGTATCCAATCTGAGCAAAGAAGTAGAGGTGAAATGCCATGGGAAGGCGAGCTACTACTTGGGGATACAAATTGACAGAGAGGAGGATGGAAGTTTTCTCCTTAGTCAGAGGCAAAAGATTCTAGAGTTATTGGAGAGTCTGAGGCTGGAAGATGCAAACACAGTACCAACTCCAATGGAACCAGACTTCCACAAAGTAAAGGACACTAGTGAACTGTTGCCTCAGAACAATGGCTACAAAGAGGCCATTGGGAAGCTGTTATATCTGTCAACCACAACAAGGCCAGATATTTCAACTGCAGTGGGGATCCTCTACAGAAAAACCAGCACACCCACCCAAAGGGACTGGACAGGCGTTAAGTGGGTGGCAAGATACCTGAAGGGGACTGCAGACCTGAAGCTTAAGCTGCCAGCAACTGATTCTCCTGAACTAGTGGGGTACACCGATGCAGATTGGGCAGAAGATGCAACTGATCACAAATCCACTAGTGGGAATGTGTTGTTGTTTGGGGGAGGGGCTGTGAGCTGGGCTAGTTGCAAACAGACTATATTGGCATGCTCAACTACTGAAGCGGAGTATATCTCAGCGGCTGAGACATGCCCAGAAGTACAATGTCTTAAGTATCTACTTGAGGATCTGAGGTTTAGTGTTCCTGCTCCAATAAGAGTCTTTGAGGACAACCAAAGTTTTATAAGACTCCATCAAAGAAGGTGGGAGAGTGGACCAAGCACATGGATGTTCGTTACCATGTGATTAGAGAGGCACAGGAGACAGGACTAATAAATTTGGAGTATTGTCCCTCAGAGAACATGACTGCTGACATCCTGACAAAGCCACCTGCAAGGCGTGTCTATCAAGGCCTACAAAGTGAGTTAAATCTTGTGTAGGCATGATTCATGCAGGATTTGAGAAGGGGTGTTGGAAGTTTTGGCAAATCCAGCATCTCATTAACATGTAAATTAAGTTGCCCCACAATGCAACTCTGAGGAAGCTGTTTGTTGCCACTCCCACTCCCTCTTTCTCTCTTCCTTCTTCTCCACCAGAAACAAGCACATGGGTGTGTGCTGCTCTCCTCCATTCTGGGCACCATGTGGTGGGCCTGGAATTCCCCTTTCTTCCACACAGCTCTTGGCAGCTGTAGGGCTGAGAGTTTAGGGCAAAACTAAGTATTTAGAAAGAAAAGAGGAACAAAGGAACTTTATCTTTTCCACCAAAATGGATGTTATAGAACAACAAAGAATAAAGTCAGTAAGCTTCCTTTTACTTCTTAACCTAATATGTCTAAGCATGTGATTCTTTATGCTTGGGAGGGCTGAATATGTAGGATCAATAACCTGTGTTTCTCTGGCATGCTCACTGAAGCTATCTAAGATACTTTTTCTGTGCCAGCTTCTAAGCTGTGTTATAAGCTCTGCTCCATTTTTGTGGTTCTAGCAGGCCACTAAATTGGCTTCAATTCTTAACCATGATTTATGTCTTGCCTGAATACAAGTGTGGACCATCCAATCCAGTAATGTTTACTCAGTGAATGACCAGCAAAATTTAAAAATATGCAACACCAAAGTAACATCAAATGCATGAGATAAAATGACAACATAACAAGGAGTCTCTATAATAAAGTATACCATAAGCTACTATAATGGTATGTTAATAAACTGGGCAAATATTTAGACAATAAACTGTCTAAAATATTATAATTTATGAAGTAAAAATACTTTACTTTGTAGATTGTAATAAATTACTTCAAAACAGGAGAGCCAGTTTGGTGTAGCAGTTAAGACATCAGGCTAAAAACCAGGGGAGGGTTAGTTGTAGTCCTGCCTGAGGCACAAAGCCAGCTGGGTGGCCTTGGGCCAGTCCCGCTTCTCTTCAGGCCTTGGGAAGCAGGCCAGGGCAAACCACTTCCAAAATCTTGCCAAGAAAATTGCAGGGTCTTGTCTGGGCAGCTGCCAGGAGTCAAAAACTGACTCAAAGGCACAAACACACAAAAAACCAAAACCGAATGCAGTTGCTTGTACATCTGGCAATTCTCGCTCCATGAATTGCTGAAGTCTACCTTGCAGGATCTTGAGCATCACCTTACTGGCATGCGAAATGAGTGCCACTGTTCGATAGTTTGAACATTCTTTAGTGTTTCCCTTTTTTGGTATGGGGATATAAGTTGCTTTTTTCCAATCTGATGGCCATTCTTGTGTTTTCCAAATTTGCTGGCATATGGCATGCATTACCTTGACAGCATCATCTTGCAAGATTTTGAACAGTTCAGCTGGGATGCCGTTGTCTCCTGCTGCCTTGTTATTAGCAATGCTTCTTAAGGCCCATTCAACCTCGCTCTTCAGGATGTCTGGCTCTAGCTCACTGACCACACCGTCAAAGCTATCCCCGATATTGTTATCCTTCCTATACAGGTCTTCTGTATATGCTTGCCATCTTTTCTTGATCTCTTCTTCTTCTGTTAGGTCCTTGCCATCTTTGTTTTTGATCATACCCATTTTGGCCTGGAATTTACCTTCGATGGTTCTAATTTTCTGGAAGAGGTCTCTTGTCCTTCATATTCTATTGTCTTCTTCCACTTCTGCGCATTGCTTGTTTAAAAATAATTCCTTATCTCTTCTGGCTAACCTCTGGAATTCTGCATTTAATTGGGCATATCTCCCCCTATCACTGTTGCCTTTTGCTTTCCTTCTTTCTTGGGCTACTTCTAGTGTCTCAGCAGACAGCCATTTTGCCTTCTTGGTTTTCTCTTTCTTTGGGATGTATTTTGTTGCCGCCTCCTGAACAATGTTGCGGACTTCTGTCCATAGTTCTTCCGGGACCATATCTACTAAGTCCAGTCCCTTAAATCTATTCTTCACCTCCACTGCATATTCCTTAGGAATATTAGTGAGCTCATATCTAGCTGATCTGTGGGTCTTCCCTAATCTCTTGAGTCTGATCCTAAATTGTGCAATAAGAAGTTCATGATCGGAACTACACTCAGCTCCAGGTCTTGTTTTTACCAACTTGTCCCTGGGGGAGCTGGGGGTGTTGACGATCGACAGGAAGCTCTGGCATGGGCTGGTCCATGAAGTCACGAAGAGTCGGAAGCGACTAAACAAATAAACAACAACAAAAATGCAGTTGCAGGATCTATGTAATAAACCTAAGGTCTCCTATTTTTGTCACATCACTTTCTGTGCTGGTTTATATATAAATTGATTAATATTGGACACCACCCTGTAGTGCAATAGAGTCAGGTGGCCTATGAGTTTAATTAATTAATTAATTAATTAATAAAGCATACTTACCAGGTGACCGCAGACAGGAAATGAGAAAAAGGCAGCTGCAGTTATAGAATGTTGCAGCCAGATGGCAGAAGCAGATGCTAAAGAGACAGGGAAAAACAAATATAGTAACAAATCTGAAGAGAGGATTTCCTGCCCCCACCCCCACTTGTCACAGAAATTTCTGGAGAATTCCAGGAAAATGTCTCTCAATAGGACCAGAATCTGGCAGTGAATTACTTGGAAGTAAGAAGTGCCCCCAGTTCAGTTTTCCTATCCTGGTGCTCTGCTTGTATGTTGGACAGTGGGGAAAAGATCTGAGCTAGGAAACAGGCAACACAGACTGAAATCTGGATGTAGCAGATTGCTGTTGAAAATCAGCAAATATCAGCAAAAGGTTAGACTTCCCATGCTCCATGAATGTTCCCTTGTTCTCTCAATGATCTTGGGCTGGGTCTACCTCTCAGCCAAAATTCCCTCCCATCCAGGGTTCTTGGGGAGGTAATAGGGGACCCCAGGCAAGTTGTCCTGGCCACCTTTAAAGGACGCGGGATGGGAGGAATAAATATGCTGATCAATATCACATAAAGGGAACTGTGGGGATTGATAGGTACAGTATGTTAAGCCGTGATGTGGTTTGTTTTTCAGTTAATGTGTTGTGTAAACCCAACCAGCTATGGTTCATTCAATAAACCGTGGTTTAACATGATCTGGGAATCCAGTCGTTGTCTGGATATGGGCCAAATTATTACCTTCTTCAGCTCTCTTCCAAATCCTTCAGTTTCTCTTCTGCCTCTGCCAAAATCACTAATATCCATCAGTTTCTGAGAAAGTTGTGGAGTAGAAAACAAAAGGCAAATTATTACACTGATTTCTCCCAAAAGTATTTGGAGGCCCTGTGCCACTGATCCCAGCACAAGAAATTTCATGTTCTCCATCTGCTTTTTAAAAACAATCTCCGAGAGCATCCAAGCATAACATCGCAGCAAGCAGGCTACCCGTGTGCAGAAATTAATGGTTTGGGGTCTGGAACTGTGAAAGAGATTCTGCATATTCCTTTTCTTTGCCTGCCCCTTCTTTGTTTTGTTAAAGTCCTCAGGTTTTCCCTCTTCTGAAATCCTATTATTGTAGCTGATGAAGCTTCTGTAGTAGTAGCAGTATTAGTAGTATCTCTATTATAGGTCACAGACCCAGACAACACCAGAACACAGTATACACATATGATAAAAAAGCCTGTGATTGCACTTAGTCTGCATTGCTATTAGCAAAGCATGAGTTGTACAGACTCCAGTTACAAACTTAGCAACAGCAAAAATTGTTTCAGGGTCTTTATCTGCCAATAGAAGCTGTATATAAAATTACTCTGTTCATTTGGAGATGGGCAAATTATGAATATCTCATTCAAAGGAGATCAAACTAAGGTGGAAGGGGTAAACACTGTACAATAGAGATGCCAACATCCAAAATACCTTATATTTTCTACCTATAAGAACCTCTAGTACTAGAAGATGAAGTTAGATCAGCACTCCAGTCATTACCAAGTTGGAAAGCTACAGGAACTAATGGAATACCCACTGAAATATGGCAAGCAACAGAAGAAGGATCAGTAAAGGTTCTAACCAAGCTATGCTAGCACATCTGGAGAACAACACAGTGGCCAGTAGATTGGAAGAGGTTAATTACATTCCAATACCAAAAAAAAGAGACTTAACAGAGTGTTAAAACTACTGTACAATATCCTTAATTTCACATGCTAGCAAAATAATGCTTAGGATCTTCCAATGCAGATTAGAGCACTACATGGAAAAAGAAATGCCAGATACTCAAGCTGGCTTTAGGAAAGGCCAAGGAACATGAGACATTATTGCTGATGTATGCTGGATAATTGAGAAGGCTAAAGAATACCAAAAAGAAGTCACTATGTTCTTCATTGATTATAGAAAGACCTTTGATTGTGTTGATCACATTGTGGAACATCTCATTGTCCTCATGGGAAGCATATATACAAGTCTTGAAGCCATAGTATAGTCAGAACATGATGAAACAGACTGGCTCCAGGTTGGCAAAGGAGTGTGACAAAGCTATATACTCTTCCCTTATTTATTCAACCTTTATGCTGAATATATATTAAGGGAAGCTGGATTGAAAAAGATGAGTGTGGCTTTAAAACTAGAGGAAGAAACATCAATAACCTGCACTACTCTGATAACACTACCCCGATAGCCAAAAATGCAAAGGAACTGCAAGCTCTAGTAAAAAGGGTTGAGGAGCACAGTGAAAAACTGGGACTAAAATTAAATATAAAGAAGACCAAACTAATGGCAACAGGTAGAATACCAGCTTTAGAATTGACAGTGAAGATATCAAAGTGGTAGACAGCTTCCGCCTTTTAAGTTCAACCATCCACAATAAAGGAACAAGCAGTCAAGAAATACCCAACAGACTAACACTTGGTACAGCAGCCATGAAGGCTTTAGAAAAGATATTCAGATACCATGATGTGTCTATACCTACAAAGATCAGAATGATGCAAGCCATGTTATTCCCTTTGACACTCTGTGGAAGTGAGACTTGGACTTTGAAGAAGCAAGATAGGAAAAGTATTGACGTTTTTGAAAGATGGTGTTAGAGAAAACTCCCGAGAATACCATAGATAGCCAAGAAAACAAACCAATGGATCATAGAGCAAATCAACCCAGAGTTCTCACTCAAGGCACAAATGACCAGGCTCAAATTATCCTACTTTGGACACATTATACAGAGACCCAGCGCTCTGGAGAAGGCTGTAATGCTGGGAAAGGTGGAAGGAAAGAGAAGAGGATGACCAGCAGCAAGGTGGATGGACGCAGTTACACTGGCAATGCATGCACTGTTAGAAGGCCAGAAAGACCAGGTTATGGACAGATTGTCATGGCGAAAATCTATCCATGTCGTTGCTAGCAGTCAAAAATGACTTGATGGCATACAATCAATCAATCAGTCAAAACAAAACATGAGCCTGTGATTCAATAGTCCTGTGTTCACAAAGCCCTTCTGCACAGGGAATTTTCCATGATTTACCTTCCAGCAATGCCAATGGCAAGATATCAAACAGTAATAATGTGAACATCCTACAAAATGTATTTGTAAGTCAGTCAAAATATAATGCTGCCTTAAAGTAAAGGTTTGCTGTCTTCTATTTGTCCTATACTGAGATCCTCTGAGGACTACCATAGCTTGTTCTTGTCCCAGGGCCATCAGCCTCTCAGCTGAAAATCCCAATTATTGTAATTTATCTTCTATTTGCTGGTTCCAGGAATAATAATATTTATCTGTCAGAATAAGAATAATCAAGGAACCACGAAAGAGGAAACCATACCCCTACCAAATCTGGCAGGCCAAGCTACTATATATAAACAGGCAACAAACCCCATGCTCACTCACACTCATGATGTTACCTAGTTGAGTAATGAAACATCTGCAAGCAAACAATCAAACCCAGAGACCACCAAGAACTCCACAGTTCAGCCCTGAGCTACATACATTCTCTTCTGTTAGAATAGGATGTATCAAACCTTGAGGTTAAAAATCAGCCTTTAACATGCCATTATTTTCTGTTTCGGTCCCTCCCTCCCTTCTTTTTTTTTAGCCCTGCCTCCAGATGTAGGACAACATTAGCAATACATTTCAGCTCTCTTTTTTAGAAGGTTGTTTTGGACTCTCTCTAAGTTTATTATAGCTGATGGCTATGGAGCTCTGGCAGTGTCTTGGCTTCGAAAAGTTTCAGTGCAGCTGGTACATGCTCAAGCCTTTCTGGGGAAGGAGAAAGCAGAATTCCTGCCAAAGTCCTGTGGGCATTCAGAGCCACCTGAGCATCAGGTGTATGTCTCTCAAGCCCAGATATTTAAAATAGGGGACCTGCTCCATTTTATGCCCCTCGAGAGTCCAAGCCAGTTTCTGAAAGCTCCAGTGAGGCTTCCATAATAATTTCATTTCCATATCAGGATGTGTTTTACCTGATGTGCTTAATATCTGCATACCAAACTATTTTTAAAGACTCGGGTATAGGGTTAGAATAGAATAGGCAAACCCCTCCCACTGTACAGAGGTTTAGTATTTGCTATACAGTATAGCTGTAGAGGCTTCTGTAGAGCCTGGGATGTTACTGCTTTTTTGTTCTGATAGACTGAATTTTATAGTATTACATAATTTCACATCTGAGAGGTTTAGCGAATTGAAAGATACTATTGTATCTGTTTTATGTATGAGCTGTTTAACATCTATTGAATATAATGATCTTCCCACCCATTCTACAAATGAAAGAGAGATATGCCTGTGGAACTTCATTTCTGGTAGGCATTTGATGACAATAAAGATCTGTTAAAACTTGGAATTAAAACAATTGGTGCTGGAAGGAACAGGCAGGTTTGCTCTTCAACTTGCCTACCAATTGGATTTCCTACAGCCTCTTCCACAACCACTGTTCCAAGTCATCATCATATTAGCATTTCTATGCTCTGGAATGCCCTGCATGCATAATCCTGGTGATCTTTGTAAAAGAAAGAAGCCTGCAAGGTATTATCCCGCTACTTGGGTGGAGAGGAGACAGAACAGCAGGGCCATTCCAGTTGTTCCCTGAAGTGATATCTCCAAGCATTAAGGTTTGATTTTTGCAGTTTCTCATGCAAAATTTCTTCCTCTAAAGCCACAGGTCAGGAAAGTGTCAAAGGAATCACCCCAGGCTGCCCTGCGGAAACTGCCTCTTGTTGAGACTGGCCATTCATTCAATCAACATCCTCAGTCCCAAGCTTCCTGAAAGAGCAGACATTGCCTGGGGCGCCACAGCCGCCGGGCACTGAGAGGTGAAATGCAGAGTGGCCCCTCCTCCAGGCATGGCCATGAGCTCCTGGAACTATTTGCAAAAGGAGGTGATTTTTTTCCTGCCCAACCTCTTGCATATCATGGGTGTTTATCTCCTATCTTTCTTTGGCCCACACATTGCTGACACACAGACAAGAACAGGAATAATACATAGATAGGACCATTTGGATTGCTGAGAATTAGGGTTACTGCTTTACCAAATGTCCCTCCCTCCCTCCCTTTTTTTCTTTTCTTTTTCTTGTCTCCTTCCTTCTTTCCCTCCCTCCCTCTCTCCCTCCCTCTCTCTCTCTCTTCTGTAGAAAACATTTGGGAAATCCAGCCTCTGCAATTTGAGAGTCACTGGATTTTTGTAGGGTGCAGTCTTGAGGAGGTCCAGGGGTCCATAAATAGCAGGGGAGCTATGTGAAGCTTGCCCACCACCCTTTCTAACAAGAGGCTGGGCAAGAGAAAACAATTAACTTTAAAGTAAAAGGTTAAATAGAGGTAGCTATCTATATCAGAACCTACTTTTAGTTCTTTGTTGTTTATATGTTATATCCCACCCCCACCTTTCTCTGAGAATTTGAGATGTCTTACATGTTAATTTCTCCTACTTTTATTCTTATATCAACTGTCTGAGGTTGAGAGATGGTGAGTGGCTCAAAGCCACCACTTAACAAGACCAACAACCACAGCAGAACTCCTGTGCTGCTTTTCATGCAGGAGTTCCAAAGCGTGCACATTGTGCTTCCTCTTCCTGTTCCCCAGAACAGCAACCTGTTGAGGTAGGCTGGTCTGAGAGAACGGCTGACCCCAAATCCCCCCATATGCCTCGACAGCTGAGTCTAGACTAGAACCTGCTCTTCCCCCTCCCGGTCCAACACCGTAATGGCTATACCACACTTCTGTAACTGAGTCTTGGACATGGGACTCTGAAGTTACATTACTTTTAAAATACATATATTTCGTATTGGGTGGAGATGGATGAGCTGCAGAAATTGGAACCCCATCACTTTATTTCAAATCTTTGTCCTTTCTGGCTAGTGAAGCTGACCACTGCTGGACATGTAATTTGAGCACTAAAAGTAGTACAGTATGTGCTTCTCTGCAGATGGAGGAGGATTTTTGGTGCCCTCAGGAAGTGTTTGACCTTTTTTTTTTAATCCGTTCAATCGTGTCCAATTCTCGAAGACTGCCTGGACAAGTCCCTGCAGTTTTCCTGGCAAGGTTTTTTGGAAGTGGTTGCCCCTGCCTGCTTCCCAGGGCTGGGAGAGAGGGACTGGCCCGATCCCCCAGCTGGCTTTGTGCCTAAGGCAGGACTAGAACTCCTGGTTTCTAGCCTGGCGCCTTAACCGCTACACCAAACTGACTGTTTGACCTGTAATCTTGGACAAATGCTTGTCTTTCATCTGATCATTCTTGAGCCAGATATTGGAAAAGAGGGGATAACGCTTCTGTTGCAGGCAACCTTGGATTATTTTGATTAGCTAGATCAGTTTCAGTCTAGCTTCCAGTCTAGTTTAGAAATGGAAACAGTGTTAGTCACCCTGGTGGCTGACTTACATCAGGAAATGGATGGTTGGGGTGGAGAGCTATAACCTTGTATCTAAAAGTATCACCTCTTAGCAGCTTCCAGTACCATCAACCATGATACCCATCTTGCTGAACAGGACTTCAAGTGCTCCAATCATTTTGGAAAACAACACAAGAAAATAGCAGAGTGGGTAGACTTATATTCCTCTTTTTTAATGTCTTGGGGTTTTATTTCATCCACTATGTTTCCATTTACACAAAATTGCTGGTAGGAATCATCTAGAGGTGTTCTCTGGTACCATGATATGGATGAAATGAAGCTACTTGTTTAAACATGTAGTTGTTTTAGGGAACCATGAAAGAGCAATGAACAAGTGTCTGAGGGCAGGTCAGGGAAAACTACCTGATGATCAATTTTCTTATAGGTTTTACAGCCCACCCCAAACAGAAGACTCTGGGCAGGTTATAACAGTCTAAATATAAAATATATGGATTCTAAAATCTCCTCTAAGATGAACACCTATAACAACTAATTATGGCTAAAAGCTTGGTGGGGTAGGACTATTTGATTACTTTCCAAAATGCCATGCACTGAGAAAGTTCCAGAGTGTCTGGGCCACAGCAGAAGAAAATCGAAGTATTAGGAGCTAAATAATGCAGTATTTAAAAGGCTGGGCTTTGGCCAGTAAAATGTACTGATTTAAGAAGTTGGGCTTGGAGTAGATGGCCAAAGAGCTTATTGATTAGTTTTGAACTAATCATTCTCTCTCAGCACCTTCATTACAGAATGCATCTGCCCAGATGGTTACTTGGGCAGATGTTCATATGTTATATCTATTCCGTATCAATTAAACTGGCCACCTATTGAGTGTTTTGGCCCTGATTAACTGACTTCAGGCAAACTTTAGTTTTTGAAGTGCATTGGTACAGATTGTTGCAATTAAAGTAGTCATGTTCTGTGCTTTCCATGATCTTCCTATCCTGAACAACAGCCTAATGTGTGGGAAATAAATTAAGCAGGTAAAAGCTTTGGCAACAGATTGATGGGGAAAGGATGAACCACTTTATTCTCATGTCAAGTGACTACCAAAAATCTAAGTGCTGGGGCAAACAAGAATGGGCAACCTGTTATTTACCCAGACAGAAAGGTGACTGCTAGAGAAGAAAGCTATTATAACAGTGCATTGTCATGCAGGCAGTGAAAGTTTCTATCTATGGAATTTCTCCTTCCCTACAGGTGGTAAAGACAGCAGAGCTGCATATTGTTTTTTATGGATGGTTTACTCCTTTGGACAGGATTTTGGTCACAGTGGGCAGATAAACAAAGAACACCGACTGTGGTTTATCAAATAAAGCACAATTAGCTAGGATCATACAACATACTTCCCATATCCCAAATCAGCATTGTAGTTGCTACTTTATACCATCCATGTCCCTTTTTTGCATTTGCGTAGTCATTACTTTTGCATCTATTTTGTCAGTGTGCCGTTCACATTAATACAATGTACTCTCATTTCTCCCACTGCCATGGAGCATTCCTGGACAAGGGAATGTTTTGGGCCAAAGAAATTACTTGCCTGACTTACCTCCCAGCAGGAAGCTGGTCTAGACTGGACTGTGAAATGTGCTGGTGCAACAAAGAAATGCATGTCATTTCTATCATTATCACTAAGATTCCCCTCACAACTTCAACTAGAAATTGGGAACTTTTTTTTTCTAGCCCACTTTCCTGAAGTAATGGGGTGGAGGAAAAAGATACTTCTCCCTCTGCTCCCCAACTTTTAAGATGTTGATCTCAATATTGAGTCTTGCTTCTGAATAGACATTCACAAGATTCCATTGTGAGAATATACATGAATGTCCCATGATCGCCTTGTGCATTGCTCATATACTGGCAGAGCACCTGTAAAGACCAGGTTAAGGTTCTGGGCTAGAAACCAGGAGTCTGTCAGCAGGGCCACACCTAGGGTCTGTGTCACCCGGGGCAAGATTTAAAGGTGGCAGTAAAAAAACAAGAATGGGGTTGTGAATTGTGGGCTGTTGTAGTTAGCTGGAATTACACAAATAAGTTCTAGCAGACAAAAGTCTTACTTTATGTCTGTCCTTATTCCTTTATCTTGATGCTGAGGATAGGAGGAACATGCTAAATTTCTGCATAGCAACTTTAAAATGCAGAGCAATCACCAGGTTTTAATGCGTTAGCAACTAGAGAAAAGCAATACTCATGTACTGAAAAACAAAATGGGGCCATCATTTCATCAAAACCAAGATTCTAGTTCTGCAAATTATTTTCTTTTGAAAAAACATTTGATTGGCAAGGCATGGACTCCCTGGGCTTTATATGGCTACAGGTTTTTTTTTTGTTTTTTTTTTAAGTCTGTCCTACCATAAAATTGTTCTTGTGTTGAACAGCACCCCCCCCCCATTTGCTTTTGAAATGTTAGTCAAATGATGTAGTGGTGTAGGCTTTCAGGGCTGGTATCTGTTGGGCTTAGTGGACTGGTTTGGTGACCAGTCTAGTGGACTGGCTTAGAGGACTGGCTTAGTGACCAGTCTAGACAACAGATTTCCTGAGATTCTACACCAAGTCCATCAAGCGTATTTGAGCCTCTATAGGGGACTCTACTATTGGTGTTGGTGGAAAGGGATTTGACAATGGGGAAATGGTAGAGGTTTCTCTAGCACTTCAATTCTACTTTTTCTATGCAGAAACTCCTCAGAGATGCTGTGGATTTCATTAAAAATTGTTAAATTACCCTCCCTGATAATGGAATGCTGCCTAGATTAGGAGATACCTGCCCATCTGGAACTGAAAACAAAACCGCTTTCTCCATTCTTGCATGCATGATTCTGATCTTGCAGTCACAGTTCAGCCTGATGCCCTGGAGGATAGCTATTGAGGCCCAAAGAACAGGCAAGTTATTACCGCTGGACAAGGAGTCCTAGATAGAGCAGTTATCAGCTGCATGCCAGAACAAAATGCCCCAAACTGTAGGACACAGAATACTGGATTTCAGCTGAATGTTAGATTGCCTATGTAGTGGCATCTTCCCCTTCACTGGCAATCTTCAAAGAGAGGCTGGATAGCCACCTCTCCAGAATACTTTAGCAGATGTCACACTGAGCAAGGGATTGGACTAGATGATCTCTGCTGCCATTGCCAATACTGATCCTTAAACACAACAGCAGTTTGACAGTGGAAATGGGCAATGATGGGGCTTCCTTCCTGTATACAAGCTGGGCACCCATCTGTTGGGGATGCTTTTATTTCGACTCCTGCATTGAGTGGGTGTCAGACTCAGTGGCTCCTTCCAACCCTAAGTCAATGAAACATGTACAGTAAACTAAACAAGCTCAAGAACAGAACCCATTACAATTAGGTTTCATGCTTTTTACTATAAAACTATAGCATAAATCCCTTACAGCATATAAATTGAAAAACTAGTGACAACAGAGTAAAATACCGCGCATTAACAAAAAGTCTTGTGCATTCTACATGAAACAAACTTCCAGCAACGTATCATTAAAACCAACACTTAAGAATTCAGTAACCCTAGGCCAGTTTCTGAACCTCAGCAAGTTTAAACTATGTGGACTTTAACTTCCAGAATTCTCCAGCCAGCAGGGCTGGCTGGGAATTCTGGGAATTGAAGTCCATACAGCCTAAACTTGCTGAGGTTCAGAAACACCACTCGAGGGTGTACCACTTCCTCCAGTTCCCTCCCTCCCCGTCTATTTGGAAAGCAGGCATATTCTGACTTTTTATTCTGAAAAGCTGCTGGCAGTGCATTTCTCTCCTAACTCCGAGCTTTTTTGGTTGGTGATAACTTACATAACTGAAGACCTACTAAGCAGAACTAGTCAGAAATAAAACCGAGAGCAAAGCTTCATAGGGAAGAATCTTCTGCCAGCTACAATAGCTGTCCTCTCCACATGAATCACTCGCAGTACAGACTAACATATTGTTGCTCATTAAATTGTAAGAACATGGAATACAGACACTTTTCTCAATTGGCTGGAAATAGTGTCTGTCTCATTCTGATGACAATGGTGCCAGACTCTTGATAATTCTATAAGCAACTGATCCTTGTTTAAAGGAGACACCGTTGCTCTAGGTCTAATGGTTTGTGGTACGCAGGCTGTTAACAGTTGAGTGGGAAGTGATAAACTCTCACTGTTCAGCCAAGATGACTTTTGTCTTTAAGGTGACTAGCTATCATCAGGGGTAGAGAACCCACTGAAAGGCATTTTTTTCCCCTTTCTCAGAATTGCTACATTGCCTTTTCTGACAACAGAAATTAAATTCTAATTATCCTTTCGTTCTGTGAGTCTTGCATGTAAAAGTAAGAAAATTCAGTACGGTATTCATCCCTGGATTGTAACTGTATCTGCTGTTAAAAGTCTCAGATTGGCCAGATGCAAAATGGTCTCCATCTGTTGAAAATCTCTTACAAGCAATTAGATGAACAGATGTACTCAGCTAGCCATGTCCTTCTTTGCTTACAACAACTTTGTCAGGAAAGGAACAAGGACTTTTATGAAAGATCAAATCAGCATAAGACACCAGACAAAGGGATGAGTTCACAAGTCAGAGCTTCTTCCCAACCGCACTTGTGTCTGAACTCCAGCTAAATGATTAATAAAGTGGCATTAAGGGATGGGGAGGGGGGGAACCAGAGGCAAGCCATGCAGACAGGGCTAATGAATTCTGATGTTCCCTAAATTCTCATTTCCTGAATGAGAACTGCCTTCCATACTCGCATCGCAGTGCCTCTTCCTGGAGCCAGCCAGGACAGACCTGATGAAAGTTCAGAATCTCAGTCTCACACGCACACGAGCAGCATACGTAGTACTGCCTGTGCGAGAACAGGGTGCCAGGAAGAGCCTAGCTTTTGACAAGTGCCACGGTCCCTTTGCTTATGTATGCTGGAGGGAGTGGGAAGATGAAGGAGACTGTGTTAAAAGAAAGAAGAAAGACTACAAAAGCAAGAAGCTTAGGAGTCGCAGTTGCTGTGTGGTCCTTGAGTTTGTAGAGGGGCCTGATGGTGCTGGAGGACAGAGGGGCCTGGGAACGCTGTGGCAGCAGAAGATGCATTTGGGAAGGTATACTCTTCTTCCATCTTCACGGTAGCATACTCCATGCTTGCAGAGAAGCCAGGATAAAAATTCATCTTTTGGTGGCTGATATAGCTGATGGCTTGTGGGCTGTAGCAGGCCCCACCAGCTTTTCCAAAGAAGCTCCCATCCTCACCAACTGGATAAAAATTCTGGGGACTACTGTAGACCTGGTGGTCACTATTATAATTCTGGTTATTGCTATAGTTTTGATTGCTGGTGTAGTTCTCGTGCTCAGCAGTCAGTGAATGGATGTTCCTGGCCTCACCAATACTGTAACCTTCGTGGTAGCTTGGGTTTATGTCCAAATAATTATTCTGTGAGAAACAAGCAAAACAGAGTTGTATTTTGCATTAATGGCATTTATGTTCAAGAAGCCCCATATCCATTATGCCCAAATGTCTTCATTTTTAAATCTGTAGGCTGAGCCTTAAGACCATTATTATGTTAGGCATACATAAACAAACTTTGCACAGGTTAAGCCTTCATTAAATTATCTACTAGCCCCAGTTCTTAAGCAACTGGGGTTAAAAACAGAAGAAGCTGCCTTATTAGATCAATAGTCTCTCTAGGTCAGAAGTGTTCCCTCTGATCCAAGTCACTTCCTAAGTTTTCAGGCAGGGGTGTTTTCCAGTCCCACTTGGAAATGCAAGGCTTTGAACATGGGATCTTCTACATGTAAAACACACACTTCATCTGTCAGCTGTGTGCCATCTATCATCAGGCCCACAACAAAGACTGAACCCACGAGCATCTTTTTAATGGGTCAGAAGAACAGGCTGCCTAGTTACCTGAGCTTGACACATCCCTTTTCTCATCCACAAGGTTTCTTTCTGGGTTCGCTTAAACTTCATCCGTTGATTCTGAAACCATGTTTTTACCTGGAATGGGGTGAAAGGGTAAGATATCATTTGACATTGTCCCTCTCTGGGCACAAAGGCTCATGGGCAAACTCAGCTCTCGGAATACTGTGTAAATTTTTGGTTACTACAGCAGAAATATTTAAAAATATGCAGTGTGTGGAAGATATAGGTCAAGAAATTGCCTCCCCTTCTCACAATGTTAGCACTCATTGAGAATAAGTAAAAGGAAAATGCTTCTTTTGACAAAATTAAATTGTGGAATTTAGTATGATTCAATGTGGTGATGGCCTCTGGTTCAGATGTTTTTAACAGGAGACGGGATAAAATTCACAGCTAGAGTCTTGATGGCTCTTAACTACCTTAGGAATTGCAGGCAGACAACCTTAAATACCAGATGCTGAGGAACAACATGAAAGAGTTACTGCTCCCCTATCAGAATCTGTAAGCTTCCTTAATGCACCTGGCTGGCCAACAAAGAGAATGGCCAGGATGGTTAATTCATGCACCCTAACACTTCCAGTTTCTGGCAGCATCTACTAAGAGGGAAAAAAGCTGCTGGACATCCAGGTTGCACTTGGATGAGTTTGCCATTCTCTCTTGAGGTCTGAGAATGGAAGCTCTGCCTGGATGAACCACAAATTTAGGAAAAACTGTTCAGAGGACTCAAAACTATTTGAGAGTCTGTCAATCTTATTTTAAGCATCATCACCCAGGATTCTTTTCGGAAAATGCAGTTTAGATAAAGAATAAGAAAACACTTATGGTCAAAGATTATGCAACACTGAAGTTACCTTAAAGACTGTTGCAAACTGAAGACACTATTCTAGACACACACTAAAAATGCTTAAGAGCCACCTAGTCAGAATAACTCAAAATCTAACTCTGGAGGTTTATGCTTGGGGTTCAGGCTTCTCTAAACTAGATGTCCTCCAGACCTGTTAAAACTACCACTCCCTCATACCATTATTATTATTATTATTACTTTGTGCCTTCCACTCCTAGCGACTGCCTGGACTAGTCCCTGCAGTTTTCTTGGCAGGATTTCAGAAGCGGTTTGCCTTTCCTAGGGCTGAGAGAGAGTGACTGGCCCAAGGTCCCACAGCTGGCTTTGTGCCCAAGGGAGGACTGGAACGCATGTTCGCTGGGTGTCTAGCCTGGAGCCTTGACCACTACTCCAGACCGCCTCTCAACTATCATTATGAGGTCCAATTTTGGGGGCTGAATTCTGGCTGTGCAGGAAATCCTTACTTGTTTGTAAGTGAGTTTCAAGGCTGCAGCCAGTTCTCGGATCTGTTGTGGACTGAGATACTTTTGGCTCTGGAATCTGTGGTGCAGGATTTCCAACTGCTCTTGAGAGAAAGCTGTCCGTGTTTTGACTTTCCTGCCTCCTGGATTTTCCTCCTTGCATCTCTGGGGCGTAGAAGTCAGCTGTGGAGAAGAAGACTGTCTGTTGGGACTGGTGGCAGAGTCAGGGGTGTAAAGAATTAATATTCCAGAACTGGAAGACCTTGGAGAAAGATCTAAAAATCAAGCAAAAACAGCATAAGAGGGCAGAAGAGGATGACTTTTAAACATAAGGTTTATGTATAAAGAGGTATTTCTCACTATGCGTGATTATCATTGATGAAATAATGTGCAGACTTCCAGGCTACACTAAATACTTCATATAGACATTTCTTAGATTTCTATGAGATTTAAAAAATTGTGCATCCATGACCAAAGAAATTAACTCAGCATGGTATATCTTTTAATAGATTTTTAAGACCAAAAAGGTTGCATTTATTATAATCAGTAAAATAACCCCTATTTTTATCAATTGTGTTAGTCAAACCTGAATTATATATTAAATATAATATTACTGGCCATATTTAATATCAGATTGTTTCACCAAAAATTCTAAATTTGCACATACCTTTCCCAGTGAAATCAAAGAGCTTTATTTGTGATTTTATACCCATTTATTTTGCATGAAAGCTGCTCAAACTATGTTACTTCTGAGAAGACAGCATACTGTACTCAAATGTTCCACTAAAGACACGCAGTTCTGACTGGTATCCTTAGGTTTATGATATTGTAACATATTTCATAATATTTCATAATAAGAGCAACATCCATTGTTTTAAAATACAAACACACGATAGTGTGCTTTTCAGCATCAAAATGCCTCTTTTTAAAAAATATCGTTTACGAGAATAGGAACCAACCCAATATGCTCTGTCTCCGATTTGGAAAAGAATAATTTGTGGTCCAAACATAAGACGGGGAGAGGCAGGGGTGCTAAACCCCCAACCCAGAACAGGCGCGCCTCCCAGCACCAGCCTCCTATTTTCGGGTTTACCCTCGCTCGTGGGAAATCTTCCAATCTCGAGCAATCGCCTCATTTGGGAGGACGCCTTTTCATCCCCCGATCTCTCGCGCCCGTTTCGAAAGGTAGGCTGTAAATCAAGCCCGATTCTGTGCACGTGCCGACTCTTCCCGATTTCCCCTCCATTAAGTACTCTTAGCCGCGAAGGACCCAGTTTCAGCCCCTTCCCCTTAATCTAACCATATCCGAATTACTTCAGAACGCATGCTCAAAGTTCCACCGAAAGGTTTACGAACTGGGCTCGCACACAATTTTCCTTCTTTCTGGTCCTTTACGAACCAGCTATCGTGGTTTGTCAGCACTGGCTTGTTTGGATTAGCACGATGGGGATCCAGGCTGAATCTATCACCTTAAAACACGGGTTACATGAAAGAAAGCCAGCGTATTTTATTCTGAGCTACAATTCCACGTGGCTGAACCAACTCAAAATCAATTGCAGAGGCTCTGACCCCGAAGCACTCGAGAAACCGAACGCGTCCATTTAGACTCTAGAGCTAGGCCTTGATACATCTATCCACCACGGGCAGGATTCAGGTAAACAGTGAAGCACCCCATACAGAACGGTTCGATTTACACACGTGTAGTGGAGAAGAATCGCACTGTGGCCTAGCGAGGTACGCGCACGCCTCGCTCCCATCCCCAAGCAAGGGGACCGCTCGCCCCAGGACGCCAGGATATCCGAAGTGGGTCGCGCCTGCATGCGCGTTCTCGCACCCTTCCCCTTGGAGGCTTACTTGGGTTTTTGTGGGACGCCTTTTCCTCTACGTCGCCTAAAGCTTCTGGGGGAGGGCCCCCCTCGGAGCTGTGCACCGGCTCCTGCTCTTTTTCCTCCGGGGAAGGCCAGTAATACTGCTCGTAGCCCATTCCGGTGGCCGCCACTCCGGAGAGGTAGGCTCGATAAGCAGTATTTATGGCCAGTGGGGCGTTCATGGGTGGAGCGCGGGAGCCCGCGGGAAGAAGTACAGAAGCCCTGCAGCCTCCTTGGGGTACCTTTTATGGCCCGCCTTGCGGCAGACAGACCTTCCCGAGTCATTGTCATGTTAAAGGTGGTCTAATTGACTGGGAGTGGCCTGGGCAGGACCGGGGTGTGGAGGACAGGGGACGGAGAGGAAGAGTCGCGGCCTACCATCCAACACAGGTTGGCCGCTAAGCTACAAACAAGCCACTTTATGAACGTGTGAACCTGGCCAGAATGGAGTTAGGGAGAGGTAAAAGAGTGTTGTTTTTGCTTCTTGGATGGAAAAAAACGGAATGCAAATATTTCTGGAGAGAAAGGCTCCTTTAAATCCTCTGGAAATGGCTGCTAACTTCATGGACAAGTCCAGGTCATTTTCTTGGCAAGAGAATGGAAGGAGTTCGCTTCCTGCTGCGACGTTTTCAGTCTAGCCTGCAGACTTCTCCAAGTACTAACCAGGCGCTAAGCCGTGCTTGGATTTCGATTCCAAACCAGAGCAGCCGAGGGCTGTCACCTGCTGAGGCTCTGATAGACTAGGATTGCTTGAACTACAGTGACTGCATTTGTACAACTTGTGAAGCCGAAATGAACAAACTAAATGCACTTGTTGGCTTAACGTGAGGACCTTAAGAACATTTTAACCTGAATGGATTTGGTTGATTTTGGTTCAGTCAGCATAGTTTGTTAATTGTGATTCATGGTCATCCGTAAGTTAGCTTTTCTAAAAACAACAACAAAGGAAGTTTAGAAGCAAAGTGATGAAAGAAATTAATGAAGGATTTAAGAAATCCATCCTAATTCTTCGCATGTTTACTCAAAAGAAAATTCTGGTTAACTCAGGAATGCTGAAGCAAGAGATAGAGAACCTGTGAGAATAAATCCTTATGCTTTAAAGAGTTGGTTTAAATCTCAAGTAGACTGATCCCACAGACATCACACTCACCCTTTCAGCCACAAGTTCCCTGTTCCTAAAATTCAAATTACTAATTCAGAGGGTGTGAATAAGCAGATTTTGGGTTGTTTTTTTTTATTATATCGGAGTTGATGTAGTTAATCTTTCTGTACTTTAAAACCAACTTCCAAGGCCTTGCTCATTACCCTGCTAGCAGGACTGTTCAGGTTGGGGAATACAGTAAGCAGGAACTTCAGGCATAAATCCAAACTGAGACAATTCTCAACCAGGATCTCAAAGAATTCATAAATTTAACCTTGAAAGGAAGCTTTGGATCAGTTCGTTCTTATTTTTTTCCTATACCTTTTATGATTGTTTTGATAGTATTTGAAATTTTTCCAGTTAATTTGAATGATGATTTTTAATTCTAGTGAGGTGCTGTTGGATTTCAGTGGTTTCTTCATTTATGGAGCTGGTGATACTGTATCTTATGTAGTGTTAACTATTTTGTCTAAATGGGTTGTATCCTAAAATATATCAAAATCCCTTAATATAAAATAATCCAAACTTAAAAAAGAAACTACCTATTCTTCATGGAAGTGTGTGTACAGACGATTTTAGATCCAAAGGGTTGCTGTGCAAAAAATGGAGAACGTGTTGGTTTGCAGCTCTCATAGCTACCAGGAAAGAACTCATTTTGCAAAGGTGTGCTAAACTAATTGTGGCCCATTTATCATTATTAATCAATTATTATCTATTTGGGAGTAAGGCACACTGAAATAAGAATAGTAAGATGATACTGTGAACATGTAAGTATGGCTAATATTTTGGTGGGAAATAGAATGAAATAAAACACTGAACTCTTCAGGGGATTGCTACGTAATCCTCCTATCCTAGGCTTGTTCTGAAATGCTGCTTGTTGCATATTTTAGCCCGGATATCCTTACATTTTAAGAGCTATTGCAATGAAGGTTCAGGGATTTTTTATATATTTTCATGTGACCTACAGCTAATTTCTTAGAAGTAAATCAGAACAATCTATAGTTTTGGTCCATTCACAGGGTACTAAGAGTCAGTCTGAGTGTATGGGAGTTGGCAAAAGGAGACTAGGATTCCAAATTTCTGCCTGCAGTTATGAAGTTCCTATAAACTTTTGGTCAAACTACTCTGTAGTAGCCTGTGTTCCAGGAGTGTTTTAAGGATAACATGGAACAAACAGTATTCCAAGTCTTTGTAGGATTGCTGTTATTTCTGATTAATATTACAGTTTTTGATTAGTTTACCCTGTACAGGTTCTTTTTACATCTGGGACCCTAATTTAATTATGTTTACAGGGAAGTCTCACTCGGTATCTTACTGGGTCTTATTTTCAGATAAGAATGGTTAGATTATAGTTTATATTATATTAGTCTCCATGCTTGATGTTAACATTGTTTGAAATTTAATAATGTATTCTGCAGATTTTTAAAGAGGTAATGCATTTTAAAAGTATTTTAATTTTCTTTGGAAGATTTGTTATCTTTATAATTAACTGAAGTATAATGAGAAATGGGCAACTACCCTAAAGCTTGCTCTTGTTTTAATATAAAATACTATGCTAAACCTGAAACAAAGCAACCAATTACATTATGGGTTGGTGTGGTTTGTGAGCCAGCCTTCCCCAACTTTGTAACTCCTAGAATATCCAATCAGGACATTCTTCCACTCTGAGGGAACATAGCTAGCCCATATGGTGGGCACCAGACTTAGAAAAATTGTGGTAGAGTAAATACTCATGTGTGAAGAATCTTTAAAACGCAGTATTATGTTCCACGTCAGACAGAACTTAAAATGAAATATAATCTAAATGCTGTTGAAAACAGCGAGGTGCGTTCACATATATTTATTTGAATTTGATCTTGACCACATAAGCACATTTAAGGCAATATCTTTTTGATCCAATAAAAAAATAAGCAAAGAATGCAATCCTGCATTTCTAAACTGCATGGGAGGAACTGTAGTCAACAAAAGCTTAGTCCATAATAACCAGGTTGCTCTTTAAGGTCTCATAAGATCCTGTGGTGTTGTCTGCAAAAATTTACTGTGATGACCAGCTTGGTTTCCTAAATTGGTTTGGAAACAATTTCATTGGGTAGAAGCACTGATTTAATTTTATGTAGTATTTAGATTTAGTTCTGCAGGTACTCTCCTTGCCTGTCATTAAAACAATGTCATCTTGTGGAGCCTTGGAGATGTGGCTTTTACGTGGCTGCCCTGTCCTGTGGTATAGCTTCCCTCCTGAAGTTTGCATAGTCTCAATTTTATTGTCATTTTGGAAAAATGTGGCTTTTTCTGCAGGCCCTGTAGCAGGGCAGCCTGCTGTAATACTGAGATTTATTCCTTAGTTCTTGATGTTTCTTTCCCCAGTATAGCTGGCTAGCAAAATAGATGATGATGATGATTTACTGTTTTCTATTTGTTTTAATGTATTTAATATGCATAGATAATTAAGGTGACTTATAAATTGATGAAAGAAATAAAAAGTGCATGCCGCCCTCTTATCCCTCATTTCATGCAACTCTTTGACTGTGTTTTCTAAGGCTACAGTATGCCTGTCTGAATCGGGAGGAGGTGCTACAGTCTCTGGCTTTGCAGTGATGACTTGGCTTTTTGTGTGTCAAAAAGCTGCTTTACAGATTAACATTTGTATCAAAAGCAATGTTCTTTTCTGTGTTTGACATCAAAAGAGGAATACTGTAACCAGAAAGAGTCACTCTAAACATTGACATTTCCTTCCACTTCTGGAAGTGTCAAAGGGAAGTCACAGAATGAAATAGCTAAACAGGAATGAAAAATGAAGTTTGATTTAAGGCAGTGTTGTTTGGCACACTACAAGCGTTAATTTACAGAGCTGTTCTAAGATGATTAACTTACTACAAATTAGCGTGGTTGTCAGTGGTCACTGTGCTGCTTTTACATACGTTTAAGCTTTTATTGAATGATCACATTGCCTTTTTAATACATGTTGGTAATCTGCATTTCACTGCCATTTCGCTATACTTTTTAAACTATTTTTTCCCTACTGTAAACATTTGCTTGTGCGGTCTTCCTAGAGGAGAAATGTTTATATAACCGGGGGGGGGGGGGAGTGTGTGCTAGTCTTAAATGCCAAAGCCTGTGCTATTACAAACAGTCAGTGATGGGTTACCAGTTCTGGGCTGCAGATGTCTGGCTGACCATTCGATAGGCTAATCAAGCAGATGGGTGGTCCCAGAAAGAACATTTCTAGTGCCCCAATCTAGTGTTTTTGCTCTTCTTTGGTAAAGTATAATGCCCAGAATTGGAAGCAGAACTTGAGCTGAGGTCTGACAGGAGCCGAATAAAATAAAATGATTGCTTACTGGATTTTGAAAAGGGTGCTTCTGCTGCTGTAGCATTAAATTGTATTTGTTGGTTTTACAGCCATATCACCTGGTTGGCTCATATTCAGTTTGCAGCCAACTACTATTCTGGGATCTTTTTTTTTGAACTGCTGCTATCAACAAACCAATTAGGCTGTCATTAATGTGAATCTGATAGGTGTTCTCAGCCTTGTATCTGTCTGTTGAGTCTTGTTTCCTCAGACTACACTTTGGGAAATGCTCTTGTAGGGTGTGGCTAGTTTTATGTCATCATCAGAGTTGGTAAGCACCCCTTCGACCGCTTCACAATTATCATGCCATTAAGCCCACACTTAACTAGCTTGCTAACTAGAATGCGATGGGACACTCTATCAAACGTTTTCCTAAAATCAAACAATGCAGCCTTTCCACAATCTGCCCTTGGAGATTTAAACCCATCTGGAGGAAAGAGATGTTCCTTGACCATGTTTTTATCACTCTCAGGGTTCAGGGTTACCTCTTCATTCTGCTCTCTACAATTTCCTGGTGGAATGTATACTACTTTGCTGGAGGAGACTGAACTAAAATAGGAGTTGAGTTGAGCTGAGCTGAGCAGCCTTTTCTTTTTACCTTGTGGTGCTTGAACTGCTGGATTGCCTGTAGATTCTGGACTATGCTCCGGCCAAAAAGCTAGTGCTGCAAAGATTGAGTGATGTGAATATGAATCTGAAGTCAGCTCACTAGATCCTTCTATTAGATGCAAGTTCCTGGGAACCAGCCAGTTTCTTGTACACTCTCACTTCCTCCTAAGTTGAAGAAAGGGTTTTGTAGAGCTAGGCTCCAATGACCACATGGGAGGTAAATCAACATCCCTGTATTTCAGTGTATGTACCCTTGCGACTCTGGGGAAATTGAAATAGTCCAACATGTCTTCCTTTACTGTAACATCTACAAGTATCTTTTAAACACCATTATGACTCCCCTTTTACTGTGAGTGCTGGGAAGACTGGATGATTTCTATACCCCTTACCTCCTTTCAGACGGAAATTGTGACGCCTTCCACATGATAGCTAAATTTATTACTACAGCAGTTAAGACTAGGCAACAATTAACTTCAGACTCAAGCTGACAGCAAAACTTCCTTGGAGTATTTCATTTTTCTTTCCCTTATCGTTCTCTCTCGCCTCCTTTTATATAACCTTAAATTATGATTATAATAAACAACTAAGGTATTAAGTAAACATAGGCAATCAATTATGCTCAAAGTATTCCAGGTAGAGTTTTATTATTTTAGTGTAGACATCTGCATTTTATCACCACATTTTTAATTGTCTAAATGCTTTAATAAATTAGTATTTTAATACTCTACTAGGCTGTCATACAACAATAACGTTGGGGGTGGGCAATGCAGTTTTGCGCTCGTTCACCTCCTTCCTCCAGGGCCGGTCCCGGTTGGTGGTGATAGGGAGCAAGAGATCCGACCCTCAACCAACCCTTTGTGGGGTGCCACAGGGTTCGGTTCTCTCTCTGCTCCTCTTCAACATCTACATGAAACCTCTGGGCAAGATCATCCGTCACCACGGGATGAGGTATCATCAATATGCTGATGATACGCAATTGTACATCTCCATCCCGGGTGAAGTAAGTGATGCTGTGACTGCCCTCTCTCGGTGCCTGGGGGCTGCAGGGGCCTGGATGGGGAACAACAGGCTTCAACTGAACCATGGTAAGACGGAGTAGCTGTGGATTAATGGCTCCTCTGTATCCAGGAATTTACCATCTTTAGTTCTGGATGGGGTTGCACTGCCCCAGACAATCCCGGTGCGGAATATGGGGGTCCTCCTGGACTCACAGCTCCTGCTCGAAGAGCAGGTGGCAGTCGTGGCCAGAAGGGCCTTTGCGCAACTTCGTGTTGTGCACCAGTTACGCCCCTTCCTGGATCAGGAGTCCCTCTGGTCAGCCTCTCATGCCCTGGTCATCTCCCATATAGACTATTGCAATGTACTGTGGCTACCCTTGAAGAGTATCCGGAAGCTACAACTGGTCCAGAATGCAGCCGCGCAGGCAATTCTAGGTGCCCCAAGATTGGCTCATGTAACACCTTTGCTGTGTGAGCTACATTGGGTGCCAGTTTGCTTCTGGGTCCAATTCAAGGTGTTGGTTATCACCTTTAAAGCCCTACATGGCATGGGGCCAGGCTACCTGAGGGACCGTCTCATCCCCACAACATTGACCTGCCCCACCCGGTCATGCAGAGAGAGCATGTTACGGACCTGTCTGTAAGAATTCCATCCGGCGGGGTTCAGGAAGCAGGCTTTCTCTGCAGTGGCTCCTGCCCCTCTGGAACATTCTGACCTCGGAGGTGAGACAGGCCCCCTTGCTCCTGGACTTCCGTAAAAAGCTGAACACCTAGCTCTGCCATCTTGCTTGGGGCGGGAAGGGGAGTACTCATCCTTGGGGATGGCTGGTTCCCTAAAATGGCCCTCATATATACACGAACTGAATTAGAATTTTCATTGCCATCTGGATTTTATTTTATATTTATATTTATATCTTGTATTTATATTTTATGTATTATTTATGGTTTTTATTGTATTTTAAATCTTTTACTTTTACTGTAAACCGCCCAGAGTCCCTCCTCTTGGGGGAGATGGGCAGTGGCAAAATTTGATTGATGAATAAATAAATAAATAAAGCGTTGTGCTTACTTAACAGTTAAGCATTTCTTGCAATTTTTGCTGACTTACATACTTTAAATATGTCTAGTACCCCAGTTCCTACCTGCTGCTTTTACTTTTCCTCTCCTCTCTTGTGTAAATTGCTCAGCCACCTTTATCCCGTTCCCCTTTCCCCACTGTAATATTGTTACTGAATTGTACCTATATCTGGTTATTGTCTGTAATAAGGCATTTGATATGATTTGATCTTGCAGTGCTTTGTCATCTTCATCAAGCAGCTTTTACTGTCAACCTGCTGTACCTAAGAAGCCCTTTTTTAAAAAAAAATCAGTTTATTTTTAAAGCATCCACTAACTATAGTTCATTCTGAGCTTTCTTTTGCTCACATCAGTCCTTCCTTTGTGACCTGGTCCTCTTTCCATTTCCTGTATGTATCCTTGTTTGTTCTGAGATCTTCCCTAAGCTTTCTGTGGCTATTTTTCTCTGCCTTCCATTTTTTGTCTTATTAGAATTGTTCGCAATCATGCTTTTAGCTGCTGCTTCTTTAGGAACTCCCACCTGTTTTGAGCTTATAGTCTTGCTGTTACAGTACAGTGTGATGAAATGATATTTCTTCAGATTCAATTAATTGTAAATGATCAACCTAGCTGTTGTTGGTGGTGATGGTAGGAATCATTGGTGGTGGTAGGAATTAGAAGGCCCTCTAACTGCTTACTCAGAGCAGGATCATGTAGGTGATGATCATATGCATTTAAGGCTCCAGCATAATGTGTTTGTGTGTGTGTGTATATATGTGTGTATGTATATATGTAGGTTTATATGCTAGCTGAACTATATAAACCTTAAACAAATTGAGAAACCCACTTTACTTCTGTGCTTTAGAGTTACCAGGCTGAGTCAACCTTCCCACTGTTTTTGTTTTTCGATCCTGCAGCAATGTTGTCTCTTCTGCAACTCAAGTTTCATCTCTTTTCTGGGCTTTCAGCATTTGGAGGTGTCCCATGAGATCTTCATTCATATAAACAGTGGGTTCCCTCTCTGCAATGGGGAAGCAGGTCAGGGAGAGGACAAACTTCCCTTCCTATTAAAACCATAGACTCCGGATGACCTGTAAACGATGGGACCATTGAGACTTTTGTTAGTACCATGCAGACAGCCTCCCTTCAAGCTTCAGCAAAAGGAGAAGGTGCTCATGGACAGAAGAGCAAAATGAACAAAGGATGGGGCACTTGGTGGCTCCTTAGCTCAACTTGTCAGATTGTTCTTTGGAAGGGGGAAGAGATTTGGGGAGGGAAGTAGGAAGATTCTTGGCTAAGTTTACCCTGCTGCCTTTAGAGGGAGATGGATATGTCTGTGTTTCCTGTTCTGTGTCCTAAAATTTTGATCTTTATTTCATACTGCCCTAATTATTAAAACTAGCAAGCTGCATAAACCATAACAACCTCCCAACAAAAATGCCACCAATCACCAAGATACTTATTTCAGAACAAGTATTGTTGGCCAGAAATAATCTCTATTCTTAGATATGGCAAGACCAGCTCATCCTATTAACATGCATGTTACATTGCATCATACTCAAAATACAGGGTTCTTCAGAGTGGCATCACCAATATGATGGGCCCTCCCCTATGAAACACTTGGCTAGGAGTAGGAATAAGGTGAGATTTGTGGGTTCACCTTCCTGCTTTTGGGTGTAGGAGTTTTGTTTTTGTTTTGGTGGTGCTGGTGGTTTTACATTCTAATCCAACCAGGAATTTAATTTTTATGAAAAGCAAGGTATAAAATAGAAATAATAAATATCAGAAACTGGGACCTCAGATTATCTGGTTTTAAATAATCCTACAAGACACTGAAAAAATTACAAAATCAGATACATGTTTAGCAGAAAGCAAGTCTAAATACTATGGGATTTACTTCTGTATCTGTGGTTTAATTATGATTTAATGAATAACCCCAATCAGGTTTATACCGCATGACAAGTTATTAGTCATGATTTTCCAGTAATGACCGGGTTATGTAATGACACACTAAACCAAAACCAAACAAAATTATGGCCAATATTTTGTCCACAGAGTTGTATCTACCTGTTTGAAAGCTGGGACTGTCATTTGCAACAGTTACCCTTTTCTTTCTCAGTACTTCTTGGCATCTTCAATTTAAATGAAAATATAATAGATTATTTTGATTTTGTCTCCCATCAGTGAAATTTTATATTTTATAGTGGATTTGAAAAAGCTCCAGTTTGCAGTCCTTTGCACATTTGATGACACATCTCTTTGAAGTCAGTGATACTTATTTAAGACAGAATTCTGTAAATAATTGCTTCAGAATAAGGCATGTAGAGGTTGTACTTCTGAGCAACTTCCAAATCAGCTTTGAATTTTAGTTGGTGATTTGACCTTCTCCTCAAGAACCTGCCTGTTTTTATCCCCCTTTCTGTCTCCAGAAATGTCCACACACATGCATAGAGATTTTTAGCTTTGCTCAGTCACTTATATGCCTCCACCTCATGGAGCTATTTACCCCAGCTTGGGCTAGGGTGAAACATTCACAAGCAGTTAACAAATACTTGAGCCTCAGGCTCCTTTGCTCAAATAGCTGTTCTCCATTTGAATAGAAACCTGGAAGCCATGGAGGTCAAGTACTGTGGAATGGAAGTGGCGGGCCAAGGTCTGGGGCTGAAGGAAGAAAGCCATTTGCCTGCTTTTGTTAGGTGGCTTTCCTGAGGGAGATAACAAGATAAAAGGTAAACCAGAGAAGATGGCATCTAGGCTTGCTGGCTAGGGTTTTGTTTTGTTTTGCTCTTTGTGCTGGGCCTCCATTTGCAGTTGCAAGATAGGTGGTAAAAATTCAGCTGCCAGGACAGTCTTCACCTGTTTAGTTTCTATATGTTTGTCTTATGTTTGCTTCTGTTTTTCTTCCTATTGCCTTCACAGTATTGAAATTAGCTTTTTTTCATTCTGGTGCCCTTTGGACATTTCAGACTGCTACACCCATCACTGCAGCCATCACAAGCATGCATGTCATGGTAAGTTATTTATTTTTATGCAGTTTGCTATAAAATAAATTATCAAATTGTCCTACTTTGGACACATTAGGCAAAGACCTAGCTCTCTAGAGAAGGCTCTAATGCCAGGAAAGGTGGAAGGAAAGAGAAGAAGGGGACGACCAGCAGCAAGGTGGATGGACTCAGTTGCAGTGGCGATGGGCGCATCATTCGGAATCCTAAAAGAACAGGTTAGGGACAGATTGTCATGGAGAAAAATCTATGTAGTTACTAAGAGTCGACACCGACTTGATGGCACATAATGAAAAGAAAAGTTTATAAAGCCTGTCCCACTCAGCATAGACTCTGGGTAGCATACCATTAAAACCAATACTATATCTAAAAAACTGATAAAATAGTATGACATGGAGCTAAACATAACAGGGAGAGCAGCATGACATGACCAAGGCAGACCACATACCAAATGGGCACAATGCCAGTATATACCAAAGCTTGGGGAAAGCTGTCCCATCAGATGACATTGCTTAACAAAGGGGACTGAAATATACCTGCTCTGTCAGATCTTACGGGGTGGACAGAAATAATGGAAGAAGGGTGGTCTCAGATAGCCAGGCCCTATGCCGTGAAGGGCTGTATAGGCGATAAGCAGCGCCTTACATTGCATTTGGAAGCTTAAAGCTAGCAACCACTGCAGTTAGCATAGTAGAGGTGTTACATGGGTGTACCAAGGTGTGCCCATAACTGCTTGCATGCTACATTCTGGACCAGAATATGGAATCGGTTTGTTACTGCCTTCTTCCAGGATGTAGCAAACCATAGCAATTAAAAAATACTTCCAAAGTGTTTCACATGTATTCAGATGTAATGTGTGAATACAGTCCACTACTCAGTGCTGCTGTGTAATGATGATTTCCTTTGGCTGTAAACCATGTGAAAAGGGGTGATTTCCAACCTACTTTGACACTTGGCGTGCCATTCTAACATAAGGCATTGGCTACCAGGAATGTGTATCAGTTGCAATATGAACCTGTAGCTGGTGATCTTTGGAAATTAGAAAAAGTACTTTGAAAGCTACAATGAAGTTTTGCAGCTGACTTTTGCAGATAGCATACTTGCCACGTTTTCCCTGCAACCTATCACACCGGAATGCTGGTTGTATTGGCCAAAGCCCTGTTCATGTATGTCAGTTAATAGGCCCAGTAGGTCAGTATTGTTTTTTGCCTGATGGTTTGGCGTTGATCCTTGCTTATCTGAATATGGGCTGGTGTTGTTTTCAGGAGGCAAACCCCACACTTCTAGTGCTGATGATGTTACCTAGTCAGGTAATGAAATGTCTGCAAGCAAACCACCAAGCTCAGAGAGCACCAAGGACTCCACAGTTCAACCCTGAGCTACATACTGTATATTTTCTTCTATTATCTCTGTGTGTCTATTGATAGCTGATTTGTCTGAATGCCAAGCAGAATTCAGTTAGTAAACAATACTCTAATCAAGGAATCACCAAGGAGGAAACTACACCCCCACCAAAACTGGCAGGGCAAGCTACTGCATATAAACAGGCAGCAAACCCCACTGATGATGTTACCTAGTCGGGGAATGAAACGTCTGCAAGCAAACAACCAAGCTCAGAGAGCACCCAGAACTCTACAGTTCAACCCTGAGCTACAGATATTCTCTTCTATTGAGACAGATGATAGGCAAGGAGGGTGTCATAACAGGCAGTCATCAGATATGAGCATCCCAGAGCTTGATTTGTTCATTGTGCATCCCATTGACTCATCCTGTGATGCACAATTTCAGCCCTTGGTAAGGAACAGCATTGCAAGTGTTAAGTCTGGTATTTTTCTTCAGCGTGAGTGCCACCAGGAGAGAACTGCAGCCTTCAGGATTATTGTCCTGTGGGATGATATGAGTAGTCTATCCCTCCCTGGATTGTGGGGACCAGTGGCCCATCCTCCTCCCACTGTGGTCATTTTTGCTGATATGCCACTGTTTCTTCCTCCTTAGGTGCTCCTGCTTGCTGCCCTCTCAGTTGTCACCAGATGATGTTTGCACAGATGGCGCACGTAATGTCCAGCTAGGTGCCAGATGATGTGAGTCAATATCTCTGAATGTTGTCATCTTGTGGGAGGGTCTTGCCTCCCACCTGACTGCTCCCACTCGTGTGCCACTCGTCCTTTCCTCCTAGGCGCTGCTGCTGGCTGCCTGCTGCTGCTCCTTTCTGTGCAAGATCAACTGGGATGCACTTCTTTGCACATTGCATATCTGTATGGGTACAGGAGCCACAGCTGATAGACTCTCCACACTTACGTTGGTCATAATAATTGTACCTTATGTGTGGTTGATTCTTCTTAGGTGCTGCTGCTGCTGCTGTTCAAAGAAGGCACTCATCCCTGGTTGCTGCTCGCCCCTGTTTCCAGCAAGGTTTGGACACCCAATTCCCTACTATGTTGATATAAGTTGGTGTCAGCCCTGCTGGCATTGTTTGCAGCGGAAGGAGCTGAAGCTTTGTCTGCAACTACAATGAAAATCCTACCCCTATTTTGCTGTCTTTTCCACCAGGTGCTGCTCAGCACATAAGGCATGAGGCCTAGCCACAGGCTCACAGTGTTGCCTTGATGACTGACAGAATCCAAGTGCAGCCGTTGAACCTGTGCTGATCCTTGCCCCTTCACAAGTCGAAATGGCTGATAGGTACAGCATGTATACATGTGTGAACATTATTACCTATTAGCCTTTCGATGATGTTCCCTGCCCACTCATTTTATCTTCACTGTTTTCATGTGTGTACTACTGGTCTGCATCTAGTTTTGTATGAGCCTCTGGGTTGATTTTTAGATGGCAAGGTTTTGCTTGGCTCTGGATGCCAAGAAAATAAATTGATATGCCATATCTCTTAGGAAATATAAACAGAACTTCAGATAGTGAGCTTCAGTGTGCTGCTGGAATTGTAAATGGCCCTGTGGTTCATGCCAAGGCAACTCCACTTTCAGGACAGATGGATTGTTGCAAGCAGCGTGAGCAGAAAAAAGGTTGCTTCTGTCCCAGGCCAGCACCAGGAAGAGTGAATTCTCTGGGCCTCAGTTGGGAATATTTGGCACTGTTTTTCTTCCATAGGTTTTGTTTGAGCTGCATGTCCAGGAGATGAACTCCAAAGTAGAGGGTTAGTGCTGTTGGTGGTGGTGGGTGGCAGTAATGAAGACCATCGTTCCATATTGGTTAAATGGTCAGACATATAGCTGTGGTGACTTGCACTACCATCACATGAGCAGGTGGGAGAGCATTCAGAACAGCAGGTGTGAGAGTAAGTACTGTGAATGCTGTTCAGCTACCTTCCCTTTGCTACCTCTCTTGCTGCAACTATAATCAGGATCCCCACTCACTTCACTCACATCACAATGCTTCTTTCCTTCTGGGTGCTGCTCGGTCCATGACTGGAGGGTCAGCCATAGACTGACAGAGTTGCCTTGGTGATAAACAGTATCCTAATGCACCCTTTGAACCTGGGTCATTTCTTGACCACTTACTTACCTGACCTACAGTGTCTGTTTTGCTGAAGGGCCACATTGTACAGCTGAATAACCCTCTCCCACTCAGTGATGTTCCTGATCCTAGGTGCAGGTTAGTGGGGCTGATGATGTGACTGTTGTGTGACCTGAAGTCAGTGAGTATGGAAAAGCACAACTCAGACAGGAAGAGCTACTCCCCAGGAGAGCAGAAAAACTAAAGAAGACCAGGAGGTTGTAAGCAAGGCAGTATCCAATTGGCAAGTGGCAACAATGGGAACCCAGATGAACAGTGGTTTCAGACATGTGTCACTGTTCTGCTGTGAGCTACTGTAATGCCTGCCACCGCTGTTCGTCACACATTGCTGGCAGTAGAGGACAACAAGCCAACAGGAGGGGTCAGAGAGGGGAGTCGGAGTGGCTCATGGATGTAATGTGTATAAATATGTCAACATTGTTCTCTGTGAGTGCTTTGCCATCCTGCTCCACACTCTTCATCTTTATTGCTTTCTGTCTTGCATGCATTTAGTGCAACTTGTCTGTACCTGGTTTTGTATGAGTGTTGCAGGCAATGTGTGCAGGAGTGAGGTTATTTCTGTCCCAGGCCAGTACTAGGAAGAGTGAGTTGTCCTGACTTCCTCATCTGGAAGTATTTGGCATTGTTTCCTTTTCTTGTTTAAGGATCTTGTTTAAGGATGAGCTCAGATGACAGGTTGCAAGGGAACAAGGTAGTCCTAAGAATGATGGTGGCATGCCAATTTGCCATTATAAAATGGTTAAGCATTAGTAGAGAAGGTTGTCCTCCAGTTTCTCTTTTTCTTAATCTAGTTCCCTAATCTATGTGGCTATTTAGGCTATTTGCACTTCCTGTCCAGAGGTCATTCCTTTTAGATCGTGAATTTCTTTAGTCAAATTTACCAAGATGTGATTCTGAGTCTGTGCTGTGGCACAAAGCTGACTGGGCATCCAGCATGTTGTCTGCGTTGCTGTGCTCTGAACCTGAGTTTCTAATTCTTTTAGGCATTTAACCAACCGTTCATTAGGCTTGCTATCCCACTGTTCTATGTCTTTCCCCTCCTTTTAAGCCTCCATTTGACTAGATATTTCTTGACTCATTGATTGCATAGTGCTCAAAACATTTCAAAGTGTGTATTTTTACCTTGAAGACCTTGCCTGGAGTTTCCAATCTATGCATTAGCCCTTGCCCAGAATCTATCAATGACGCCTTTTGGTCAGGGTTTTCAGTATTTGGCCTTGGTGGTCATGCAGGACATAATTGGGTATGGTTAGAATAGCGGTACTCTGCACCCTAGTTTTTAACTGGTGCGGTTGCGTTGAACACAATTTGCCTCAACTAGTTCCAACTATGTCAGTTTATATTGCAAGTGCTGTATGGGTTTGTTATCCCAGAAAGCCATATTCTCTTCTCAGTTTTTCAATTCTTTTGACTCAGCCATCGTTCTAGGCAAATCTCTCACATATCTAACCCTGGAGTTGACTACTTTCAATCCTGTCACAATCCTAGCTGCAGTGGTTCTATCTAGAAACTACATTGGATTTTAACCTGGCAGCTGCCACACTGTGATTGGCTGGAGCCAATCAGCTTTAATTGCTGATTAGTTGCTATAGGCTGACAAATGTGCGTAAGTGTTTGCATGACATTAAGATTGCCATTGGCAGCAATGCATTCAGACATTCCAGGAAAATCACTTGAAATCCATGGGTGGTCCCTTAAATAAACTTTCTCAGTTCATATCAATTTAAATAACTAGAAATTTTGTCCCTTATTTATTTAATAAAACAACAGAAGGAAACAAATAGGTAAAGAAAAAAAACAACACAACAACAAACATACAGTATATAGTATATAAGGGCTCTTTATACATGTGTATGTGTATATGAAATTTTGCACAACAGTTTCAGTAAAGGATGAATATATTTCATTGCAATCATTCATACAAAATCTATATTTGTAAGCAACTTATCCATAAATTGCAAGGAACATCAGGCCTTCAATCCACTGAGTAATTGGGTCCTTAAATTTAATTTTCTAATGTTGCAGGACAAGTCTCTTAGCAATAAGAATGTCTTGGTGGATCCATTTTTGTTGTCCAACCATCAGTTTCCATATAATAGGTAAGTAGTTCAAAAGAATGTAGACAAACACAAATGTTAAACCTTGTATCAAAGTCAATTACTACTTCCCAAACCGTAATAACTTTTTGGGGGTACTTTCAAGTCAGTCTTGACTCCTAGTGATAGGTCCATGCAATTTTCTTGGAAATGTACTAGGAAATGCTTTGTCTTTATATTCTTTTGGAATTTTTTCAACTACCTGGTCTAGGGCTGAGAGAGAAAGACTGGCCTGAAGTCAGCTGGCTTCCATGCCTAAGACAGGAGTAGAATGTGGGTCTCCCAGTTCCTAGATCTGCGCCTTAAATATTGTACCAAACTGGCTCTTGATAAGAGGACATGGCAAAAATCGTTTTAATAAACTTTAGGACATGGCAATTTTTTTTTTAATAAAGCAGTATTCTCATTGCCATACCAACAACCTGATGATTTACTCATTCCTTTTCTGTACCAATTGCAATGGGGTGTTATAGTAAAGGTAAAGGTTTCCCTTGACATTAAGTCCAGTCGTGTCCGACTCTAGGGGGCGGTGCTCATCTCCGTTTCAAAGCCGAAGAGCCGGCGTTTGTCTGTAGACACTTCCATGGTCATGTGGCCGGCATGACTGCATGGAACGCCGTTACCTGCCCGCTGAAGCGGTACCTATTGATCTACTCACATTTGCATGTTTTCGAACTGCTAGGTTGGCAGGAGCTGGGACTAGCAACGGGAGCTCACCCCGCCACGCGGATTTGAACCGCTGACCTTCCGGTCGGCAAGCTCAGCAGCTCAGTGGTTTAACCCGCAGTGCCACCGCGTCCCTTTTAATAAGGTGTTATAAATCTGAAATACAATTTTTCATTCAATAAGATGTAATCTAAGATCTGTTTGCATTTTTGATACTGACTAATATTAGGACACTTTCCCATTATATAGAGAAAATGAAGATCTTGAATCCCTTATTCTTTAAAATATCAAAATGATTTATCAATAACAGGTATATATAAAGACTAATTGTGGATTTGTTGCCTGGTTGGATTTAGTGATTATTTGAATGAATTGTCTTTGCAGCTGAAAATGCCACCAGTCCAAACTGAGGTGTCAATAAACGTTGTATTTGTGAATATTCCCAGTGGGTGGCAATGAATACATGAAATGTATCTTTTGGGATAGAAAATGATACTCATCATTATCATCCTTTTTTGTTTTTTGTTGCCTGAGTCAGTCTTGAGTTTTGGCAACTAGAAGGACAGGTCTATGCATTTGGGGCAACATTTCAGAAGTGGTTTGCCAGTATCACCTTCTTGGATACTTTTTTTAACTTCCCAGTCTAGGGCAGAGATTGAATGACTGGCCCAAAGTCGCCAATTGGCTTCTGTGTCCAAGGGAGGCCTCCCCATTTCTAGCCCATCACCTTTAACTACTTGCTAATCTGAAACTCAATTATCCAGTAGTTGATTGAAAATAAAAATCCCAGCATCCATCCACCTCTATCCATCCAGATAAGCCATTTTTAAAATTAGTTTTAATGTCTAGATCAATTTTGTATGAGAGAAAGGGATTAGAATGCAGTTTTCAGAAATAATACACCATAACCTTCAAAGCAATATGATAGGAACAGTTGATATGTTTTGAACCCCAAACAGTTTAATTATCTAAAGATGCTGCATATGATTATTCTGAAAGGGTCCAGGAAGGAGAATTTATACTAAGTTGAAGGTCAAAAGGTAATGATATACAGTAATTTAAGATTTGGAAAACCAAAGCTGCCATCTTTAATTGACAATTGGGAGATGACCAATGCCTGAAGCTAGAGGAGGGGGAGTTCTCCTGCATCTCTTAGCAGCTTTTTAATAATATCTACTATAGTATCCTTCTGGACAGTCTGGCTGTTTTGTGGTGATTCTGGTCCTTCCTGCTGGAATGTGTCTAAAGAGTGATGCTGGGGGGGAACTACTCTTTGACCCCAGTGGGATCTATTTGGTCACCTATATTACTCAGTATCTACACAGGGAGGTCATTTTCAGGGGGTGCTATCAACATGCTGATGACACCCTGCTCCTTACTGTCTAATTCCATGGAAATTATCTGTGCCCTTAAGTGGTACTTAATCTCGATAATGGGCTGGATGAGAGAGAGAAAGCTGAAATTAAATCCAGAAAGGAAGGAAGTGCTGTTGGTAAGGACAAAGTTGGACTGGAATTGATGTGAAGTTTATTCTGGATGGGGTTATACTCCCCCAGAAGGTTTGTGATAGATATGCAAGAAGTATGTATGTATCAACTGTGACTCTTCCTGAGCTGGCTGGATTTAGGAACAGTTATCCATGCCTTGATTAAAACCCTTCTTAACTATTGTACTGTGTGTGGAGCTACCCTTGAAAAGAGTCTGGAAATTGCAGTTGGTGCAAAATGTAGTGGCTAGACTTGTGACCAGTGCAAGGTATAGGGATCATATGATGCCTATACTGAAAGATCTGCACTGCACTGTTCGCCTTCTGGACACAATTCAAGGAGATGGTGCTGGTCTTTAAAGCTCTAAATGGCTTAGGACCTGACTATCTGTGGAACCACGTTTTCCATTGTGAGCTTGCCCAGTTATTTATGTCAGTAGAAGTCCCTCTGAAAGTCTTCCAGAGACCTTGGTCCAAAGAACATATGTACTCTGCGATATATGAATTTCACCTTCCAGGGTCAATGATCTCCATATTTACTTTTCTCCTTCTCTGTTAAGCAATATGCATCCACAAATCAACTCAAAGCATGATAACGTGGTACATGGGAAGGCACCTTTTCCTGTGTGGCTTCCAAGCTGTGCAATGCATTCATAGGGAGATGTGTTTGGCCCCCACTTTCAACAATCTTTAGGAAGATGGCAAAAACACATCCCTTCTACCAAGTTTGTACTTATTAATTTATTTCTATGTTTGACCTTAATGTTGATTTGAACTGAATTAATGTTTTTGTTTTTGTTTCTATTATTTTCATATTGTTTGTTGAGGAACCAGAAAGAAAGGGAGAAATTAGTTGATGACAACGATGATGACGAGATTTTTTTTCTACAGTTTTGGTATATTGCACAGTTTATTTCATTTCATAACAACTGTTTTTTTTCTATCCCCTGCTTCCTGGTGTTTGTAACCTATTCTATCTCCAAAGGAAAATGTGCCCCCATCCTAACTTTAGTCCAAAAACATTTGTAGCAACAAAACTGAAGACTTCCTCCATCCCCACTGTTGGTCCTCTTGATACTGATAGGTTTTCTGGTCATTGACCCACAGTGTCTTCCCCCTGTGTTTAATTGACCGTTCCAGCATATATAAAGTTCACTTTAGATCTGTGGTAAAACATATGTACACAGTGATCTACGTGTAGCAACTGAATGTAAACTTTAGAAAAAGTAAGCCTTCCTCTGTTAGTACATATTGTGAGGAAGGTCAGCTGCAGTGACTATGCTGAATTCTCCTACCCCTTGCCATTTTCTTTTCTTCCCACATTTGGCACCAAGCCAAACTATCTTGATAACAGTTGTCAGTGTCTCCAGATACTTGGACTAGTCTTTTCCAAGTGGTCATGCTGTCTGGGGCTAGTAGGTGATGGTTCAAATCATCCGTAAGCACTGGGTATTCACAGACCTTTTTTCAGCAAAGGATCGCCTTGTCGTGGTGCTGGAGCTTGAGCACCTCAATGATGCCATGAGCTAAACCGCGAAGGGCCACCCAAGACAGGAAGGTCATGACAGAGAGGTCAGACTAAATGTGATCCCTGGGGAAGGTAATGGCAACCCACCCCAGTATTCTTGCCGTGAAAACTAAATGGATCAGTACAACCAGAGATATGTCGGTATACCATCGGAAGATGAGACCCCCAGGTCAGAAGATGGTCAAAATGCTACTGGGGAGGAACAGAGGATGAGCTCAACTAGCCCCAGACATGATGACGCAGCTAGCTTAAAGCCGAAAGGACAGCTAGCGGCTGACGGTGCTGGTGGTGAACGGCGAATCCGATGTTCTAAGGATCAACACGCCATTGGAACCTGGAATGTAAGATCTATGAGCCAGGGCAAATTGGATGTGGTTATTGGTGAGCTGTCAAGATTAAAGATAGACATTTTGGGCGTCAGTGAACTGAAATGGACTGGAATGGGCCACTTCACATCAAATGACCACCAGATCTACTACTGTGGACAAGAGGACCACAGAAGAAATGGAGTAGCCTTCATAATTAATAGTCAAGTGGCTAAAGCAGTGCTTGGATACAATCCAAAAAACGATAGAATGATCTCAGTTCGAATTCAGGGCAAGCCATCTAACATCACAGTGATCCAAATATACGCCCCAACCACAGATGCTGAAGAAGCTGAAGTAGAGCAGTTCTATGAGGATCTGCAGCACCTACTGGACAACACGCCTAAAAGAGATGTTATTTTCATCACGGGAGACTGGAATGCTAAGGTGGGCAGTCAAATGACACCTGGAATTACAGGTAAGCATGGCCTGGGAGAACAAAACGAAGCAGGACATAGGCTGATAGAATTTTGCCAAGACAATTCGCTCTGCATAACAAACACTCTCTTCCAACAACCTAAGAGATGGCTTTATACATGGACTTCACCAGATGGACAACACCGAAATCAGATTGACTACATCCTTTGCAGCCAAAGGTGGCGGACATCTATACAGTCGGTAAAAACAAGACCTGGAGCTGAGTGTAGTTCAGATCATGAACTTCTTCTTGCACAATTTAGGATCAGACTCAAGAGATTAGGGAAGACCCACAGATCAGCTAGATATGAGCTCACTAATATTCCTAAGGAATATGCAGTGGAGGTGAAGAATAGATTTAAGGGACTGGACTTAGTAGATAGGGTCCCGGAAGAACTATGGACAGAGGTCCGCAACATTGTTGAGGAGGCGGCAACAAAATACATCCCAAAGAAAGAGAAAACCAAGAAGGCAAAATGGCTGTCTGCTGAGACACTAGAAGTAGCCCAAGAAAGAAGGAAAGCAAAAGGCAACAGTGATAGGGGGAGATATGCCCAATTACATGCAAAATTCCAGAGGTTAGCCAGAAGAGATAAGGAATTATTTTTAAACAAGCAATGAGCGGAAGTGGAAGAAAATAGAATATGAAGGACAAGAGACCTCTTCCAGAAAATTAGAAACATTGGAGGTAAATTCCAGGCCAAAATGGGTATGATCAAAAACAAAGATGGCAAGGACCTAACAGAAGAAGAAGAGATCAAGAAAAAGTGGCAAGAATATACAGAAGACCTGTATTGGAAGGATAACAATATCGGGGATAGCTTTGACGGTGTGGTCAGTGAGCTAGAGCCAGACATCCTGAAGAGTGAGGTTGAATGGGCCTAAGTTTGTTGTTGTTGTTTATTCGTTTAGTCGCTTCTGACTCTTCGTGACTTCATGGACCAGCCCACGCCAGAGTTTCCTGTCGGTCGGGGCCTTAAGAAGCATTGCTAATAACAAGGCAGCAGGAGACGATGGCATCCCAGCTGAACTGTTCAAAATCTTGCAAGATGATGCTGTCAAGGTAATGCATGCTATATGCCAGCAAATTTGGAAAACACAAGAATGGCCATCAGATTGGAAAAAATCAACCTATATCCCCATACCAAAAAAGGGGAACACTAAAGAATGTTCAAACTATCGAACAGTGGCACTCATTTCACATGCCAGTAAGGTAATGCTCAAGATCCTGCAAGGTAGACTTCAGCAGTTCATGGAGCGAGAATTGCCAGATGCACAAGCTGCCAGACTGCTCACTTGAGGGAACAATATTAAAGGCAAAACTGAAATACTTTGGCCACATTATGAGAAGACAGGACACCCTGGAGAAGATGCTGATGCTAGGGAGAGTGGAAGGCTCTTCGCGAAGCTCTGGCGTGGGCTGGTCCATGAAGTCACGAAGAGTCGGAAGCGACTAAAGAAATAAACAACAAACAGGGAATCTATTCTGAAGTTCTGAATGGTACAGATTTTGCACTTGAAGCTGCGAAGAACAGCTGCTGCAGCCTTGAAGCTGCGTGTTAATGGACAGCAGCCGAACAGTGCTGTTTAGATACTGTGTGTGCAGTTTTACTAATAAGTCAACATTAGTTAAGAAAACTCATCTGCAAAGCTGGCAATATGCAGTCCTCCAGATACGGCTGGACTGCAGTTCTCACAATTCCTTGGGCAGAACTAATGGAGTTGAGATTCAGCAATTTCTGTTATTCATTCCTGTTTCCTGTGATGCCCTGTTCCTGATTCTAATGGAGGGTCATGCTTCACTACATTCCTAAGCTTTAGAGACAAAGTTCTTGGTAACAGCTAGTCTATCTGTCTCTCTCAAAACCATGACAGTAATATCCCATGTCAGGAAATGATGGGAGTTGATTTGTGGATCCATATTACTTAATTATATCCAGAGAAGGAGAAAAGTAAATATGGGGATCATTGACCCTGGAAGGTAAAGTTCATGTATCGCAGAGTACATATGTTCTTTGGAACAGGGTCTCTGGAAGAGTATTTAAGTATCTGCACCAGGACTCCAGTGTTGGAGTGTGGATTTAACTTCTGCCGCCTGTGATAGGACAAGTCATGGGGACAGCCATCCTACTTTGGATCCTGGCTTTGCTGTCACAATCAGCTTTGGTCATTTCAGATCCGTAAGATTTCAGTTTTTTGTTTCTCTTTGCTCAGTCAGTTTCACGGGGGAATATGAGTGCAGATGCAGCCATAAGAGCAAGAACAGAGCTTTTGGTATATGTGAGCGACTTTAGTTCAGAATTCCCAAAGTGAAGTGGTGGTGGGTTTTAGAGGCAGGGTAAGCAATGTGGTGTCTAGGGCCATATCTGACTCTCTTCGACTCTGTTTCATTCTTTCACTCTTCACTCTGTTTCTGACTTTAAAAAAACTTAATGAATGAATAAATAGATAAATGTGAAGCAGGGAACTAGTCTCACTATCATCTTCATTTCCATGAATGCCTTACCCCACAGGTTGTTTGTAAGTTAAAAATAGTGGGTGAGGGCTTTTGTTTGGTCATATACCAGCATGCCTAGAAAAAAATGCAAGGGTATTATGGGTCAGTAGAGAGAGATCAAGGGAGCACGATGTATGTAGTGGGCAAGGCAAACGTCTTTAATTTGTCTTGCTCCCCTTGGCAGGCTGGTTTTTGGAACGAGCAGGCCTTTCCATGCAACCAACCACTTTATGAGTGCTGGAAATTCCATACATTCACTAGGCCTTTCCTATTCCGGAAATAGTACTCTGCTCAACAGGATGCAGCTTAATCCTATACATGGTTGCTTGGGAGAAATCCCATTAAACCAAACAGAACAAGCATGTTCAGGATTGCAGCCTTGTTTTCCTTGGGAAGAGAGCACTGGAGAGTTTTCACAAGTTGTTTAAACATTGCTCATTTTATACATGTATAGACAGAGCCTCAGTGAAGGGAGTAAGAACTTCTGGAGACAGAATTCCAAAAGTCACTCAGGCATCTTCCACATTTGGAGACATTTTCCAATCTCCCACCAATGAAAGAAAGAAAAAACCCAGATGGCAACAATATTGAGCACATCAGGGATATGGAACCTGTAGCTCTCCATGTGTTAGTGAGTTACAACTACATCAGGCTGTCTGGGCTGCTGGGAATTGAACCACTAAGATCCGGTTGACTGCAGGTTGCCTACTTCTCATATATATCTTAGGGCAATTCTATCCAGCGGCCTAAGCTGCTTGTCTCATTGCTTTTGTTGTTGTTTATTCATTCAGTCACTTCCGACTCTTCATGGACCAGCCCACGCCAGAGCTTCCTGTCGGTTGTCAACACCCCCAGCTCCCTCAGGGACGAGTCCGTCACCTCTAAATATCATCCATCCACCTTGCCCTTGGTCGGCCCCTCTTCCTTTTGCCTTCCACTCTCCCTAGCATCAGCATCTTCTCCAGGGTGTCCTGTCTTCTCATTATGTGGCCAAAGTATCTCAGTTTGGCCTTTAATATCATTCCCTCAAGTGAGCAGTCTGGCTTTATTTCCTGGAGGATGGACTGGTTTGATCTTCTTGCAGTCCAAGGCACTCTCAGAATTTTCCTCCAACACCACAGTTCCAAAGCATCGATCTTCCTTCTCTCAGCCTTCCTTATGGTCCAGCTCTCGCAGCCATATGTTACTACGGGGAACACCATTGCTTTAACTATGCAGACCTTTGTTGTCAGTGTGATGTCTCTGCTCTTAACTATTTTATTGAGATTTGTCATTGCTCTTCTTCCAAGGATTAAGCGTCTTCTGATTTCCTGACTGCCGTCAGCATCTGCAGTAATCTTCGCACCTAGAAATACAAAGTCTTTCACTGCTTCTACATTTTCTCCCTCTATTTGCCAGTTATCAATCAAGCTGGTTGCCATAATCTTGGTTTTTTTGAGGTTTAGCTGCAAGCCAGCTTTTGCACTTTCTTCTTTCACCTTCATCATAAGGCTCCTCAGTTCCTCTTCGCTTTCAGCCATCAAAGTGGTATCATCTGCATATCTGAGATTGTTAATGTTTCTTCCAGCGATTTTAACTCCAGCCTTGGATTCCTCAAGCCCAGCATGTCACATGATGTGTTCTGCGTACAAGTTGAATAGGTAGGGTGAGAGTATACAGCCCTGCCGTACTCCTTTCCCAATCTTAAACCAGTCTGTTGTTCCATGGTCTGTTCTTACTGTTGCTACTTGGTCGTTATACAGATTCTTCAGGAGGCATACAAGATGACTTGGTATCCCCATACCGCTAAGAACTTGCCACAATTTGTTATGGTCCACACAGTCAAAGGCTTTAGAATAGTCAATAAAACAGAAATAGATGTTTTTCTGAAACTCCCTGGCTTTTTCCATGATCCAGCGGATATTGGCAATTTGGTCTCTAGTTCCTCTGCCTTTTCTAAACCCAGCTTGTACATCTGGCAATTCTCGCTCCATGAACTGCTGAAGTCTACCTTGCAGGATCTTGAGCATTACCTTACTGGCATGTGAAATGAGTGCCACTGTTCGATAGTTTGAACATTCTTTAGTGTTCCCCTTTTTTGGTATGGGGATATAAGTTGATTTTTTCCAATCTGATGGCCATTCTTGTGTTTTCCAAATTTGCTGGCATATGGCATGCATTACCTTGACAGCATCATCTTGCAAGATTTTGAACAGTTCAGCTGGGATGCCGTTGTCTCCTGCTGCGTTGTTATTAGCAATGCTTCTCAAGGCCCATTCAACCTCGCTCTTCAGGATGTCTGGCTCTAGCTCACTTACCACACCGTCAAAGCTATCCCCGATATTGTTATCCTTCCTATACAGGTCTTCTGTATATGCTTGCCACCTTTTCTTGATCTCTTCTTCTTCTGTTAGGTCCTTGCCATCTTTGTTTTTGATCATACCCATTTTGGCCTGGAATTTACCTCCAATGTTTCTAATTTTCTGGAAGAGGTCTCTTGTCCTTCCTATTCTATTGTCTTCTTCCACTTCTGCACATTGCTTGTTTAAAAATAATTCCTTATCTCTTCTGGCTAACCTCTGGAATTTTGCATGTAATTGGGCATATCTCCCCCTATCACTGTTGCCTTTTGCTTTCCTTCTTTCTTGGGCTACTTCTAGTGTCTCAGCAGACAGCCATTTTGCCTTCTTGGTTTTCTCTTTCTTTGGGATGTATTTTGTTGCCGCCTCCTGAACAATGTTGCGGACTTCTGTCCATAGTTCTTCCGGGACCCTATCTACTAAGTCCAGTCCCTTAAATCTATTCTTCACCTCCACTGCATATTCCTTAGGAATATTAGTGAGCTCATATCTAGCTGATCTGTGGGTCTTCCCTAATCTCTTGAGTCTGATCCTAAATTGTGCAAGAAGAAGTTCGTGATCTGAACTACACTCAGCTCCAGGTCTTGTTTTTACCGACTGTATAGATGTCCGCCACCTTTGGCTGCAAAGGATGTAGTCAATCTGATCTCGGTGTTGTCCATCTGGTGAAGTCCATGTATAAAGCCGTCTCTTAGGTTGTTGGAAGAGAGTGTTTGTTATGCAGAGTGAGTTGTCTTGGCAAAATTCTATCAGCCTATGTCCTGCTTCGTTTTGTTCTCCCAGGCCATGCTTACCTGTAATTCCAGGTGTCATTTGACTGCCCACCTTAGCATTCCAGTCTCATTGCTGCTCCTACCAATTTAACAAATTCCTGCCTGGATTGCAGTTGGTTAACAACATGGCCTGGTTGGTGCTCAGTCTGGACTGAGGGTGGCCCTGCGCTTTCTCCTTGGCCCATGGCTTCCTGAGTGCAGGACCAGATGATGTCATCCTAGCTTATTACAGATCTAACCCCCCCATACCTGATTCGAAGCCTCACTTTAAACCGGATGTTTCCTCTCCTGAGCTGTCTTATATCCTTCCAAGCAGATGGCCTGTAGTGCTTGCTTCTGCTCTAGTGATAGCCCATCTTGGACTGGTTACAGTGCCTGGTGTACCCCCTCCCTCAAGTAGCTGGTTGCTGCCTTGGTCAGCTGTTTTGTCTTAGGCTGCTGTGTTGTCTGCTAGTCAACAGCTGCCATTTTATCATCTCACTGTTGATCCGACGATGGCTGTTAGATCAGTGAACTTTCCTTGCCCCGTGGCTTCCCATCTCCTCTGGAAGCTCCATCCAGCCCTCACATTTCTCAGTGGGCACCTTTTGGTTTTTGCCCAGGCTGTGTGAAGCATCCTCCCATTGCTTTCTCTCTTGTCTGTGGTATGCAATGGTACTTTTTTTAATTTTTAAATTGCAGTATAAATATATAAAGCTACAATATTTCAGCAAATGCTACTTTGCAGCAATGAAGGACTGATGGTTCAGGTTTGAAGCAAACTTTCTAAGTTTGAAGGTGGAACAAAAGATGAAGGAGAGGAGACTCCTCCTCCTCCTCCTCCTCCTGTAGCCAGTCAAAGCTTGGGATTTTGCTAGACTCAAGGGAAGCACAATAGACCAACTGCTCAGAAGTGTTTGAGGTGACTCAGGAAGGAAAATAATATTTCTGAAGTGGAGGCTGGAAACACAGGCAGGGGGTGGACTTGCACTACCCTGGAGGACATCATGGTTTCTGCACTCAGGAGTCCAAGAGAAAGTGCGGGTCTGGACTTACTCATGTTTCCCACTCTTTAAAAATACCAGTGTTATTTCACAAAGAGCAGTGCTGATAAATTAAGTTGACCAAAATAGGAGAAGGAACACTAGGGCTTTTTGTAGGCATCTGTGCAGTTGCACTTGCTTTCTGGCAAGCTGGACCAGCCAACAAATGTGTAACTGTGCTTGGCAGTCAGATTTGCACTAATGGGGGAATTGAGTTTTTTCAGTGACAAATATTTTAATGAGTTAGGTAAAAGTCTAATCAGTCAAAGACTAAGAATTGCTGAGAAAATAAGGAGAAAGGGGTATAACTTGATTTAAATTTGGCTGGAAGTATTAGCTTCTTGAACTCAAATAATCTGGAATGCCCCCGGGCCATGAGATAATCCCTTTCCCTTATCTTCCAGTCATTACATGGTGGTTTTCCCAGGCATACTTCATCATCCCAATATGGAAAAGTTTTGCATATTGCTACGCTCCCTCCAAGAGACTAACCACCTCTTGGTGACCTTGGAAACGAAGACTCAGAACCACACCTTGGCGGAGAAGGACGTGGAAGCACCAGGAACCTTCGAGTGTATCCGCTTCCAGGCAAGTTGCTCCATAGGAAGCGCTCAGCCTTCTTAACCAGAAAAAGAGCCAGTCTGGTCTAGTGGTTAAAGCAATGGGCTAGAATTCAGGGGACTGAGAGTTCTGGTCCTGCCTTAGGCCTGAAAGCCAGCTGGGTGACCTTGGGCCAGTCTCTCTCTCTCAGCCCAACCCACCTCACAGGGTTGTTGTGGGGAAAATAGGAGGAGGAAAGAGTATTAGGTATGTTCGCCGCCTTGAGTTATTTATAAAAACAATAAAGGCGGGATAGAAAATTTTAAAAAAGAACACTCCTGAGGGACATGGGCAGTGCTCTCACGGGTAGCCCTGAAGAAAGGGATTTGTTGTAACTATCACCCCCCTGCTTCCACCAGATTAGCAAAACTCTCCATGAGAATTAGTTCCATGTAGAAATTTTATTTCTGCCGGTCACTTCTGATGGCATGGAACAAGCAGGGGTTTCTGCAGGGTATGGTAAAAAAAAAGAAATTGGCATCCACGGTGGCGTGGTTGAAGCTCCACCTATTATTTGTGTGTGTCACAGGCAGAACTTCAATTACACGGTTGAGGCTGCCACCTTGATTTTCTTGACTGTACACACCTCTGGAATGAGGGTAGGATAGGCAAAAATTGGCCTCTAGAGCAGGATTTCTCAACTGTGGCAACTTTAGGATGTGTGGACTTCAGCTCCCAGAATCCCAGGCCTGTGGGCCTCTCAAAGTTAACAGGGTTGAGAAACAGTGCTCTAGAAGAAGAGACCAATCTAGTAGCCTCCGGATGTATTTGGGAAGCTTTCAAGGATGGCAAGAACACCCCTCTGCTTGTATTTCTCCACAGCTGCTGTTGAGAGGTGGTGCCTGATGCTGCGGGTGTTTGTCTTCCTCCTCAGCAGCTGTTGAGAATCTTCTTCATTGATAAGAGAATAATCACACTTGCTTTAGCTGTGTTAGCTCTGTAAATATCTGGGAGATGCACATTACAACAGAGGACAAAGACAGCAAATGAAATTATAGGAATATAATTTTAAAGTAGAAGGAAAAAAGATCCATAAAATAGCAGAAAAAAGTGGTTTTAAAAAATAAAAACAAAAACATAGGGAAGGCAAGAACATGTCGTCTGTCTTTCCTAGAGGCAACTCCTCCTGTGGTATATATTTCTTCTTTCACCTTCAGAAAACCAACTATTCCAATATTGCTTTCCTTAATAGATATTCTGTGGTCAGAAAAATGATGGGAAAAGTACATGGGGGTGGGGATTATCCTCTCTCAAAGTCAGTGAATGAGGCTTAACCGTTGCACAATAAAGGAAATTCTTTTACTCCATCTCCAAGGGAGCAAAGAACTAAATGTTTTATTCCCCGTGATATTAATAAATATCAGAGTCACCTGACCTACATCCTCAGACCACAAATTAATTCTTTTATGAATGTTATTTTATTATAATTTATATTGGTCTTACAAATACGTTTTTAAGCTTTAAACTCACAACAGTATTAGCTTGTGTGCACAGTCATACTGATGAATCATATAAATTGTGACCCGTTCACAGTCTGAAAGGAAAATAACCAACATTGATCGATGTTTAGTTTAAATTTGATTCATGTTCAGTTGTAAAGGACTTTCTCGGCCTGGCTGTTTTTGGATTCATACAGCAGGAGAAACCATAATGTGGTTTACTTTTGACGCAGTATGTTGTGTAAAACCAAGCACTTACGAAACCACAGCTTATGTCTTAACACATAGTGCAAACCCAGCCAGCTATGGTTCAGTCAACAAAACAGCGTTAGCTAAACCAAAACTTCAGGTGGTGTGTCAGCTTGGAGTTTAATTGAACAACCCTTGGGGAAATAGCCTCCATGCAAGGAGCAGTCTTCTTGTATTGGTGGAGTGTGGGTACACTTAAAAGCCTTTGTGTTAAACTGATTTTTTTCTTTCTTTCAGGCCCCAAGCTTTGTTCCCACAAGCAGGACTTTTTATGGTGTAAGTTTTGTCCCACCTAACAATCCTTTTTCTAATAATCCAGCAATTCCCATCATTAGAAGGTCCTATATTAATCCGAATAATCTCCAAACAGCATCTGTCTAGCTGTGGAAGGACTAGCATGACTGAAGAAAATGAAAAGAGTCCAAGGGGAGGGGGAGAAATGGAACAAAGGTATTCAGGGGAAACACAGTTTTGAGCGTGACCAGGTGTGTATGCAGAGACACCCTCCTCAGTGTCAAATGATGATGCCTTCACCTCACGTGAGTGCATGGAAGCTGGTGTCTTGACAGTGTAATGCTGCTTTTCTCATTCTGAGAGCAGTGCTGCATCCGAGGGGCACCTCTGGGTGCCTGCATCTCTAATTTGAGACCCAGCTGGGGGAGGGGGATAGTGCAGCGAGTGGCTTTCTGTTCTCAGCCATCCCATTGATAGAACTGCTCTTCTCCTTTGCATGCTGAAGGAAGAAGCAATGGCCAATGTGCACGTTCTGATCCAAAAGGGCAGCACTGTGACCTTTGAGGCTTGGAAGAAGGTGCTGCTCACAGAAGATTCTCCCAGGCATCTCATACAACCAAGCAAGGCTTTATACAAGCCAGGAGAGAGAGGTAAGCACAAATCCTTTCTAGACTCTAGAAGAGAACTGTGACTGCTGCCTCACCGCCTGGCATGGGGTCCTGCAAAGCAGGGTCTTTGGAGAGCATTGCAAGAGGGGCAGTTAAAGTGAAGCAGAGCTCCTTGCAGGAGTCCAGATTCTCTGTGGATTAGCCCACAGTCATTAACCCCGAGCAAGATGTCCTCAATAAATGATGAAATAGGAAAAAGCAGAAAAATTAAAGAATGCCACCAACATGGAGCGAAAAATAAAAAGGGGGAAACAGGGTGCTGTTAAAATAACTAATATTTCCATGTTTCATATTCATGTTTTTTTGTTTCAGTCAAGTTTCGCATTGTGAGGCTTGATGACGAATTTAAGGCCATTGATAAAACAGTGAGTAGTGCCTTCTGTTGTATGTGACTGCTGCTCATGGACACCTGTGCTAAAAACATAAGTATCAGAAAGGTTGCCCTTCTGGGCCCATTGGTGCTTTTTGAAAACATGTAATTGATGACAGTGCTGGTTCCTGTGGGTGCTTTTATCTCTGTGCATTTCTATGAGCTTATGCAGAGGCCCTGGAAGTCATTAAGATTTTTGTTTAAGCTGTCAAACCCCCCAATCACACTACCTTTACTGTAGCAGTTCTTCGATTGCCTTTACAGAATATTGGGGAAATGAAAGATTTTTCTATTTCTTTGAAACTCATTTTTCTCTCTCTCCTTCCGTACAGATCCCCCTGATATGGCTGAAGGTAAGATTAGATCTCTTTTATTAAAATTCTTACAGTAACCTCAGAAGACCACTTAATGCATCTATGATACAGATTTACTATGGGGCAGAAGCTGAAAGTTTTCAGATTATAAATTATAACTGAGTAGGTCCCAAGAGCAATGTTTTAGAAAGGTGCTGGGAATTTTTGGTTAAAAGCTAACAATACAAAACTGCAGTTTTAATGCTCCCTAACTGGTATTATCAATCAATCAAATCTTTACTGCAGCCTTTGACCAACATGAGAAAGTATAAGCAGAGAAATAGAAACGGTAACACTACACACACTCATTTAAAATCTAAATGAAGAGCTATGAATTAAAATGTATTATTGTTATTGTTATTATTTAATTACTCTGGGCAGCTCACAAGTAAAAACATTAAAAACAAGGAAAAATAGAATAATAGACAAAAGAATAAAAGATGGCAAGAATGACAAAAACCAGACAGAATAAAAAAGAAACAAAGCCACGTAATCCAAGGGGACTTCTATGGTTCTATGAGATTAATTACATAATTGGTTTTATGAGATGCATGCATACGTACACAATACATAAATACTGTGACTATATAAAGAATAAAGTTGTATGAATAAAATAAGGTTTCTGTTAAATGTTTTATGTAGTCTAATACACTAAAAATGAGGATATTAAAAAGTAATAGAAATACTTAGATATAGCCTTTGTTTTAGTAAATCTGTTCTTAAATCGTTTAGAGTGAAAACAGAAGAAGAGAAAAATGTAATATTGTTGTACTGATTATCTTTCCTTAACTTTTCTCTGTCTTAACTAAATGGGCCCATGTTTTAAATGCCAGTAAAGCAATTTTAGCAGCCATTATGTTCTTTGGGATCTTCATCCAATAGGAGCTATTGAACTTGAATTGGGCAATAGCTTAAGTAAAGCTTCGAATAAAGAGCTTACAAGAACTCTATAGAAATTGCAGTATAACAAGGTATGGGTCAAAAATTCAATGGCCACTGAGCCATATGGGCACAGTTTTTCTGTGTAGGGGACATTCCTGTATCTTCCTTTGAGAACTGCTGATGGAAGAACATTGAATTGGAGCAATGAAAAAGTCCTTCAATGTTTTCCTGTCATTAGCTGGTCTAAATATTTTACTGGCTTGAAGAAATTTGATTTCCTAACACCATCCTCAGTGGTAATTTACTGTACTCTCCTTGTGCTTCTAGATTGAGGATCCTTTTTTTGAGTGCCAATAAGGCCAGCTCCTTTGTGGGACTCAAGTAAACCTTGGTGTCCATCTTGAGAAATCAGAGTGGGTTCAGCCTGCTTCTCTAAGGAAATTATTTTAGGTGTTGTACTGAATGTCTAATGTAACAGTCCAGAAGGAAGCTAGATTAATAAAAATTGTGATTAGGGTAGGGTAAAATATATAGCGTGGACTTCTCAATGAACACAGCGCATAAAATAATATCACTCATCTCTTATGTTTGAAACTGACATGTAAGTTTTAATAATGTACAGAAAATAATGATGAGAAAAACATTTTTGATGGGAAATACTCAGGTTTCAGCAGATGGGATGGAAAGTAAGAATCAGATCTGTTTTCTGCCTTTTTACCAGAGGTAGGATTGCTTGCCAGTGACTTTTACATAGGTTGAAGGTATAAAAAAGGATGCCTGTTAATAAAATTGGTGACCAGATCACCGCAAGCAGGGCTTTGCTTCTTGGAGAGTCTACATTTCTGCATATGAATTTCCAATTTATTTATTTGTTTGCTTCCAGTATTTATGGCAAGGACATGTTCATAAATAATATTTTAAATAATTATTATTATACAGAAATAAACAATGGTACAAGGAAAAAAAAACCAGAAACCAACAGAAAAAAAGAGAGAGAAAAGCAACACACACACATACACACACAAACACATATATATTAAAAAACTAAGTTGTCAAACATAGACCTTTAACCATGGATTTGTTAATACAAAATATTCCAACTGCTTATTCCAAGGTTCTAACAATACTCTTTAATTATCTTTTTAAAAATAGTAATTATTCTATACAATTGTAGATTGGAATAGTTTAAAACACAGTTTAGTGCATCAGCACTAAAGTAACTGAAGAGTTTTAAAAACTACTAATGCATCTGGACTAAATTGTAAAGCCAAGAAGACATTTTAATTGATTATATTGTTTTAGTTTAATATATCAATTATATTAATTGATTATATATAGTTTTAGAGAATCCAAATTCCTCTTGCAGTAACTCAGAAACCTGATCTAAAGTGAATGAAAAGAATTAGTATCTGTGCTGATTTTCCAGGTGGGAAGGATGTTACGTAAGGTGCCCATGTAGTCATGCTCTGAATCTTCTGTTGGAAGCCCTCAGGCAGCTCACCACATAATGGCTCTGGCGATAGTTGCTTCTGTTGCTGCCCTGCAGTAGCGGCTAATAGTTGCTGCAATAAGGTTTCGATTCCTGTCTAGGATGGCAAACAGCCACGAACATACCTGCTAGATACGTCTAGTCAGTTCTTGTTTGTCAAGAATTGATTACCTGATGCAGTAATTTCATATTATGCTGTCTCAGAATGAAAGAGACCCATGGATCTGTGGAAGGGAAGGATGTTTAATGGCAGGAATCAAACATCCCTGAACTGACCCAACGAAAGAGGCCCTTAGGAGTTTCCTGTTACTAAAATTCTCCTTACGTATTTGTAGTTAATGCAAGCTTGCTATTTGACACAGCTCATTCTGTGATTCTGAGCACAGTTGCTGATGACGACAGCCACAAAAGGACAACAAGTTGTTTCGATTTTCTTCTGTGCAGGATCCTGATGACAACCGGATTGCCCAGTGGGTGGATGTGAAGCCTCTTCGTGGCATTGTGGATCTGTCTTTCCCTCTGGCCTCTGAAGCAGCCTTGGGCACATACTCCATTGAAGTGGAAGACAAAGAACTGAGTTCCAAAGCTGATGGAGAATTCACAGTGGCGGAATATGGTGATGTTTCAAAGCGAGACCATATTAGCTGTTGTGGTTGGAGGCCTTTAAAATAGTATATATTGAATTCCTATCACTCATACACACACTCTCTTTTCCACCTCTTTGGATGATTGTGTGAGCATTTCAATAATTAACTTAGCAAATGCAAAGCCTACTTTTGCTTCTTAGGAAGTCTTGCTCTTTTGATTGTTTAAAAAAATCCACCCCCCTCTTCCCCCACCCCCCTCTTCCCTATCAGAAAGACAAGGTGGTACTTAATTTATAATTCTAGAAATGTACACCTGAGACTATGTTGCACTGAGCTCAGCAAGGCTTGCTTCTGACTTGACATGCAGATAATTGTATTCTTTTCCTAATAAATAAGATTGGGTCACCTAGTAAGTATATTTGTATATGTATGTACAGTTTGGCATAATGGAAAGGTGCTGGACTGGGAGTTGGGAGACCTGAATTCTAGCCTTCTTGTAGGCATGAAAGCCAGCTGGGTGACTTTGGGCCAGTCACTCTCTGCTAGCTGTAGACTGGGAAGTTGAAAAACTTCCCAGAAGAAGGTAATGAAAAATACTTCTGAAAAGTATTTTCTTCAACTTCTTTTGAAGAAAACTTTATGGACTTTTCCATGTAATCACCAGTAGTCAAAATTGACTCAAACAACATTTCTCTCTCTCTCACTTAAAAAAAATATATTAGAAAGCATATTATGGTGGGTATGCAATGTGCAGTTTGTTTATTTTTTTTCAAATCGGTGTCCCCACATTGCATATTTTCTCTCAAAATGATCATGATGGTAGTCTTCGTCTAGTCTGTGTTGTTGCAGAAGTCCTGAGTCCTGGTGACTACAAGGACAGGTCCCTGCAGTTTTTTTGGCAACGTTTTGGAAGTGGTTTTGCCATTACCTTCTTCCTAGGCCTGAGAGAGCATGACTAGCTTTTGTGCCTCAGTGAAGATGATAACTCACAGTCTCCTGTTTCCTATTCTAGTGCAAAACGTAAAATTGAAAAATGGAGGTGCCGCAGCTGAGAAACAGCTCTTATTCTTCACATTCATATCATTGTTAACCCAGATTTTCCTTTGGTACCCTTTCAATTTGTTTAAGAGGGAAACGAGATTAAAACCAAAGTGGAGAAAAGTAGGCAAATTCCTTTGACAAATGTTTTTAGGATTATTCATACTGAATTATATAGGGTGATTTAACTTCTAATGTTATAGAAAAATAGTTCTGTGTGTGTGCGTGTGCGTGTGTGTGTGTGTATACAGACATAGTCTCTCTCTCCCTAAATAGACATTTTTGCCTTATTCTTTAACAGAGCCGTATCTAATTTATCACCCTCCATTTACATTCCAGTAGGAATTCTGGGAGTTTTAAGTCCCAATAAATTTGGCATGCACTAGCATTGGAATGACTGGTTGACAGTAATTTTTTTTACAGTGTCACAATTTCTGAACTAGTGAATTATAGCATCACTAAGCCATCATTGTGGCCCACTAAAGCAGGGCCTAGGCTAATATTTGATTTTTATTTGAATAAACACATTATTTGCATTTTAGGCAATTAATGTCTTGTGTAATTTGCCTCTTCGTTGTTAGTCTTACAAAGCAAGGCATACTAATTTGTGAGGTACATTTCTCTTAAATATGTAACGTGAACCTGCTCCCAAGGGAGAAACAGCTCTGGAGAGCAGATGGAGCCATTAGAAAGAAAGAAAAAGAAGTTCCTAGGGCGAACCTTCCCTGACCCACAAATGCATGAAGATCTTGGAGATAATGTATTTAATATATGTTAGCCTAAGAAGACGCCTTTAGTTCTCTCTTCTGGTTCCATAGTCATCAAGCAGCTGCCTATAGGAAACCCTCTATTGTTGGAGAGGAAATAGGCTTTTGAATGTGTCTAATCCCTGTTTAAAGGTACCCAAGCTGACATTCATATAGCAGTGAATTCTATAGGTGTAGAAATATTTCTGTTCACCTATCTTGAATATTCCCCCATCTGACTTGGGAGAATTAGGTTCTAGGACTTTTAGCGGCAGAGACAACTTAATGTCTATTTTCATCGTGTTCTCACCTTTTCCTAAGCTTAAAAAGCCCAAACTTTCATGATAGCATTTGCTCTAACCCCAAACCAATTTGTTTGTGGTTTACTAAATTATTTAGCAATATTGTGGTTCTGCATGATGGATTCATCCTTATGTAAACTAATTTTTCTATTTCCTTTCTTCTCTGGCCTTTGGATGATAACAGAGTTGCCTAGGTTTGAACTTTTCTTCAAATTCCCACCATTGGTCACCATTTTAGATGAAGTATTTCAGCTCAGTGTCTGTGGCAAGTAAGTAAAACCTGAGAATAAACTAAGCTTCCTGTTCCCCTGGTTTTCATTTTTAAAAATATTTTTTTTAATTTTTTAAAATGGGAAAACAATGGCATGCTGTAAAGCAAGACACCCGCCTATAACATTACCTTTATGGGCAAGAATGTCTCTGGGTTACATGAAGATCTTTGAAATGTAACCTGAGATAGGATGGGGAATAACTATATCAACTTTCTTTCTAGCAATTGGGGTTGTGCTGTTTGACTGCTAAATGGCAACCGTCGTTTTGTTTCTCCACATTCCACATCCATGGCTCAAAATATTTGCCTTTCTTTGTAGTAAATGTATTCCCATAGATTTGTCATGTTTAGCCTTTTTAAACCAAGAGCCCTGTGACAGAGGTCTCCATTTTATTGCATTGCTGCTGTTCTCATTCCCCGTCTCTCTCTGCCCTTTACTGTGTACATTTATAAAGTCCATGAAAAAAGGCAATGTATATTCTCACTGTTTCCATCTTCCACCTACAATCTTCCTACATCCTTAGAAAGTAGAAATTGACAGAATGTATTTTTATTGCAATTTGCATCAATTCAATGATAATGTTATATGTCTGTTCCTTGCCCCTTAACTGAAGGAGTGCCATGTACGAGTCTAAAGTGGAAAAATACTCTTATTCTTATAAATTACTAAAGTACCAAACCTTCTTCGTTCTTGTTTTTTCAAGACTCCAGACTTTTCCTCCATGTCAAACGCTTGTGGCACTGCATTTACAGAGGTGGCCCATCAATTGTAGATAGGCATTTTCTCCCGTGGCTTTCAAACTTTTAAAATCCAAAACATAATTTGTGCTTGGATCTGTCCATCAAGGGCTTATTCACAATGGGGCAGGGCGGTTGATGAAGCAACTGGGAATGGAGAACAAGTTCTTGGGGGGAAAAAGAGAAAAGCTTATCTGCTGTTACAGATTTCTCTGCAGCAGGACAGAACTGGGTCATTGTTGCATCTTTCAAAAAGATTTCCCGGCTGAACCTGCAGCCATGTATTTTCCTGGTGGTCTTCCATTAGATTACTAACTTGGCTTGACTATACTTAGACCTGCCAGGGTCAGCTCAGTTGATTTGAGGGAATCTTTATATTTTAACTCCTGGTATTTTATTTATTTATTTTTCAAATTTTATCACTGCCCATCTCCCCAGAAAAGGGGGACCCTGGGCGATATATTCAGGATTCACCCTGGCGCAGCACAAAAACTATTGCTTTGCCCTCTAGCATACTTCTTCCATGCTTCCATATTTCTTCCATTTGTTTCTCACAGGTACACCTATGGAAAACCTGTTCAAGGAAATGTGTCTATCACCCTGACAAGGAAAGCATCAGAAGCCTTTGAAATAGTTACAAACATAGATTTGCCTAAGATTGTAAAGGGATACAGTGAGTGGGTAAGGTTGTCTTTGTACAAAGGGAGGTTTGGATGAATTCCCTACTCCTTTTCTTTGGTTTACAGACTGCGGGCCTCATGTTACCCTTATCAGCTCCCCCTTTATTCTCAAAGGTGAAGACAGTGGAAGGAAAGGAAGAGAGATATTCCGAAGGGGGCCAGTTAGGTCAACAGGGAGGATTTCTCAGTATGTTTTATACCCTTCGGAATTAGCAGACATTGAGTAAGAAAGAAGAGGAAAGCCTGCCATATTAAGACAAGGTGTTTATGAGAAAACCTATTGTGTTTCAGAAAGAGTCTTCTTCAGGGGCCATTTTTATTTTAAATGGTGTGTGTACTGTTAGACTGATATCCTCCCTCTCCCCCAGAAGCTCATACGCATCCTGAGACATGCACGTGAAAATGCAAGCGTGTACATGACAGTGACGTTATAGAAAAAGGTAGCTAATAGAATAACTTGAAAACCTTTGAATCCATGCCCATTTACTCTACTCCTTTTTGAGATAAGAAATGTTATGCAAAATACTGAAAGAGAGTGAGAAGTGATGAACAAAAGAAATGAAAGCCAGAGATAGGAGAAAATAAAATGAAATCTAACTAAAACAAATCCTTTTTACCAACTTTCAAAGCAACTTTTTATTTCCTTCAAAATTGTTCTGTATTTTATCTGTCTCTTTTAATCTTATTCTTTGATTACATTCTTTGCACCTACAGAATCTGTTTTATATAAATTACACAATATATTTTTCCTAGCTTTGTTTTATTTTGCAGCAAATCATTCTCTTACATGTTTTTCCTCACCCACAGCCTCTTCAACATTCCTTTTTCATATTTCTTATTAGCATAATTCCACACATTTCTGTCTGGCCCACATTCAAACCTCTCACCTTGTATTCTTCTCTAATTCTCTCAATCTTTCATTATGAATAATCAAATCGATACAAACTACAGATGGTCTTTGTTTAGTGATCATAATTGGGACTGGTAACTTGGTCATTAAGCAAAGCGGTTGGTAAGTGAAACTGTGACTGTGCTTATGATCTTACTTCAGCTTTCCTTTACTTTTTAGGCCTGCAAAGGTTGTAAATGTGAGGATTAGTTATAAAGTTACTTTTTCATCACTCATAACTGCGAATGGTCACTAAATGAGGCAGTCGCTAAGCAAGGACTACCTGTAAATGCCACTTGAGTCTTCAAATGGCCCAAATGTTTTCTCTTGTTTCATTTCTTCCATCCAGTCATGCCTCCTAAAATGGAAGTTTTCCCCTGGCTCATATTCATTCAGAATATTGCTCAATTTATCCAAAAACTAATCGCTGATTTTTCTGTTTTCACCACTTTAATCATTCATTCTTCAATGGAGCATAACATGCCACAGTTACCAACCTATGGATTCTTATTTCCACATGCACCCATAAAACCTAGATGACACCAGTTCATACTTTCTGACATAGATTTTAGCCCTTTCATCCATAATTAAATTTGCACCTTCAATTCCTTGCATGTATTTATCAACTCCACTCTGTAAAATCAAGAATCACCTTCATTCAGCTCTATTACATTCTTCTCCTTTCATAGGTTTACAGGCATACAACATGAATAATTTCTTTCATGTAATTTATTAAATCATTCTGTTTACTGTTTCTCTAACATTCCAAGTCACAATTTTTTATATCTCATGGACATCATCAAATGGACCCATAAATATTGATGTTCACCATCCATCGTGGCTTTAGTCAACAAAGGTGTTCACATAATGCTTTTTAGTAAGATGGAAAGGGTGTAGGCTAACCTACCAGCCTTAGTTGTACCTATACAACATCCCGTGCTAATGGTCAGTTTTACTATATTTTGGCCAGTATGCCACCAACACACCCAGAGCCCAGTTTTACACTAAGGATGCTCACACTGTTCTACACAAGTTAGGCTCTCTGCTCTAGAGGCCACTTTGCAAGCGCACATGCTGTTACCCAATAGCTAGAAGATACACACCCAGGATCCCCTAGGATTTTGAGAGATGTAAAGAGATAAAGCCCCTGAAGAAGGATCTGTTCATTAATAAATATGTTTGTCATTACACTAGCAGGCTTCCCTCCTCCTTTTGCTTTTTAGTGCTATCCACCTTTTTTAATTCTAGTAGCACCTAGTGCCATACTCTCCCTGAAATTATCTAAACCCCCTGTAAAGGTTGAAGGCTGGCTAGATTATGTTTTGTGGTAGTGAATTCCAGAGTTTAAGTATGCTCTGTAAACATAACAAAAAGTACTTTTTTTTTGGTTTGGCCTGGGATACCTTACTATTCGGCTTCATTGTGAATAGTTTTGTATGCCTTGATAATGTCCTTTTCCCTTCTGTACTTCCTTTTTTTTTTGTAAAGCTAAAGAGCTCAAAGATTGGAAATCTGCGTTGTCTGAGAGTTGCTCAAGTCAGCTGATCACACTGACTGCATTTTTCTTTTCTAGCTCTACGGTAAGGAGCGCTGAACAGAATGTAATGCAGGATTCCAAGTTCGGTCACATGAAAGATTTAGAGAGAAGCACCATACTATCCACTTCTATTTTTCATTGCTTTCCTAATGGTTCCTAACACAGAAGTACCCTTTTGCACAGCTATAAGAGCTTCAACCAAGATACTACAAATTCTGCCAAAAATGGCAACTCTGCATCTACTCTCCTCTGTCTTGTCTAGTTAGAAAATATATGAACTGACATGTCATTAATACATTTTTTCACACTTCATTTTGTATGATCAGATTAGGTCAAGTCATGCCTTTCCCAGACCGACTTTATAGTTACAGAAGGGAGAACTCTCTATTCCTCATCAGGGGCAAAATAATAGGTTGCCTTAATTCTGAGCCTGCTTCTGAGCCTCTGGTATGCTTATATGACTGGTCTAAGTTTGAAAAGGAATGTGTGTGGCAAAGATATATCAGATGCTGAAACTTACGTTGTCCCCACTATGCTATGGTGCAGTTTAGTTATACCAATTGTACAACAACAGCATTGTATTCCAAAGAATGTCTAGGCAGTTCTGAGTAACTGGTGCAACCCCAAAAAATCATAATCCACCTGTTCAAGGCATTAAGGTTAGGGTTGTGCTAACCTATGTTTCTATGTTGTTTTTTTTATAACTCTTAGACGGACAAGTCTGGTTGCGCCACTTTTACTATAAACACGACTGATATTAATCTGCTTGTAAAAGGCTATGACAACCTGCTGGCATTGTCTGCACTACTGACGGAGGAAGGAACAGGTACAAGGAAATGCAGTGTTTGATGTTCTTCTAAGAGTTTGGGTTCACTTTTGTGTTGTATCTGAGTTTTTGACCCATTGCACCTATATTTGTCCATGGAAATCCCTTGTGGGTTATAGCAAAAGGTGAAATACCACTGTTTGTTTATTTTATTTTATTTATTTTATTTAAAAGATTTGTGTGACTGCCCATCCTAAAACAACTCTGGCTGGCTCGGGAATGTGGTGGTGTTAATATGCAAAATTGTCCCAATCTGATAATCTCTCTAGCCCTCCAAGCTTAGCCATCTAACCCAATGGGCCTTGAGCAGGGCCTTGGCCCACAAAGGGCCCTGTCTTGATTGTGGGGTATCATGAAAGGCTCTTGCTAGACATACCACTATGGTCTTTCCCCAGGAGAGGCAATGGCAGAATTATTACATAGAGGACCCTCTCTGTGTGTTCTCCTACGGAAAGGGTATGGAGCATCTCTTACTAGATTCTCTGCTTTTTCCTTCTTCCACTGAGAAAAGTGCTAAATAGCAAGGATGCTTTTACAGCATCCTGTAAAAGATGATGGGAGAACAATAGTCTGTGTGGAGTACATTTCTAGCTACAGTAAATAGGGATTACTGTCCTGTTCTGTCATCAGTTGATTGGGGCCACGGGGGAATGGATGATTCTGCAAGTTTACTTGGACTTAGACCAACTCTGTCTTTGAGATAAGAGTGGAGGTTGCAAATTCAAACATTTCCTTCCCCCCAAAACATTCCACCTGAACCAAAAACTTTGTTTTCATTTTCAGACACACAGTTTTATTGCTTTCTGTTCAGTGTGACTATGGGGTTTGTACCAAATTGTTCCTATATCAATCAGCTGCTCTACCCTGATCATACATTTGTGTGTGCTTTAGTTTTCGGTTTCTTTTCATTATTTTTTGTTTTCAAATGCAAGTAATATATGGAACCAGTGGCCAGTCTCAAACCTCTCCCATCATCCCTCTGAGTATCCACCCCGACCCTGCCTTCCTGCCTTGGTGCAGTTACTTCATAGTTATTACTGCTATCACCTTCTTCCAAGATTATGAGTTTACTTTGAGTTCTCCCCTTGAACACTGGTGTGTGGGAGAGATCAGACCTACGTGCCTTCCTGGAAATACAAAAGAAAAAAGATTATAACAATTATAAAATTGTCACCACCTCCTAGGCCTGAATTGTGAGACATGTGCTAGGGAAATCAGCCCCCTCTCTCCCCTTTTGGCTATAGATCAATATCACTGGCAACAAATATATTTGCTTCATTTAAAAGGTTAAAAAAATCTAAAAATTTATTTTGTTGCATTAAATAATCATATGTAAAACATTAAGTGATAAATGAGATAAGAATATAGTCTGTTCAAAACATGAAAGCAATTTTAAGAGGACCTCCAAAGGAAAAAAAGGTAGAGGAAAAAATAGAAGATTCTGGGTACAACACAGAAGGAAACTGATCTGCTACTAAAATAGAAACAACTCTGTTGGGAAGAGTTACCAATTGCATAAAGTACACTAGGATTCTCAAGAGACCATCAAGTAGACTTAAGCACACAATAAAATAAATCATAAAATCTTAAGTAGATTTTTAGCTAAACTTCTTTAGCTGTTCCTTAGGGACAGATTTCTTGAAGCAAAAGTTTTCTCTTTGCCATCTGAATTTCCTAGGTTCCTGTAGTGTAGCAACCTTTAATCAAAGGCTCAGGAGAAATATTACTTCAGCTCTTCCTCCTCCTCTGTTGTCCTCGAATATAATTTTTATTAAGAATTTTAATTACAGTAGTAAAAACTAATACAAACAAAACTTAGAGAAAGAGAATGGATAGAATAAAAAGTGCAAGAAAAGAGAAAAAAAAGAAAAAGAGAAGAGAAGAGAATATAATAAAGAAAAAAGAAATATATAAAGAAGTGACTTCCAACTTTCATCACAAGTATAATCAAATTTAATAACTCTTCACCCCCTATAAGATTACAAACAGATATCTCTTCATCCTAGATCCTGTCCCTTATCTATAAGCAAATCCATAAAACATCAACTTTTCAATCTTGGTATTAGCAGAAAGTCTGAAAGGGTTGCCAGAACATTGCAACAAAATATCTTATTTTAACCTTGATCAAATAAACCAGCTTTATATTCCTTCCTTTTATTTCTAACAGTCTTAATCTTTAATTCAATCAAATATTGTCATAGGATTTTATTTTTCTTCAATTCTTCTTTATCCTATCACACAGATTTCTTCAAGGCTTTAAAAAGCCTCTTTTGTAGATCCAATAATAAAACATTTTCCAGGTCATTCTCTTGGTTTATCATTTGTATTTCCCTTTTAATTTTTGAAACTTCAGCCAGTTTCTTCTGCTTGGATTTTCAAAGAAAAAACACTTTTTCTCTCCAGAAGAGGAGGGTCTGGGAGGATCTCCTTTGGCTTTGTGCTCATACAACTGTGACTTATGCAGATACATTTTGGAGAACTCTACCTGAGAATATATGTGTCTGCCAATATATGTCTCTGAGAAGCCAGCAAGCAGACTGGCTGTTCACAACAGAACCAGAAATCAAATTCACCTCATGGGCAGTAGAAGTCTACTAAAAGCCTACTGATTTCATATGCAAGAAGCAATAAAGGGGGCAGAATGAAGAGCTTTGTAATTAATACTGCAAATCTTTGCAACTGACTTTTGAGTAAATGTTTCAAAAGGCCTTGGGTAGGGGTAGTGAAAGACTTACATTAAGTGCATTGTGGAACTACTATATATTTTTAGTGCTACTTCCAGTTGATTGTAGAATAGCAATGCCTCAACATTGTTTAAGGAACCATAGTATTGAAGTAACTATGGCTAAGCATCTATTCATTTAACGTGACTAGTAATGGCTTTTTAAGAAGTCCTTCACATCCTTTCTATCTGCAGTCTTTTACAGTAGTTGGAAATGCTAAAAACTGAATTCAGAATATTCTATGTGAAAATGCTGAGTTACAGACCTCCAAAAATTTGTTTTAGAATGTTTCAATATATAGTGCAGACTCATAACAAATGATACCTAGAAAGAAAATCCAAAGTAATAAATAAGATTCATAATCTGTGCCTTCCTATGTAAGAGGCACCATTAGGCCCAAAATATACCAAGGTTTTCTGTATCACTTATAGTTCTATGATTCTCTTTTATTTTGGCTATTAGTGGAGGATATGGCATGGGCAGCCAGGAGCAACACTGTGGTTGTGTGCAATTGGAACTCAACCCTTTCCCCCCATGTTGGATTCTGAGGGAGATCGCTCCTCCAAAGTTGCTGTCTTATGATTGAACTTTCCAAAATCTAAAGCCAACCTTGTCCATCCTCCAGGAAATAAAGCCAGACTGCTCACTTGAGGGAATGATATTAAAGGCCAAACTGAAATACTTTGGCCACATAATGAGAAGACAGGACACCCTGGAGAAGATGCTGATGCTAGGGAGAGTGGAGGGCAAAAGGAAGAGGGGCTGACCAAGGGCAAGGTGGATGGATGATATTCTAGAGGTGACAGACTCGTCCCTGGGGGAGCTGGGGGTGTTGATGACCGACAGGAAGCTATGGCGTGGGCTGGTCCATGAAGTCACCAAGAGTCGGAAGCGACTGAACGAATAAACAACAAAAAGCCAACCTTGAAATGTTAATGGTGCAAATGCAGTGGCAATGAATAGTAGCTTAATAAAATAATTGGGGGATAGGTGGGTGGGAACCTGGCAAGGAGAGGTAGTGTTGCTTCCAGATAGAGAGCTCCTAGTGCTGACCATGTAGAAGAACCTCTGCAGCTGTTCTTTTATTTGGTGAAAGGTGAAAGGTCCCCTGTGCAAGCACCGAGTCATGTCTGACCCTTTGGGAGGATGCCGCTTTCACGACGTTTTCTTGGCAGACTATGGTGGGGTGGTTTGCCATTGCCTTCCCCAGTCGTCACCTTCCCCAGCAAGCAAGCTGGGTACTCATTTTACCGACCTCGGATGGGAGGCTGAGTCGACAGGAGCCGGCTACCCGAGAGAGAGTCCAGCTTTCGCTGGGATCGAATTCAGGTTGCGGGGAGAATTTTGGTTGCAATACTGCCACCTGCCACTCTGCGCCACACGAGGCTTCTGTTCTTTTATTTAGTGTGATGTATTTTGATGGAAATGAAAAAGAAAATAGAAGTAGTAGTAGTAAGACAGGAAAGATCAGAATTTTACCTAGGTGGGCTTTCTATAAAAGGTCATGAGTAAGGCAGGATGATTGTACAATAAAACCCTCCTTTAGAAGCCACTCTGTTAAGTATCTCTACTTCATCCTCATTCAGGCTTCAGCACACATGCATGTTCTCGTTAATTATAATCCTCCTATTGCTTTTTCATGTTTAGTTTTGTCCTCCTTAGCAAGAGAATGCCTTGCTTTCATATCTGGGCTTCTGAAAGAAGGAAGGAAAGTAACTATCCCATCATGTTCTTCTGGCATCCTTCATATCATCTCTCTGTGTAGGACTGAAGGCGACAAAAACGGACAGCATTCCTATTGCTACCAGTGAAGTGAATGTGGCATTTGGACAACTCAATCCTTTCTATAAGCAAGGTTTCCCTTACTCTGGAAAGGTAATATCCCAATTGAATCCACTTTTCCAATTTAATAAGGAATTATTAACATTGCAACCTGGAATGTAAGAGGAGTAAATGGTCATGAGGATAAATTAGTGGATGAAATCTGTGAAATGTGTGTCTGTGAAACTAAGAACTCTTCTGAACAACAGCACTGAAGTGTTCCTGTTCTGCATGCTAGCTGGCAGAAAACTATGTTGGCTTTAAAGGTGCTGTCCTCGTCGCCAACCTCTATTTTGCCTTGGCAACAAAGTGGACAGGGCTGTCTGCATTAGTAGTAAAGAGGAGGTGACAGGTAGAATGGGGAACACCTTTGATGCCATTTAGAAGATCCCACCAGGCAGCTCTTCTGCTGTCAGTTCTCTAATCTCATGGACTGATTGCTCTGTGGGGCTGAAGAAAGGGCAGGAAAAGAGCTGTTCTGTGCTGCTTCTCGGCTCTTTCTTTTCTTGCCACCAGTGGGTGTCAAGAGAAGAGGAGGAAGAGGAGGAAGATCAAGTCTTTTCAGTACAAGATCTCCCAGCATCAAAAAAGTCTCTCTTCCCCATGAAGTAGTGGCTGAAGTGGGGTAGAACTCCCCACCACCCCGTGGTGAAGTGGCCAATTAACTGGATACCTAACTTACTTGAAAACTGTATGCAAAGAGTGCTAATCCATGGTTCCTCATCAAATTGAGGTGTTTATTGGATAAAGTGCCACAAGGTTTCACCCTGGGGTTTGTACTCTTCAAGATTTTAGATAATGACTTAAATGACGAGGTGGAGGGAATGCTTACCAAATGGGCCAGTGATATCACACTGGGTAATGTAACTTAATAATGAGACCAACCCCCTCCCAAACCTAAATGGATAGGTTAGAGCAGGGTTTCTCAACCAGGGTTCCATGGAACCCTAGGATTCCGCAAGAGGCCACTAGGGGTTCCCTGGGAGATCAAATTTCAAATTTGGGCAACTTCACATTACTTCTTTATTTTCATTATTTTCAGTTTAAGAACACTGTTAATGTATATATACAGGCCTACCCATGAAACGAATATAATAATTTTGTAACTCCTGGCCTATATTTGAGCCTGAATGTGCAGGGGTTCCCTGAGGCCTGAAAAGTATTCCTCCAGGGTCAAAAGGTTGAGAAAGTCTGGGTTAGAGCAATGGGTTGAAAATAAACAATTAAATTTAAAAGAGACATAGGGAAAGTTCTTCATTGAGGAAACAAATCAAATATACATGCAAAGGATTGGAAAAAGTTGCTTGATATTAATGAAAAAAACTAATGAACAAGTTACACTGCTGCGGGTAATTGATTACAAACTGAATATACTGTAAGTCAACAGTGTGATGTGGTTGCAAAAAAGGACAGGTGCAATTTTAAACAACATCAGTGGAACTATAGTTTCCAAATGATGGAAAAAGTAATAGTTCCATTTTATTCTTTGGTCGGTCTCTACATCAAATATTGTGTCTATTTCTGGGCACCGTACTTTTAGAAAAATTCAGACAAAATGGAAGAGATTCAACAACAACGAGAGAACTATAAACTAAGCCCCATGAGGGAGCTGAGCGTGTTTAGACTTGAGAAGGCTGAGGGAAGATATAAAGCACTTTTCAGGTACCTGAAAAGATGTTGCACAATAACATTTCAAGTCCTGTTCTTTGTTCCAAGACAAGAATAACTGATTCAAGCTATAAGAAGCCAGGTTCTGACTGTATGTTAGAAATGGTAACAGCTGTTTGGTATGAAAGCAGTTTCCACGGGATGTGTGTGTATGTATGTATGTATGTATGTATGTATGTATTTAATTTATTTAATTAATTAATTTATTTATTATTCAAATTTTGTTATCGCCCATCTCCCCCAAAAGAGGGGAAAATAATTTTGCTAGAAGCTCTGTCAAAGTTTGTACTTGATGGCCTAAAGCCCCTTTCCAACCCTGTAAATGTGTTGCAGCCTGAAAAATGGGGGAATGCATTGCCCTGGTTCAGATGGCTCCTTCTTAAGAGTCGGTAGAAATGAATTATCACTGCACATTTATTGTATGAAGGAAACATAGCTCATATAGCTAAGCCATTGTATATTTATTCCTGCAGCTTAGAGTTACAGTCAATGATTCACCAGTCAAAAATCACAAGATCTATCTCATTGTTGATGTTGATGATGTGCTGACCCACATTCCATATATCACAGATGAGAATGGTACTGTCTACTTCTCTCTAGATACAACTGCCTGGAACAACACCATGGTTTCTATAAAGGTGAGCTGACACAAATCAAAAGGAAATTTGCAAGGAATCACAGTGTCCAGTGCCATATTAACAGTGTGGTTTAGCTACACCACTAGCATGAAAAAGTCCACATTCCCAATAGCAAAGACGACAACCAATGACTGAAAAGAAGTATGTTCTGAAGTTGCAGTGGTTAGATTGTAATAAAAACATGTGGGACTTGCCACAGCTGCAACAAAATATAGTGTGGAGCATTCAGGATTCCAGTTGGACAAAGGTTTTCCCAAAAGATGTGACTAATCCTTGTGAGGACATGAGTGCCATTTTGACAACATTAGACTTTTGCTCTTTCACTTTTTTAGGAACAAAAGGGACATCTTAGCCAAGGTATGAGATCTTTTATTGTCACAGCTGGGCTTCTCAGTACAGGTTGATCTTGCTTAGCGACTGCCTTGGGCAGCGACTTTTTGAAGTTATGACAGTGATGAAAAAGTAACTTTGTGACCAGTGTCCACGTTTGACCTTTGCAGCGTATCTTTCTCAGTCACGTGTTTGCCACTACCGTCCATTATTACGCATTGTCCTGTGCCTGACCTGTTTTTTTCCTCCCCCCTCAAGCAGATAGATTGCATAAACAAGTGATCTCTTCCTGAGTTGCTTTTCTTTGCAGCCCAGTGCTAACCCCAAGTTAAGCTGCTGCCTGTAACTGACAAGACTAGTCAGGATAAGACTAATCAGTTTCACACCTTTGGCTTTTCTTTGCCTCCTGAGCAGTTCAGAGGGGGGACTGTGCTAGGCAAACAGCTGGTACCAGCTCATTTCTTTCAGTATGTATTCTCCCTTGTGTGCCTGCTTACTCTCTTGTAATCCCTTCCTCTCCAGTGAATGTAAATACAAACATTAATTCCCTTCTTGCTAATTATCCCAATGCTGGGGTGAGCATTCCAAAGGGCAGGGGAGTAGGGAAAAAGGAAAGCTGAAGTAAAATCATAAGCACAGTCACAGTCACGGGATTTTCCATTTAGCGACCACATCACTTAGTGACTGAGTTGCCAGTCCCAATTGTGGTCACTAAACAAGGACTACCTGTAATACAAGAATGTTAAATTGGTCTGAAAACTGGTTTAACTTTATAGTGTCAACCTGTCTAGGCATATTGGCCATCCAGTTTTCTCTTGCTGAACAGTTCCAAATATCACTCCAAGATATGCTTGAATGCTGATAATCCCATTGTTGTTGTGCCTTTTCGTTATAGGCAACATACACAATTGGGAATAAAACTGAAGAACAGATTGCTCGGATGTCAAGCATGGTAGATTATAAGTGGCTGAAGCCCTTCTACTCTGAGAGTAACAGTTTCCTTGAGATTCAGCATGTGGAGGAAGAGCTGCCCTGTGGAAAGGATCAGGAAGTACTGGTGGATTATATCCTTGACCGGAAAGAGCTGGACCCCGAGGCCGATCACATAGATTTCTATTACTTGGTGAGCATTTAACAGTTGTGGAAAGGGCAACATGGTGTGTTTAAGGGAAGAATGAAAGAAAGCAAAAATAAAAAGGAGAAATAAAGTATCAACACAGGCAACATAGTACCCAATTCCTGAAAAGAAGAAAGAAAAGGAAAATTCTAAACTAAATAGGTTGAAAGAGTAAGACAGAAGAACAAAATTGAAAACAGTGTTTCCTGAGATACTGGCATTTCTGTATCTTACCTTGGTGGTTCACAATATGAAGCCTTTTGGGGGAGATGGGTGGTGACGAAATTTGATAAATAAAAATGAAGTCACATTACAGCAGTTACTGTGGCAAATCAAGCTCTCTTGACATGGAGAGCTTCTCTGTGAAGACTTTCAGAGGAAAATGAGAGGGGAGAATTCAACACCTGCAATTCTAGTTGCCTCCACTTAAACTTTCAGAGGCAAAACCCTGTAGCTTCAAGTTGTGTGATGTGTTATTTCAAAAACGCAGGGCTATTCCTTTCCTCTTCTGTTACAGGTCTTCTGTAACAAAATCTGTGACTTCTATCCTACATCCCCACTTGTCATTTTTGTCCCGTGGTAGTTTTCTGCAGTGTTTTTGTATAGGTCATAACTTACTACCTCTCTTACTACCAGGCTGTATCAAGAGGAAAGATTGTTTCCAGTGGACAAAAGCAAGTGCCCGTTGGCCAGGATGAGAGTAAGTAGTAGAAGAATTATGTCGTTATATGGCCTGCACCTAAAAGTCCTGTTCTATTATACAAGGTCCTCTTCTGTCTAGTTTGTGTTTATTTCAGGGGGTATTTATTTTGTTTTTATTTCATCTTTCAGACAGAGCTAATCTAGACAGCATCTCAAAAGGAATATGTAATAACCATGTGAAACTAATGAGCACAGTTTTGATGTTGGGCTGTGGGGAATGCTCTGAATTTTTAAATGTTTGTCATCTTCACAAGCTGTTCCCCAGTAATGGGAAAAGGGACCCTCCCAAAACTAATGGGGAGAGGGCAATGCTAGATGAAATTCCACAGGTTGCAGAGTAGGACAACGCATTTTCACACTTGTTGGAAGTCACAAGAAAAAAATACTTTTCTTTGTTGACTTAGGCAGGATATGCGTGTCTGGAAAAACATACAGAAGCATATAGACATGCTCACATTCAGCTTCTGATATTGCCATATAGAAGGAAACTTCTGATCAAAATGCACTGTGCAATGATTCAGCTTTTTCCTCAAAGACTTTTTTTCTAGAAAGAAAATTGTGGAAGAATTGGTGAGAAAAGGGAGGAGAGCTAATAGAGAAAGCAGCAGATTGAACCCTTACAAAATTATGCAAATGAGACTGGTGATTGCACCATGAAAGTTTCTTTGGAAGCAACTTTCAGTTATATTATTGCCTTAACAACATAAATCCCATCACTGATATCTTGTTTACCTTTAAAAACTTAAAAAAGTAAGTCTAAGTTTACAAACATATCCAATATTAGAGAAAAATAACTGCAAACTGTTTTACCCTTTATCCTTCTTTCTATCATTGGACTTGGAAGAAAAGTTCCAAATTCAAACCTTGCATTTTGTGAAAGTTGTGTTAAGTATTGTGTTAACTGTCATGATAATATAATATGCCTTACATCCCTAATATTATTATAAATTACCATTATAATATTACATTAATATTAAAGATGCATAGCATATTTAGATACAGCGGTAAACTTTATAACAACTTAGCTTTGATCTGCTCTGTAATGTAATTATCATACGCATATTTTAACATCACTTTTAGAGATCAGATGTATTCCTGAAAATATCCAGACTAAGTTCATCACAATTATGATGCAACAGATAGAACATGTCCTGGAGGGTTTGCTTATTAAACTGCTGCAGCCTGAGCTCAGTAGTGGCTTGAGATTTTAAGGTGAACTGCCATAATAGATTGATAGGTTTGACTAAATGGACTTCAGTAGATTTATTTTGAAGAGATTCAGATGTATTTTGAAACCCTTCAGAATTGGCAAGAAATTGGTTACACCAGCAAAGCAGAGGGTGAGTCAGTAGTTTTCTTAACTTTTCTTTCCTCTAATAGCACACAATTATGGGTGTCATAGGGCAGACAAAAATTTTCTTTCTCTCTTTCTCTCCCCATCACTCTTTCTTTCCCCTGACCCAGCACTCAAAGGCACCTTCTCCCTCACCCTGACCACCAGTTCTGACCTGGCACCCATTGCCAAGCTTCTGCTGTTTGCAGTCTTCGCTGACGGCGAGGTGGCAGCCGACCTTGATGTGTTCACAATAGACATGTGCTTCAAGCATAAGGTTTGTGAGAAAGCAAGAGGGGCAGAGCAAAGAAGCTGCAATCACACATCACACAAAGCCATAGGGTGTTAAAGCATGTGTGCTGCCATTTGTCCCCATCGTACCTTCCTCATTGTGCATGAAGTGAAGTGGGAGAGAGAAGAAAGTGGATACATGAGCTTGTTAACCAAGACATTTATCTTAGAATACAGTATGGTAATCCTAGGCGGCTCAGAACAAAAGCAGTAAAAACAATCATGCCACCCATATACGAAGCAGCACAATTCCTTCCCATCGCATTCCAACTGATAATTGTAATCAATATCTTTTAAGCATTTAAAATTGTTTCTTAGGGGGGCAGATTTCATATTGTAATGAAAGAGAAATTAAAAAGAAAAGTATTATACAAGAAGCATTTAGATAGCGTCCTCTCTTTTTTTCCCCCCATTCTTCCCTTCTTCTCTGGATGTATTCTGAATTTAGTGAAACTTTATTAATTTAAAATTTGAATTTTTATGAAGTTAACAACGTTCATGGACTTGGTGTGGCCCGAAACTCAACAGGTATAAATTAGAACCTTTTTGGAGGGAGGAGGAAAGTTAATCAAACCATTTTTGGAAGGAGGCACTCCTTTGTGCGCAGGAGGCTCTGGGGCAGGTCAGCTGTAACTGCAAGGCTGGGAAAGGACTGCCTGCCTCTGTCCTGGGCGAAAGGCACAAGCTGGCCCCCTTGGCTCAACTACAGCAGGGAGGGTGATGTGGCACTACTGAGCTCTTGCCAGTCCTGGTCAGTTTCCACCATGGCAGTTCCAAGTGACCCTCTCTGCTGCAGTTAAGCTGAGGTGGTGAGCTTGTGCAGGACTCTTGACTTATTTGCCAGAGTTCTATGGCAAATAAAATTATTATTATTATTATTATTATTCAAAATTAAATTTATGTGCACTTGACTTTTTACCATGTGTGCAGGTTTCATAAGTACCGTGCATGCACAGAGGGGCACACCTTAGAGGCAACGTAGGCAGGGGTCCCCAATCTTTGGGTTATTATGGGACACTAGTCCCAAAACTTCTATTTACCAAAAAGCAAATTGGTGAAGTTGTTTCCCCCCATCAAGACACTTCTACCTTTCTTTACTGTCACTTACTGTTGTCCTTTTTTCCTCTGCAGATTTGGCCACTTAGAACAAAACACGTGGTTCATTCACTCATTATTTTTTTTTCCTAAAATATGGGACCTTTGTGGAACATACAGAATATAGTAGAGCCTAGCTTTTTGCTTGGCAGCATTCTGGCTTCACATTTAAAATTCAGTGGGTTTTAAATAAAGGTAGATTGTAGAGGAAATCTGCAAGGCATCAAATGGAGTGTCTGTAAGCTTGTTAGTAGACACGGACTCCATTCTGAGAAATATAGGCAATGTGTGAACTCAATTATTGTGTCCAATCTTTGGACGCGCTTCTGTTTTTATGATAAATATTTCCTCCTGCCCATGCTTTTTAATGTTTCTACAGTATACTTTCTTAAGACTATTCTACTCTTCGCTGTCAGCCTGGGTCTCCCGTATGATAAAAATCTCCTTCTCATCTGCCTATTTCACAGGTGAAGTTGGGGTTCTCATCAGAGGAGGAGCTTCCAGGGTCGAAGGTCAACCTGCAGTTAGAAGCTGCCCCTGGTGCACTCTGCTCTGTCCAGGCTGTGGACAAGAGTGTCCTCTTGCAGAAGAACCAAACTCTGACACCAGTTAGAGTAAGGAAACATATCCTCTTAAACCACACCCAAGCACTTTTCCTCCCCCATGCTCTCTTACTTGCAGATAAATAATTTCATTATTTTTTTTGGCTGGTGGATGATGGGTTCCATAATTCAGCTTTTGACTTCTTCCCAATCACCAGCAGAATCCATAAAACCTTTTAACCCCCTCAGCCAATACAGCACCTCAATAATCCCTCTGCTCCCCTAAAAACTAGCAATATCACTGCAAAATCATCTGATTCATATGCTTTATAGTGTGTGAGTGCTTAAAATTGTTTTTTAAGGTGTCATGAGATTATTTATGATTTTATTAGACTACATAGATTTATAATTAATTACAGACAAATACACTCTGGAGATTTTCATAAGTATAACCACCGCCCCAGGTATTCTAGAAGAATTTAACGAGATGACTTTAAGTCATTTAGCACCACCATGGATTTGCTTTGTGTTTTCCTTCCTTGCTTGCCCGGGTTGTTTATACATGTAGGTAACAGTTTTATAGGACAGTGTAAAGAAATTGTGCCTTTACACTAACTCTGTGTGATTCTACTTTATTACTATTGAATACACTTGTTGTGTTATTCATTGCAGCCATTTTTGTCCCTAGGTATATCATGCTTCTTTGGCCTTTTGGCTTGATATGACAATAGAAGGATTTCACTATCGCATGGAAGATTTTGAACCCTATCCTTGCTTGCCCCCTCTGGATCCTAGACAGCCTTTCAGGGTAGCACCTTGGTATCAGAAAGAAGCTGATGTTTATAGTCTGTTCAAGGTGAGTGGCATCTTCTCTTGAACCTGATGAACCAGAAAACGGTCTCGTTCATTTCCATGAGCTACTAGCATAGGCAAATGCGCCAGCGTCCAATGACAAAAAAATGAGAAAGTGATGTCACAATGCAAACTCTGGCACATCCCAGCATCAGACACAGGTATGAAAGTCATGGGGCCTGCTTTGTAAAAGAGCAACACTCATTTCACCACTCATCTCCACCCCCTTTCAAGTGCCTATCACCACTAGAGGAGTTTTAGAATTCATTGATAATTACTCCTGTGCTTCAATTTTTTCCTGCCTTTCTGAATAAAATAAAACAGTTTTGGTTGTCTACTTTTTATTTATAAGTACCTTCAAGGTGGTTTACCAACAATGATTAAAATTATTATCCTGTGTGTTTACACTATGGTTTGGTAATATTTTAAATATGTCACATTTGATTTTGTTTTTTTTTATCCTGTTTTTTTTTCCTTTGAGTTCATTAAAGGAAAAGAAGAAAGAGAAAAAGGGCTTAAGAACAATATGAAACTGAGTTCATTAGAGTTTAATTGTGGCCTAAAAGTTTTAGCCCTAATTTTTACCTATCCTTATACCCTCGGCTTTCTTAAGGAAAATGTGTCAACTGAAGCTCATCTCCTGGGGGCTGTATCCATGCTTTTTCCTTAGTAATGCTATGGAAGCGGTTTGCTATTGCCTTTTCATTTTTGACTTCCCCCATCTAGCTAACTCTGGAATTTCAAGGGGATCTCCCATTTAAGTTCTAACCAAGGCTGACTTTACTTAACTTCTGAGGTTAGCTGTATTAATTAAACATAATATATTAATAACCTAACCTATTTTCAAGACTGAATATCCCATACATAATGATCTGCATACTTCTCTGTATCATTTGCATATGCTTAAGTTTGTGAAAATACTTAGGACGCTATTCGATGTTTGAAATCCGTTTGCAGAATATTGCAGTCTCTCTATGTTAGTGTATCAACACAAAGCACTCTGTGACTCACCAGCATCCTTTTCAAAGCACTTCAGATTAGTACTAGTGGTCCTTGCCTGTGGAACTTTAGATGTGGTCCAGCCTCTGTAGAACCTCAGAACCATGGCAGAATGTGCCGGGTTATCTAGCTCTGTAAACATTCCCTGCCCTTTGCATTCCTTCTCTTGGGTATGACTCCTGTTTCAGTACGATTGCAGAGGCTTTGATCTTGCTTCCTTGGACACTCACCTGAAGAGCCATTTTAAACTTAAAGGGGTGGGGTGGGGGCTTGTTCAAGTCCTTGGCATGCCTGCCCCACATTTCACGCTGGTGATAGGTGATCCCAACCGTGCCTCCCCCTCCTAGCCCATCGTTAACAGTCCACTATTGGCAGATGGACAGGGTCTCAGTCTGCACCTTTGTGGAGCCTAGATTGGAAAACAGCCCCCTCATCTCTGGCATGAAATCTAAATCTCTGTATTGCCTGTTAACTATCCATGGAAATCAGAAAAAGGCTGTGACTAACATTATTAAATGAAATATTCTGGAATGGTTATGCTTTAGGAGGGAGGTGAGTAATACTTAATATCCCTCCTTTGGGGGGAGATGGGCGGTGATAAAAATTTAATAAATATATATCAGATAAGTTGGTATATACATATACAAATTGATAGGCAGGCAGGCAGGCAGACAGATAGGGTTAGCCAGGTGTCATTAAATTTTGGTGTTTTCAAGGAAATGTTAAATACTATTTTTAATTTCTCCAGAGGGCAGACATGACTCGGTGCTTGCACAGGGGACCTTTCACTTTTCATGCAAAGTTGGATGAAGGTGGAGAACAAAGTTTGGGGACCAAGGCTGTAAAGTTTCAGCCAGGTTTACTTTCAGTGAGAACTTTTAGAACTTTTATAGATGTAGGCTGCTTTCTCAGATCTATGTGAACAAATCCAATTTGATTCATGGTTTGACTGAAATAGATGTGCATTCTGCTGGTTTCCCACAGCAATCGAAATTGAAAATTTTAACAAACACAAGAGTGAAAAAGCCTGTTTCCTGTGATCTTCCACATGGAGAGAGAATTGTTTTCAAAAGTGGGGCAAGAGGTAAGAATCATGGCTGCTTAACTGTTCTGTAGCTGGAAAGTTTTGAAAGGGTCTCCCCTTTTCTTTTTCTTGTTTCATTTTGCAGGCCTCTATGAGTCTTAGCTGTTTTTATTCCTAGTAATATCAGTGCACCTCAGACTGATCTAGTCGTCAGCCAAATGAAACTTGCTGTTCACATCGCCTCCTGCCACTTGAGACAGATTGCTAGATGTTCTGCATTAGCTCTCAAGAAGGCTGTAGTTGGTCCCATCATGTCTTTCGGAAGCCTGGCCTTAGTTGTTGCAGATCCATTTTTATTTAATGAATTTCTAACTTTGTGTACATCTTCTAGTTATATCAGGTACTGAACCTCGTGAAAATATACCTCAAGATATCACTCACACAAAACCTAAGCAGGATACAAAAGCCAAACCCAGGACAAGCTTTCCAGAAAACTGGATTTGGAATTTAGTACCTGTCAAGTAAGTGAATTCCAAGGAAAAGAAATATTGTCATACAGGTAATTCTTGTTTTAATGTCCACTCGTTCAGTGACCCTTCGAAGTTACGCTGCCACTGAACGAGGCATACTTACAGTGGGTGCTCGTAGTTGCGGCCATTGCAGCATCCCCGTAGTCACTTGGCAACCAGTTTGCAATTAACGACGTTGCAGTGTCCCGCGGTCATGTGATTGCCATTTGCGACCTTTACTGCCAGCTTCCAACAAGCAAAGTAAATGGAGCCAGCAGGAGGTCGCAAATGGAGATCACGTGACTGCGGGATACTGTGATTGTGCAAGATTCACCTAACAATGGCAACTGGGCCTACCAAAACCCATAGCAGTTGTAAATTGGCACATTGGCACAGTGATGTGCGCTTGCGCCTTAGGATGTTGCTTAGCAACGGTGTTCCTGGTCCCAATCACTGTCAGTAAATGAAGACTACCTGTAATTGTAGTGATCTCACCTGCCTTGTATTTCAGTGGCATGTTAACATACTGCAGTTTAAGAACCAAGACAAATTATTTCCCAGTAGTCCCAGTTTTGTTTCTGACAAAGTAAAATATATTTGTTGTTGTTTATTCGTTTAGTCGCTTCCGACTCTTCGTGACTTCATGGACCAGCCCACGCCAGAGCTTCCTGTCGGTCGTCAACACCCCCAGCTCCCCCAGGGACGAGTCCGTCACCTCTAGAATATCATCCATCCATCTTGCCCTTGGTCGGCCCCTCTTCCTTTTGCCTTCCACTCTCCCTAGCATCAGCATCTTCTCCAGGGTGTCCTGTCTTCTCATTATGTGGCCAAAGGACTTCAGTTTTGCCTTTAATATCATTCCCTCAAGTGAGCAGTCTGGCTTTATTTCCTGGAGGATGGACTGGTTTGATCTTCTTGCAGTCCAAGGCACTCTCAGAATTTTCCTCCAACACCACAGTTCAAAAGCATCGATCTTCCTTCGCTCAGCCTTCCTTATGGTCCAGCTCTCGCAGCCATATGTTACTACAGGGAACACCATTGCTTTAACTATGCGGGCCTTTGTTGTCAGTCTGATGTCTCTGCTCTTAACTATTTTATCGAGATTTGTCATTGCTCTTCTCCCAAGGATTAAGCGTCTTCTGATTTCCTGACTGCAGTCAGCATCTGCAGTAATCTTTGCACCTAGGAATACGAAGTCTTTCACTGCTTCTACATTTTCTCCCTCTATTTGCCAGTTATCAATCAAGCTGGTTGCCATAATCTTGGTTTTTTTGAGGTTTAGCTGCAAACCAGCTTTTGCACTTTCTTCTTTCACCTTCATCATAAGGCTCCTCAGTTCCTCTTCACTTTCAGCCATCAAAGTGGTATCATCTGCATATCTGAGATTGTTAATGTTTCTTCCAGAGATTTTAACTCCAGCCTTGGATTCCTCAAGGCCAGCTTGTCGCATGATGTGTTCTGCATACAAGTTGAATAGGTAGGGTGAGAGTATACAGCCCTGCCGTACTCCTTTCCCAATCTTAAACCAGTCCGTTGTTCCATGGTCTGTTCTTACTGTTGCTACTTGGTCATTATACAGATTCTTCAGGAGGCATACAAGATGACTTGGTATCCCCATACCACTAAGAACTTGCCAGAATTTGTTATGGTCCACACAGTCAAAGGCTCTAGAATAGTCAATAAAACAGAAATAGATGTTTTTCTGAAACTCCCTGGCTTTTTCCATGATCCAGCGGATATTGGCAATTTGGTCTCTAGTTCCTCTGCCTTTTCTAAACCCAGCTTGTACATCTGGCAATTCTCTCTCCATGAACTGCTGAAGTCTACCTTGCAGGATCTTGAGCATTACCTTACTGGCATGTGAAATGAGTGCCACTGTTCGATAGTTTGAACATTCTTTAGTGTTTCTCTTTTTTGGTATGGGGATATAAGTTGCTTTTTTCCAATCTGATGGCCATTCTTGTGTTTTCCAAATTTGCTGGCATATGGCATGCATTACCTTGACAGCATCATCTTGCAAGATTTTGAACAGTTCAGCTGGGATGCCGTCGTCTCCTGCTGCGTTGTTATTAGCAATGCTTCTTAAGGCCCACTCAACCTCACTCTTCAGGATGTCTGGCTCTAGCTCACTGACCACACCGTCAAAGCTATCCCCGATATTGTTATCCTTCCTATACAGGTCTTCTGTATATTCTTGCCACCTTTTCTTGATCTCTTCTTCTTCTGTTAGGTCCTTGCCATCTTTGTTTTTGATCATGCACATTTTTGCCTGGGCTACTTCTAGTGTCTCAGCAGACAGCCATTTTGCCTTCTTGGTTTTCTCTTTCTTTGGGATGTATTTTGTTGCCGCCTCCTGAACAATGCTGCCAACTTCTGTCCAGAGTTCTTCTGGGACCCTATCTACTAAGTCCAGTCCCTTAAATCTATTCTTCACCTCCACTGCATATTCCTTAGGAATATTAGTGAGCTCATATCTAGCTGATCTGTGGGTCTTCCCTAATCTCCTTAGTCGGATCCTAAATTGTGCAAGAAGAAGTTCGTGATCGGAACTACAGTCAGCTCCGGGCCTTGTTTTTACCGAGTGTACAGATGTCCGCCACCTTTGGTTGCAAAGGATGTAGTCAATCTGATTTCAGTGTTGTCCATCTGGTGAAGTCCATGTATAAAGCCGTCTCTTAGGTTGTTGGAAGAGAGTGTTTGTTATGCAGAGTGAATTGTCTTGGCAAAATTCTATCAGCCTATGTCCTGCTTCATTTTGTTCTCCCAGGCCATGCTTACCTGTAATTCGAGGTGTCATTTGACTGCCCACCTTAGCATTCCAGTCTCCTGGAACATCTCTTTTAGGCGTGTTGTCCAGTAGGTGCTGCAGATCCTCATAGAACTGCTCTACTTCAGCTTCTTCAGCATTTGTGGTTGGGGCGTATATTTGGATCACTGTGATGTTAGATGGCTTGCCCTGAATTCGAATTGAGATCATTCTGTCATTTTTTGGGTTGTATCCAAGCACTGCTTTAGCCACTTGATTATTAATTATGAAGGCTACTCCATTTCTTCTATGGTCCTCTTGTCCACAGTAGTAGATCTGGTGGTCGTTCGATGTGAAGTGGCCCATTCCAGTCCATTTGAGTTCACTGACGCCCAAAATGTCTATCTTTAATCTTGACATCTCACCAATAACCACATCCAATTTGCCCTGGCTCATAGATCTTACATTCCAGGTTCCAATGGCGTGTTGATCCTTAGAACATCGGATTCGCCGTTCACCACCAGCACCGTCGGCCGCTAGCCGTCCTTTCGGCTTTGAGCTAGCTGCATCATCACGTCTGGGGCTAGTTGAGCTCATCCTCTGTTCCTCCCCAGTAGCATTTTGACCATCTTCCGACCTGGGGGTCTCATCTTCTGATGGTATAGCGACATATCTCTAGTTGTACTGATCCATTTAGTTTTCATGGCAAGAATACTGGGGTGGGTTGCCATTACCTTCCCCAGGGATCGCATTTAGTCTGACCTCTCTGTCATGACCTTCCCGTCTTGGGTGGCCCTTCATGGTTTAGCTCATGGCATCATTGAGGTGCTCAAGCTCCAGCACCACAACAAGGTAACGATCCTTTGCTGAAGACAACCATCAGATACTTGTCAACAAATCTTTAATTTCTCTTTAGAGGCTGTTTGTCTGATCAGAAATTAATTTTTACATATTTAGCATTTTTTTTAGATAATGAACAACCAGGTCGTCTATCCTGAGCTCTCCAAGAAATAATCAGTCCTAGTAAATCCATTAAAACAGGAACAATACCTAACCCAAATAGTACTAGGGATAGTATAAGGGATACATTGTTACTGTTTTGGCTTCATTCCTGCTGGAAGTGTATAAGGCAGCTTTTTAAAATATTCTCTTTACCTCTTTTAAAGAAGCATATGTAACTGTAATCTTGAAGCCAGGTGAAGTCCCTACCCTACCAAGCAGTCATCCAATTTCTTTCTTAAAAGCAGATGCAAAATATTGACATCTCCATTAGCACATAGACTGCAATTTTTTTTTCGTATCAGTCCTTTTTGACTCCTGGCGAATGCCTGGACTAGTCCCTGCAGTTTTCTAGGCAAGATTTTTCTGCCTCCTTCCTAGTGCTGAGAATGAATGGCCCAAGGTCACCCAGCTGGCTTCATGCCTCAGGCAGAACTAGAACTCATGGTCTCCCAGTTTCCCTTTGATTATTTGCGCATGTGCTTTTATAAAACATCTGGCAGTATTGGATTATTATTAAATATTTTAACTGTACACTCAGAAATTTCTCAATTAATGGAAAAGGTTTTTGCCATAGTATAGTAGAACTATTTGAAACAAGTTATCCAAAAATACAGATGTCCTTAGTTTTTTTCCAGCTAGATACTTATTGGTATCCTACCAGTTTCCCCAGGATTACTGCAAATGTGTTTTTGTCTCCATCTATTAAGATATCCTAAGGAACCATAAACCATCAATTTATCTCCTCTTACTTGCATTACTTATTTACTTTATTTGGTATTGGAACTGCCTTATTCAACAAAGTGATGGTATTTCAGATATAATGGCATAAACTTCATCCTGATGGCATATGAGACTTTATTTACATAATTATGCATCTTCTATACTGAAATGTAATTTATACTGCCTTAATAGTTCCAAAAGTTATTGTTAATCCTTTAACTGGAATAAATACAATCTCCTTCCCATAGGTTCAAATGCCTCTGTAGAAATGTGTAATTGGCAAGAAATAAAGTCCCATTTAATTGTTTTACAAATATTTTAATATTTGGGAATAATTATTCCAAGGAAGCTTTCCTCAGTTCTAATAATAAATTTATTAGATTTTTTTTTTATCACAGATGAAAGTTGATCTAAAAAGATAGTTTAAAATTCCACAGAGCTTATGGGGAAAGATAAATTGTAATTTAAATGACTATTGCTTTAGGAGTGATATATGATATCCTATGGTAATACTTCTAGCTTAATTTAAAAAGATTCATGAGATGAAGAACTTTTTAATGCAAGGACCAACCCCAGTTTTTTCTTTACTAGCTATAGTTACTATATGAAGATGGGAAGGGGATTTCCCTGATTGTCATAGTTGTCAATAATCTGACCTGAATATCCCTATGAAATGTGGGTGATCATGTAAAAAAATCCATCATAGTCATAATTATAGCATTTATTTATGATTTTGATTTCTTCAGCTGCCCACTTGTGCAAGATTCTGGGTGGCTTACAAGGGTTAAAACTAGCCATGTAAGCAATTTAAAACAAAATAGAAATGGCCATGCTGGGGGATAAAACCACAGCAACAAACAACACCTCTGTCAGGCTCACTGGTGGGTTCACAGAAGATCCTAGGCCCAGAGACTGTGGAAGGAGCCAAAGTTTCAAGGTTCTTTCATTATATAACTATAACTATAACTTTTCATCATAGTTGGGCTTCGCTCCACCTTTTGCCCTAGTCCTGTTGTAATTCCTTTGTTAAAGACTGCCAGACTTAGAGCAGGGGTTTTCAGATTTTCTCAAGGGGCAAGACCTGTTAGTTTAAAAAAAATGCCAGAACTCCTGATCCAGAGGCAAAGCCAGGGCAAAAAAAAATTGGAGTTTCAAAAAAAAGTGGGACTTATCATTGTATAGAATTGTACGTATTTATTGTGAATAGCAAGTATGATAATTGTTTAATGTTAGAAAGATAGCGTCATTCCAGATTTATTGTTTTGGACTGTAGAGCTATGGTTACTTTACATTTATGAAATGGCACTATTTCAATGCACCAAAAACACAGATGAAAATGTTCTTTCATTGGGTCAGAGCTTAATAATCTATTTAAAATTACCTTTTATTGGATCAAAGCTTAAAGATCTATTTAAAAATGAGGAAGAATGATACCCTCTCTATGGTATAATAACTGTGTGTGGTTTTTTTTCTTTCTTTTTTGTGCCTATTAACAATAATAATATAAGCAATCATTTTATATTTTATCTAAAGTGTTTTTTAAAAATTAGGGATGGTGTAAATCATGCTCTTTGCATGGTCCCTCTGACCAACTGCTCTTATATTCTGATTCTGTTGGCCAACCGCTGGTTTTGCCAGCATCACCTCTGTTCTGCCTTGATCTGGTCACTGAAGCATCAACTCTCTTCCTGTTCTGCAGCGAGGAAGGGAAAGCAGTTCACTCGGTCACTGTTCCAGACACAATCACGGAGTGGAACGCAAATGCATTCTGTTTGGCAGACGTAGGCTTTGGACTCTCCCAGTTAACCTCGATCAGGGTTTTCCAGCCCTTCTTCATTGATATGACGATGCCATATTCTGTGATCCGTGGAGAGACTTTCCAGATAAAGGGCACCGTCTTTAACTTCCTCGAGAACTGTATCCAGGTGAGAGCCCCTTTAGGACAGGTCAGAAATCTTGCAAAAATAAGGAGGAGGAAATTCACAATGTGCTTCAGACAAGTTAGAGATGGGGACCAAGACTGCAAACAGAAGCCACGTATTCCTTCCTGTGCCTCGCAGAGGATACATTCCTAGTGGTCCGTCTTTCTTCCCCACAAACTACGGGCAGAAGAACTGCCTGAGGTACTTTCGGAGGTTTGCTAGGCAGAATTCTCCGGAGGGTTCCTGGCAGTTTGAGCTGACGAGAAGTACTCTCCTGATCCAAACGTGGTCCTGAAGTTCTGTTTCTAATGTTGGCCTTTGCCTAAGCCCAGCTGCCTGGCCCATCTCGTGTCTCTTCCTTCGTGTTACCATCCAGGTGAGAACGACCCTGCTAGAGTCTGAGGAGGTGGAGGTGAAGCCATGTCTGGACTGCCAGTACACCACCTGCCTGTGTGCTGAGGAGGCCAAGGTCTTCTCCTGGAACGTGACGGCTACGCAGCTGGGTAAGGCTGAGGCTGAGGCAGAGGGATAAGGGAGTGGGGAGGTCTGTATGTTGAGTCTCCCAAGAGCATCCCATTAGTTTTCCAGATGCCTGTCAATCAAGTAGCATTGGAGCTTTGGAGGGCAGGTGGGGGGATGGGTTTTCTTTCCAACCAAGATATTGTCACTTTGAAAGATCTGTTAATGCTGAAGGGGGAGCAGGATTGAGGACAGATTCATGGACGTAGCCCACATCTCTAACCATTCAAGAATCATGCAGCCCCTCTGCGCTCATATCTGCACCCAGCTCCATCTGTGGAAAAGTACAGAGGTGACCTTGGCATCACATCTGCAGAATCCTTGAATGGGGGGAAGGTTTGTGGAACGGGTTTTGGGCCAAAAGGAAAGAGCAGCCGTTTTTCTTCACACCAAGCTGATGGTGGAAACTCCGGAACTAGCTGCCGTCTGTCGCTTTTGCCTTCTTGTAGGGCGCGTGAACATCTCAGTGAGCAGTGAGGCCGAGGAAACCCAGGAGTTGTGTGGCAACAAGATCTCTGTCACTCCTGCGCGTGGCCGGTCAGACACGGTGATAAAATCGTTACTTGTGAAGGTCAGCGAAGACATCAGTCCAACTCCAGTTCAAGCGCTAACCAAACCTCCAGAAGCCTGGAAATAGCTCTGTAGAGGGGCTGATGCTGGATTGTTTCTTCCGGTGTCAGTAGCTTCCAAACTTTGCAGAGCCTTTGTGTTTCCAGGGCTTAAGCCCAGGTGGATGGCTGCTTTTCTTTGGCCAAAGAAAGCGGGCCCAGTCAAAGGCTCGGCATTGAGAAAGTCCTCCAGAAACACACTGCCAAAGAACCCATAACTCCTTTTTTCTCCCACAGCCAGAAGGTGTCCTTAAAGAAGAGGCCCAGAACGCATTCCTGTGCTCTTCAGGTATGGGATGGCTGTGCCTCTTGCTCAGCATAACTGCCCTTGCGATGGGTCCCAGAGAACGCAGATCAGCATGCTTTTCTGGTGGTCTCTTCTGTGGGAAGCAGCTCTGCTATTAGAAGGCAACGCAGTGATGTGTCCACCTGCTACAGGACAGATGGAAGGAGGGGCAGGCGAAAAGGCCGAGTGTGCTCTTCAGCTAGGAGGTTCCTGCTTCAGTCTTCTTGCAGGGCAGCCTTAGGCGCTGCTGATCACGCTCAGGTCCCCATTGGAAAAATGGGATGATTGTGTCCTGCATGACCACTTGTTTGGTAGATGAGGAATGTTCTGGGCACTTGCACAAATGTTGTATGCAATGAAAGGTACCCCAACTGGATTGTTTCGTAGCTATCCTAATTCTAGATTTTTATTCACACATATACCCTCTCCAGGAGAACCAGCTTCTGAGGAAGTTTTCCTAACAACGCCAGAAGCAGTTGTGCAGGATTCTGGGCGGGCCATCGTAACTGCCATCGGTGAGGAACGATGTCTCCTTTGGCAGAGAGAGAACAGACATCATGGTGGCAGGCTTAGTGCTCGACCTCCACGTGATTTGTTGAACATTTGAAAGGAGGGCTATTGAGGCAGGAATGCTGCAAATGCATTGTGTATAGAAGTTGGCCGGTCTCAGCCATCGGCCAAAGACCTGCTTGAAAAGCATCCCTCGTCATGCTTCTGCAGTGGGGTGACCCACTAAGGAAAAGCACCTCAGCGGCTGCTCCCTGGTGCCGTTTACTTGTTTGTTTATTTGTATTTCGAATTTCTGTCGCTGCTCATCTCCCCCAAAGGGGGACTCTTCATATTGTGCCCATGCCTGCCTGGCCATTGATCTTTGACTGGGTTTGCAAGAACTGTCCTGGATGTTGTGTTCCACATCCTAGGAGGAAGAGGAAGGCTTTCTGGATTTGGAGGAAGGTCTTCCATATTTCCCCCCTCTATTTTGTTAACATTCAGGAGATATCATGGGAGCTGCACTAGAAAATATAGACGAGCTGCTTCAGATGCCTTTTGGCTGTGGTGAGCAGAACATGGTCAAGTTTGTTCCCAACATCGTTGTACTCCAGTACTTGGAAAAAACCAATCTGGTGACTCCGGAGATAAAGAATAAGGCAATAGAGCACATGAAGAGTGGTGAGTCGGCCCTTTTTCTACCACTCTCTTATTTGGAAGGTCTTCTGAGGGAGGCAAGGCTTTGCAAGACCCAGGTGGCATCCAGGCGCTGGACTAAGGTGGGACCTTGCCTGCCTTCCCATGACCATCCTTCCTTATGCCAGCCATCCTTAGTCATTTTTTAGTGAACTTTAAATGCTTTCTGCCTCTTTATATCTCGGAAGTAATTTTTATGTCTGAACGTGGCACTTGTTGGGTTAAATTGAAGAGCGCCACCAGAGTCATGTAGGATCGGGACAGAACTGAGAGCCCTCTTTCCCCCTCATTCTGCAGGGTACCAACGGCAGCTGCTTTATAAACACGACGATGGCTCCTACAGTGCCTTTGGAAAGCATGAGGAGGAGGGGAACACTTGGTAAGGGACTTGAGCGGAACAGCCACTTTTCTCAGAACGTTCCCTCCCCTAAATTCACCTAAAAGGAGAGGGAGAGGTAGTTGCTAGCAGGGCTTCCCCTTTTATGCCTCGCTCGATCTGAGGTAGAGAGATGTCTGCCCCATCGACCCTAGAACCTCGTCAGGAGGACGCTTGCTGGGCCCGCCTGTTCAGCCATCTAGGAGCTCTCTGGCTATTTCCCATAACCCTCAGCTGACCGGATGGCAGCTGCAAGATCATGAGCAAGTGTCTGTGGAGAAGCTGAAGGTGCTTCTCCTTCTGTGTTTTCTTCTTCTCTTCGTTTCTTTGCTGCTGCTCAGGCTGACCGCGTTTGTGGCCAAGGCTTTTGGGCAGGCAAAGCCCACCATCTACGTGGATGACAAGCACATTCAGGATGCCGTGCAATGGTTGGGGAAGCACCAACTTCCCAGCGGCTGCTTTCAAAGTGTGGGGAGGCTCTTCAACAATGCCCTGAAGGTGGGAATGGCATGATCTTGGACAGTAGCGTAACAGACACCCAGCTGGCAAAGGGGACTAGATAGAGTCATGAGAATCAAGGTATCAATGTGAGGAAAAGGGCCCTTGTGACTTTCCTCCCCGGCTTCTTCTCTTTGTCCACAGGGTGGTGTGGATGATGACCTCTCTCTGACAGCTTATGTCACTGCCTCTTTGCTGGAGCTGCACCTAGAGAAGAACGTAAGTCCTCCCTTCAGGGGCTTTAACTTTCATGCATTGCTCTGGGACATCCCCGGGGGCCTTCCTGAGACTTTCTGGACGGTCCCAGTGCAGCTTCTGCCCCCAGAAGTCACTAATCCAGGTTTTTCAGGCAGGCAACCAGCCTGTGATTTCGAAGCCAGCAATTGTAAGAGAGAGGGGTTGCAAGAAACCATTTATGAACTTTTTGGGGGGTGCAGAAGAGCAGGCAACTCAGGGATGGGGTAAGAAGGACCCAAGTCCTGACTAGACAAGTTTTCTGCCCAATCACAGTAGCTCCAGGTAGATCACAGAGGATAGGATATCCTTACAGGTTGTACTCCTGCGTGAAACCTTACTGGGTATTTTGGGATTATAGGGGAGCATGGTAGATGATGCCTTACTCTGCCTGAAGAGAAACCTGAGCTCTATGAACAGTACTTACTCCAAGGCTTTGCTGGCTTACGTCTTCACGTTGTCTGGGGACATAGAAATCCGGCAACAGCTCCTCAGAGACTTAGAGGACGAAGTTCTCAAAACAGGTAGGAGGGACGGTTCTATGTATTCCTTCCCAAGCTTTGCTTGTGAAACTACCTTTCTGTGAATCTGATGAATTCTGTCCTGGATTTATCCTTAAGCAGGCATGATACTTTCCTTCTGAGATCTGTCAGGAATTCCCATTTTGCTGATAGAATTATATGATAAGCATGGGCTTATCATATGGTAATGCAAGTCTATTGGAGGTTTAACGCAGGTCCTTTCCTCTGCCTGATGTGGTTCACTGGCTCTGAGCGTGAAAGACAAATGTATGTGAACATAGAGATAATATGTCTGAATGAAGTTACATTCTTGAATGATGCCGGATAGCGTTACCTGGTAAGGCAAAAAACCAATCAAAGAATAAAACAATTGGGAGGACCCACAGTTTCTGCTCCAAGAAATACTTTGGAAGAATGTTACAGGAGTCAAACCCGCAGTAGTGGTTTGTTTCTCCATGCAACTCCAGTCTTTATTTTGCTTTTTGTAGAAGAGAATTTATTTTTTCCAGATATTGAGACAATGGCCTACGTGCTCTTGGCTCGCCTTTCCATGACGGAAGTATCCACAGAAGATATCCACTATGCCTCTCAGATGATGGGCAACCTTAATAAAGAACGGAATCCCTACGGAGGCTTTAGTTCCACCCAGGTAACACTGATTCTCCTAGGTTCCGTTTGCAGAGATGATTCCAGAAAAACAAGTTGGGGGAGCAAAAGGGTTTGCAGAGGACTTCATCTGAATTGTAGAGAATCTGAACACAGTGAATCTAAAAATTGAGGAAGCTGGACATATTTGAAAGGAAAATCTGCTACACTTGGAGCTGTTCTGCTCATGGGATTTGAGGTGCACTCTCACTGAGGTGCACAGTGTGGTATTTAGGCAATATCAAAAATGTCAGCAATTTATAATTTGTCATAGGATATTCCAGGACTGAAACCCCGTGGCAGAATTAGGAAATGGGGGATAAAAGTGTTTCTGTTGTTGATTAATAACAGCAGCAACTTAACCTGGCTTAATGAGTAAGAGGAGTAGTCTGTAGGGTACAACAACTCCCCAGAAACTGGGACCTCATAGCTATAGACCATGCTTTGTAAATGAATAAAAACACAAGAGGAGAAGCAGAGTGTGTGTATAAGCCAGTGTTTCCCAGAGGTTGTTTCCATAACAGCAAACCATAGTTTGCATCATCTTATCCTCATTCACAATTTGGTCATGCTAGCTAAAAAAAGAAGTTGGAGTTCACAACATTGAGAGAGCTACCTATTTGCCCAGTCAGAATCTGTTGTGTTCAATGACAGAATCCTTGGTCTTGAAAGAAGTTTGCCCTGTAATTCCAAAGATACATCGTCTTCGTATCCAACAAAACTGTTTCCTTGCCACCAGGATACTGTGATTGGCCTGCAGAGTTTAGCCAGGTATGCAGCCTTGACATTCGTTGAGATAGAAAATCTAAAGTTGGTGGTAAAATCCAGCAAAGGCTTCCAACACGAATTCCATGTCAACAAGAAGAACCGGCTGGTGCTGCAGCAGGCCTCCCTTCCGGAGATCCCTGGTCAGTACAAGGTGGAGCTATCAGGGCATGGCTGTGTTTATGTGCAGGTGAGTCTGGGAATGGCTTTAGCCTTTGCTCTATTGGGAGCAGCATTAGAGGTCCAGTAAGTGACCATCTTTAGAGACAGTCCTGGGGTAAAGGAGGTTGGGTGTGATATTTGAGATTCTGTGGAGTCCTAAGAAAACAAATAACGATTGCATGGGTGGTCTTGTCCTACAACAGGAAATGTCCTCAGCTCATACCTACTGAAATGTACTGGCTGTAGCCATTTTTTAAAATAACTGCAACCCTTCTTGTGCTAAAGCACATCTTGTCTTTGGTGTGACCAAAAAACACAACCTTCAATAAATGAAGTGTAACTTGTTCAATAGCCACTAAGATGAAGCAGAGTTCTAGTATTGCTGTTGAATGAATACAGTGAACTGTGAACTGATTATCTCCCATTCATTCATTCATTCATTCATTCATTCATTCATTCACATATAAACTCAATAATGTGCCATGGTGCTAGAAAGATAAAGATTTCCTTGAATTAAGCTTAACTCTTGGTGACTACCTGGATACATACGTGTTGGTTTCATGGCAAGAACACAGAGGTGGTTTGCTGTTGCCTTCTTTTGGATGCTTTTTTGATTTCCCAGCCTGATCTGGGGTCTGGGATCATTAAGAAATCCTGGGAAATCCTGGGATTTCTTAATGAGCAATTGAAAATTGGGGTGGAATTGAAGGAGGGAGACTGGAGTAAGAATGATCCTGCAAGACAGCATGAGTGGCTAGCTGGACCACTCTACCTCGTAACATGTTGTTTCAGGTACCATTTGTAGCTCAGGCATAATTGATAGATTTGATGCATTTCAGTACTTTGGTACCAGAAGATGGCATCAGCTCTGCTTGCCTGTTCTGTATGCTGTAGTTTTATGGAACTTGGAAGAGTTTGTCTCAAGGAATTTAATCAAATGACGGGGGAGGATTAATTAGTTTGGGCAACATAGCATGCCTTGGTGATTTCCAGTTCTGGAATAGCCATTGTTTCCGGGCAGCAGCTTAGAACTCAATAGCGTGCTTTTCTTCCTTAGACTATTCTTCGGTATAACAGGATGCCTCCGGAGTCTGATGCTTTTGCTTTGAGAGTGGAGACATCGCCAGACAAATGCACCCAGAGTTCCAGGAAATATTTTGAGATCCGACTTGAAGTGAGGTATTGTACTTTCCATAAACCACCAGTTCCTGGTGACTCGCAGTAGAAGCAACTATATTTGAGCTAATAGGCCTGGTGAAATAATGGCCACAAGGATACTGTGGCGCTGTTTTTCACAATATGAGCCTCTGAGGACTAGAGTTCACTCATTAGATGCAGGATCCTCAGTTGCAGTGACAGACATTGGTTGTGGCTGAATCAGAAGCTCACATTTTACCAGCATTTGTTTCATCGCTTTGTGCTTTGCTTGGTTCTTTCTACTTTCTCCAACGGCTTTTTCCCACACCCCAGCAGCATGATTTCCTCCATCCTTGAGATGGGAAGAAAGCACACTGCTTTGAAGAGATACTAGCTCTCCCCACAGTGGCGTTGTTGCTGCACCTCCAAGATGAGGCCAGCAAAGTTGGGGTGAGGTTGTGACTCTCAGAGGCTGCTGGAGGGGAATCTTGGAGCTTCTGTGCTTGCTGGAGAGGAAGACAACCCAACCACTTTATCTCCTCTGCAGCAAGCCTCTGCACCTGCTGCAGAGGAGGAAAAAATCAAACAGTGAGGGTTACTGATCGGAATAGCAACCTTGTGGAATACCCTCCAGCTGGTTGCTCTTCCTTCCTGAAAGAAAAAAAAAAGATGGCCACAGAGATCCAGCTCGCTCCAGCAGCCGAAGCAGAAACGGCCTTGGAGGACAGAGCCCCGTGGCCATGTGGGAGGGGCAGTCCTGTGGTGGGCCTTGTAGGTTGCTCATAGCCCCAGGCACTTTCTCTTTTCTTAAATTTGTATTCATTAAATGTTTTACATAAAGTAAAAGAAAAATCTGAAGAAAAAGAGAACAAGAAACAAAGAAAAATGTGCAAGAAAGAAAAGAAATTAAACTTATGAATTATAGTGACTTCCGACCTTCTCTACACCAGTTGTTTCCAATCTTATTATCTTCCCTCCCTCTCAGCCATTATACAAAACACTTCAACCCCTCACTTAATCAGCATTTGTTATAATCCTCAAAGCCATAAATCGTATTTTTTCTTCTTTCAGCATAAAGTCCATATAAGGTTTCCAGTCTTTCATCAGAAAGGTCTTTATTGTTTTTGCTCGAATCAAACAAGTCATCTCGTAAAACTCTGACATTCTCATAATCCATCCCTCCACTGTGGGAGTTTCATTATTCTTCCACCCTTGAGCTTCCAATGATCTTGCTGCAGTTACCACATACAAAATCAACCTGCCACGAATCTTTTCTAAGTCATTATCCACGAGTCCCAATAGAAGACGCAATGTAGCCCTCAGGCTCTTTCTCCATGTGAATCAGAATCTTCTCACAAGAGGTTGTATTGCCTTTCCTGATGGAAAACACTGCTTCGATCCATATCCAGCCTGCTTCAGCAGCAGGTTGGTACCAAGATGGAGGCTCCATTGTGAGGACGTGTCCTCGCTAGACAGTTAGCAGGCTGTCTTCTTGCCATCGCAAGGAGGCCTGAGAGTCTGCAGTGGAAGAGCATGGAAGAGAACTTGGAGCTCTCCACACGTCCCGCTCAGGGGCTCATTTGGAAACTACTTCTGTCGGTCCTCCCTGCCTGGGCATATAGAAAGATGAGTGTTCTACCTCCGATCAGGTATTCCTTATAAAGAAAATATTCCTGTAGCCTTGCGTGCCCATATGGCAGTTCTGATTCTGAGGAGGAAAAAGAGAGCAGCTGCCAACCTTTTAGGAGATAAAAACTCAGCCTTTCTTCTCTGGGCATAATTCCTGTATGCCAGGCTTGGGCAACCTGATCATCCACACATTGCTGAATTACAGCTCCCATCTTTCCTCATTTTTGGACTGCTGACTGAAACTTCTGAGATGTGTGCTCTTATAACATCTTGAACCAACAAACTTCCACCACACTTTTTTGCATATTAATTAACCTTAGCTGACAATGAATTTGGTTATAAAGGTTTTGTTGCAAGCAGCAGCTTCTCCCATACTTAACAAATATAGGGACACCTAAATTTCTGTAGGAGGAATTGCCACAAGGCACAGGGATATATGAGTGTTTTATCATTCTGGAATGTTGAAGAGGAGGAGAGGACCAGCAGGTGTGTGAAGTACCTGTATATGTATTCACAGCTGTGACCAGGACAGGGGAAGAGATGAAACAGGTCAAAGGGAAGAGATACTGAGCCAGATGAGCCAGATATATTACAGTCCAAAAATACAATCCACCTGCTAGTAGGGATGGACTGTGGCAAGTTTCTTCACAACAAAATATTTCACGGAAATTGATTCCTGCATAAGGCATTATATTGTGCAGTCCACCTCAAATAGAAAAGTGGCAACTTGGCCAGAAATCAGACCCCGTCTCAACACAGCCAAGCTGTCCTGCAAGAAAATTTGCAGCAGACAAATCCAGCTGGCTGCTGCTCTAGATACTTATTCCAAAGCACTTTGAAAACTAACCACAGTACAATATAGAAAAATAAAAATAAGCTGCAGTCCTCCAAATGAGGCTACATATGCGTAAAGAGGTCAAGGCAATCTTGCCCAAATTCTTGTTTGACAGTAGGCCTAGTCAGAAAATGAGGTGGAGATTGTATGTTCTAGGTATGCCTGAGAGGCCATCCAAACCCCAAGTGAGAAATCTCACCCCTCCCTCAGAATGAATGAAGCTAATCAGATTCCTCTTTTCCAGTGTTATGACAATTCTTTGCTTCTTTAAACTTCCTTCCTTTTCCTCTGCAGTTACACAGGCCGTCGAGAGGCAAGCAACATGGTTCTGTTGGAGGTGAATATGCTATCTGGGTATATTCCCATAAAGAAATCTGTAAAGGAGGTAAGATATTTGGGATCTTTTTTCAAACCTTTACTTGAACATTTCACCTGATTGCATTGTTATTTAGAGTTCAGAAGATGGATTTAAGATACCCACAAAATCAGTGATAGAAGAACTTTTAAACAGCCATGACAGCGAAAACCGATCTATTCTAAAATAACTTTAGCTGTCAGAAATGTGTCACAATGAAGGCTGTCATTACAGAAATAATTGATTGCCTGTAAATACCTGCTAGAATGCAACGTTCCCTTTTCATCTTTCTGGAACAGGGATGGGCAGTCTTTGGCTCTTGAGATGCTGCTGAAGTATAGTTTGCAGCAGCCCCTGCCAGGTCCTGCTCATTCATTCCTAGGCTTCTTTTTTCCTTTACCATTATGCAATATGATGTAATTAAATCTTTGTTTCTTGAAATGTTAATGATTTATTAATTTTCTTTGGAACAATTGTGAAGAGAAGTACAATTCTATTTACAAAAATTGCTTCTGCATTGTCAGTTTTTAGCAGGCAGTAAATCCCCCCCCCCAAGTGAATGATAGTTAGATTAACAGGTGTGTAGTAGCTGAAGCTCAGAAGCAAAGTTCCAGGTGTGTTGTGTCCCTAAGGGTCCCCTTCAAAAGTTGTTGATGGACTGCAATTTCTAATGTTACAGAAGGCAAAGTTAATTCAAGGGATAATCATATTAATTGAATCACATCACCCTTATTTTTGTCCTGACTTGCCCATTACTTTGCCCTGGTCCTGCCCACTTGTTGGAGGATGCCTACTCAAAAACCAGAACTGGTGCTTGGCCTGAAAATATTGCATAGCCTGAATTAAGGCTATCCCAGTGTTGATTAACAGCAGTCTTTTTTTTTAATTTTCTACATTCTAACAGCTGCTAGATAAGCCATTGGTTAAAAAGGTGGAGTTTGATCCTGAGAAGATAAGCATTTACCTGGATCAGGTGAGAGCTAAGAATATCTCTGTCCAATTTGCCATAAACCAGAGAGAAATGGAGAAAGCACTCTGTAGTATTCATTCAGGTGATAGCCCTGTGGGAATGGAGGAAAGCTGGCATGGATCTAAGGCAGGGCTTCTCAGCCAGGGTTCCACGAGAGGTCACTAGGGGTTCCCTGGGAGATCACGATTTATTTAAAAAATTATTTCAAATTCGGGCAACTTCACATTAAAGAGGTAAATTTCATTCTTTATTTTTACTTTAAGAACACTGTTAGTGCGTATATACAGGCCTACACATGAAGCAAATATAATGATTTTGTAATGTGTGGTCTATATTTCAGCCTGAATGTGCAGGGGTTCCCCGAGGCCTTAAAAATATTTCACGGATTCCTCCAGGGTCAAAAGGTTGAGAAAGGCGATCTAGGACATTATCTGTAGTCTAAAGGGCCAGGGAGTAGCTGTATGTAACTGGGCGCCCTTTCCTCATTTTTACTTAATAGTTAACCAGAATTAGAATTCTGAGGAACTCAAAGCTTCTCTGCCCCTTTGCAACGGTTCTAATACAAACATTACCCTACTAATATTTTGTTGTTATTCCCTAATGGATCAACATAGCTTTTTGCATTGTTTTCTCCTCTTCCATTCCAGTTGGATAATAATGTTCAAAGCTATAGCTTCTTTGTGGAGCAGGAAACAGAAGTGTGGGATCTGAAGGCAGCCATAGTGAAAGTCTACGATTATTATCATCCAGGTAAGCGTTCCAGTCGTAAAAGAAATGGGTTTAATTGATCAACAAGGGTATTTATAGAGAGCTCCACGATTCGGATTATGCCCCACGTTTTATTCCAGTCCTTTTGTGCCTTTCCATAGTGACTACCTGCACGCTGCATGCTGATGAACTCTTTGAGTAACCCATATGTTAGCATTTATCCATGTAAATTGCTCGGTCCCTGACAGTATCCTTTCAGAAAGTAGGTTCATTTGCGATTTTTTAATGACATTAGATCCAACAGTAATATGACCCAACTGGCATGCATGGGATTGGAAAGGAGCCCCTGAAAGAAGCATAGTGGAAACCATAGTTTATATACAGCTAGAAAGGACTAGAAAGGGAAAAACATGCTGAACTGTAAGTGAGTAACTGGCTCTGCAAATGTTTTGATGGGATATAGTTTCTGGAATAATGATTTAACTTACTTAGGTGACGGTCTGCTGGTACAATATGGATTGCACCTCACAAGGACTATTAAAATATGTTTGGCTGAAACGTGCTAGTATGGTTAAGAGAGGCTTACGTCACATCTGTGAAATGTGACCCTTCTAAGCAGTGTGTAATTTCTGCTACTGTACTGGTCACTCTCTCTTCAGAGGGTGTAGGAAGACAGAGGAGGATCAGGTCTCTTTAATTGAGTAAGACAAATGAGAAGGGCTTTAAAATGAAAAGAAAAGCAACATTCATCAGCTGGTCTATTAAGAGAGCAAAATTCAAAGAGTCATAAACGGTCGAGCTGGGCAATTCCTACTTTATCTTAGTCTTCTCATAGGTTCAGTAAGCAACGGTGATAAACAAAACCGAGACACAGGAGGAAAGCTTGAGACTGATAGAAACCTAATCAGGAATATCTATTTGTTCTGAATGAGTTTTGGTCCCCACAGCCTGATGAAATACATCTTTGGGAAAGAGGGAACTTGCTGATGGTCCAGCTAATCCTTTACGTGGTGTCTTTGAGAAATTGGGGAGGAACGAAATGCTAGATAGAATCAAAGATTTGGAGGGGCCATTTGGCAACTGAGGCCAACCTCTGCTCAGTGCAGGGATCCAAATTAAAGCAGATCTAATTAAAGCTGGTAGCTGCACTTTTTGGGACTATCCCACAGCAGAATCGGAGAATCGGTGACCCTCCAAGTACTGAAGAGCTACAACCCCTGCAGGAGGGTTTGGAGAGGGTGCTTTTGGGCTTTGTCTCACCTATTATTTTCTCTTTCTTTCGCACGCACATAGATGACAATTTGATTACTGAATATAATGCTCCTTGCAGCGCAGGTAAGGAAGAGATGCGGTTATTCTGGGGCCCATTCTAGAAAGCGCAAGAGGGATTTAATTTACAACAATTGAAAAATGCCATTGGCTGGCTAAGCAGTATCCATTGATTTCTTTCTAATCGTTGGCTTGCTCAGAAGCTTTTCTTCCTGGAGAATGAGACACGTGGAGGGATGCAATGCCATCTTTGCACCCCAACCATATTGAAAGACCTCCCGCTGCCCATTTCCCTTCTTACGTTTTAAATCACTCTTATAAGTGTTGGCGGGTGAGACTCCATAGAAAGGGGATGCTTTTGGAAATGATTAACCCTGCCTGAACCTCAGGTCAGTTTCTCTTTTGGCTGCTGCTGCCCTGCACAGATCTTGGGGTAACGATTGTTGGTAGAAGTATTTGCAGCTGGGAATGAGGAACAAGGATGCCCAGAGTTCATCCTGAGCTCTTCTTGTGTGCATCTATGTGGTGCCGAGGAACAGTTGTGACTAAGGCAGTGGGTGTGGGCATACTTTCCGATTGCCTGATAAGACCCAAGGCTACGGCAGACGTGACAAGAAACGTCTTTTGGGGGGAAATAGTCCTACACGGTCTCAGGCCGTCGTGTCTCATTTTCTCTGCATATCTTACAGAGACTGCAAAAGAAGATCACAACTAATCCTCTGTTAGGGGAACGAACACTGGAGCTGCTGGAGCTGATCTTCCGCCTTTGTAATTCTTGCTTTCAAAGACTGTAAACCGGTGCAGGTGGACCCTGCGTGTTTCTCTGTACGTTTGAACTCAAGTTCTGCATCCACAGTGGGAGCTCACCAGTTTCCCCTCCTGCCCGCAGGCCCCGCCCAGTTTGCTCCCTGCTGCATCACCTGCTGCTCCCGAAGTTTCCCCGACTTTGGGTTGATTGAGGAACGGTTGGCGTAATGGAGGAAAGTTAAAACTTACCTTCCACTCATGTATGAGGAGATGGGGAGATGCTGTCATTGCTCCCAAGACGTGACTTCTAAAATCTTAGTTCCACTCCTTGCAAACACATACACATAAATTGTGACAGCACTTCTGGAAGCACGTTTTGAGAGAGAATTTGGTATGTGAAAGGACATGGAGAGTCCTTGCCTGCTTTTTTCTGACAAAACATGGCTGGGAATGGGAGCAAGAGGCTTCCCAGGGGTCTTCCGCCCTCCTGCCCACCTTCAGCCCTTCCCCAAAGGCCATCACTGGACAAAAGAAGAAATATGCAGACAGCGGATCAGATTAGAAATC